>NC_139044.1:41405064-42025099 GCF_965140915.1 Aythya marila
GTGGTACCACACTGAGGGTTTTATGTGTGAGCACGCCTGTGGCTGGTTGTGTTATGTCACAGGACTAGTCTGTCTTCCTCAGTGGTTTTGCATTGGATTTGGGAGCGGTGGTGTTACAAGCACGGAGTGAACAGAGGGGCCTAACCAGTGAGAAGGGCCGAGATCTTTCACCGTGGTTGCCTCCAGGAAGGACTGCTGTGCCTCTCCATGCAGCAAGGCCGTCTGAGATGGAGGGAAGAGATTAGTTTGAGCCTTGGGGTTTTGTTTTTCTTCGGTGCTTCCCAAGAAAAGGTGGCTAACCATACCTGATCATGGTGGTAGAGACATGGGCGTGACATTTGTTACCTTTAACGATTTAGACAGTCTTTATGGCTAAATATTGAGAAAGGGTAACTTTTCCATAACAGAATGGAAGAAGCCTCCCAGTAGAAAGGAGGTGGTAACTGTGCTCTGAGTCACTCCAGACACGGTCACCAAAGGCTTGTGTATTTTGTGATGGTTGCCTGTGCTATCATAGCAATACCTTAGAGCTCCCATTGCCCTTCTTTCAACTCCTTCTTAGCTTTGTAAAATGCGCAGGTTATTAGCACGAAAATGCAAGGAGTAAGCTAAAATCTTACTTACCAGACCACCACCTGTGTCCTGTAATCCAAAGAAAGTGAAGCTCCTGTCACTTTTCCCACTTCTCTCTTGGAGGTCGGTTACCTATCTCTCCTCTCATCAGAGCCACTCTGGCTTGGGAGACAAGCATGTGACAAACTCTTTTTAACCAATGCTGATGTGGTTTTGGTTCCCTGTTCTCCTTTCTGCGCTGCAGTACCACACCAGTGCTGCTCAAATGATGAAAAAACATGCTGGGTGGCTTTTTGTTGGAGGCAGCAAAGGTAAATGCCATAGCCTGTCATGCTTTGGGGTAGGCATGAGTAGACTCACAGATTTATCTTACGTTGTCCTTCCTGTCTGCCTGCTCTTTTTTGGAGAAAATTGGGAAATAGAAATCAGGACTGGCCATGTCCACCTTCAGGAAAGTAGTTTGTGCACGAATCTTTTGTCTTCTCATAACCTCATTAAAATCTAGTTGTTAGTTTCCTCAAAAACCAAAGCAAAATGGAAACTCCTGACTGGAGGGTTGGGGTTGCATTTTGCTGTAGAATTATTTACAAAATCATTTCATCTCACAAAAGATGTTCTCAGTGCTTCAGTGAAAAGATGTTTTCAGAACAGTTGAAGTATCAGCACTTCTGACTTGCAGTGGTTACAGTTGTGAGTCGAATAGGACAAAACTGTAGGTCAGATAGGAGAGAGAGTGAGGAAGAGTTAAAGCAATAGCTTTTCTGAAAGGGGGAAAGACTGCATGGCAAACAAGCCAGAAGATGCTGTAGCTATGAATGAAGGTACATCAGAGGTGCAGCGTTGATCGGTACAGTCAAAGGTGGAGGGGAGGTATTGCAGAGCTACAGCTACAAAAGCCAAAGTAAGAATTGCTTTAAGGAACCTAAATCATTGTGTGCTCTTTGTGTTCAGCTGTTTTACCACCCTGACTAATGTTCTCCTCCAGACCAGCAGAGTATAGAGAACATAGAGTTATAGAGTATAGAGTTATTGTTGATGGTATGTGCTTTAAAGTGAACTTGTTTTAGCCTCTCAGCTATTACTTAACCCTGTGTATTGCGCCTGATTACTCTTTTACACGAGAAGTACACCCGATTATGCAGGAACTAGGTAATTTTGAGCCAAACACATCCCAGGTGCTGCTAGCTCTCCCAGATTTAGCCTGATGTCTCACCGATTCCTGCAGGATGTTAATAGGAAGGTGGCAAAATAGCCTGGGTGGTGGAGCATCAGCAGGGATACTGTTGTTACCAAAATATGTTATAATCACCCCGCACTCCAATCTCTGTTTCAGATAGTATTGATGGAAGTGTCATTCCAGTGACGCCTGGGCCCGGAGAACAGACTGTTGAACCGTAAGAAAAACAATATTGCTTTTGTCACTGCTTTTATAGACTAGCTCCAACCTAGAGTGCGTGCCCTGAAATATTTTGAACCGGACAGGTAGTGTTCGGCTGCCTGGATGTATGTTAGTCTGGATGCGTTTAAGGGTACTCGGCGTGATGGCCAAGGACTCCTGGAGGAAAGCGCCCGTGGGAGATGTGGGTGTCGTGGTTCTGAAATGCTTGGTGGGAGCCACTGAAGGCGGAAAACAGTTAATGATGGCTGGAGAAAGGGTCACAAGGAGAACATATGCTGCTCCAGTACTTTTGCTATTTTATATATATACATATATGTAGATACTCTCTGTGGAGCTTTGGAGAGAGGTGTCATCTGGTAGGTTCCTCAGGGCAGTCTGCAAACAACATTACCCCCCTTCTGAAGCAGTAATGTCTCTGCTTTCTGCCAGAGTCCCATTCTCTATGGAACAGAAAGCTAGCATTTCCTGCACCCAGCCTCTTTGCTGCTCAGCATGTATATATACCAGCTTGGGTTTTCTTTATCTGTAAGGTACGGTGTCTCAATATAGTTTAAATTGTGTATGGAAATTCTGGTTTCCCCCCGAGAGATCAGTTCTCTCTAATATTCAAAATACTTATCCCACTGAGAGCAAAGCATTGCGTAAAGCAGTCTGACACAATTTCCTGCCGCTCCAGTGTAATAAAAGTTTTGTTGGGAACAAAGTGAACGCTAATGTGACTTCCGTTTTTTTCTGCATGTTGCGTGCTTGAATACTTGTTTGTTTGTTTGTTCTTATAGACGAATCAATATTGGGTCCAGGTTCCAGGCTGATATTCCTGAGCTGCAGGACAGGTTGCTAATGGACAAAGATGTGCACAAGGCTACTTTGGTTTGGAAACCATGGCCAGAACTGGAGAACAAAGTCTTCCAACAAAGGGGTATGATGACTTGCTGTTCTAAACACCCATACATCACCCTCTGCCTGCTGAAGAAATTCCCATCGATTTCTCATTTGTATACTGTACAAAACATTCAAGAGAGTGTTAATTACCGAGAACTCAGGGCAGAAGACCAGAACTGCATGTTACAGATTCAGAGCAACATTCTGGGCCTTTAATGTGGATGAAATGTTCTCTGGCAGCCAACAGGGAAAGGTTATTGCTGGGAAGAGATTTCTGGGCACTGCACTGCCTGGGGTAAGGGCAGAGATCACAGGTGAGAGGCAGCTCTTGGTTCCTAGGCCTCTCCTGGGACCATAATAGAGATGAAACTTGATGGTGTTATTGATTACTACAGTCCTGAACAGAGTTTATTCCTGCTCAAGTGTAGTTCATTCATTTCTGTTCCTCTGCCCTGACTGGAGCTTTCTTGGTGCAGCAGCACCACTGACCATATCTATCTGTGCAAGCCACTGCTCACAGCCAGGTCTCTGCCTCTGGCTTTATAATACTCCATCACATCCCAGGGGCATGCTCTGAAAATCCAGTCACGTCCCCTCCCCAGTGAGTGATCCTAAAACCAGGAGAAAAATTACCCTGGGGAGGGAAAACGTGAAAGCTGCTGCCCTGAACTACGTTGTCTGTAGTTACAGAATCATTGGCTCAGGTTGTTTAACTGACTGGTACAGTATTAGCAGTAAAATGTTGACTTGTTTCTAACAGTGGAAGACCTCTTAAATATGAGTTGTTCCAGTGTGTTACCTGGTGGAGGAACTAACTCGGAATATGCTTTGCACTCCCTCTTTGAGGCAAAAGGAGATATTATGGTAAGATAAGCTGAAACGGGAGAGATGATCCTCTTTGCAGATAAATTAGCATGCTTTATTAAATGGATTTAGATATGGTTATATAATAAGGAGATTTCTGATTGATTAGCAGTGATGCTTTAAGCATCCTGTAACATTTTTGGGGAATGACTTTTCCCTTTCATTCTTTAATAAATTTAAATTTCAAAGCAGTCCCTCTTTGAAGGCTTACTGTATATTTCAGATAGATAAGATTGCTTGGTTTATAGCCTTGGGACTTTGTCTCCCAGTGCTTTCTCCAGACCTGATATTTCACAGGGTTTGTGGTCAGAGAGAGCTTAGTCTTCTTCTAGCCCTTATTAAAAAAAATATATATATATATATATATATATATTTTAGCAGCAATCACATCTACTTGTTTATTTGGTACTGTGAGGTAATTGCATACAGTTCTCATACAAATGATGCATTTCAAATGTTTGCATTAGCTTTGTGACGGGAACATTACTAAGAGGCAAAACATCCCTTTTGCCCAGTGTTAAGGAAAGACAAGGTCCTGCCCCAGTTCCTGGAGAGCCAGTTTAAAATAAAATGCAACAGAACACGGGGCTGGAATGAATCTCACAAGATAGGCTAATATGGTGTTCTTTAACTTGCATCCCACTTCCGTCAGGCTCCATTAGTTGTATCTGGGGGCTCTGAGACAGGTATCTGAGTCTTATTGTCAGGATTCGACATTTGCTGTATGGGAATATGCATCATCTGGGGGAAAAAAAATCAGGAATGTACAAATCATCTTTCTCCCTGATCCAAAGGAGAATTAACTATACTTGTTGTCATTCCTGACAGATGGTGACTTAAACAGGTGTTCTAAAACAATGCTACCAAATCAACCATTAAATATTAATATTAATTAATAATATCAAGTTAAACACTATGATCATATTTGTCTGTGACAATCGGGAGGGAGGGAGTTGCTGCAAGCTGCTAATAGCCACATTTATGCTAATGAAGGCTGGAGAGGTGTGCACTGGGTGCTCTTATGTGAGCTACAGTGTTAAAGGGCCTTGGAGTAATTTGGTGTGAGTTTTGTGTGACAACAAAAAAAGATAACATTATTTAATATCTTACCAAGTAGTCTCCTGAATGCAGTTGTATGCAGCAACTGACTGCATGTGCTAATTTTTTTTTTCCTTCTGCTTATTCATTTAGGTTACTCTTGAGAAGCTGCTGTTGAGGAAGCCAGTGAGATTGAAGTGTCATCCTTTGGCAAATTACCACTACGCCGGTAGGTTTCCTTGTGATCTCTGCATCTGCTGGTACACAGAGCCCGAGGTTGGCATCCCCGTCCGGTGCGCGGAGTTGCACTGCTCTCTCTGCTGTCTGCTGCAGGGATGGCAGCCTCTGACAGAGGGCGATGTGGACAGTGCTGTGTGGTACATCCAGCCTTTCATTTACGAGTTTGGCAGTTTTACCTGACTAATGACAGACAGAAACCTTGTAGTCATGTTCCTGTGTAGGGTTCTACAGATTATAAACTGCCTGGAGTATTTTCTTTTTTCTTTTAACTAAAATTTAATTTGTTGATCTTCCTTTAAAACTGCTTCTATTCATACATGATTGATTTAATAGCAATAAGGTCGTCTTCCTGTGCTGTGTAACTGTCTGCTGTCATGCCTTTCTCTTTTGATGTGATGGTGCATGATAAGGGAATGTGATAATCATGAGCATCCGTCCAAAAAGACAGCGCTATAACTCTCGCCAGTGTCTTAGTGCTGAATACAGAGCCTCTCTTGGCATGGATACAGCCTAAAAGAAACAGGTTTGCGGTGGTGACAGCTTTAACGAACACAGCAAGAACCTCATTTTGGTTTTGAGGCAGAAGTGCTCTGTGACATACACAGGGTGGCGTTAAAGTTATTGGGCTTCAGTTTTGTCACCTAAGCATAGCTCAAGGTAACACGTCTCTCCTCTGCAACCCTCCGTATTATTGTTCTGGGCTTTGCAGTGACTGGCAACTGCTTTAACACAGAGCAGGGTTTTACTTAAGAGACTTGAGACTTTACCTCCAGTTTAGGCTCAGCAGGAAACAAGCCGAGAATCTTCTGGTGGTTGGTCAGTCACAATATTCAGGGCCATATACTCATTTCCCGTTGTAGTCACTGTGCCACATAAGTACAAAAACAAGCTACTTGCTGGCTGTAGCAGCTCACTGCAGGGATTCCCAAGCAGCAAGGACTCTTCTGCAAAGAACTCCTAGTTGAGGCCTGAGAACCAGTACAGAAGTATGTCTGGTGGCCGCTGGTAACAGGAGTGAATAAAGGTGAAGGTCAGGTTTGAGTCTTGGCTGGGGGAGATGCCTACTGCCTTTGAAGGCAGCTCCACTGCAGTCCTAAGAATGGACGTGGAGCTGGCTGGAGGAGGAGGATGTCGGCCAGGAGCTGTAACCAGGTCCCTGAGCGTTCATGTCTGGAGGGAGAACACCAAAGCACGTGTGTGATGTGGTCCGAGGGAGGAGAGTAGGGGGATGAAGGATATCCCAGCAACCTCATCCTCAGTGAGAGGATGAACTGGCAGAATGAACAGATGAGAAAATACTGCCTGTGTGGCAGAGGGGGGATAGTTTAAGCTGAAGCAAGCTCACAGTAGTTTCAGAAAGTATTCTGTTGTGATGCTGGGAGGAGCCAGGAGAGACTTTAGTTTCATCTTTCACATGAGATGATGCTAATCCTTGTTAACTAGCAGAGAGCTCTGGACATTAGAGTAACAGTATTATAAGTAGTATAAGAAATAACTAATTTATTTCTTAAGCAGAAAAGGAAGTTTGTCTGCTTATCACAGCATGAAACAAAATCTCACCAGCCTAGGTTTCACTGCCATAAAACGACAAGAGAAGCATTACTTACTAGTGCTCTTGAATGCAACATGTGATTGCACCTTACATTGACAGCTCAGCTCTAGCACCATGCAGCTCTTGAATAATAGATTTTGTGGTTGATAATCAGGCACTCAAGACGTATGTGGATTTCTCAAAATCTAGTGTGTGAATAGCTTTATATAACTTCAAGTTGCATTTGTTTCAGAAAACTCATTGGGCTTTCTGCTCTGTATTCAGAAATCACAGCTAACAGGCACAGCCACTGTTAAAGCTGGAGTAGACCAAAACAGAGCACGGCACTGACTCCTGAGGATCAGGTGGTAGCACAAATAATAAATATCCACACTCATCCTATGCATTGCCCTAGAATAAAGATGTGAGTGATAGCTCATCATACAGTCACAGAATGGCTCGAGTTGGAAGGGACCTTAAAGACCATCTAATTCCAACCCCCTGCCATGGGCAGGGATGCCAGTGAAACCTTCGTCCTTGAAACCTGTTGGTTTGTGAGGGGAAGCAAGTTGTAAAACTTCAGATGTTTCTGTTGTCCACCAAGAGAGCTGGGCATGTTGATCTAGGGCTGCTTGGAAGAACACCCTAACCTCTGTGTCCTAATGCTTTGCCATCTGCCAGGATGGTGCATTAAGGAAGAGAGAGGGAGCACGTACCTCATACAAGAGGAGCACTTTTACAGATGTTTGAATGGTTTTTCATTTTAGCAGCAAAATTTCTCAGGTCTGAAGTTCTCGTGCAGTGAGAATTGCAGGAATCATAGCATCATCCAGGTTGGAAAAGACCTTCAAGACGTCCAACCATCATCTTAACTTGCTGAGTCCCAGCACAAACCCAGGGCCCTTAGTGCCATGTCCACGCATCTCTTACATACCTCCAGAGATGGGGACTCCACCACTTCCCTGGGCAGCCCATTCCAGTGCTTGACCACCCTCTCCATGAAGAAATTCTTCCTAATGTCCAACCTGAACCTCCTCTGGCACAACTTGAGACAGGAGAAGTGGTGTCTGAACTTCAGGCAGTCTGAAAACTTTGATAGGTGCTGTGATGGTGTGAGGCTCAGACCCAGTGTATGTGACATGTAATGGATTTGAGCTGCTTCTCGAGGGGGCTCACAAGTGGAGGTGTGGTTCCCTTGAAACCCACAGATTGGGCCTAAAGACCCCCGGTCCATAGAATATATTTTTTTCAAACAATCAGTTAAATCAGTTCAAAACCAGTATTTTAATATGGCAGATAAAATCGATAATCTCTAAGCATAAAGATCAGCTTTAGAATTTGATCTGTATTGCAAAGTCCAAAATTCTTTCTTGCTGCATTGCAGATCTCTCTCTACACGTTCTCTATATCTCCCTCAAGCTAACAAGAGCAAAAGCGGTTTCCCAGCAACCAGAGTTAAAAACAGCTTTTCTTCTGTTTCTTTTCCTACACAGGATTTATTCTATTAATTAGGTTACTTCCAATTAACCCTCGTAATCTTATAAGGGTCTCTGCTAATACCATAGCTATTGGAGAAACTCTGTAAGGCCTGAATTTGCCATAGACGTACAATAAAATTAGTTCATAGAAGTGATTTTTATTATTATTATTTCAGGAGAGTGGGGTAGAGACAGGAGAGGGTGACTGGAGAGGATTGCTGAAAACTAAAATCCATCCTGTGGTGTTTTCATGCTTTCTAAAATGTTTTAGTCCAAGACCCTGGACTGGATCAGTGCATTTACCCCTGCTCAAAAGGAGGGTAAATGCAAATGAATGGCCGGCTTTGTAAAAAGGGAACGGCACTGTTTTGGGATGGAAAAGATGGCAAGGCAGTGTGTCAGCAAAAAGATCTTTGGGTGGTAACAGAATAAATAAAATTTGCAGCTTGAAGCTGGTGCTTTTCTCTGACGCTTAGATAGAGAGCTTTAGCATAAATCTCTGTGGAAATAACTAATGCGTGCTTATAGCCAGTACTGGAAAAGCTTACAGAAAACAGGCTGCAGAAAAGTTAATTTGGAGTTTTCAGTATATAACGGAGTGGTGAGATACCTGCTCTGGGCTTTTAGGGGCCTGGGAATTGACACTGAGAAGCAAAACATTTGCAGTTAATGAAAAATGTATATATCCTTTATAGACATAAGTAACCTGCAGAGTTCAATACCGCACACGGTGCCAAGCCCTAGTTAATTGAGTTCAGTGCAGAGGCAAGCATTTCTGTGGAGAATGGTAACATTGACAGGAATATTAGGGATTTCTTTTAATGATGAAACTTTCAGCTACTCTCAGACTGTGGTAGGATCTTCTCTGAGTCATTTCAAAGGCGTCTGCCTTATGGCTTCTTGCATACCCTGCCTTTAATGTATGTAACACCCGCTCTTACAGTCAGGACATGGGTGTTTGATGCAGTACAGCACTTCTGTGTTCCTTCGGTAGGACTGATACTGAGGAAGCACAAATTCATTTCAATTTAAGTGTTGATTTCACATCTTCATAGGCAGTTAGGCTGGTGAAGCAAACAGAATAATAATATATGAAAGCTTTATGTACAGCTTCCATTAACTGATCAGAAAGCGCTTTGCACGTATTCCACACCGCCGTGCCATCTCTATCTACTTGTGGCCTCAATCACAAAGAATTTCTCTTACCTCAAGCCATGCAAGTGAACAGCTGCTAAAGGACCTTTTGAGAGTTGCTGTCTGGAGAACAAAATGCTAGCTGAACTTCTGAGAAGCTGAATATAAAGTGGCATATATGGGAATTAGTCAGTACAAGCATTACATATAAAATGACGAGCTCTGGCTTGATACTTATCCATTAGAGTGAGACCTTGGGATTATGATGGTAGTTGTATGAAAACATCAGCTCTGTACTTTACAGCAGTTTAAAAAAAAGGCACAAGTCAGATGTTAAGAGAATAGAGCACGTGGTGGTGCCAGTGTGCACGTCTGTGGATTATTATCAGCCTTTCTGTTCCCTTCATCACTAGATGGGGGTTTTTGTACTGAAAAGGTTCGGAGAGGAACAACAGTCGTGACCAAAGGCATTGAAGCATCTTGGCCTCTTCAGGAGGGGAAAGAAAGTGACAGAAGGGACATGAAATCCTCAGTAGCGTGCAGATGCTGGTAGAGAATGGGTTCATTTCTCTTTTCCACTTGAACAATGAGGGGTCATCCAGTGAAGCTACTTGGGAGCCAGGAATCAAAGAAGAGGAGCTGGATCCTTCATGGAGATGGTTTAGTGATCTGCAAAGCCCCCTTGGCAAAGTATGTTGGGGATGCAAGAGACTTAATTAATTGAAAGGAAGAGTGGGTCAGCACTTAGAAGGTTGGTTACCACATAAGCAAATTCCAGCAGATTCAGGAAATCCCCTGAGCCATAAATGGTCAGAGGTTAGGAAGAATTAGGGAGAGGCATTGTATTTGCTTGCCCTGATCTTACTGTTTCCTAGGCAACTGCCTGGGGCTGCTGCTGGAGATGAAGTGCTGCCGAGGTGGGCTTCAGGCCGGAGTCAGCACAGCCAGACTTAGTTTGCGTGGCAGCAATCGCCAGCCTGTGCTTCAGGTTTCCCAGTTTTTGGTCCAGATATTACTTCAGCATAAAGGTGGAAGGTTTTTGTTGTTTATAGTGAGTTCACTGTGTGTGTTGTTTTTTTTTTTTAAGGCTCTGACAAATGGACACATCAAGAAAGGAGGCTGTTCAAAGAGGCACTGTCCACCTACAGCAAAGATTTTATATTTGTACAGAAAATGGTAAGGTTGTTTCTGTTCTGTTAACTGTTTGCTTCCATCTGCTGCATTCTGCTCCCCTTCATCTTCCCTCCAGTGACAGACCCGCTTACTGCAGGCATAGACGCAGCAGCAGGTAGAAGGGTGCTGTCAGTGGGGTTTTCCATTTGCTGTACCTATGCATGCAACTGCAGCACTGGTAAAAAGATAAAAATAATGTGTTCCTCTTGTTAAATTTAAAAGTTGGCACATCAGAAATCCAAGGCTCCCCAGTTATGGTGCCCCCCAGTGCCTTCACGTTCCCCGGCAGTTTGTTGAAAGCTGCCCGTGTCACAGGCACTGAGCTCGCACCAGAAGGGGTTGAAATGTGCTCATAAAGAGAGAACGTGTTTGGGCTTAATTTTCACGTTCTGTCACAAAGCAGAAAAGATGAGTTGTGTCTGTCTCGGGGCAGAAGTAAATCCCCTTGCTGTTAGCTAAAATGTTGGAAAACATTTGGGTTTATGGGAACCAAGTCTTAATTCTCAGTGGTATTGTACGCTTGAGCTATAAATGTACTTTCTTGGTCACTCTCTGACTAGAGTCTAGAAGATCTCAGAAAAATGTACTGAAGCTGAAACAGTCAACACAAATTTGACTGAAAAGCAATAATTAACAAAATGATTCTGCAAGACTTTTTGTGTTGTATTTAAATTGACTTTATTACTCCATTTGAACGTTTGATAAACAAAACCTGCCTCTCGGGATCTATTAAACTTGTCTTGAATTAAAATGAGAAACTAAGATCGGACTATTTCTGCAATTCCTTAACTACAGGTTAAGTCTAAGACGGTTGCACAATGTGTGGAATACTACTACACCTGGAAGAAAATCCTGCGGTTGGGACGGAAACACAGAACACGTTTAGAGAAAAAAAGAGAGGAATGCATGGTAAATGGAGAAGAATATAAGAAAGTTTAACAGTTGCTAACTTTGAAGTTTGTACTGTTTTGAGCATGAGGTTGGGCTAGATGACATAGGCCTCTTCTGACCTAAATTATTCTGTAATTCTAAATTATGTTCTGTGTGAACATTCTGTGATCTCAGCTACACCAAGATTTTGTGTTCCCGTAGTGAGATAAAAGTATGTTAATCGGTGCATTATTTAACTCTAGTCCAACAATTATGGCTTTGCTACTGATGAAGCAGGTAACCATCTGTAAGTTATTCCTCTGTGTGTGTGTGTGCATGTGTGAACGTGCCTGAAAGTGCTCAGCCATTCTGGTACAACTAGCATTTACACAGACTGGCAATGAATTCTTGGTGTGCAAGGTCAGTATTAGGTCGTTGAAGCGTTCTTAAGAGACATGTTTTGTTTAGAAAGCCATTTAATTCAACTATGAATGTAGTGTACATCCCCATTCTAAAAATGGGAGTATTGCACTGTGGTATCTGTAGCCTTTTGGAGCCACAGCTCCATAAAACAGTCGGAGGGCATTCTGAGTGCTGCAGTGAAGCTTCATGAGCTGTAGCTTGTCCACTAAGGAGTGGTGGTTCTAGCAAGACCAGAATGGGAAAAAATCCCAAACCCTGGAAGCAGACTTGACTAACTTGTTTCAGCAGTTTCTACGTTCTACGAGCCTGTGCTGTCTGTACTTGGCCATATTTCTAGTATTTCTTAAACGCACTCTATTTCAGACAAGCGGAGAAGAGGAAGTGTTAGAGGAAGATGAGGAGATTGAAGAAGACAGAAAGGAAGAAAGGGAAATGCAGAAGTCTCCTGACCCACCAGCTATCCCTCTTGTAGGACCTATAGACCTGCCTGCCCTTCAGAGTCTTTCACTTTCTTCATCCTCCTTCATCTGTGAAATGCCAAACTGCGGCGCTGTACGTGCATTTCATATCTTTAAGTAATAGCAGGGGCTTCGTATGTTAACGAATAGTGATTATTGGAAATCAATTTGCATATATTCCTGGCCAGTGATACCTCCTGAATATCTTGGGACAAGTCATTTCAGCTGCATTGATATCTTATACTATTAAATACAGCCAATATGGTGAGCTCTACACCAAGTTGTATCCTGAGATGATGTAGGGATGACAAGCACTATATAGTAACAGCTCTGTTTGCCTTTTTGTTATACAACTGTAATAATAAGATAGCTCATTGGTTTGCTTTTATTATAACTGAGTTATAAGTTTTTATTATAACTTGGTTGTTTAGCTCTAGTGGGATATAGCTGAAAGCAAGCAGCATATGACCAAGTAGATGGTGTGCATCTGACACTACAGTTGTTTTTTTATAATATGCATTCAGCTGTCTGTAGTTCCTGTTCTAGTGCAGTTTTTCTTGATGTTTTTCCTTCCTACGCCCCATTAGGTGTTCAGTTCCCGACAAGCGCTAAATGGCCACGCTCGCGTCCATGGAGGTACAAACCAGGTGACAAAACCACGATGCACTATTCCAGGCACTAAGCAGAAATCTGGTACGCAGAGCGGATACTGCTCCATCAAGAGTTCACCTGCCCACAGCACAACGAGTGGTGAGACCGACCCAACAACAATTTTTCCTTGTAAAGAGTGTGGCAGGTAAGTGGATATGACTGTCTGTGGTATCGCACCGCATTTGCCTATTTACAATCCAAATGAATAGTGTTGCACCAAATTATTTATTCTGCTGTAATGGTCTCAAAAGAATAGTTTCCCCCTAAGATGTCATGTTCTCCTACCAAAACCTTCAGAGGTAGGTTTGCATGACATTTTAGATGCATCTCCTGCAGCGTTTAATCCAATTTTCATGAATTTTCTCCTCTGCTGGAGTTCCTACAACTGACACTCTGGTTTCCTACTTCATCACAGGCTTGCATGTGACTCTGATGAGCAACTTTCTCTATTTCTGTGCTTGAGTTTGTCCATTCTAGCAGGGGATTCCTTCACTTTTTGCCTGTTGTGCAAGAACGTGGTGAAAATAAGTCCAGGGAGGATTTCAATGTGCGTAGATACTGAAGCAATTGTGGGAGCTGCAAAATAGCTTCAGCAGTCTGAGTAGGCCATTTTGATACCGTCAGGATGTACAAATCTGGAAGTCTGTCCCTGAAATTCTCACCATGGCACTGCAGGCTTTGCTAACTTCTATTTCAGAACAAGGAAGCAAATGTACTGATAGGTTGTTGAGTCTTTTTTGGCTCCCTTCATCATAAGCAATGCACTTTTATCTGATTTTTTTTTTCTTTTTTTCTTTAAAATTTTAGAGTATTTTTCAAAATCAAAAGCCGCAATGCTCATATGAAGACACACAGACAACAAGAAGAACAGCAAAGGCAGAAGGCTCAGAAAGCTGCAGTGGCAGCAGAAATGGCAGCTACTATTGCGAGAACTACTGGGCCAGTTGGGCATAGTTTGATCCCTCTGGATCATATGAGTTTGGTTAAACACGTTGAAAATGTTGGTGACATTGATGACGATGTTGTTCAGGAGTTAGGTGATGTCATGGAAGAGAATGAAGTCATGGATGCTGACCTTTTATTAGATGATGAAGATGCAGATCTACTGCAGGATGATGCTGAGTTGTAAATAAAGTTGTTTGATAAAGACAGCTACTGAGCACACCCTGAATGCATCGATCAGGAAACCTGGACTGTTCGTTTATTTCCCACTGATTGTAAACTACCTGTTGAGAAATGATAATTCTTTTATCCAGGTCTAGAAAAGAAATCTGCTTTTTTTTTTTTTTCCCTTTTTTTATTAATTTGTGTTTTGGGGGGAAAAATAAATAATTGGTACAAATATTCTTACAAGGTGTTTTTATCTGGGCTTATTTTGCTGGTATCTTCCAAGGCCACTAATTAGAGAAGCTCGCAGTTCTGCTGTCATTTCCCTCCAGACACTCACAGTAGGATCTTTAGTCTTTAACCCTTCCAAGTTTCACTTTACCCCACTTACAAGAATATCTTTGCACACTTCTGGTGGAACATTTTTCTTGCCTGCACTGGATCACTTCCAGCATCTTCTAGAAGCTAAATGTCATCTCTGTTAAGGAGATGATTACATTCTTTTTCTTTGTGCTGTCATTTCAAGGGAGGTAGAAGAAAAAAAATCTTTAACTGTGAATTAAATACAGGAGTGACTGTATCATCTGCAGTATCACAGTACTTTTTCAGTTCTGTCTTGCCTTAATGCATACATGTTAGTCAGTTCATAAAAGCTTTGGTTACCTTGTGCGTTTTAGAGCTTCCTTTTTAACAAGGTTTTGATCTGCTGATTTTAAAATGACCTAATTCAAGGATTGAAGAAAGAAGACGATTGTGCTGTGGTTCACATCATCTGATGGGAACACTGAATCAGAGCACTGCCTTGGTAATCAGATTGCACTGGAAATATATTTTGCTGTGACAATAAATCACACTGTTGAATAGCCATCTCAGTGGTTTTAGGAACATATGCTTGAGCAATGCAGCAGCTTACTCTTACTGGGCAAATACAAGGAGATGTTCCTGCCTGTGGAAGAGATTGATGGCGTATATGCCTTCAGCATATGTTAGTTAGTATTCCTGTGCATGAAATGTTGCTCTTGTGCCATTTTCAGTCTTCCTCATTGCATCAAATTCAAATGGTATTGATTTAGTAACACACACTCCCAAGGTGAGATGATGTTGCTGTTTGTTTACTGTTTCTCCTCCCATAGGCTCAGACCCACATGCCAGATGTCTAACTACATTTATATAAATTTGAATGTGGTTCTCTAAATGAGATCTGAAAATAATGGTACCTTGCAGCATCTTGAGCAAATCTAGAACCTCTGGAAGAAATGGAGTTAGGCTGAGTGGACATTTAATTGCAAAAAAAAGGAGTACTGACTTTAGAGCTTTCACAGCAAGTAGCATTGATTTTCTTGTCAATCTCGCACAGTAGAGGGTACTGCTAATTTTATAAAATATTTTATAAGACCAATTTCAGATCTTCCAGTTTCCAATTTTTTATGGGTTGGGTTTTATTTTTTTGTTGAGGTCTTTTTGTCATGTTCCTAATGTTTTAAGAAGACGGAGAGATGGAGGATCTTATTTTCTACTATCTTTTTTTTTTTGTGTAACTATGCAAAATGAGGGTAAACCACAATACTTTTGTATAGAAGTACTGGACCACAATTTCAAAACCAGTGGGACTCACTGGCAGAGAGGTGACTTCTCTGTCAAAGCCAAATACGTGAAGCCAAATGACCTGAACTTTTTACTTCAGGTCAAGTGTTCTGAAACTAAAGATCAGCCCTTCAGGAGAATGGCAGTCACTTCTCAGTTTCAGGTTAGTGAAGTTCCTGTGTATGTGGTTTTAGTGTTTTGGGGGTTGTTTCAGAGACTTTTCGGTTATTTTTGACCAGTGGGTAGAATTTTGCTCCCTCTCATACAGAAAGGACAATGTTCTCAATTGCTGTACCTGTGAGTTTCAGGAGATCAGGCAGCAGCCTTCTTTCCTTTCCTGAGCTGCCAGTCAGCAGACTCCTGATGAGTTCCAGTCCACGCTGTGACACGTCACTGTTTGCAGGGCCCATGTAGCCCAAGTTCAGCTGGGTGCTGCCAACTAAATCCACGGATGGCACATTTTGTAGGGTGCACAAGTCTTAGTGTTAGCAAAGTTAGCAAGCTTTTGCGAGCTGTAACTTGAGTTGGCCTGTGGCAGAAGCAATCGAGCAGTCTACTCTTTCAAACCTGTATGCTCTTGAACTTCAAGGAGATTTTTGAGAAAGGCTGCCACCCTGGCAAAATGGAAACATTTCCCGACTGCCGTGTCAGTGGTGGGAAGCAAACCAAGTGTCTCAGCAAAGTGGTTAACTGAAGTCAGTGAGAGTTCTGCTTGAAGAACAGAGTGAAGTGCAGTAAAACGTGTGGACTGGATTCTGAAAAGCAGCTCTGTGTCAAAGAAACTACAGCGGAACTTTTCTAGCACCAATTGGACAGGTATCTGTGCTAAACCCAGTGTATACATAAATACATACATATATATGCCTGGTTCAGTAATACTAATCAGGTGCTGTTTTATTCTACAGCCAAGAAGATGATAGAACAACAATAACCAAAGAAGTTATTCATAAAGAAAAAAATGCACATGTCTTACACAGTACACAGTTTAGGCCTCGAACATTGACTTCTTTAAGTGTTGCATTGGCTGATATGAAACAGATGCTGTTCTGCCTATTTGTACATAAATCGGACAGTTTTATTTCAGGGAAGATGTTTTCTTACTGATGGTTGATGATGGAAAACTGTTCACTATTGAACTTGGTCCTCTTTGCTAAAACCTGTACATACAGAAAACATATTTTATGAGAAAAATCTTATTTTCAATATTTAACTGTTATTTTATTAGAAGATGGTTGTAAATATTTTAGGTGCTTTAGTGTAAAAAGCAGACTGTTAATTTTAGGTGGCAGAGGAAGTAACAAAATAAAAAAATATATGCATTTTATATAGCTTGTGATCTCTGCTGGTTTCAGGTTCCTGCTGTTAGCATTTAACTTGCACACAGCTTAATTGCAGGTTATTGCTTGCCTGGTTGTGTACTAGGAGGGCTTAGTGGTGCGAATTAAGTGCTTGTTCACATCCCCTGCACCCTCGTGCTTGGTGAAAAGGGGTGAAGAACCTGGGTGACGACTGAGGGGTTTACGTGACGAGACGCTTCTAGTCCATTTTATTTTAGCAAAACCCAGCCAACAGCGTTTTGCTAGCAGGCTATTTGAGCATTTTGCAGAGGGGTGAACCTCAAAACCCAAGCTCACGAGTAACTTTTGGGATGGCTTCTAAAATGTTCCAAGAAAAAAATCAAGGTGTTCACCTGCATACGTGTGGGTGGGCATAGGGGAAAACGGCGCATTATTTGGGGGGGCGGGTGGGGGGGATAAAATTGACGAAGCCTGATCTACCGTCTTAAAAAACAAGCCACCTCTGCAGGCCGGGGCTGGGAGGAGTGTCCCGTAGCCTCTTTCTTCCCTGCGGCACTGGTTTTTCCCCTTGATGCCTGGAAAAATCGGAGAGATTTGAGGGCGGCCGCGGAGGGGCAGAGCCGGTGCGGCGGCGCCCTTACCCGGGGGCCGGGGAGCGCAACCGCGGCTCCACGTCCCCATCCCGGTCCCCGTCCCGGTCCCGGTCCCGGTGCCGGTCGCCGTCCCGGTCCCGGTGGCCGCCCCCTCCCGGCGGTGCCGCAGTGCCGGCGCCTCACGGCGGCCGCGGCTCCTCCGGGGCGGCGGGGGCGCTGTGCGGGGCTCGGCACAAGATGGCGGCGGGGTGCCTGTGGCGGCGGCTGTGGCAGGTGGGGGCGTGCGGTGGGGCAGGGGCGCCTCGGCGGCCCCCCGGCCTCCGGTCCCTCATCTTCCCCCTTCCCGGGGACGAAGGGGAGGCTCGGGGCCGCGTCTCGGCCGCCGCCGTCCGTGCAGGGGGCTCCGGAGGGCTCCGCTGCAGCCCGGCTGCGGCGGGTTGCTCTGCGGGTCGGGGGTGGCGGCGGCTGGGGCTCGGGGTCGCGCACCGAGCTCGCGTCTAGCGTGAAGCTCCCGGTCGCGGAGCTGCAGGGGGGAGAGCAGGGAGGCTGGCCGGGTTCACAAGCTGAGGGAAATACAGCGTTAGGAGTTTCCCCTTGGCTTCCCGAAGCCCTAAGTGCTCGCGGTGCATGTGCTGTCTGCACCTTCCAGCCAGCCGTCTCCATCCCGTCCTGCTCGCTTCAGGATCTCTCCCCCAAATAACGGGGCTGTTTGCCATTGAGAGGGGGCAGTAGTTACGATTTGTGCAGGGGACTGGTTCAAACAGGGAATTAAATTAAATCCTGTTGCAGTTTGATCATCTCTTCCACCTCCTACAACGGCCATTAGCAAGGATACGTCAAATATTTCAGTCGGACAGCAGAAGAAGCTGTTAGAACAGATTTTAACGCACGCCAAATGCTGTTTTGGTTACCTGGGGTACACCAAGCATCAATCAAAATTTGCACAGAGCACCTTTCGTTTTATTTGACAGAAGCTTTAGACTCAACACTTAGATGCACAATTAGCAACACAAGGGGGCCGCGTGCGGTGGGAGCAATGCACACAGAATTGTGAAGGCTGTGGAGTTCAGTACGTGGGGCGGAACTCTGATATTTCATGGTTTGTTTTATTCATCTTTATTTTACAAAGACTGTAATTTCTGTCTCCAGCAGCACAGGGTGTACGTGCTATAAGCGTGTGCATCTTTATGTGCAAATAATATATCTGTAATACAAGGCCAATTAGATAAAGTAACAGACTATGTGTGTATCAGAGACTGCGTACACACAAAACACAAAAGCACCAATACAACTTCTAGCTACAATTTTTTTTGCCCTCTTTTAACAGCAGCTTACTTACCCGATGTCTGCCCAATCCGTGGACTCTCCTTTGCCATCTGGGGTAGGATGTTGCCACATGCAGTTTAAGCCCTGATCTGAACAGAAATTTTCTGTGCTTGAGGGGTTATCAGTGCTCTGACATGATGTCAGGTGATGGCGATGACTGTGGGTTTTCCACCTGAACGAAAGGAAGGTGGTATTCTGATTTCACATCAGGAGAATGGAGGTACAAGGGTCAACATAACTCCATCAGATCTGTTTCTTTAATTTGGGGTATTAGGTCTCAAGGAGTTATTAACGTGAACTTGGAAACATTTTGGTGGGCATCAGCTACAGTGGCAAATCCTCTGTGCTCGTAAAGTTGCTCATTGTATTGTGTACTTAAGATGTAATACCTGTGATCATCTGACAAAGTTTGGATTTGCCTAACAGGAGACACTCAGCCTGTTCTTCAGATAACAATTAGCTTTGTAAACAGGAAAGCGTCCTGCCTCTTCCTTCCTACTGAATGCAGAATTTGCTGGGTAAACAGTGACCGAGGCAGAATTACTTCAGAGAACAGCTTCATTCACTGCTGATCTGTAATTAATGTATAATGCGTACTGCATTATAAGTTATACATGTATATACATTATACATCACGTTATAAATTATACATGGACCTAATAGCACCATAAAGCTAGAGTTATACGTATTCATGAGTGACTAAGTTAATGTTACATGGACAAGCGTTAATTCTGACTGGTGCACGGGGAATCTGTCTTCTCTCTCTGAAAGCCATGACCCCAGCACCTGTTAAATAAGAGTACCAAGGGGCTGGATAAGTAGGCTCAGCTCATGGTGCTCCTTCATTCTGCACAGTCTTGAGTTTCTCTTAAGCGAGAGGGTTCTGGTTCCTTGTCCCCCCGCCCCGAGTAGTCTCTAACTTTGCCAAGTTGAGTTACTGGTAGGAAGCTAGAAGCCACATGAACATTCAGAAGGGAGAGATTTATCTGGTATGACAGACAGCAAGATTACATCTTGATTAACAGTTGGGTTTCCATTTTAACACCAAAAAATCATGCTATCTTTTCGACAGTTCATTTACTTGTTCTAACCATTTATATTTTCTCAACAGAACAAATGTTCAAAACACAAGGAACATTTTCTTAAAAAAAGAATGGAAAATTTCAAATTAAATTCAGAGGTTGAATTTTTGCATAGTATCTTTTCTAAGATACTATTTTCAACTGCTTTTACAACAGCAAGACCTACTTGGGCTTGTCTCTTGATAGAGCTAATAGATACTGTCCTATGAAAGCAGGTCTAAACAGGAAACTACTATATGCCGAAATGGTATCTGATGCCACACAAAACATGTTTTTCTAATAAAAAACACTTTATGATTGCTATTCAGGTGCCTGGTTAATAATAGCTGCATGCTGTTAGCTTCTTTCCTGCATGCATGTGGGTTTTCTTGGTTATTTTTGTGGTTGATGATTTTTTTGTGTGTGTTTTTGTCATTGTTTTTATGATCCTATTGTATACTAAAATATGATTCTGTGCTACTGTTTTCCTGTGTTTTCCAATAGAGCAAACTTACTTAGTTGGTAGATCAAATGAGTACCTTTTGGTAGATCAAATGAGTATCATCATGGTGCATAAAAGTAACTTCTAATAAACCTGTATTATTAGCTGGCTACTTTTGGTTTGGGGAGAAAAAAAAAAGCCATTTGACTGTTTGTTTTATACAGGCATCGGCTCGTCCTGCCAATTATGCAAGCAGAATTATTCAAAAGCAATGTTTTCTTCCGTAAGTTTAAAAGATCTTTCTCCTTTCCACTTTCCCCCCAATTTCCCTTAAAAAAATCTAACTTTAACACTAATGTTGTGCTTTTCCCTTTACCATCTATCTAGAACCAGTGACTTGATGGGAGTACGATTCTCTGGATCCCATGCTCAAACTCAGGAGCATAAAACTAATCCTCTGGTAAGTGTTTCATAGAAAAATATTTTGCAAATTGTCTTAATAATAAAAAGGATATACAGAAAAAAAACAAATCCTTCAATTTCATCTTTTTAAAGTTCTGTCTAAATTACGTCAAATTTGCTGTAGAGAAAGAAAACATTTTAATGACTGGTATTTGGGATTTTTTTTCCCAGAAAGATTCCTGAAGCTTAAAGTTGCATCTTTGTCACTTTCTTCCTTCTCTATGCAGCTGTAACTCTATGAAAAAACAGCTTTTTGGCCACATTTAGTTCAGCACTTGCAGCATCTTAGCCAATCCTTGTTTCTGTACTTTAGTACTTTTTAGTACTTTTAGTACTTTGTTTCTGGTTTGGAAGCTGGGAAACCAGGGCTGGTGAGGTGGAAAGTTCTTGGAAGTGTGTGGTGTATATCTTATATATAGAATGTGGTTGCCTTGATTTTGTCTAGGATTTCAGACACATGTTAAATTTCTCTGATAGATGCAAACAAGCCAAGTTCTTACAGGCAGTGCTAGATCCACAGTTAGATCCCAGCCTTCCTGCCACATCTGCTGCATACGGCATTTACTGCTCTAAACTGCAGGAGAGTAAAGCTGTGAGAAAAGCAGTGCTTCCTGGACACACCAGGGCTTTTTGGATGAATGGTGTCAGAAATTAATGCTTGAACTGAAAGTCATAAATTTGTAATTTGAATGTCACAGACTTGTACCTGGACAAACAGAAAGGATACTTCTCACATTTACCAGGGACAATAAAACTAAGGACTGTCAATCGAGATAATACAGCCAGCTTCTTGTAGGTAAAAGAATATGAGCAGCTAACAGTGTGTGAAGTTTTTTTTCTTCCCTGTTTTTCAAATGTGGCACACAGGCTAAGAAAACATAGAACATATTGCATGGATTATTTAAGGAGAACATGGAGTGTTAACTCTTATCCATTCTTAAATGCAGGTGACTATTTCAGAGGAGCCAGAAACACTGTACAAGAGACTGTCCCTTTTGGTTAAAGGCCACGATAAAGCTGTGTTGGACAGCTATGAATATTTCGCAGTGCTTGCAGCTAAAGAACTTGGCATCTCTGTTGAAAAAATGTAAGTAACTGATCTCTAGCATGATGATGTGTCAGGTGCTTTTCACATTGTCTACTGTAACTTAAGTTCTGTGCTTACAAGTATTTCCTTTTTCAGAAGAAATGGGTGTAATCTGACATTTCTCAGGTTATAAATCTAACACTTTCTAGATAGCAGTGCAATGATGGGGAAGCAGCAGCAGTGATACACACAGCACTGCCACAGAAGGATTGCATGTTAAGTGCATGAAGAATACCAACAGTACTGTTGTTACAGCTGTTGTAGCTTCCTTGAACTAAAGCTGGTTAATACCTGAGAATGAACTGTGCCCATGTGGATTAATACTAAACGTACCAGCACTTAATACTGTGGATCTTCAAAATGTCAAATAACAAGGATTTCACCATAATCTCAGTTAATTTATATTAGCATCCTTTATATAAAATTAAGCATTACAACATTTTCTTTGTGCTTTGTTCAGACACAGACCTCCAAAGAAGATAGAACGATTTACTCTTCTAAAATCTGTACACATTTACAAGAAGCACAGAGTTCAGTATGAAATGAGAACACATTACACATGTTTGGAGGTAAGAAAGATGTTAAAAATATATACATTAATTGGGCTGGGGAGGAGAGTACCAAGAATAGCAGAAAAGAGCTGATCTAGGTACACCAAATGTAACACAAGTTACTCTGAATTTACAGCCTACATAATTTTTGGACTAAAAGGCTGATTTTGATCACTATCTGAAAGAATGGTTAAAAATAAGATAGATACCAGAGTTACTTTAGTATGATTTACGTTCCTGGTTTCCAATAATCCAGGGAATAGGAATTTTCTCAGGAAGGGAAAAAGATGCAGGTAAATCATTGTCACTACCAGTCACTGAAGGTTCTGTTCTCTGTGAGTTTGCCTAATAATTTTTGAACACACTTGCCCTATGCAGCATCATGTAGCAAACTAAAAATTGCAAGGGGGAAATACAGGAAAGGAAGTGTGTACAAACCACTTGCTCTGTGGCTGATGACGCAGACTTATGTATGGTTTAGAATGCAGCTGTGGTTGACTTTCTTAGAAGAAAGGTTTACTGCCAGCATTTTGTGGCCCCTGGGTCTCTTACTGTGTAATTGCACAGAGCTTAGCAAAATGGGACTTTGCATAACGTCCCCAGACAGTCGGGCAGCACTGCCCGCAGACCAACAGCTGTAGCTGTCTGGGAGAAACCAGAAAATCAAGAATGCAGTGGAATTCCAGAGTGGCAGGATTTATAGCCAGCTTGAACTTTGAGAGCATACAAAAGCTGTGAATTTTTGCATAACCTCAAGTTGATTTGATCAGATAGTTGCACTTCGAGCATAATCAATGCATATGATCACAGGCAGTATGCACAGTTCTGTGGTATGAAATTGCTATTTCATACTTGCATAACTGTTATGTACAGCTTAACTGTCTCCATTCTCGCTGTAAGATGCATGGTCCCATAGCAAGAACTAGAGAAGCTATAGAAAACTCATTTTTTTATATCCCGTTTGAAATATTAGTTGCTCATTAAAAAACATTACTTCTGTTTTAGTTAAAATACCTAACGGGTAGTACTGCTGCAGTGTACTTGGAGTATGTTGAACGAAACTTACCTGAAGGAGTTGCCATGGAAGTAAAAAAGGTAAGTTTCCATCTCACATTATTAACTGCCGTGAGATTAAGTCCAGATGTAAATACTAATAATTGTCAGTAGAGGAAATGCACGTAGTTTGTAAAGGACCTTTTTTTCAAAGTATTGAAAGGTAAAGAGGCTGTATTGCTTGAAAACGCCACTAGGTGGCATTTTTAATCTGATAAATATCTCAAACCTAAGTAAATGAAGTTGTTAGATGTTAAGTAGTTCGTATAATAAATGGTTTATTTCTTTTCCTTTTAGACTAAGATAGAGAAAATACCTGAACACATTCAGGAACCAGTTTGGGATACACTACCTCAAGTAGAAGAAACAGAAGTCAAATCATGAACTCAATGGGCACTTGGCTACTAGTAGTGGAATTACTTGTTCCTGTCAACCTCATTTACTAAGACACTGCTGACAAATAAAAGTTCTCTTTTACAAAGAAATCATATAAACTCTTGTTTTACTGAGTTACTCTTGATCATAGCTCCAGTACTTGTAGACTGAACATCTGTGAAGTGTAGAAGTTTCACTGCACTCTGTGGTCAAGAACTGTGATCATCTGTAACGTTTGTAAAAAGTTACCATTTATTTATAGAATCATAGAATCATAGAATATCCTGAGTTGGAAGGGACCCTTAAGGATCATCAAGTCCAACTCTTGACACCGCACAGGTCTACCCAAAAGTTCAGACCATGTGCCTAAGTTCACAGTCCAATCTCTTCTTAAATTCAGACAGGCTCGGTGCAGTGACCACTTCCCTGGGGAGCCTGTTCCAGTGTGCGACCACCCTCTCTGTGAAGAACCCCCTCCTGACGTCCAGCCTAAATTTCCCCTGCCTCAGCTTAACCCCGTTCCCGCGGGTCCTGTCACTGGTGTTAATGGAGAAAAGGTCTCCTGCCTCTCGACACCCCCTTACGAGGAAGTTGTAGACTGTGATGAGGTCTCCCCTCAGCCTCCTCTTCTCCAGGCTGAACAGGCCCAGTGACCTCAGCCGTTCCTCGTACGTCTTCCCCTCAAGGCCTTTCACCATCTTCGTAGCCCTCCTCTGGACACTTTCCAACAGTTCCATGTCCTTTTTATACTGTGGTGCCCAGAACTGCACACAGTACTCAAGGTGAGGCCGCACCAGCGCAGAGTAGAGCGGGACAATCACCTCCCTTGACCCACTAGCGATGCCGTGCTTGATGCACCCCAGGACACGATTGGCCCTCCTGGCTGCCAGGGCACATTGATGGCTCATATTCAACTTGCTGTCTACCACGACCCCCAGATCCCTCTCTTCTAGGCTGCTCTCCAGCGTCTCATCGCCCAGTCTGTACGTGCAGCCAGGGTTTCCCCGTCCCAAGTGCAGGACCCGGCACTTGCTCTTATTGAACTTCATGCGGTTGGTGATCGCCCAGCTCTCCAACCTGTCCAGATCCCTCTGTAAGGCCTTTACGCCCTCATTTGAGTCCACAACTCCTCCAAGTTTGGTGTCATCAGCAAACTTGCTCAAAATACCTTCTATTCCTATATCCAGATCGTTTATAAAAATATTGAAAAGTACCGGCCCTAAAATGGAGCCTTGAGGGACCCCACTGGTGACCGCCTGCCAGCCTGACACAGCCCCATTTACCATAACCCTTTGGGCCCTGCCCGTTAGCCAATTGCTCACCCATCGTATGATGTTTTTATTTAGCTGTATGGTGGACATTTTGTCCAGTAGGATCCTATGGGAAACCGTGTCAAAAGCCTTGCTGAAGTCCAAAAAAATCACATCAGCTGGTTTCCCTTGGTCCACCATACGGGTGATCTTATCATAAAAGGAAATCAGGTTAGTTAGGCAGGACCTACCCTTCACAAACCCATGCTGGCTGGGACCAATGACTGCTTTGTCCCCCAGGTGCGCCTCAATAAGTCCGAGAACCAACTTCTCCATGATTTTACCAGGCACTGACGTGAGACTGACAGGCCTGTAATTGCTAGGGTCTTCTTTCTGACCCTTCTTGAAAATCGGCACAACATTTGCCAGCTTCCAGTCTACCGGGACCTCTCCAAATTCCCAGGATCGTTGAAAAATAATTGAGAGAGGTATAATCTTGATCCCTATGTGATACTGAATGGCTTCTGAATTCTGAAATACTTTCAAAAAGTTGCTCATATTTGTGTAATTTTAAGGTAATGAATGCCAGATTTAGACTTTTTTTCTCTGTTACCAAAAAAAAAAAAAAAAATCCACTTGTGTACACAGCTTACCTATTAATTTACAGTAAGTCAGGAAACATAATCTTAGGGAACAGTGAGTCGTGAGAGTTTTTTAGGCTCTTGCAGTTCCAACAGACTCATTTCCAATATTATTAACTACTTGCTAAAAGAAGAACACAGTGATTGCAATACAGATGTGAGATTTCCATGGGCTTATGTCTCTAACTTACATGAAATGTCTGTAGAACTGTGTTGCAGAGCAAATGGATAATAGAATGTGTCACTGCAGGTAGGACAAATTGCATTAAATTCTTTGTTTTATTGTGAGGAAAGTGTTATAAATGAGGTCTCAACTCAATCTGAATTTTGTAATATTTATAAAACAAATATTTCTAAAAGGTATAAAAGGCAAGTAAACAGCGCTGGGTGTACGGGGAATCTACACTCCACCAACACGCACACACGAACATCAAACATTCTAAATATACAGAACATTGCTTTACGTACTAAACCCGAGTATGCCTATACATACATACAATCAGGATAGGTAACAAACAATCCTTTAAGTTCCATAACTTACTAAAATCGAGTACACCTATACATATGTACGATCAGAAAAGGTAAATAATCCTCCAAGTTCCATGACTTAACAGTCTCCATTTTCCATTCCTTTTCTTGATTACTAACAAGTCTTCATTTTCCATTCCTTTTGAACAATATGTCTCGCTTTAAGTACCAGGACAGTCTTTGTTCCTAAGGACGTATGATTCCCCATAATGCGCAACTGCTTACCAGCGAGAGGCAGTTGTGTGCGCGGCTCCGCTTCTCTCAGCTCGAGCTTCTCTCCAGCTCCAGTGTGCCTGTTTCCAGCAACTTTCTGTACGAGCTTCTCTGAGCGGTTTGCTGAGTCTGGCCGAACCTATCTTCATGAGGCAATCAAAGTGCCTGTTCCCGTCCTGGTCTCCATTCTGCCAGCCTGTTCCTCTTCACTTCTTTTTCCTGCTTCTTTATTGATGTAACTTCATCGTGCTGCCTTTTTTTTTTTTTCTTTTTCTTCTCCTTTCTTGAGGGCAGGCTCCCCTCTTATACCCTTCTCTCCACAGCAGTTCTTTTCAAAACAACTTTTCATTGGTCAAACAACTTTGAATGTAACAACAACAGCAAACACCCAGAAACATCCATGCCTTAACGGCTGGAGAACAAGAGAACCAGCTGGAGAAAAAGAAAGCGGAGACTGCATGGAGTCTCCTGAATCACCCTTCTTTGTTCCCTCTAAACTCTTATATTCCTGATGGCCTCGTCGTTAAGA
Source organism: Aythya marila (assembly GCF_965140915.1). NCBI lineage: Eukaryota > Metazoa > Chordata > Aves > Anseriformes > Anatidae > Aythya > Aythya marila. The sequence continues at coordinate 41,431,879 of NC_139044.1, forward strand.
GTCTAATGCTATCTCAACCATGGGGCTTTCCAGCCCCCATGGCCACATTCCCAAATCTCTCCCTTCTTTATTAATATCAACCATCTTCTCAACACGAATTACCACTCCATATATAACAAGCCTATTCCACAAGCTCTCTTGGCTCCACCCTTGTGAAGTGAAATCTGCCAGGTGGGGATCATTTGACCTTTGCTATATAGGAAGCATGAGGATTTATGGGAAGAATTGCCACTCCAGGGGAGCTTGAGGTTCAGGTTATTTAGGGTGCTTTTCTAATGTGCTGTTGAAATGGACTCAGGGTTCCCCAGTAGACTGCTTTTTCTTCATGTTTTCTACCATGTCTGTGAAATAGTTTTGGAGACTCTATAAGCTACTTACGTTGGTGGTGTTACTTCTTCGTGAAGTAGTTTGGCAGTGACTCAAGTTCAGAAGCAGGCAGGTTGGTCCCCAGTCATGGTCCCCAGACCTGGTCAGGGGTGATATCCCAAACAAGCTGCTCCAATACCTTTCCAGGGACAGAGGTGAGACTGACTGACCTGTAGTTTCCCGGGTCCTCCTTCCTGTCCTTCTTGAAGACCAGAATGACGCTGGCTTTCCTCCAGTCTTCAGGCACCTCACCCGTGCTCCAGGACCTTTCAAACATGATAGAGAGCGGTTCAGTGATCGCGTCTGCCAGCTCCCTTAGCACATCTGGATGCATCCCATCGGGACCCATGGATTTGTGTGCTTTGAGCCCATTTAGACGCTCCCGAACCTTTCTCACGTCCACCAGGAGGGAGCTCTCCATTTCCCAGACCCTTTGTCTTATTGCCAGGTTCAACGAGTCCTGGGGGAGTGTCCTTGAAGCAAAGACGGAAGCAAAAAAAGCATTCAGTATCTCTGTCTTCTCTATGTCTCCAGTGACCAGGACACCTCCCTCATTCAGCAAGGGACCCACATTATCCCTAGTCTTCCTCTTACTGTTTACATACTTGGAAAAACCCTTCTTATTATCCTTTATCTCTTTTGCAAGCATCATCTCTAGGTGGGCTTTAGCCTTCCTCATAGCGTCCCTGCAGGCCCTGACAACACATCTATACTCCTCCCAAGATGACAGGCCCTTTTTCCACATTTCATAGACCTTCCTCTTCCTTTTGATCTTATTGATGAGCTCCTTGCTCATCCACACGGGTTTCCTGCCCCTCTTCCCTGATTTCCTATTCCTCGGGATGCACCCATCCTGAGCATGGAAGAAGTGCTGCTTAAATGTAGCCCAGCTCACACAAGCACCCTTGCAGCCTAGCAGCCTATCCCATGAGATACTCCCAAGCAGGTCCCAGAAGAGGTCGAAGTTGGCTCTTTGAAAGGCCAGGGTAGAAATTATTTCCCGTGCTCCGTGCATTGGTGTACAGGCATTTTAGGGAAGCAGCAGGTACAGTTACCCCGGGGGGATGCAAGAAGAATGTACTGGACAGGGGATTGGGAACGCTACCTTCTCTGAGGAGCCCTCAGACAATCCTATGGGAGAGCTCTGAAGTTTTTCCCTGTCTTCAACAGTGGCAGTACTGTGAAATGTGTTCATCTGATTCGTGTCAATATGGAACAATGCTAGGGCCGCATGGTGTGATGAATGTGACCTTCTGTCCTACAGACCCTTGTATAACCACAAGTCTAAGAAAAACAGAGTGCTTAATGTATAGAGTTCTTGTACCTTGCAAAGGAATGTTTTAGCAATTCGTGTCAATAGAGAGCTTGAAGGGAAATGTAATTGTAGGCTTTTCCTTGAAGTCTCTGATATCTGGGGGGGGTGGCTGTCAGAATAGCTGCTAACTAGTATGACTATTTATTATGACTGTTGCATGGGACACTATGCAAGTCTCTGATATCTGGCCAGGAGACTAAGGAGACGGGGAAAGCTGAAGAACGACTAAAAGACAAAGCTTGCAGGGGACGCTGCACCAGTCTCTGCCATACAGCCAAGTTGGACAAAGGAGAAGGACAAGAGGGAGGAAGACTACGAGCCTTCAGCATGAGAGACCCCCACAGGGACAACCAGAGACTGATACGCATGCTCCAGTAGGAGGGTTTGGATTCTGGAAACTTATTATAATAACCCTGGTTTGTTTTTTTAGAAGTAGTAATGAATATGTGTTTAACCTAGGAGCAAAAATCCGCTGCTTGGTGTAACTGGTGTGGAGCAGAGACTCCCGGCGCACCCAGCGCTGTTTGCTTGCCTCTATTCCTTTAATAAATTGTAAACTTTGATTATAGTCCTATTTTGAAGACTGAGCCATTTATAACAGTAGTGAGGACTTCCCCCAGCCCTTCTCTGTCCCCTTTAGCCTCCCCTCCCTTCCCCCATCAAACCTAGTTAGAAGCCCTGGTAAGCAGCCCAGAGAGCTTGCTCCCCAGCACACTTGCCCAGTCCTGATCCCCAGATTTTTGCATCAGGAACACAATTCCACAGAGTCTTCAAGCCTTTCTGTAGCTTTAAAGATGCTGAAATGGTCCCTGGCTTAAGAAGAACTAGTTCCCCGCCTGGCACTACGAACCGTTGCTTAGGGCTAAAGGCTGAGGCTCTTGTCTGTTACGTGAACAGCCAGGGAGACTCAGCCTCCCTTCTCTGTTGAGTTCGGTGCTGCCTAGCCTTAACCTTTTCAGTACTCAGTAGCATCACCCAGGCTCCTGTATTTTGAGAGGGATTGCACTCCCCTTACATCATACGGGAATCCTGGTTTTCTGTCTCAAGGGTGAATGGTGTAAGGCACTTGTAAATCATTGCAGGTTGTTGTTGTCCATTGCCATGTAAATTAAGGCCATGCAAGTACCTTCTACTGTTTCTTCTTCCCTTTCATTTGTTGTCTGGTTTCTACCAAATATCACATATTTGGTGAAATGCCTTAAAACAACATTACTTTTTAATTAACAACATTTTTTTTTTTCTCTCTCTAGGTCTGCCAGTAGCTGACAGAGTAGAAAGGTGTGCTTCTCTCTCTTTCTTGGATAGAGTTAGAGGCAATGCCTGATATCCGGCCAAGATGGACAAAGGCGAAGGACAAGGACAAAGCCTGGGAGGAAGACTATGAGCCTTCAGCACGAGAGACCCCCAGAGGGACCCCCGGGGACTGATACGCATGCGCCAGTGGGAGGGTTCGGAATCCGGGAACTAATTATAATAACCCTGCCTTTTCTAGAAGTAGTAATGAACATGTATTAGCCTAGGAGTAGAAAAAGCTGCCACCTGATGTAACTTGTGTGCGTGTTGGAGGAGCCCAGACTCCCCGCGCACCCAGCACTCTTTACTTGCCTTTTATTAAGCCCATAAATAAATCTCATAAAGCTAAGTTGACTCGGAATTTATAACAGTATGATGAAAACTGTTGCACTCCAAGTTGGGAAGGGGAGAGGAAAATGTTCATGTATACGTGTACATTATACGTGTATACGTGTACACATACGTGTACTGAAACAGCTGATTACACCTTTGCATACACCTTTTAAGGGAAAACTTTAAACCTGAGAAGCAACAGGCAGTTTTCTACAGTTCCTGATATGATAACATGGTATATGATATAGGGATGATATCATACCTATAGTCTGCTGCAGGCTGAAAAGTAGCCTGTGCCTCAGGTACCGTTTTATGCCTTCGCTTGTGCTACTGCATCCCTGTAGGTCTTCAAAAGGGAAATGAAATTATCCTACCCAGAAGAAACACCGTCCAGAAGACACTTGAGTTGTTAGGGCCTGAATTCTCAATGAAACCAAAGGCAGGGATCTTACTGACCTGAAGAGAGGCTTTAATCTCTCCTGGCTTGTTTACTTCTGAAGGAGTGTGAAAGAGACGCGTGTCCTTGTATGTGAAGAGGAGGTGAAGGAGCAGCTACTGCAAGGAACACACAAATCCGTTGCGCCAGACTAAGAGGTGGTTGTCTCTGGGCTGGGGGACTGCATCAGAAACACAGAATTTCTAGGTTGGAAGAGACCTCCAAGATCACTGAGTCCAACCTCTGACCTAACACAAACCAGTCCCCACTAAACCATATCCCTAAGCTCTACATCTAAATGTCTTTTGAAGACTTCCAGGGATGGTGACTCCACCACTTCCCTGGGCAGCCCCTTCCAATGCCTAACAACCCTTTCGGTAAAGAAGTTCTTCCTAACATCTAACTTAAAACTCCCCTGGTGCAACTTAAGCCCATTCCCCCTCGTCCTGTCACCAGGCACATGGGAGAACAGACCAACCCCCACCTCGCTACAGCCTCCTTTAATGTACCTGTAGAGAGCGATAAGGTCAACCCTGAGCCTCCTCTTCTCCAGGCTGAACAAGCCCAGCTCCCTCAGCCGCTCCTCGTAGGACTTGTTCTCCAGGCCCCTCACCAGCTTCGTCGCCCTTCTCTGCACCCGCTCAAGCACCTCCATGTCCTTCTTGTAGCGAGGAGCCCGAAACTGAACACAGTACTCGAGGTGTGGCCTCACCAGAGCCGAGTACAGGGGGACAATCACCTCCCTAGCCCTGCTGGTCACACTGTTCCTGATACAAGCCAGGATGCTGTTGGCCTTCTTGGCCACCTGAGCACACTGCTGGCTCATATTCAGCCGACTATCCACCATCACTCCCAGGTCCTTCTCTGCCTGGCAGCTCTCCAACCATTCCTCTCCCAGCCTGTAGCTCTGCTTGGGGTTATTGCTCCCCAGGTGCAGGACCCGGCACTTGGCCTTGTTGAACTTCATGCAGTTGACCTCAGCCCATCGGTGCAGCCTATCCAGATCCTTCTGCAGAGCTTTCCTACCCTCAAGCAGATCGACACACGCACCTAACTTGGTGTCATCTGCAAACTTACTGAGGGTGCACTCGATGCCCTCATCCAGATCATTGATGAAGATATTAAAGAGGACCAGCCCCAGCACCGAGCCCTGGGGAACACCACTAGTGACTGGCCTCCAAGTGGACTTGGCTCCATTTACCACAACTCTTTGGGCCCGGCTATCCAGCCAGTTTCTAACCCAACGAAGCATGAGCCAGTCCAAGCCACAAGCAGCCAGCTTCTTGAGGAGAATGCTGTGGGAGACGGTGTCAAAAGCCTTGCTGAAGTCAAGGTAGACCACATCCACAGCCTTTCCCTCATCCACCAAGCACGTCACTTTGTCATAGAAGGAGATCAGGTTCGTCAAGCAGGACCTGCCTTTCATAAACTGTTAGGAATGTTTTAACAATTCATGTCAATAAAGAACAGTCCTGTCTGCCTCTGGGTCCTGCACTGGCAATTTAATTCTTGAACCACAGATGCAGTGTGTCCCAGTCTCCCCCTCATTCTCATCAATTTATCAAGTCTTCAGAAAATACTCCTTAAATTTATGAACCTGTTTGCTTTTGTTATTCCGAACTTCTATTTCTAACAGTTACAGCCTTTTTTTTTTTTGTCTTCTTCGAGATTGACTTTACACTGCTATAGGTGTGACTGTCCCTGTGAATGACTGGTGAGGAATGTTTTAATAAGAAAGCTATTTGTGTTTGTATGAAGTCTTTGATGTCTGGGGGTTTCAGAACAACTGATAACAACTAGTTACTGTTACGGGATACTATGCAGACCTCTGATATCTGGCCAGGTGGCCAATAGATTAATAAGAAGAAAAAAAAGAAGCTGAAGTATGGGTTTGTTAGAAATGGCTCAATCTTCAAAACAGGATTAAATTAAAAAAAAAAAAAAAAGGATTTATTAAAAGAATAGAGGTAAGCAAACAGCGCTGGGTGCACCGGGAGTCTCCGCTCCACCAGGACGCACACCAGTTACATCAAGTAGCTGATTTTTATGGTCCTAGACTAATACATATTCATTACTACTTCTAAAAAAAATAGGTTATTATAATTAGCTTCCGGGGTCCAGTCCCTCCTACTGGAGCATGCGCATCAGTCTCCGGTGGTCCCTCTGGGGGTCTATAGGGGTCTTTCATGCTGAAGGCTCGTAGTCTTCCTCTCCAAGTTTTTTTTTTTGTCCTTCCCCTTTGTACTTCCTTGGCAGCACGTCAAAAGCTTACACAGCGTCCCCTGCAAGTTTTGTCTTCTAGCCATCCTTCAGCTTCTTTCTTTCTTCTCCTTAATCTCCTGGCCACCTGGCCAGATATCATGGGCTTGCACAGCGTCCCATTCAGAAGCCGTAACAGTTACTAGTTGTTAGCAGTTGTTCTGAAACCCCAGACATCAGAGACTTCAAAGAAAGAACATACAAATAGCTCTATATTGACACTTAGCGTGTTGTTAAAACATTCCTCACAGGCCATTCACATGGACAGTCACATCTATAGCAGTGTTAAATCAACCAAAAAGAAGGCAAAAATGCTGTAACTAACTGTTAGGAATAAGAGTTTGGAATAACAAAAGCAAGTAGACTCATGGATTTGAGGAATATTTCTGAAGATTTGATAAATTGACTATAATGAGGGGGAGACTGGGACACTGGGAGGAAAGGGAAGAAACCACATCTGTGGAAGAATTAAATTGCCAGTGCAGGACCCAGAGACAGCCAGAACTGCTCTCTATTGACACGAATTGTTAAAATATTCCTTTGCAAGGTACAAGAACTATATACATAACCATTCTGTTTTTCTTAGACTTGTGGTCATACAAGGGTATGTAAGACAGAAGGTCACATTCATCATACCATGCGGCCCTAGCTCTGTTCCATACTGACATGAATCAGATGAACATATATCACAATGCTGAGCTGATTTTAAGCAAGGTGCAAAAAAAGTCACACAGGACAGCAAAGATAAGAAAAAAAGAGGTCTGTGGAAAAACAAGCCTGTAGCAGCTCTGAAACTTTATTAGAAAAATTTCAGAGTTTACATGAAAATCAAGCAGTATGTCAATATAACAATGCAAGTTATGCAAGAAACATTTTCAATTTAATAATTAAGGAACAGTGATAGTATCTTGTCTTAAAACTGGGTATCTCGAGTATATCTTAAGTATTTCATATTAAAACTGAGCTGTGGTGTCATGCAAAGCTACTACAAGGTGCTCAGTACAACCTGACTGCAGGGCTCTAGCATTTGCAGAAAGGGATGTCCAAGGAGAAAGCCCAAAATAAAGCTCTTCCTTAAAATAACAATTTTCTTCTTCCAGCACAACTTCAATAATATTAGCACTCCAATAATAATCTTCCCAAGCCCTTCAAAGAGAAGAGCATTACAGATTTTAACTAGCTTTCTAAAAATACTTCTTTTACAACATAAAGCATTGTAACTTGCAAAGAAACTTTGTAGATGAGCTGTACATGTATTTCTTTTTGTCTTCATCTTATGCAGTCAGTTACAGCATTAATTCTGTCTGTTGTACAGCTCCATTACCTGTTAGACCATTTTCTTTTGGTACACATGTATCACACTCATAACTGCTTTGTACACCACCGGCTTCAACTAACCAGTGCAAGCATTATATTACATCCATCAGTGAACCACCTCACAAACACAGCAAGGCTGGGCTCAGGAAAAGTTACCATCACCTGCACATTGTGAAGGTAAAGAGGCTGTTAGTGATTTCTCACCTTGCTTCCCACAGCATTAACCACAGCCCCGAGGTGAGCCAAAGGTCTTGGGCTGGGGGCTTACAGCCATGCCCATGTCCCCAGGCACCAAGGGGCTATGGGGGGAATGTGGTGGGTTTGCCTGGTCAGCAGCAGCACCTGCAAGAACACAGTGTGTGTCCTCCCTGCAGGGAAAACTGAGTTCACAGAATGAAAGCATCCCTGCTACAAGCTCAGCCACCGGCTGGCTGATGGAGCCAATGCCAGCAGCACAATGACACCTGCAGAAACAAGTTTCAGAAACATTCTCTTCTGAAAGAAAGCAAGCTGCTGGAAGTTTGGTAACAGAAAAGCCCTTTTCATGTTTTACTCTGTACTGGTGACTGAAGTCAGATATGACAGATTCCATAATCAGGTATCAGAAAGTCCTGGTGAGACCAGATGGCTAAAGGGACAGCTTTTTCCATCAGAAGGGTTGTCAGGCTCTTGGCTCCTTCAGCACAGAGTGAAAACACCCAGTCTGAAGCAAGAAAGAAGCATCTGCGAAAAAATAAGACCAGAAAACAGTTACCACAGAGCAAAAACCTTCAGAAGACACCTCACAAAGCAAATTGTTAGGAATTGCAAAAGAAAAAGTGTATCTCCAGCATTTGGAAAACACTGGAACAAAATTATTAATTTTGCAAGGGTTTACAACCATGTGCAGTGAGGACCACACAGTAAATGCATTGCTGCTTTATGGGATGTGGCAGCAAAGGTGGCAAGGCACAGATATATGGGGTGCTCTCCGCAAGAACTGAAATGTCCAGATTAACTCCTTCACAAGAAGAGAATTACATTCAGATGAAACCAGTATTTGACAAAAAAATATTTAGAGGGAAAAAAAAAAAAAACACAGAAAATGGAGAATTGGTATGAATGATCCAGTTTCCCTTTTCCTACTGCAGGTATGATTTGATTTCCAATCGAATAAAAGTAAAAATAAAAATCACAGCTCAAAATAAAAGATTGTTTTATCTGGAACAGTCAATATCAGATTTTAAAAAACACAGGTGATTAGTTCTGGATTTGATTTAGAGAACACATACAATAAAGGGGCCCCTAAAATGTACACAAAATAATTTCCAGGTTTCTTTAACAGGACTGGACTGAACACAGAAAATCAGTTTTTAGCACTGTTGCCCAGAAATTCATGCTACCAGGAATATCCTTTATAATGAAGTCAATAAATTGAAAAAAAAATTACTAACTGGGTGAATTTACCAACAGTAGCAGGAAGAAGTAGTAGGTCACTGAGGAAAATATTTAGGACTTGAAATGTTCAATAAATATCACTGCCTACATCTAGCAGAATATTTTTATTGACATGATTGAAGCTCAATATTTTTTAAACATTTTGATGGTTCTGGCACATTCTCTAGATAATGAGAGTTCAATATGCACTTCCAATATGCCATATGGGAGCAAATACTGTTATAGACTACTCTGTGGCTTAAAATCTGTCCCTGGTATTTCATTCCCCTACAAGAAAGCATCACAAATTCCTGAAGGAATACAGGGCAAAGTAACAGACAGTGCACTAAAAGGACAAGAATAAATCCGAATGAAAGGCTGCAGAGAGCATCCAATAGGGCTCAAAGAGCAGAACTGAAATTCGACAGAGAACTTGAAGGTCACAGAAATAGCATTACTTGGAGAAAGGCTGAAAATAAGGTACAACTAATGCAGAGGGGCATGCAGGCACAGTGAACTCCAGAGGAATGTTCCTATCAGTCTTGTCAGCCTGCACTCATCTCCATATCCTTGTACTGAGAAAAGGAGCTGCAACATCCTCTCAAGAAGGGACTTGTCTGCTTTAAAGGGTTTAAAAAGGGAGCTTCCATCCTTGCATGCTTTTACAGTAAAAGATAGAACAAGTTTTCTACAGGCACCTCAAAAGGCAACGTAACACCTGGCATACATGCTAGAATATGATGAATGTTGGACATTAGTGACACACGCCCAACTTACTTACTGAAACAGAGGGTTGCTGCTCACAGGCGCAAAGGCATAATTCAGTGGAGGCCAGTTCTGGTAAGAATTGGAAGTGACAGTGACAATACTGCATACATTGAGAAGAATTATACCTTGAAAAAAAAAAAAGGCTTTTTTCAGCTGTTATGGGATGGCTCGTCATCACTGCATACACAACAACATTGGGTGCTGATGACAGACACGCTCCTGAGCACCTGATCAATCTGTTCTCGAGAATGATACAAAGAATGACAGGAGTGTGACTAGTGTGTGCAGGAATTAGCTAGCCATGGAAACAATGTAGAGCGCGTTACAGAAGTGATAATAAAAGATGAAATAGCTGCAGTAAGTCATTAAGCCTTGCTCTCCTGGGTGGCTGTGGTATTATATACCAAGACTATATTACCAATTCAAATTACTGTGGCTTGCTGTAATTGTTGGCTTGCTATTTAAGGGTGTGAAGAAAGTGCTGCAAGTGGCATTACACCCTGACCTGCTTGCTTCTGAGGACACATGAAGGTCACAGTGGTACACAAAATGCACACAAAAAAAATCATGGGATTTACAGTACTGGTCAGTACTCAGTTTTCTTTGTAAACCCATGTGAAACTTCAGCATAGGAAAAAACATAAGACAGGCTAGTACTGTGATCTACCAGAAGCATTTGCATCCTCTTCCTTCTAGAAGCAAGGATATGGAGGAAGAGTCCATCTTTTTCAATATCTCCCCCAAAATGAAGTAAATCTGAAAGCCTTGCAAAAGCCCTGAAGGAGTTGAAAGGGAAGAATACACCCCTGGCAGGAGCCAGGGCATGCAGAGTACGTGCAGTGCACAATGAGCACTGATAAGCAGCCTGCATGGCTGAGCGACTTTTGCAACACAACAGTAACATTGGATAGTTTGCTGCTAGTAGAATGAAAAAAGATGTAAAGAAGGTCTGGAAGAGAAAACGATCTGTGCACAGTTTTCTCAAACGCACCCTTGCTAAGTTCTTCTCTCTTGTGAGCTGCATGTAAAGTCTTCTTGAACCTTGCCCCCAAAGTCATATAAGAAGTTGAAATAAACCCAAATCTGTGTTTCAGGCTGGAGCTTCAGCAAGATGACAGCTTTCTCCTTCACTAAGAAGCAGTATGAAAAAGTCTTCGCTTGAACAAATGTACATGAAAGAGGCTAGTTCTGGTATTTTCTGCTTTCTTTTCAGTCCATCGAATAAAAATATTTATGATTTAACATTTCTGTTCATATTTAAAAGCCCTTTACTACCCTTAAGACTCATGCTGGTTCTCTTTAAATCAAAGGGAAACAAATTGGAAAACTGGAGATAATTAAATCTCACAGCATCTCTGCAAGCCATCCTTAATCTGGAGGATGCAGCTAAAGCAGAGAGGAATTTGCCCAGAACTATAGCTTTGCTATGTATGTGATTCAGTCTGTACCACTTCTCTGCTCAAGTTTTAAAGCTTGTAACAAGACTACAGACCAGCCTAGTTGTAACTACTAGTTAACATTACTACTCTATGTAATGGTAAAAATCTGTAAGCATGTGAACCCTCTTCAAATCTGCACGTGTGCTGCCTCTTCCAGTTCTGGATGATCAGGAACATGCAGGAAATCACAGTTTTGATTATGATAATTGGTGAATGACCTGGGGAAGAATTAGGGAAGAAATGGAAGAATTTACAAAGCATTTGGCAGAGTCTAATCTGATGAAAAGAATCACTTCCCCACTCAAAACAATAATCTATTCCTTCTGTTCCATGCAGCATCCCTCTGACTGACCTGGTTTTATCCACTACCTGCTCGTTTGTCAAAAAGCACCAACCCTTCCACCACCACAAATTTTAACAAATCTTCCAGTTAACCCAAGTCTTTTACACAAGGACAGAAGTTTTAGTAAGAACAGCATACGTTGGTGACATCTAGTGGACACAAAAAGCTTAACAAAAAGATCAAGCCACATTCTGAATAATTCAACACGTAAAAAAAAAATTGACCTATGCTATATCTACATATTTTTGGCCTTCAACCTCTTGAGTTTAATTTCTGCATTGGTTTGAGATCACAAACCTGAATGCAAGCCTAACGTTTATGGTGGTAAGCTGCTCCAAATGCTAAGATATATTCCAGAGAGCCAGCTATGCCTTGCTTTCTCCCCTTTTTCACACCAGGACACATTGCTGACAAGTCCTCACGACAGTCTTTCAAAATTGCAAGCAATCTACTATATCACAAGTGATTTTAAAATTGCAGGCTCTCCAGGAGGAAAATTAGTCTGCAACACTGTCAAAGAACATTGATTTGTCTGCCATGAAATTGTGCTATTTGAAAGTATTCCTACCTTCTGCCTGTAGAAACAGATCCAAGTGGGCTAAGCCCCTTCATAGGAAAGATAGTAACTAAAAGCAATTAAGCTCATCATTTGAATCAGTGCTTTTCCCACAGGTTGGGTTTTTGTTAAGTGTTTTGATTTAACGACATCTGAGAAATGAAGCTACATAGTTTATTTGTTATCCTAGTCTTTTGTTAAGTGACCAACTGAAGTACCTCTACAGGACCCATTCTGGTGGCAAAGACATAGGGCAATTTCTCATGGTGTTGCCTTCCCAGGTCTGGCTGCTTCCAGTCTTTCTCCCCTTGCTATCCTTTGGAGAGCTGATTCTGGAACGAAAATTGGCTCGGTTAGCTTGGACTAGAGAGAGAATGTAGGTAAATTGTTTATATCACTTCTCAGGATTCAAATCCCAGCTTCATTTCACATCTACACAGCACTACCAAGACTGTTGGGCTTCTAACCTGAACTATTAGGTTATATCTAGCATTCCCAGAACTCAAGCACAGGACTGAAGCTTTAAGGAAACTTGGGAGACCTTTAAGCAGACACAAAGGATGCTTTAAAGGCACTTTTTGGAGCTGTAATGGTTTTATGCTTCTTCTATTCATTCTTTTTTTATTTCCAGGAAAAAAAAATAAGTAACATAATTCACTGAGTTTTAAAGGTATTTTGAAACAAGAATTCTTACAGTAGTTTGTCCCCAGAAGCATTTATACAGCATCAGTTTAGGGACTGGTATTTTATGCTTTAGTGAATCTCTTCTCAAGAGGATTATTTGTATAAAGGAAATTTGGAAAAAAATAAAAATGAATTAAAATAGAAAGGCAGAAAAACTAGGGCCTCTCATCATATCCACAGCCTCAGACCTGCTATTCAAAGCAGAGGCAGTGGCATTATACCTCCAGCATGCCAAAATAACTCAGTTCCTCCAAGTCATGGTCCAGGGAATGAAGCTGAACCCTTCACCCAGCCACATGTGACTCCTCATCACCCCCACTTCAGAGTTAGACCCCTCTATCCCCTCTGGTCAGCCCCATCAGTAGATGATCCTTCAGCTTGTGGTCTGCACTGTTCGGACATCATATGGGAACTGAATCCAGTGAACCTCCATTTCTTACCTCCATTTCTTGCCACCCCCATCTGCTTGCAATATACTTCTACCCTATACAATCCCAGGGAAGAGACCCTGAACTAATGCTGCAGAATTTCTCTTACAGTCATGCTACAGCCTACTTTCTGCTCACAAACGCACTGGTTGAGCCAGCTGTGATTACAGTGAAGGAGGCCTTAAGGAAACTCAGGAATAATTACCCCCAGCAAATCCTATCACACCATACTGCAGGAGCAGGAAGATACCCCTGTGAGCTTTGAATAGTAATTCAAAAACATGTTTAAGGCAATTAGTTCTACTAAGTTTATAATGCAATGCTTAATTATCCCACTTATAAATGTGGGATTAATTAATAAACCTGCTTCATTGCTGCATTCATATCATCATGCAGATTAACAATGCCAGGGTAAAGGAATTCTGTGTTTTCTCTAAATGCTTGTATATAATTCACACAGAATCACAGAATTTCTAGGTTGGAAGAGACCTCAAGATCATCGAGTCCAACCTCTGACCTAACACTAACAGTCCCCACTAAACCATATCCCTAAGCTCTACATCTAAACATCTTTTAAAGACACCCAGGGATGGTGACTCCACCACTTCCCTGGGCAGCCCCTTCCAATGCCTAACAGCCCTTTCGGTAAAGAAGTTCTTCCTAAGATCCAACCTAAAACTCCCCTGGCACAGCTTTAGGCCATTCTCCCTCGTCCTGTCACCAGGCACGTGGGAGACTAGACCAACCCCCACCTCGCTACAGCCTCCTTTTAAGGTACCCGTAGAGTGTGATAAGGTCACCCCTGAGCCTCCTCTTCTCCAGGCTGAACAAGCCCAGCTCCCTCAGCCGCTCCTCGTAGGACTTGTTCTCCAGGCCCCTCACCAGCTTCGTCGCCCTTCTCTGGACTCACTCAAGCACCTCCATGTCCTTCTTGTAGCGAGGAGCCCAAAACTGAACACAGTACTCGAGGTGCGGCCTCACCAGAGCCGAGTACAGGGGGACGATCACGTCCCTAGCCCTGCTGGTCACACTGTTCCTGATACAAGCCAGGATGCTGTTGGCTTTCTTGGCCACCTGAGCACACTGCTGGCTCATATTCAGCCGACTATCCACCATCACTCCCAGGTCCTTCTCTGCCAGGCAGCTTTCCAACCATTCCTCTCCCAGCCTGTAGTTCTGCTTGGGGTTATTGCTCCCCAGGTGCAGGACCCGGCACTTGGCCTTGTTGAACTTCATGCAGTTGACCTCAGACTGGGGACCAGGACTGGGGACCAGACAAGGTGAAAGAAGTCCTCCAGCTCCCCAACCCAAATCAAATTTTAAACCCCAAATAACTTACCTGCCTGCTTCTGAATTTGACTCACTGTCAAACAACTTCACAGGGAAGTAGCATCACCAGGGTTTTCCTCTTCTGAGTTGTCACCGCCAATGTTACTAGCTCATACATTCTCCAAAGCTATTTCTCAGAGATGGCAGAAAACACGATGAAAAAGCAGTCTATCTTGGAACACTGAGTCCATTTCTCCATGACAGTAGAAAAGCACCCAAAGTAACCTAAGCCTCAAACTCCTCTGGAGTGGCAAGTCTTCCCATGACTCCTCATGCTTCCTATATAGCAAAGGTCAAATGATCCCCACCTGGCAGATTTCATTTCACATGTGTGGAGTCATGAGACCTTGTGGAATAGGCTCAACAAGCTCGTTTCAATGTTTAAGGTTCAATTGCTCCTTATTGCTAACAGAAAGAACCTGACAAGGGGCTCAGTGGTTAGAGTTGACCTAATTAATTAACTACAAAAGGCATGTAAGGGTCGTATTTCTGCTAGTCATTCTGTGAGGAAAATTAGTACAGAGCCTGTTAAGATAAATCAACATAAAGAGAAGAAATAAATAAAAAAAAAAAAAAAGAAAATGACCTAAAAGACAAAATTGCCATCCTGGATTTTCATCTGTCTAGGCATGACAGATAAAGAATATAGCAATCAGAAAGACTTTACTTGACATTAATGTTGCTTAAATTTGCTTTTCTGAGATCTCTTCCTTACGCCGGACTTTTCAAAACCTAGCGCCATGATCTCCAACTGCAGTATTTACCTTGGCTGCATATAAACTATCACGTATAAATGCCAGGCTCTGGATCCTCACTCCCTATTAAGGTCAAGGACCGGGCTGAAAGTTTTGGCTTTAATTTGGTTACATGACTACATTGCTGTCTTTGTGGTTTCCCCCAGCCAGCAGCTAAGCACCACACAGCCGTTCGCACAGCCGTTCGTTCGCTCAAGGCTTGTTGGAGCTGTGCCGGGGAAACAATGGCAAGGCCGGGGGATAAGGCAATGGCCCAGCTGGAGTGCATCTACACCAATGCACGCAGCATGGGTAAGAAACAGGAGGAGCTGGAAGCCATCGTGCAGCAGGCAGGCTACGACTTGGTTGCCATCACGGAGATGTGGTGGGACCACTCTCATGACTGCAGTGCTGCAATGACTGGCTATAAGCTCTTCAGAAGGGACAGGCAGCACAGAAGGGGTGGTGGTGTGGCTCTCTATATTAGAGAGTCTTTCGATGTTGTGGAACTCGAGGCTGGGAATGACAAGGTTGAGTCCCTTTGGGTTAGGATCGGCAGGAAGGCCAACAAGGCTAGCGTCCTGGTCGGGGTCTGCTATAGACCGCCGAACCAGGATGAGGAGATGGATGAGGAGTTCTACAGGCAGCTGACAGACGTTGCAAAATCGTCGGTGCTTGTTCTCGTGGGGGACTTCAACTTCCCTGACATATCCTGGAAGCACAACACAGCCCAGAGAAAGCAGTCTAGGAGGTTTCTGGAGAGCGTGGAAGATAGCTTCCTGACGCAGCTGGTTAGTGAGCCTACCAGGGGTGGCGCCCCGCTAGACCTTCTCTTCACAAACAGAGAAGGACTGGTGGGAGATGTGGTGGTTGGAAGCTGTCTTGGGCAGAGTGACCACAAAATGGTGGAGTTCTCTATTCTTGGCGAGGCCAGGAAGGGGACCAGTAAAACCACTGTATTGAACTTTCGGAGGGCTGACTTTGAGCTGCTCAGGACACTGGTTGGCAGAGTCCCTTGGGAGGCGTTTCTGAAGGGCAGAGGAGTCCAGGAAGGCTGGGCGCTCTTCAAGAAGGAAATCTCAATGGCACAGGAACGGTCTGTCCCCACGTGCCCAAAGACGAGCCGGTTTGGAAGAAGACTGACCTGGCTGAACAGAGAGTTGTGACTTGAGCTTAGGAGAAAAAAGAGGGTTTATAATCTTTGGAAAAGTGGGCAGGCCACTAGGGAGGACTATAAGGATGTTGCGAGGCTGTGCAGGGACAAAATAAGAAAGGCCAAAACTCATCTGGAGCTCAATCTGGCTACTACCGTTAAAGATAACAAAAAAATATTTTTATAAATACATCAGCACAAAAAGGAGGACTAAGGAGAATCTCCATCCTTTACTGGATGCGGGGGGAAACCTAGTTACAAGAGATGAGGAAAAGGTGGAAGTGCTTAATACCTTCTTTGCCTCAGTCTTTAGTGGCAATACCAGTTGTTCTCTGGATACTCAGAACCCTGAGCTGGCGGAAGGGGATGGGGAGCAGGATGTGGCCCTCATTATCCATGAGGAAATGGTTGGCGACCGGCTACGGCACTTGGATGTGCACAAGTCGATGGGGCCGGATGGGATCCACCCGAGGGTACTGAGAGAACTGGCAGAGGAGCTGGCCAAGCCACTGTCCATCATTTATCAGCAGTCCTGGCTATCGGGGGAGGTCCCAGCTGACTGGCGGCTAGCAAACGTGATGCCCATCTACAAGAAGGGCCGGAGGACTGACCTGGGGAACTACAGGCCTGTCAGTTCGACCTCAGTGCCAGGGAAGCTCATGGAGCAGATCCTCCTGAGAGTCATCACGCAGCACTTGCAGGGCAAGCAGGCGATCAGGCCCAGTCAGCATGGGTTTGTGGAAGGCAGGTCCTGCTTGACGAACCTGATCTCCTTCTATGACAAAGTGACGCGCTGGGTGGATGAGGGAAAGGCTGTGGATGTGGTCTACCTTGACTTCAGCAAGGCTTTTGACACCGTCTCCCACAGCATTCTCCTCAAGAAACTGGCTGCTCATGGCTTGGACTGGCTCATGCTTCGTTGGGTTAGAAACTGGCTGGATAGCCGGGCCCAAAGAGTTGTGGTAAATGGAGCCAAGTCCAGTTGGAGGCCAGTCACTAGTGGTGTTCCCCAGGGCTCGGTGCTGGGGCTGGTCCTCTTTAATATCTTCATCGATGATCTGGATGAGGGGATTGAGTGCACCCTCAGTAAGTTTGCAGATGACACCAAGCTATGCACGTGTGTCGATCTGCTCGAGGGTAGGAAAGCTCTGCAGGAGGATCTGGATAGGCTGCACCGATGGGCTGAGGTCAACTGCATGAAGTTTAACAAGGCCAAGTGCCGGGTCCTGCACCTGGGGCGCAATAACCCCAAGTAGAGCTACAGGCTGGGAGATGAGTGATTGGAGAGCTGCCTGGCAGAGAAGGACCTGGGAGTATTGGTGCATAGTCGGCTGAATATGAGCCAGCAGTGTGCTCAGATGGCCAAGAAGGCCAACAGCATCCTGGCTTGCTTAAGAAGCAGTGTGGCCAGCAGGGCTAGGGAGGTGATCGTCCCCCTGTACTCGGCTCTGGTGAGGCCGCACCTCAAGTGCTGTGTTCAGTTTTGGGCTCCTCGATACAAGAAGGACATCGAGGTGCTCGAGTGAGTCCAGAGAAGGGCGACGAAGCTGGTGAGGGGCCTGGAGAACAAGTCCTACGAGGAGCGGCTGAGGGAGCTGGGCTTGTTCAGCCTGGAGAAGAGGAGGCTCAGGGGCAACCTTATTGCTCTCTATAGGTACCTCAAGGGAGGCTGTAGCGAGGTGGGGGTCAGTCTGTTCTCCCACGTGCCAGGTGACAGGACGAGGGGGAATGGGCTTAAGTTGAGCCAGGGGAGTTTTAGGTTGGATCTTAGGAAGAACTTCTTTACTGAAAGGGTTGTTAGGCATTGGAAGGGGCTGCCAAGGGAAGTGGTGGAGTCACCATCCCTGGGTGTCTTTAAAAGATGTTTAGATGTAGAGCTTAGGGATATGGTTTAGTGGAGGACTGGTTAGTGTTGGGTCAGAGGTTGGACTCGATGATCTTGAGGTCTTTTCCAACCTAGAAATTGTGTGATTCTGTGTGAAGTACTCCACCTGGTAATAAAGCCTTACTGCAGGAGGTCCTTCCCCGAGCCAGGTCAGCCTGCAGTCCCTCCCAGTCGATAACTGTGCAGAAAATAAAGATAACCTTGCCCGGCAGTCACTGGATTATGGTAATCAGGACACTTAATTCACCTCTTCTCTTGAAGCATATAAAAAACACACTGCATTTCCCGTTGAGCAGCGATAGCGGGTGGCAAATATTAACCATCAGGTGTAACTCCGTAACTGGCCCTCTGGCACACCACACAGTCAGTCCCACTGAGCGCCCTTGTAATTCTACCCCAAGTCTCAGTGCTTTGCACCATGCCCTTGAGCTATACGATAGCATCTCTGCAAAGAGCTCCTAAAATATGAGCAGAATACGCATGGACAGCCTAACGCCCTGTGCCAGTGGCACACACTTCAGTGGGTCCAGAGTGAGCAGAGGCAGCTCGGTCTGTACCCTGCCCAAGGCCAGCGTGTCCCCACAAGCAGGACAGGGAGGCACTTTGCACCTAGAAAGCAAACGTGTGGAGCCCTTTAGGCGAGCTGGGAGCAATTCTTAAAGAGAGTAAATGGCTTCCCCTCCTTTGCAACGGAGGGCTGTGTCTGTGCAGTGGGAGGGAGATGTGATCTAGGAAACCACGGCAATTTTACTTTCAAGTTGATGTCGTTTGTTGTCTCCAGTGGCTGGGGGTCACACTTTCCATCAGGATGTCTCTGAAGTGCCCCGACAGCCCCACAAGGAACGGTGCTTTGTGCCTGAGAGCGCAGGTACCAAGCATGAGTCAGGCAAGCTGGTGATCTATACAGACAGCCACCGCAGGAGGTTGCAGCAACACAAGGACTGAGCTGCAAGGAAGCAAGCGTGCCTTGTAAGCAAGCTCCTTTCGCTGGAGGAATGAGCGGTGCTGCTGCTCGTCTGACAGCAGCAGTCCCAGCAGCACGGTGGGACAGAAAGAAATTCAGTCTAAGCACTGTAGAGCCCCTGTCAGAGTGTTTTGTGGTCAAAGAAGGAACAAATTGCTGAAAGAGGGAGCAAAGTGGTTTCCAGAGCCACGCCTGCAGACTCTGCTCTCAGATTAGGACACTTAATCTCCTTTGAAATTCTCTTGGTGCCAGCAGCTGAAGAAGCGGAGGCTGGTGCACTCGCTCCTTGTGCAAAAGGCAGAGCCCCCCGAGGTTTCCCCAAGAAGGGCAGGAAAAAGCAGCCAATGAGGTTGTGAATCAGAAGCTTTATTTGAGCAAGGTTTGAGAGATGTGGGGTGGGGTGGGGTGGCGCGGAGGCGTGCTGAGCTCTCTTGGCCCATAGCTGCGGGGCCCATTGGTGTGCTTGTAGGCCCATGGCCGGGTAGGGACGGGATCCTTGTGTGCTTCCTGCTCCTTTGGTGGCTGCGGTTGTAGAACGCTGCACCAGCCTTCAGGTCAGCAGCCGCGGAGGAAGAGGACAGTGGCAGACGTTGTTGTGCTCGGGGCTCTGTGATGGGGTGCAAAAGGAAAATGATCCAAAAGAGCAGCCCCAGCCTGTTGCCAGGGTCAGCCCCTGTATCCCCGGGAGAGGCTCTGTGAGCCTGACAGCAAGGCTGTCCATCCTGCGTCTCCCTCATGGCCAAGAGTCAGCCGTGTTGGGCCAGGCCTTCCCGCAGGCAGTGAGACTGTGGTGGGGAAAGGGTTGGGGTGATCTTATCTGTCCTGGAGAGCGTTGGCAGCTCTTCTGTCTGAGTTCTCAATGGGAGAGTGACCAGGAGTGTGCCGTGGTGTGGTCTCGTCGCTGTGTTTGTGGCTGAAAGAAAAGAAACACCAAACAGAGCAGCATCCCCTGTGACCACGGGCAGCCCCTGCCTCTGTGCCCAAGAGTCTCTAGCGACTCACCAAGGCTGTCCATGCCCCATCATCCTGATGCAATGGTTGACTCCCGTCCTGGCCCGATTCTGTCACCTTCCTGCTTGCTGTTGGAGCCTGGTGGGTGTGGGTTGGGGCAATCTCACCTGTCCTGTAGGGCGTGGAGAATTGTCTGGCCCAGTGCTGGCAAGGAGCGGCCAGGAGCGTGCCATGGTTTGGTTGGGTCTGTGTGCTGTAGAGCGCTGAGAGCCATTTGAGGTGAGGGCCTGAAGAGAGAGGAGAGAGGAGCTGAGTTCCTCTGGTGGAGTTTGTGTCCAGAGCTGAGGCTGAAGCAGGAGCAGGCAGCTGAGCAGCCTCCCCGTCAGCACAGGCAGCCATGGCAGGGCTGCGTGGCCGTTGGGGCCAGCGTTCTGGGGCCAAGGCTGTCCCCGCCCCTTTGTGACATGGGGCACCCCCTGCCTGCTGTGCCATGGGCGCTGCATCCCCATCCCCGGGGGGTGGCAGCAGGTGATGCGGAGCCCAGGCCCAGGCCGGGCAGTGGAAAAGGTGCCCAGGTGTTTGGGCAGGGCTGCGGGGCGTGCCAGGCAGCTGTGCGAGCATGCTGGGGTCTGGCTGGGGCTGTGCTGCCTGCCCTCTGAGGAACCTGCTTTGGCAGGGGGGGTGGACCCAATGATCGGCTCCGGGGCAGATGCGTTCTGCAGTGGAGTGGGGGATCGGGCCAGGCAGGGCTAATACGAACACCTCCTTAACAACAGCCGTTAGCTAGGTGATAATGGTCTCCACCAGGCACGGTGTGCTCTCCAGGAAGTCGGTACACACCCAGACCGAACACCCGTTAAAAAATGCAGCAGTTCAGGTCACTGGGTGCAAGGAGTGTCTGAGCCTGTTGCTGCCATCAGCGGGAGGCAGAGAAACTGCGTGCGTGAGGTGTGAGCAGGTGGATGACCTGGTCCGCATGGTGGAAGAGCTCAAGGAGGAGGTGGAGAGGTTGAGGGATATCAGGGAGTGTGAGCGAGAGATAGACTTGTGGAGTAACTCCCTGCAGGGCCTCAAGGAGAGATATCGAGGTGAGACACCCCCAATGGGAGTGGACCTCCTGCCCTGTCACCATCGGGCAGAGGGAGGGGATCTGGGAGTTGAGGAGGAATGGAAACAGGTCCCTGCTCGACATCGCAGGCGATGCCCTCCCCTTCCGGCCCCACCTTCCCAGGTGCCCTTACACAACAGGTTTGAGGCCCTGGAGATTGAGAGGCCAGTGGGTGAGGAAGAGGTAGCAAGTGTTCCCAGGAGGATGCCTAGGGCTAGGAGGTCGACTCCATGCTTCAGGACTGCCTCCACCAAGAAAGGCAGAAGGGTTATTGTTGTGGGAGACTCTCTTCTTAGGGGAACAGAGGGCCCTATTTGTCGGCCTGACCCTACCCGTAGGGAAGTCTGCTGCCTCCCTGGGGCCAGGGTCAGGGACGTTGCCAGGAAGATTCCCAACCTGGTTCGCCCCTCAGACTATTATCCTCTTTTGATAGTCCAGGCAGGTATTGACGACATTGAAGAGAGAAGCCTGAAAGCTATCAAAAGAGACTTTAGGGGGCTGGGTCGGTTAGTGGATGGAGCGGGAGTGCAGGTGGTGTTTTCGTCCATCCCTATGGTGGCAGGGAGGGATACAGAGAGGACACGGAAAGCCCACCTGTTAAACACGTGGCTCCAGGGCTGGTGCCAACGCAGAAATCTTGGGTTTATCGACCACGGGGCATTTTACTCGGCACCCGGCCTGATGGCCGCAGACGGGTCCCTGTCTTTTAGGGGAAAAAGGATCCTGGGCCAGGAGCTGGCAGGGCTCATTGAGAGGGCTTTAAACTAGGTAAGAAGGGGGATGGGGCTGAAGCAAGGATTGTTGGAGCTGTGCCGGGGAAACAATGGCAAGGCCGGGGGATAAGGCAATGGCCCAGCTGGAGTGCATCTACACCAATGCACGCAGCATGGGTAAGAAACAGGAGGAGCTGGAAGCCATCGTGCAGCAGGCAGGCTACGACTTGGTTGCCATCACGGAGATGTGGTGGGACCACTCTCATGACTGCAGTGCTGCAATGACTGGCTATAAGCTCTTCAGAAGGGACAGGCAGCACAGAAGGGGTGGTGGTGTGGCTCTCTATATTAGAGAGTCTTTCGATGTTGTGGAACTCGAGGCTGGGAATGACAAGGTTGAGTCCCTTTGGGTTAGGATCGGCAGGAAGGCCAACAAGGCTAGCGTCCTGGTCGGGGTCTGCTATAGACCGCCAAACCAGGATGAGGAGATGGATGAGGAGTTCTACAGGCAGCTGACAGACGTTGCAAAATCGTCGGTGCTTGTTCTCGTGGGGGACTTCAACTTCCCTGACATATCCTGGAAGCACAACACAGCCCAGAGAAAGCAGTCTAGGAGGTTTCTGGAGAGCGTGGAAGATAGCTTCCTGACGCAGCTGGTTAGTGAGCCTACCAGGGGTGGCGCCCCGCTAGACCTTCTCTTCACAAACAGAGAAGGACTGGTGGGAGATGTGGTGGTTGGAAGCTGTCTTGGGCAGAGTGACCACAAAATGGTGGAGTTCTCTATTCTTGGCGAGGCCAGGAAGGGGACCAGTAAAACCACTGTATTGAACTTTCGGAGGGCTGACTTTGAGCTGCTCAGGACACTGGTTGGCAGAGTCCCTTGGGAGGCGTTTCTGAAGGGCAGAGGAGTCCAGGAAGGCTGGGCGCTCTTCAACAAGGAAATCTTAATGGCGCAGGAGCGGTCTGACCCCACGTGCCGAAAGATGAGCCGGTTTGGAAGAAGACCGGCCTGGCTGAACAGAGAGTTGTGACTTGAGCTTAGGAGAAAAAAGAGGGTTTATAATCTTTGGAAAAGAGGGCAGGCCACTAGGGAGGACTATAAGGATGTTGCGAGGCTGTGCAGGGACAAAATTAGAAAGGCCAAAGCTCATCTGGAGCTCAATCTGGCTACTACCGTTAAAGATAACAAAAAATGTTTTTATAAATACATCAGCACAAAAAGGAGGACTAAGGAGAATCTCCATCCTTTACTGGATGTGGGGGAAACCTAGTTACAAGAGATGAGGAAAAGGTGGAAGTGCTTAATGCCGTCTTTTCCTCAGTCTTTAGTGGCAATACCAGTTGTTCTCTGGATACTCAGAACCCTGAGCTGGCGGAAGGGGATGGGGAGCAGGATGTGGCCCTCACTATCCATGAGGAAATGGTTGGCGACCTGCTACGGCACTTGGATGTGCACAAGTCGATGGGGCCGGATGGGATCCACCCGAGGGTACTGAGAGAACTGGCAGAGGAGCTGGCCAAGCCACTGTCCATCATTTATCAGCAGTCCTGGCTATCGGGGGAGGTCCCAGCTGACTGGCGGCTAGCAAACGTGATGCCCATCTACAAGAAGGGCCGGAGGACTGACCTGGGAAACCACAGGCCTGTCAGTTTGACCTCAGTGCCAGGGAAGCTCATGGAGCAGATCCTCTTGAGAGTCATCATGCAGCACTTGCAGGGCAAGCAGGCGATCAGGCCCAGTCAGCATGGGTTTGTGGAAGGCAGGTCCTGCTTGACGAACCTGATCTCCTTCTATGACAAAGTGACGCGCTGGGTGGATGAGGGAAAGGCTGTGGATGTGGTCTACCTTGACTTCAGCAAGGCTTTTGACACCGTTTCCCACAGCATTCTCCTCAAGAAGCTGGCTGCTTGTGGCTTGGACTGGCGCACGCTTCGTTGGGTTAGAAACTGGCTGGATAGCCGGGCCCAAAGAGTTGTGGTAAATGGAGCCAAGTCCAGTTGGAGGCCAGTCACTAGTGGCGTCCCCCAGGGCTCGGTGCTGGGCTGGTCCTCTTTAATATCTTCATCGATGATCTGGACGAGGGCATTGAGTGCACCCTCAGTAAGTTTGCAGATGACACCAAGTTAGGTGCGTGTGTCGATCTGCTTGAGGGTAGGAAAGCTCTGCAGGAGGATCTGGATAGGCTGCACCGATGGGTGGAGGTCAACTGCATGAAGTTCAACAAGGCCAAGTGCCGGGTCCTGCACCTGGGGAGCAATAACCCCAAGCAGAGCTACAGGCTGGGAGATGAGCGGTTGGAAATCTGCCTGGCAGAGAAGGACCCGGGAGTGATGGTCGATAGTCGGCTGAATATGAGCCAGCAGTGTGCTCAGGTGGCCAAGAAGGCCAACGGCATCCTGGCTTGTATCAGGAACAGTGTGACCAGCAGGGCTAGGGACGTGATCGTCCCCCTGTACTCGGCTCTGGTGAGGCTGCACCTCAAGTGCTGTGTTCAGTTTTGGGCTCCTCGATACAAGAAGGACATCGAGGTGCTCGAGTGAGTCCAGAGAAGGGCGGCGAAGCTGGTGAGGGGCCTGGAGAACAAGTCCTACGAGGAGCAGCTGAGGGAGCTGGGCTTGTTCAGCCTGGAGAAGAGGAGGCTCAGGGGCAACCTTATCGCTCTCTACAGGTACATTAAAGGAGGCTGTAGCGAGGTGGGGGTCGGTCTGTTCTCCCATGTGCCAGGTGACAGGACAAGGGGGAATGGCCTAAAGTTGCGCCAGGGGAGTTTTAGGTTGGATCTTAGGAAGAACTTCTTTACTGAAAGGGTTGTGAGGCATTGGAACGGGCTGCCCAGGGAAGTGGTGGAGTCACCATCCCTGGGTGTCTTTAAAAGATGTTTAGATGTAGAGCTTAGGGATATGGTTTAGTGGAGGACTGGTTAGTGTTAGGTCAGAGGTTGGACTCAGTGATCTTGGAGGTCTCTTCCAACCTAGAAATTCTGTGTTTCTGATGCAGTCCCCCAGCCCAGAGACAACCACCTCTTAGTCTGGCGCAACGGATTTGTGTGTTCCTTGCAGTAGCTGCTCCTTCACCTCCTCTTCACATACAAGGACACGCGTCTCTTTCACACTCCTTCAGGAGTAAACAAGCCAGGAGAGATTAAAGCCTCTCTTCAGGTCAGTAAGATCCCTGCTTTTGGTTTCATTGAGAATTCAGGCCCTAACAACTCAAGTGTCTTCTGGACGGTGTTTCTTCTGGGTAGGATAATTTCATTTCCCTTTTGAAGACTTACAGGGATGCAGTAGCACAAGCGAAGGCATAAAACGGTACCTGAGGCACAGGCTACTTTTCAGCCTGCAGCAGACTATAGGTATGATATCATCCCTATATCATATACCATGTTATCATATCAGGAACTGTAGAAAACTGCCTGTTGCTTCTCAGGTTTAAAGTTTTCCCTTAAACGGTGTATGCAAAGGTGTAATCAGCTGTTTCAGTACACGTATGTGTACACGTATACACGTATAATGTACACGTATACATGAACATTTTCCTCTCCCCTTCCCAACTTGGAGTGCAACAGTTTTCATCATACTGCTATAAATTCTGAGTTAACTTAGCTTTATGAGATTTATTTATGGGATTAATAAAAGGCAAGTAAAGAGTGCTGGGTGCGCGGGGAGTCTGGGTTCCTCCAACACGCACACAAGTTACATCAGGCGGCAGCTTTTTCTGCTCTTAGGCTAATACATGTTCATTACTACTTCTGGAAAAGGCAGGGTTATTATAATTAGTTCCCGGATTTCACAATCCCCCATCTCCTTTTTCATGGCATTGATTCGTGTTTCCTTTCCAATCAAGTCAATACTTGCCAAATTGATACCAATTGATACCAATTTCGGATCTTTGTTTGTTTTTATTAGCATCAGGGAATGGGTTTTCTCCTTTCCTGGTTCTGGGTCAACAGGTACCGCAGATATTTGCATTCCTTGTATAACCGAGTGTATTAATCTGGTAATACAAGGTATTAAACATGGAATTATTAACAATCCTCCACATATCCCCAATAGAACCATCCTTATTTTAGCAAGCCAATCACCACACATAAAGCCCCCTCCCATCATGCTCTTAGATCGATTCCCTTTGAGATCTGAACTGGGACATGTGCAATTTTCTTCATTTCTTTTACAAGTTCATTTACAGCTTTTCTTTCTGTTGTGGTTTAACCCAGCGGGCAGCTAATCAACACACGGCATTTCTCTCACCTCCCCCCTCCTTCTCTGGGATGGGAGAGAGAAACGGGAAAGTGAAGCCCATGAGTTGAGATAAAGATAAGAAAATAACAATAATAATAATAACAATAATAATGACAATAATGAAGATAATAGTACTACTAGTAATAATGTGTACGAAACAAGTGATGCACAATGCAATTGCTCACCACCCACTGCCCGATGCCCAGCCTAACGCCGAGCATTCCGGCCCTCCTCCCAGCTCTTGCACCCCCAGCCTGCCTGCTGGCAGGAGAGAGTGAGAAGCTGAAACGTCCTTGGCTTGGTGTAAGCACTGCTCTGCAACAAGTAAAACATCAGCATGTTATCAGCACTCTTCTCATCCTAAGCCAGAACATAGCATTCTACCAGCTACTAGGAAGAAACACCCTCATCATCAATCTCTAAACAGCAATTACTAAGGTTAAGTTTTCCACAGACTTCTCCTTCTCTAGTAAATTTTAGGGCGACGAAGCTGGTGAGGGGCCTGGAGAACAAGTCCTACGAGGAGCGGCTGAGGGAGCTGGGCTTGTTCAGCCTGGAGAAGAGGAGGCTCAGGGGCGACCTTATCGCTCTTTTTAGGTACCTCAAGGGAGGCTGTAGCGAGGTGGGGGTTGGCCTGTTCTCCCACGTGCCTGGTGACAGGA
The DNA here is from genome assembly GCF_965140915.1 of Aythya marila. Taxonomy (NCBI): domain Eukaryota; kingdom Metazoa; phylum Chordata; class Aves; order Anseriformes; family Anatidae; genus Aythya; species Aythya marila. Next base: position 41,458,570 of record NC_139044.1, read on the forward strand.
CGAGGGGGAATGGGTTTAAGTTGAGCCAGGGGAGTTTTAGGCTAGATGTTAGGAAGAACTTCTTCACTGAAAGGGTTGTGAGGCATTGGAACAGGCTGCCCAGGGAAGTGGTGGAGTCACCATCCTTGGAAGTCTTCAAAAGACGTTTAGATGTAGAGCTTAGGGATATGGTTTAGTGGAGGGCTGTTAGCGTTAGGTTGGAGGTTGGACTCGATGACCTTGAGGTCTCTTCCAACCTAGAAAATTCTGTGATTCTGTGAAATAATCCAAACCTAAGCAATTTTGATACAAAGCAGTTCTCATCTTGGTATTTTGCTTTGAAATTAATCCAAGTGTGTCTCCGGTTTTATTTACAACTATTTCTATTACAGCTTGTAACCTAATTATTCTATTAAGTATATATATTGGGGTCCTATAGCCCCAGGATCAGTCTTCTGCCCACGTAGCTGGATCATAATAAGCAAACTTCTTCAATCAAGGGGTTGGGCCCGCTTTCAGGGTCGATTTGGGCTTGTGTTATCATCCAGCCTGTCAGGGTGATGCAGCTCCTGGAAAACGAATCACAATTTTATATGTTTTTTTTTTTTTTTTAAAAAAAAAAAGTTCTTACCTTATTTTCTCGGGACAACCTGACCTTAGTGTGGGAGAAGTCCGGTCGAGGCCCTTTCACTCGGCAGTCAATACCCATAGGGGTTGCCTCCCTCGGTAGACCATACACACTGCAGTGGAGGGTCCTGCCCTGGTCTTGCCTTCTCCCTTTCCTCCCTTTACACTTGTCCCCTTTATTTGGCATCCTTAATTCATGCAGAGCCTCATTGCCAGAATATTAGTTCTTCTGTAGCTTGAGTTTCAGTGCCCCAGGAGCGGACTCAACCCTCCAAGTTTCAGTAGTTACTGGTCCTTTTATTCTGGATGCGTGGGTCCAACCCCTTTCTGCTGTGAGGTAGTAAGGAAAACAAGGTACAATCCCTCCCGTCGGGGGTTCAATGATTCTTCCCTCCAGGTGTTTATTAAGACCTTGTCTCCTGGTTGTATTTTACAAATAGCAAATCCTAAAGGTGGTGTTTGAGCCATCATTCCAATTTCTCTTAGCTCTTGTAATCTCCTTCCAATAATAATTACACATTTCTGGATGCTATGATCCTCAACTACATTGTTTCATATGGTGATAATCCAGTCTCACTGTGTGGTTTAGTTCTTATGTTTAAAAGTGCCAATGGTAAGCATCTCGCCCAGGGCATTTGTGTCTCGATCATTAATTTAGCCAATTGTTGTTTTATTGCTTGATTCGGTTTTTCTACTTTCCCTGAACTTTGTGGGTGCCACAGAGTATGGTATTCCCACTGAATACCTAATGATTGACATAATAATTTTATTATTTTAGAAGTAAAGTGTGTGCCCTCATCAGAATCAATGTACTGGATTATCCCATTTGTAGGTACCAGGTGTTCTAATAGAATTTTTACCACCATTTGTGCCGTAGCTCGTGCTACGGGATAAGCTTCTACCCATTGTGTTAAATGATCTACTATGACCAATAGATATTTTATTCTCCCTACCCTAGGCAATTCAGTTAAATCAACTTGTACTTTATTCTCAAAAGGCCTATAAGCTGTTTTTTCTCCCTCCCGTGGCTGCTTGTCGAAACACTTTCTTATTTGTCTTCTGACAAGTTAAGCAACTTTGTACAATTTGCTTTGCTATTTTAAAAATCCCAATGCAACCAAATTGTTTAAGTAAATGATTGCTTAATGCCTTTGTACCCCAATGTGTTTGTGCATGCAAACGTCCCAATATTTGCTTCGCATAAGCTTTTGGCAATATCTCTCGTGAGTCTGGCAGCGTCCATTTTCCTTGTTCTAACTTAGCCCCTATTTTCTCCAGTTTTGTTTGTTTGCTTTCTCTTGTTTTCCATTGCATTTCAGAGTCGGTCCAAAAATTCCATAGGGGTTTCTTTTGGATCTTGTTGGAACAGATTCTCAATTCCCAATTTAACCAGATTTTGGTATTTACCGTTCATTATTTCCGGGGTGACTATAGTCTCAGTGTGGGGTCGGTCAGGGGAATGCAATTGTCAACAGTTCCCTGAGCGGTCCCATTGGCAATCTGAGCTCACTCATAAACTCAGGTTGTTTTAAGAGTTCGTTGATTTTCTGTGTCCATGACAACTCTCTCGAACCCATCATGGTCCCTCTGCCCCAAAGGGCTCACACCGGTGATTTTGAGATCACAGCCTCCTGTGGAGGCAGAACTATTAACACTCCTACATCCTCTTTCCCTGCTCATTCAACTTCAAACAGCTCTGTTAAATACTACATGCCACACCTTTAACACCTTCAACAACTCTTTTAACCCTTCCTTTATCTTTCTCCAGCCTGTACTTTTCTCATGCCAACACCAAAGGCTCAGTCAGGGGCCAACTTAATTCCACTCCTTTTCCCTCTAAGATGCTGGAACAACATGTCTGTAGAATACATTTCATCCTGTTTTCCTTCTCTCCTCAAAAACAACATTAATTGCAAGATAGTGTTACAGTCGATTGATCCATGAAGTGGCCATTTAGTTTACACAGTGGCTAACAATGATTGCAATACTTGGTGAAAGTCCTCTTGCTTTCTGTGCCCCCAGTTCTAACAATATCCTTCCAATGTGCCAATATGCTTCCAAGGAGGCTTTCTTTAAAGTGTCTTTGCTTTGGATATTACTCATTTCCTTGATTTCCCATTCCCTTTTATTTATTTATTACTATTCCTTACTAGTTACTGTCCTTTGTTTCAATTTCCACACAAACCTGCAGGTTTTTACTACCTTTTTCTAATCTTCTTCCCCAGCGTCCCAATTCTCTGGGATTAAACGCTTCTTCCCACACACAAACTTTACTATTTCAGATTATTAATGAGCCCTGTTCTAATCATAAATCCATGGAACTTCAGGAAAACAGCTGAAGCACTCAGCCTTTTGTCTTCTAGACAAACATTACCGCCTTTTCCACAAAAATTTACATTTCAACAGGACCGAATTTCAAGCCGAATACCATTTTTTCTCATGCACTTTGTTAGTAAGCCCATACAAAACAAGGAATCACTCCTGTGTATCCATCAATATGGGGGTTTAAAAAGGTATTGAGGCCTAAATAAATTCGCTCTCCCCCTTCTTACCAAATTCCCAGGGCTCAAGCCCGAACCACCAAAGAAATGACTCTTTCAATTCTGCTTTGATAATCAGTCAGCCCCCTCCCCCCCCCAGTACTTGGGAAACTGACCAAACACCACAGCAAATACACCAACACTTCTCAACTGTTAGTTACTTAGATAATGCTCCCGCCTTTTTCTTCTTGTCACACTCAAAGCATTTAAGAGCAAAAATAGGCTCACAAGATACACCGCCAGGCCCATATATTGGGCACCACCAATCAAACCTTGGATAAAACAGCACTTCTTTTCGGTCTGTCACGCACTTCGTTCGTCTCCACCCAGTCCCCTCGCGGAGAACACGGAACCGTGGATTGGAACTCCGCACTCATTTTGTGGCAATGCTGTGTTTCACTCACACTGCACAATCATGCAAGCACACAAAGAGGCCTCTAGCGCATCTCATTCATACCACAAGAACATAATTTATAATAATAACCAACCCAAATAAGTATTGTCTCTGACTGTGTTCTTCGTGAAGCGACTTGTAACACTTTGTTTCAAACCCTTCCACTTACGCAAATACTTTCAACACAAAATACCTGGACATTTCAGAATAAGACATACAATTATTTACACTCCAGTTAGTATCCCTCCAGCAGCTGAAAACATACCGTTTGTCTGCAGCTTCAGGAGGTCTTTGTCTGCTCCTGCGGTGAGCAGCTGAGTGGAGTCCCCTCCAAGCAAAACACTTGGAGTGCACCTAGGGGCATCTGCTCCGCAGCCGATCCCACAGCCGAGCAGAGTGTCTCCTGCCTGGCTCACAGAAAGATGACAAAATGACTCACAAGAAGCTGACTCCACGATCAGTAAGATTGTAAAGTAGGCATGCTCACTCAGTTCTGGGCAGCACGGTAGGGGTAGTCCCACCAAAGTTGTGCATGCCTAACGTGGCAACTTGCTTTGGTTATATCTAGTAAAGAGTTACATATACATGAAGTTTCCCAATGCTCCTGTACATATGCATAACCTGTCCCTTTGTGAACAATCCTCCTTATCTCAGACCTCTTGTCCTTCTCCTTTGTCCAACTTGGCTGTATGGCAGAGACTGGTGCAGCGTCCCCTGCAAGCTTTGTCTTTTAGTCGTTCTTCAGCTTTCCCCGTCTCCTTAGTCTCCTGGCCAGATATCAGAGACTTGCATAGTGTCCCATGCAACAGTCATAATAAATAGTCATACTAGTTAGCAGCTATTCTGACACCCCCCCTCCCCCCAGATATCAGACTTCAAGGAAAAGCCTACAAATACATTTCCCTTCAAGCTCTCTATTGACACGAATTGCTAAAACATTCCTTTGCAAGGTACAAGAACTCTATACATTAAGCACTCTGTTTTTCTTAGACTTGTGGTTATACAAGGGTCTGTAGGACAGAAGGTCACATTCATCATACCATGCAGCCCTAGCATTGTTCCATATTGACACGAATCAGATGAACACATTTCACAGTACTGCCACTGTTGAAGACAGGGAAAAACTTCAGAGCTCTCCCATAGGATTGTCTGAGGGCTCCTCAGAGAAGGTAGCGTTCCCAATCCCCTGTCCAGTACATTCTTCTCGCATCCCCTCGGGGTAACTGTACCTGCTGCTTCCCTAAAGTGCCTGTACACCAGTGCACGGAGCATGGGAAATAAACAGGATGAGCTCAAGATCTGTGTTTGGTCGCGGGGCCACGATCTCGGTACGATCACTGAGATGTGATGGAACAGCTCACACAAGTAGAACGCAGTCATGGATGGCTACGTACTCTTTAGAAGAGACAGGCTGGGGAAGCAAGGGGGTGGGGTTGCCCTTTATGTGAGGGAGCAATTAGAGCATACCCAGCTACAGCTGGGGGAGGGTGATGGACAGGTGGAGAGCTTGTGAGTAAAAAAAAAAAACAACACAAAAGGGGTGGGCTGGTATGGGAGACACCGTGGCAGGGGTCTACTACAAATCTACTAGATCTGTGTGTGCTAAAGGAGCTGTCAGATGTGATCGCTGAACTTTCCCTATCATCTTGGAAAGGTCCTGGAGAACAGGTGAGGTGCCTGAAGACAGGAGGAAAGCCAGTGTCATTTGGATGTTCAAGAAGGGCAGGAAAAAGGATCTGGGAACTACATGTCAGTAAGTCTCACCTCTGTCAATGGAAAGGAATTGGAGCAGTTTGCTTGGGATGCCACAATGGACCAGGACTGGGGACCAGGACTGGGGACCAGCCTATTCAGATCCCCCTGCAGAGCCTTCCTACCCTCAAGCAGATCGACACACGCACCTAACTTGGTGTCATCTGCAAACTTACTGAGGGTGCACTCAATGCCCTCGTCCAGATCATCGATGAAGATATTAAAGAGGACCAGCCCCAGCACCGAGCCCTGGGGGACGCCACTAGTGACTGGCCTCCAACTGGACTTGGCTCCATTTACCACAACTCTTTGGGCCCGGCTATCCAGCCAGTTTCTAACCCAACGAAGTGTGCGCCAGTCCAAGCCACAAGCAGCCAGCTTCTTGAGGAGAATGCTGTGGGAGACGGTGTCAAAAGCCTTGCTGAAGTCAAGGTAGACCACATCCACAGCCTTTCCCTCATCCACCCAGCGCGTCACTCTGTCATAGAAGGAGATCAGGTTCGTCAAGCAGGACCTGCCTTTCATAAACCCATGCTGACTGGGCCTGATCGCCTGCTTGCCCTGCAAGTGCCGCGTGATGACTCTCAAGAGGATCTGCTCCATGAGCTTCCCTGGCACTGAGGTCAAACTGACAGGCCTGTAGTTCCCCAGGTCAGTCCTCCAGCCCTTCTTGTAGATGGGCATCACGTTTGCTAGCCTCCAGTCAGCTGGGACCTCCCCTGATAGCCAGGACTGCTGATAAATGATGGACAGTGGCTTGGCCAGCTCCTCTGCCAGTTCTCTCAGTACCCTCGGGTGGATCCCATCCGGCCCCATCGACTTGTGCACATCCAAGTGCCGTAGCAGGTCGCCAACCATTTCCTCATGGATAGTGAGGGCCACATCCTGCTCCCCATCCCCTTCCGCCAGCTCAGGGTACTGGGTATCCAGAGAACAACCGGTATTGCCGCTAAAGACTGAGGCGAAGAAGGCATTGAGCACCTCCACCTTTTCCTCATCTCTTGTAACTAGGTTTCCCCCCGCATCCAGTAAAGGATGGAGATTCTCCTTAGTCCTCCTTTTTGTGCTGATGTATTTATAAAAATATTTTTTTGTTATCTTTAACGGTAGTAGCCAGATTGAGCTCCAGATGAGCTTTGGCCTTTCTAATTTTGTCCCTGCACAGCCTCGCAACATCCTTATAGTCCTCCCTAGTGGCCTGCCCACTTTTCCAAAGATTATAAACCCTCTTTTTTCTCCTAAGCTCAAGCCACAACTCTCTGTTCAGCCACGCTGGTCTTCTTCCAAACTGGCTCGTCTTTGGGCACGTGGGGACAGACCGTTCCTGCGCCATTGAGATTTCCTTCTTGAAGAGCGCCCAGCCTTCCTGGACTCCTCTGCCCTTCAGAAACGCCTCCCAAGGGACTCTGCCAACCAGTGTCCTGAGCAGCTCAAAGTCAGCCCTCCGGAAGTCCAATACAGCGGTTTTACTGGTCCCCTTCCTGGCCTCGCCAAGAATAGTGAACTCCACCATTTCGTGGTCACTCTGCCCAAGACAGCTCCCGACAATCACATCCTCCACCAGTCCTTCTCTGTTTGTGAAGAGAAGGTCTAGCGGGGCGCCACCCCTGGTAGGCTCACTAACCAGCTGCATCAGGAAGCTATCTTCCACGCTCTCCAGAAACCTCCTAGACTGCTTTCTCTGGGCTGTGTTGTGCTTCCAGGATATGTCAGGGAAGTTGAAGTCCCCCACGAGAACAAGCACCGACGATTTTGCAACGTCTGTCAGCTGCCTGTAGAACTCCTCATCCGTCTCCTCATCCTGGTTCGGCGGTCTATAGCAGACCCCGACCAGGACGCTAGCCTTGTTGGCCTTCCTGCCGATCCTAACCCAAAGGGACTCAACCTTGTCATTCCCAGCCTCGAGTTCCACAACATCGAAAGACTCTCTAATATAGAGAGCCACACCACCACCCCTTCTGTGCTGCCTGTCCCTTCTGAAGAGCTTATAGCCAGTCATTGCAGCACTGCAGTCATGAGATTGGTCCCACCACGTCTCCGTGATGGCAACCAAGTCGTAGCCTGCCTGCTGCACGATGGCTTCCAGCTCCTCCTGTTTCTTACCCATGCTGCGTGCATTGGTGTAGATGCACTTCAGCTGGGCCATTGCCTTATCCCCCGGCCTTGCCATTGTTTCCCCGGCACAGCTCCAACAATCCTTGCTTCAGCCCCATCCCCCTTCTTACCTAGTTTAAAGCCCTCTCAATGAGCCCTGCCAGCTCCTGGCCCAGGATCCTTTTTCCCGTAAAAGATAGGGACCCGTCTGCAGCCATCAGGCCGGGTGCCGAGTCAAGTGCCCCATGGTCGATAAACCCAAGATTTCTGCGTTGGCACCAGCCCCTGAGCCACGTGTTTAACAGGTGGGCTTTCCGTGTCCTCTCTGTATCCCTCCCTACCACCGTAGGGATGGACGAAAACACCACCTGCACTCCCACTCCATCCACTAACTGACCCAGCCCCCTAAAGTCTCTTTTGATAGCCTTCAGGCTTCTCTCTTCAATGTCGTCAATACCTGCCTGGACTATCAAAAGAGGATAATAGTCTGAGGGGCGAACCAGGTTGGGAATCTTCCTGGCAACGTCCCTGACCCTGGCCCCAGGGAGGCAGCAGACTTCCCTACGGGTAGGGTCAGGCCGACAAATAGGGCCCTCTGTTCCCCTAAGAAGAGAGTCTCCCACAACAATAACCCTTCTGCCTTTCTTGGTGGAGGCAGTCCTGAAGCATGGAGTCGACCTCCTCGCCCTAGGCATCCTCCTGGGAACACTTGCTACCTCTTCCTCACCCACTGGCCTCTCAATCTCCAGGGCCTCAAACCTGTTGTGTAAGGGCACCTGGGAAGGTGGGGCCGGAAGGGGAGGGCATCGCCTGCGATGTCGAGCAGGGACCTGTTTCCATTCCTCCTCAACTCCCAGATCCCCTCCCTCTGCCCAAGGGCTAGTCAGGATCCATACCTTACAGTTAAATGCCTAAATAGTTAATTAGGAGCATGAGGTTCAATGTTCTATACTGAAACTAATCTGCAAGATGATCCTTGTGTTTCCAATTAAAGACAATCTTTTCCCTCAGCTGATTTTGCTGTTTCTAACTTCATCACTGTGAGCAGCAGGTGGATTTGGCAGTGAGCACATTCCCACTGTTGCTGGAGGAATTAGAAACCTAACTAGGTTTGCTAAGTGAATGGGCTGAAGTTCATTTTTCCTCATAATCAGGAGGAACAAGCAGGTGTCAAATATTTATATTTGAATAGGTAACAGCTCCACTCTTCTGCTGCCACTATCAGTATGGGCCAGAGGGAAGAGAAGGCAGCTTTTACCTGTTCTTGCAGCCTTGAGTACCAGAAAATTAGTGTGTTTTAAATAGCCATCATAAGTGAAAAAAGCTGTTAAAGGGAATGTATTTATTTTGGTATTTCAGCTCTCAACTGAGGGAAGCAGATGCATGCTAATTTTGTGGGAGCAGAGAACATGCAGTTCTTACATGCATTTAAGTTGCTCAAAAGACTTTTTGCTCTCTATTAGTCTTGCTCAAAAGAATACAGCTGATCACCAGAGTAAGAACATGATTAAGACTTCTGAGACTTTGATTTTGGCCCCATAGGTGACTAAATCTCAGTTTCCTCTTTAGTCTCTCATCATATTAATGTGATGCACAAAATGACACTGGGCAAACTTCATCTCTAGTAGCTGGTCTGAAGTCCGTGAGTTTATAAGATGGCACTTTTCCTTTACTATTTCTCATCTATTCATCACGTGATGATTCAAGTTAAATCTGAGTGTTGATTACAGTAGGTCTTATAAGAACTAGTATACTTTTCAGTCAAAAGGAAAACATCCAGCACAAAGAGTAAACAAATGCAACCTTATTAAATCTAGAAAATCTTAGGCTTCCATCACACCTTCCAAAAGGCATTTATAGCATTGTTTAAAATCCTAAGACAAATGTATGAGACTAAGGTCAGAGAGGAATGACAACAGTAGTTGTGGAAATGCAATCAGTTATACCTTGCTATATGAGGTCCCAGCTAACAGCTCTGGACAATAGCTCAGGGTAAAAAGTGTGGAATTTGTTTTTGTGATCGGGGTATTTAAAGGTATGCATAAGTCTGGCCAGGATTTGAACGCTGGTTTTCTACCATTAAGAAAAAGAGCTTAAGTTGTTGGTTTTTAGCATCTTATTCAAAATACATTATCTTGAAGTTGAAGATTCCTCTTAGGAATTATTCTGTCTTCTGTTTCAAAAAAAAAAACAAAAAAAACACACAAAACCCAGAACTTTTGACATTTATGTATTTCATGATGTCACACATGATTTCATAGCGTGTGACAAACACTACTTCAAAAATATCCCATTAATAAGAAAATCACCTCAGTGTAAGAAATCCAAGGTGATACACGAAGCCCAAGTAAATACAAGGTGTCATGTTAGGACACCTCTAGTTTAATAAAGGAGCTCATAAGTTTTCCAGTGATGGGAAACCTTTGGGATCCTAGAGATAAACTGAGGATGAATCAATATCATCAAAAACAGACTTTCACAGAGTTCTGGCTTTGGCAATTTTGCTTTTCTTCCTTTCTTTTTTTTTTTTTTTTTTTTTTTTTTGAAAAAGCGTTATTGGAAAGTCCCAACCAGCTTTGCATCTAAAACAACTATAAGCAACATATCATTGAAAGAAAACAGAATGGCTGTCATTCACCACTGTGATTTCACATAGATCCCTGATTGCCCGCAAATATCACACCACTTATATACAAACATGGTAAGCAGGTTACAGCCACAGTAACACCAAAGGCTACATGCTCAGAAGTAAAGATAAGAAAAGACAACCAGTACAGGCTTTGAAGAAAACAACTGTTGAGGTCTTCAAAGGAGTAGCTTGAAAAGGCAGAGAGCCCTACTTTTGGCTTGTTTAAACAACCAACTCGTCATCATGCAGAGCTGTTATGTAGTTGCTCTTCCATCAACTGCTTTCCTTTGGAATGTGAAGCTGGAGGACCCCAAACCTCACCTTCTTTCAAAGTTAGTGACTTCTTGTATCTCATATTCATACCCTTATAGCATACAGATATTTTGGCAGTGAGTGTTGGTAGTAATGAGCTGTTCCTCTCACTAGCTCTGCAATATACTACTGCACAATCTGTACTTCAGAGAGATGAGACTTACAGTTTAGCCTTCGGCATTCAATTTCTGTAGCTCAGTTATAAGCCAAGCCTTTCTATACCATCAATTAAGCCTCCAGAGACCCATTCAGAGCTCTTACTTCTTCCAATTCACAGTAGGTACTTATTTGTGTACAGTCAGATGCCTCAATCTGGATAATGGAGTATCTCTTCTCCTCCCTCATCTTTATGTTTCACATTAATTTATTAAATCCCATCTCCAAGGTAAAGAATTGTTCCAAGAGAGAAGTGCTACTGTGAAGAACAGCGTGGGGAACTCCTCCTGACATTTAGGCCAATAGGCTGTAACATCATTCTTCTTTAGGAAGACTTTCTTATTCCCTGCCCTCTCATAAGTGGGGAGCAATTAGATGATGAAGCTTTTACAAGAGTAATATTAAGCAGCAGTAGTTGAGTCCTTTTATTCAGACAAAAAAGACAGACTTAGTATTTTAATGGATTTGGGATAGGGGCAACAACAAAACAGCATTTGTTTTATAAAACAAGAAATCAATGCTAAGTTTTAATATCTTTGACCAATTATTAGAATCTTAAACTACTAAACTTAATGTAATTATTTCCCTAATGCGGCAGTTACTGGTTAAATCATTGCAGACAGCTCTTATTGGAAGCATTCCTTAACAAAGTTAAAGTTTAACTTCTAGAAACCTGTGCTTTGAAATAAAAGTATGTACAGCTGGCTGTGTATTCAGTTCCCAGGCTAAGAATTAGTGCTACTGTGTGTGTAAAGTTAAGGTATTAACTCTGCTGTAGCTGTTGTTTACCAGCGAAACACGGTGACTTTGGCTGCAGTTCACTAAGTGCATTACGGAAAAGGATGGAATAATTATGTTTGCCTTACTGACCAGAGCCAGAGTTTACAAGCTACAAATAAGTGAATTGGCTCGACCAAGATCAAATGCCAAGCCTGGCCTGGAACTGTGGCCTTATCTCCAGATTGTACTGCCTGCAGTTACAACTTCCCTGAACTCATTGCACTGAAAAACAGAGGAGTAAACCTATTTTAGAAGCTGCTGTTCAGCATTTCCAGAACTAAATATTAAATATCAAAGCAAGACGACAGCATTTAATCAGATGTAAGTAAAAGTTCTTAAAAGCTTAAGTCTAATTGACCTTCTAAAGCATTTGCACAACTCCTGAAGTACTAAGGTGGCTGCATTGATCCAACTTAATTACATAGGCACATTTCTGAAATCTCTCTTGAAACAGCACTGTTAATTATTGCTGAAAGTGGCATGGGAGAGGTCACTGAATTGATAACATTTAGATATAGTGTTTTTAACTCTTTGGTATCAGACACCATTAGGGACAAGCCTACATAGACAAACTCTTAGACTCCCTCTATCACGTTGATTCCTTAACATGCAGGGAAATAGTAAGGCATCCTTGATGTTGAGACAGAACACATTTATTTATGAATATGGACACAATAAGGCAAAGGGAGAGAAAAGAGTAGATAAAACTGGTATTGGATGGTTGTATAACACCCCAGTAAGGATGAGGCAGAGCTGAAAGTCTTAATACAATAAACATGATTAGTCAATTAACACAATTTATAGGAAGTATCATAACCAGAATACAAATAATAAAATACAAAGATTATTCAAGAATAAAAAACAGATGGAGTCTTTAGTTTAGTTATCAAAAGATTCATATGCTCGCTTGGTAGTCCAAAATATAGGAAGAACCACAGATATTAAAAGTCTCTGAATTTACTCCAAAAAGGGTACACTCAGTCTCCCTCCCCCAAACTAATAAAAATACCTGAAGGACCTGAGCACAGGCTGAAAAGTGTAAGGGAAAAAATTAGAATCCTTGGATCAAGGTCATGGCTTCAAGCTACTTCAGTTTGAGAGAAATGAAACCACAGAAGACAGATAACTTGGGTAAATTGTGAATTTTTTTTACCAATTAAAAATACAAGGCTGAAGAAAAGGAAGTTTAGAAAAATGGTAAGAGTACATGGAGGAAAAAATGATGTGAAACTGGAAGAAAAAAAAAGTGATTTTATAAGTACAGTAGGAATAAAACCAATCAACTACCACCACTACCACAAGGAAAGTGAAGCTATAATTCCCAGCAGTCAGACAAAACCATCACCTCATTAGTTGATACCAAGAAATCTTAAGTCTTCGTGATCTTGTTTGCATCATTCTTTTTCTAAAACAGATCAGATGTTAAGCAGCTCCTACCACAATTAAAGCCAGCAAGTAAAGGTAAGGCTTCAATGTAAATAGGTAAAAAGCAGGCTAGGGAAAGCTTGGAAAGTGGGGAAAAATAAACTCCTAATTAGTTGGGCTTGATGAACCTATCCGATCTGATTGGAGCAGTCATTTCTAAGAACCACAGAAAAGAAAGATACTGTAGAAAAGAACAGATGGTGGGGCTTTTGTTTGTTCATTGTTTTTTCAAACATTTGAAAAAACAGAGTGAGCAAGCTAGTTTGTAATGTACCTGCTCCATTAAAAAACAAAAAAACAAAAAACAAAAGAACACCCCACAACCCCAGTCCAATCAGGACACTCTGAAAGCACCTCAAAAGGTGACAAGTGGCAGCTACAGTGTTTGACAAGACTTGACAAATTAACATGATTTCTTCATACAACAGGATAACAAGCCATCTGGCAATGGGAGAAGTACCAGATGTATTTTGACCATGACAAGGCTGTTGACGTTGTCACAGATGATGCCAGTAAAGGTCTCAGCTAGGGATTTTTGGACACTGCTTTGCCTCCCTCCCAAACTCTGAAAGCAATAGAGAGCCCAGAGAGGGATGTAATTTCTAGGATGTTGTTCAGGAGGAAGGATGGCTTTCCCTAGTAAAGAAAAGGCTGAAATGGAATACGATAAATGTGTCTGTAAACATGGGAGAGCTGATGTGTTTTTACTGTTGGGGTATCATTGTTAAAACAAAAATAAGTAAACATCTCGGTGGTGCCTCCTACCACAGAAACAGAGCTGTTTGATGACAGCAGATTGATCTATGGGATCAATCCGTCCTAAGAAGTCCCGAACCAAATTCCTGGGCATACTGCCAGCAATAGAAAGAAACAGAAAAACCAGAGAAACTGGTAAAGAAAAAGACCTAGGAAACACATCAGCATTTGCTAACGAGCAGATTTGAGTCAACAGTGACACAGTGCCTATACATATAGAGGGCAAGAAGAGAACACATTTTGTTGCCCCTTGGTGTGGCAATCACATCAGTGCAAACACCCTGAACAACATCAGATGATGTCTACAGAACATCTTTTGACATTGTCCACAATATGAAATTACATTTTCGTACTATAGAGACCTTTACATACTGCTTTTTGTCAGAGAACTACCTTCAGTAATATCTGTTGGGGGACACATAAGCCAGACCCCTCTGTTTGGCTCACATGCAGCCAGATAGGAATAGCAGTGTCCATCCTTCTTCCTTCAAAGCTCTAGAAGTCTGAAGAGGTTTTAAAGGTAAAGGGAGAAAAACATCTAAAAAGCATCTATGAAAATATTTACAGGTAAAAGAGAATCTACAAATATATAACGCACAACCACAGAGTACCCCAGATATCCTGTAAGAGATTCAGAATCCCTAATACATAAATAAATGGTCTAAGGTACATTTTTCTCCTAAATATACTATTCAATTCTTAGCATAACTCTGGAAAGAGTTTCACATGGCAACTCTGCAAGCCTGAACAAATATATTCTGTAGAGTCCTCCAACTTGCTAAATACATCATAGGTGGTGGCCACATGCTATGATGCCCTCAACATTCCTTTTGCAGTCAGTTATCCAATGTGATATTATTGTAGACAGTATCTGTTCTTTAGATCTTCTAGCTATAGATAACATCAGAACAGGTATCTCTTAGTGGTCTGGATCTATAAAAACAACAGAATTTGCTTAACCACAGGAGTGCACCCATGATAAAAAAAAATCCCCTCACTTCTGCTGGGTCTAAATTGGCTAAGGGACAATCAAAAATCCTAACCCCATTAACAGTTAGAAGCAGAAAACTTCTAGCTATTGGAGGGAAAAGCAGTTTCCCTGTGATAAGACAAGACTGTTCCCTTGCTTGCAAACATCTAACAAGTGGGTAAAATAGGGTGTCTCTGCGCCAGTCCCAGGAACCAGCCATCAGGTAGCTGCATCCCAAATGAGAAGCAACCAGGGCCTTGGTGACGAAGATTTTCACTACCAAGAAGGGAGCAGTAGGGATAATTTCAGGTGTTCTTCAGTGAGAAAAGTAGGCATTTTGATGACAACTACCATGGCTGATGGAAACACCATTATCAGCTCTGCCTTAAACATTTCAGATGGCACTTGCATATTCATTTCTCTAAGAGTTAAGAGCGCATCTGACCAGTGAATACCCTGCCCCTAGAAATAGCCTAGAAGGGATAATCCAGCACTTCCAGGAACAATGCACTCAATATAGCTTAACGTCACTGGGCAATATATGTGATGTCTTTGACTTACCTAGACTGCTGGCAGATACACTTGATGTTTGATCCAGCTGCTTCCTAGCACGACTACCTCTCCATCGCACATGGGAAAATCTTGTGCCCCTCCAACTGTTGATAACATTTAGATGCCATTTTTTTCTACCTCATAACAGAAAAAACAAACAACTCTTTTAATCTGGAAGGTAGAAGAGTAAAAAGGCTTCATAAAATTTTATTGCCCAATCCTGTCTGCCATAAAAAGGAGGTTAGGAACTTTTAAATTATTCACATGCTTTACAGAACTGCGAGAGGAATGAATAGCCCTATTCTTTCTCTCTGCAGAGAGGTTCTTAAGTCTCCATCTGTAGAGATATTCAAAACTTGACTGGACATGGTCCTGAGCAACCTGCTCAGGCTGATCCTACTTAAGCAGGGGGTGGGGGCAGACTATATTATCTCCGAGGCCTCTTCCAACCTAAGCAATTCTGTGGTTCTGTGAAACAGATGGGTAAATCCATCCTACTCACATAGCTCTGTATATCTGGTCTCCATACTATCAGAAGAAAAAGCTTTTTGTCTAAGGCACCAAATAGGCTCCCCAGGGAAGTGGTCACAGCACTAAGCCTGTTGGAGTTCAAGCATTTGGACAACGCGCTCAGACATATGGTCTGATTTTTGAGTAGTCCTGTGTAGGGTCAGGAGTTGGACTCAGTGTTCCTTGTGGGTTGCTTCCAACTCAGGATATTCTGTGATTCTATGGAAGAAAACTATCGACTAACAGATCACAGAAGATACTGGATTTCTAACAGCATTGAGATATTTAACTCAAGTTTGGTTTGCTCATTTTCACTTATGATCAGGAAAAAGCCTGTTACATACTTGCAAGGACTCTCTGGCATTAGTTTAGAATATCTAAAGCTATAAAACCTTAAGTACCCTTAGCTCACAACGAAAGATATACTGGATAAAGTCTCATGCTGCATGCACTGTGGTAATCTACCTAGTTATATTAAGAGGTGGCTAATGAGAGACAGGATCTCTTCCCTTGCCACACTGCTACATGCAGATCTTAATATTACTGTTGTAACACTGCCTATAAAATAAATAGCCTGTGCAGCTTGGCTTGTAAGTATTCCCATCTGGGCTCTATACTGACACTCACTGGCCACATGAATATTTGTTAGCTAGGCAGCCTCACTGAAAGCTCCACACAGGTATGTTTGTAAGACGGGCCTGACAGCTTTTAATTTCACTGCATCGCTAGAAATTATTATGGTGACTGTTGCTACTGTGCAAACAGATACTTCCTCACCTCTCTACCCAAAGATGGGCTAATAAGCCCATGGGGAAAAGGAAAAGGGAAGTTAAAAGGCAGCAATAGAAGCTATTACAAAAAAAAAAAAAAAAAAAAAAAAAAAAAAAAAAAAAACCCTTCATTCTCTTAAGTAAATAAATAAAAATCCTTACCTGTACTCTTGATGCTGAATCAGATGCAGAATTTATTTACATCTACTGCCATACCACCTCTAAGGGTTGGACACGGTGCTTAGGGACATGGTTTAGTGGGTGACATTGGTATTAGGACGATGGCTGGACCAGATCATCTTGAAAGTCTTTTCCAACCTTAACGATTCTACGATACACAGCCACCGTTGTAAAAGCATCAAAAGAAGTACATTCACACACAAGAAAGAACGAGCATACACCATATGATTCTGCCCACACCAACTGCAAGAAATTACAGGAACATTCACATTGCTGTGCTGGATAATTAATCTTAAAGTAACAATCACATTCAAATGTTCCAAGAACAGGCTGGCCACAGTTCCTGGTTACTCCCTGAAGAACTCCTTTGTACAAGTTAAGATAGCATTAAAATATAATTTTCAAGAAAATCCAGGTCACTTTGCAACACAGTAGCTACAAAACATTTATTTTTTTAAATAAAAAACATTTAAATCATCAGGTCTTGTAAAACAGCATGTCAAGTGTTCATCTTTGTTGTGTGAGCACCTTCAGTTTTATGCTAAAACAATCAACACAGTTTATTATTTGGTCAGACTATTAACCTATGTTGAAATAAATATACCTTAACCAAGACAGATCACTTAATGCACACCAGATTACCATAGCTTTACAAAAAGTTTCTCTGGTGACAAGTGAAACAGAGACTGCTAAACCATGATTGCAGTGTTTTTTCTCTTTTTTTAATTTCAGTGAAGACTGACCTATGAAACTATGAAAAACAATGATAGCTTAAAAAGGCTATATAACAAAAGAAACACATTTGAGACGGCTTACCTAAATGCTCTCAGAATGAGAGGTGGAATACATATTTCTAAATTAGTTATAAGATGCCGGGCAGATCATAACATATGACCCATTCTCATGCAAAACTATCCACGGAACAGAAATAGAAATTTTTGTTTAATACAAAAGAGATAAGCCACTGATAAGTGAAAATAATGGAGTCCACAAAGGGCATTTTATGCCGATACTACTGATTACAAGATGTAGGGTGTAAAATTCCACAAAGTGATATAAACCTTTTAAAGTAGAGAACAAAAGTTTGCAGGTCAAAATTACTTCAGCACCTGAGATTTTCCTGCAGAAAGGCAGACCTTGATACTTCCTTCAGAAACATGTAATACAATAACTCCTTTTCTCTCAGTGTTGCATCAGAATAATTGATCAAGAAAGAGTTGAAATACACAGTGTTCCACATTTCTAATGATGCCCTGAAGATAAATCTGCTAGCAAACTATATTTAAGATTTGATCCATGTGCATTACATAATTGACTACTTTATGAAAACATTTTGTATTATAATTGGAATAGATTTCATCTACTAAGTAGTCTGATGAAACTGAGTTTAAAGAAAAGTCAAAGAACAGCATGCAACTTGAATCATGTTGACAATGAACTAAGATTACTGAAATAAAAACATGTTTGAACAGAATGTAATAACTTAACCTGCTAT
This sequence comes from Aythya marila, assembly GCF_965140915.1. Lineage (NCBI taxonomy): Eukaryota > Metazoa > Chordata > Aves > Anseriformes > Anatidae > Aythya > Aythya marila. Next base: position 41,476,491 of record NC_139044.1, read on the forward strand.
GCATGAATCTAGCTTTACAGACAACTAGTGGTTATGTCTTCACTTTTGGTAAAGATAATACTTTAAGGAAATCCTTTTCTATTCTCACTTTGAGACCTGGGAAGTTACAAGTCTGTGTTCTGCTCTGCATGACTAAGAATTCATGATTTTGTACGTGCAATTTTATCTGTCATTCTCAAGGTAACCAGCAAACTGCATACCAGTCTTCAAATAGAAACTTTCTTTTTCAATTCCTTGGCTTTGAAACTTTTAAGTAATTGTGTATTCTACTTAACAACTGAACTCCCAGACCCCACGGGAAAGAAGAACATATAAAACAAAGGCCTCAGCAAAACACTGTTCTGAGGAGAACGTGGTAGTTTTATTCTAACATGATCTAACCTTATTTATGAAAATTATTTATCAAATGATATGCAAAAATAAGATTTCAAATACTGGAATATAACGGCTATTCATTTAATTCTAGAAGGAATGCATTCATGAGACAAAGTAGACCATACACTTGGTTTTACTTATTCATTTAGTGAAACTGGATTTTTTTTTTTTTATTTTTTATTTTTAAAATCAAGGTTAAATGTCCCTCCCACCACAACTAACAACCTGGAACTTTCTGGAACCTTTCTATCCCTGAAAAACAGTTAAGAACATCTCTTTCTGCCCTTTAATTATTAAATATGAATAACTGGGCAATCAGTAGTAACTTGAGGTAATATTTTTTTTTTCCAGTTTAATTTAATTTGTTTTTGCTGCTCTAAAATCTGAGTGCAGTAAAATGCAGTTATATCACTTAAAAGCAAAAAACAGTCATCCTTAACCCCATCAACTTTTCCCAATACAAGGTGCAGCAGAATTTAAAAAAAAATGAGGGGAGGGAGAGAGGCAGAAAGGGGTGCACAACCCCCTCCATCACAAACAAAAAAAATCCCAAACCAAGAATATTTTTTTTCAGTGCAAACACTGCAATCTTCAAAACGTTAAGAGTACAAATATTTACATTCCAGTGTATCCTTACCTACCAGGAATGTTGTTTCACATTAGAAAGTATGTCAAATACCTTTAATCCAATCAAAATACTAACGTTTACCCTCTCAAATTGATACAGTGGCTGAAACCTAAGTGTTTATACAATCAGTACAACTTTCTGGAGAAACTAATGCACACAGTTGAAAGTTTTCTCAAAAACCAAGGACAAAGACTGCAAATGCAGCTGCTGGTCCTTAACCAATTCCAGTATAACAGGCTAAAAAGAAACAAGGCATTTAATAGAGTGAACTTCTACACTGGCATCTTAATCCCTACCCCCTTCCCAAATTCTACAGGGCCTAGAGTCTAGCTGCAGATAATCCCCATTTATGTGAAACACTTTTTCACTGAATATAACGTTATTTTACATTGTTCAGTTTTTCAATGTGCAAATGTTGAATTTCTAATAAAAAATTCTAAAAGGAAGGAAAATGTATGTGACACTGCAAAAGGAGGTGGATACATTATTTTAATCGTTCAAAATATGCTCAGCAACTTCATCTAGAAAACTATTTTGCAGCATTGTGCTTGTAGAATTACTAGTTGGGATTCCAAGAAATATGTGAAAAAGGCACCTATTATAGTTTCTTAATTAGCTGCCCATTTTAATAATTTTGGTACTACTTGTCACAGTACATCAGAAAACAGCAGCACAAAGCATTAGACGGACAAGAATTTTATATTTGTTCTCCTTTAAAAAGCAAACATTTTAAAAAGGCACTTAAGACAGAAACTCTCTTTCCAGTTCATATATAGATGGCCGGCAAGTTTTGCTCTTCATTCTACATAAAGGTACAGTACAGTCTCTGTTTTGACCTTCCACATCAATATCAAGTAATGAAGGCATGTGGCAGTTAGTTCTTTCCTCAGTATCTGGCAAGAAGTTAACATCTGGATCTGTATTGCCTTCTGAACATTCAGGGTCTTTAGAGTTCGGTTTATTAACACGTGGAATAATCTGCCATGAATCAATTTTACTTCTTACAGAAGAAGGTCGAGGCCTTGGTATAATATTGATAGCTCTTTGTTTTTCTATTGAAATACCACTGTGATTGCTTCTTTGTTGAAGAGACGGGGAATGTAGAGTTCCAGTAACTGACAGAATGGGCAACTTGGAGACGTCATTGGTTGAAGTAAATCCATTAGCTAGTGGAACGGAAAGGCCAAACACACAAACAAAAGAAAGAATGTAAACCGTGTGTCTCCTTGATTTCTTTGACATTTGTAAAACTGGGTTACCATAAGCATTATTGTGTTTTTTCCCCCCCATCAAAAAAAGATTAAGAGTCTCATATACATTTGTGGTGAATCTCTTGAAAAGATCAGCGTTACTCAATTAACACTTCCATCTATACTTTCTGCTACGGGTCATACCAATTTATATTTATTTCACTGTTACAAAAGAAAGAGAAAGTATTAAACATCCACTAATTGGATTCCACTAATTAATAGTGGAATACAGCCCCCCAGATTTGTCAACTTATTACGAATAATTACATACACATAGAGTACCATAAAGAATATTACACTTAAGCCACTATAGAATATGACTATTGAAATTCAGAACTTCTGTTATTTTCAAAAAGTCATTAATCATGAACATATCCATTGACATAGTAAGCAAATATAAAGACTTTTTTTCCCCGCTTCTATTTGCATTAACATCTTAAGGATTTGTGAAGTATGTAATATAATTCCTGGGTCAAACAAGCAACTCAGAACTCACCAGATTTGCTTTTCTTGAAGTTAAAAATGTGCAGTGTTAAAACGAGGAGAATTCCCTCACTTACACAGACTGTGAAACAAGTATGTTTCTCAGTCTCATGAAGTCCCCAAACCACATAATGCATGCAGCTCACAATGTAACTTCAGTTTTTTTCACCATGGTGAAATAACGCCATCATTGTACATTTCACAAAGAACGGGTTACCACTGACATAAAAAGACTAGTGAAACCTATTTTTGCAATACTTGAGAAAAACAAAGCATCTTTTCCAGTGAAACCTTCATAATACCAACAATGTAATAGGATCCTATTCCAAGGCTTAACGCAGGGTTCAGACACTGAGGACTTACCCACATACAGTTATGATTGGTGAGCTAACACTTGACAGTGTAATAAAGATCTAGTGACTCATTACTGAACGGTTAGTTTCCGTATGTTTTCTGTTTCTATACTTAACAATTCCCCACATTTGAAATTCTCAATTACCCACCTGTGGTCTGAAAATTGTTCCCATCTGATAAGGTTCGTCTGTGACCCAACACACGTAACTTTGTTGAGGAATCATTTGGCGCATTTTCAGATTCTTGTTGCAGACACAGATTGAAAGGCCGATTTTTTAATCGTGTAGAAACTGTGTTAGGAGCCAGCTGTATTCTCTGTTCTCTCTTACTTTCGTAAGTTTCAGATGAAAAGTCATCATTAGAACTCCGTGGATTGCAATCACCAAGCACGTTGCTTATAAATGCATCTTCACTGTCAGACTGAAGTAGGCATTTTGTGGAAATGGAGGGCATAGAGAGAAGATTCACAGTATTTACAGCTGGATTTAAGGATGGAATACTTGTTTCCTCTTTCTTGGACTGCAGTCTTGTAGGACTGGCACTCCTGCGAAATTTTGAAGCACGCTGAAATAGTCCATCGCGTTTCTTCTTCTCATCTTTAGGCAAGAGCTCATCTGGACCCTGCGATTTGTTCAACTCTCTAATATCCAAGCCCAGGGCAACAGATGCAAGGAGGACTGCACACCCATAAAGCACCGAATCAGTCTTCTTTTTCTGCGTCGTTCTGCTCAGACTGTTTGTAGGTGTCATTTGAGGAGTACTATTTGTAGAACTAGCAGAGGTTCCTTCTTCAAAGCTCTCGTGCTCTGCTGTGTTCTCTACTTGATCATCCTTCCAAAGAGGTAGATTAATATAGGCCTGATTTGGCAACTTAATTGGCTTTGGTCTTTTACTGTCCAAACCTTCAGGAAGATGTCTCTTATCTGTACATACACCTAAAAACATTACAATATACTTTAAGAATACAGTTCAGCTGCTATGCATGCCTGCATATGTACACTAGGATTTTCTATTACTTGTAAGTATTAATCTTGAGATACACCGTATGCGCCCTTTAGATGTGGTCAGAAGTTCAGAGACTCACATTGTAACATTCAGAAACACACCCTTAGCCTAACCTTTAAGTTCTCTGGATAGTCTTTAAAATAGCAGAAGAACCATTTCACTATAATGTCGTACTTTTAGCAACTCAAAAGCAAACCCTAGTAGAAGAAACTTGCAACCAATCTTCCTGAGTACATAAGCTAATTGTGAAGAAATTGTGTTTTCTAGAATCGAAAGACAGTTTTGTTTTTAGAAAGGCAAAATATATCTTCCAAAAGTTACAACACAGTTGAAAAGCAGATACTGTGTTTGCACAGCTTTGGTAGTGCTTTTCAAGTATTCCTGCGTATATATTACAGTAAAGTGATTTAATATACACAAACTGACAGATGAGATCTACAACCATTTCTTTACAACATTTTCAATTGAGCTGTGTTACAAAATCCACTGAATTTTTCCAATTAATTCATTAGGTCATAGTGATCTGAAGAGCAAATTTGACATTTCACATCTAATGACAAATAAAAAGAAAGGTGCAATTGACTTGCATGTGTTATTTCACTGTAAACTACTGAACAGTAGAGAATAAACACGGACACATTTGAAATGCAAATATGTCAACTTGTACAACCTTCTCTGTGTGTAGGGGTTTAACAGTAAGCTAAGAAAACTTTAAAATTGCTATTTGCGATGCTGTGTTTTATACCCCTACCAGTATAAAGGAAGATGAAAATGCCTTTTTCCTAGGGAGAAAAGCAGTGTCCAAGCAGCTTGCCATTTCCACTTCCAGCTGGTGCAAATCTACCAGCTGCTGGGGACACCAAGTTATATCAGTTTATTGGGTTTTTCTCCCCCACGATAGTGGAAACTTAATTTTCTCAGTTAAGAGAACCTGTAGCATAGATTATATGTGCAAATATGAAAATGATTATGAATATTGTATAGGTATAGCACACGATAGGAACGGACATAAAAAGCAACATTTTGCTTATATTAAATGCTATTATGTCCCTGATTTTCCTTTGTGATTTCCTGTAAATCCCAATATGTTGCCTCAATGACTGAGATTTAAAATCCACATAATTTTTCATGAAAATTTAGAGAATAACCAGCATTAGAAAAAAAAAAAAGTTAACAAATATCTGGAAATATATTAGGGCTTACAGTTTTTAATTTACTGCATTTGTTCCCTGCCTATGCAGAGGCCCCCAACAACAACAAAAAAATCATTAATGATTATTTACATGTCAAGACAGTTATTGCTTTAGGTATTTCTTTACAAAAAAAAGCTACAAAGCAGTGCACATACCTAACACACAAATCAGCCTACTGACTCAAAATCTTGGAAAAAAAATCTGCGTGATATGGCAGATCTCATAAACCTGTATCTATTTGTTGGCTGCTAATGATGGAAAGGTAAATATTATACCATTTAGTGTTGTTATAGATGGGTTTCTTTTTTGTTGTTTATTTATTTGCACAGGAATAGTATCTGTAGCATGACAACTCTTAATAATCGGCGTAATTCTTGAGGAACTTGAACGATGGCTCTATACCACTGAAGACAGACTTCACGCCATCATATGGCAACTTCCACTTTTTCAGAAATAGCTCTTACCTTGGTCCACGAATAGTGAAGCTAAAGGAACACCCTTCTGATTTTTCATTACAAGGGTTGACCAAGGGTTGCTGCCATCTGAAAGGGGTCTTATTCTGAAATAACGATAGTTATTTTGATATTACAGAAGATATCATGCTTATATATACACTTTGACAGAAGTGCTACAATATCTCTCTTTAAACTACAAACATGTAGTACACAACTTGAAAACAGTAAAGCTTCCTGAAGTTAAAAAAAAAAAAAAGGAAAAAAGTAATAAATAGCATAGTAGCATAGTCATATGACTTAGGATCAGGAATTTATTCTAACATGAAAATTTCAGCACATAATAGCCTAAAAAGAAAAATAATGAAAAATAGGCCTTGGCTACCTAATGAAGAAAAAAAGCTGGTGAAAACTGGGACATGTTCACTGTCTCAAACTGACACAAATATCAGAAATTTATTATACATAATGATTTTCAAAGAAACAAAAATATCATAAAGCCAGTTTCAATAGACGGTCTGGAACTAACCAGGTTAGCAACCAGGTAAATGAGCATATGACTCCACAAAAAAGATGCATTAAAGTAATTATACATGCTAGAAGCAAAGGGATCTCTCTCATTAGAAAACAGCTAACCTCCTGTTTTCAGCAATGAGAGAAAATTAAGTAAACACGTTCAACTGATTTTTAGAATCTTTCACTCTGTATTTGTCAGTGTGAATGCTTGTGTGCACTGTGCCTCATGTGCACAAAGTCACTCTTACTTAATTGTACTGGAGGAGCCCACTGGGTGCTATGCTTGCAGTTCCTCAAGCCAGTCTGAGGAAGGGCGAGAAAGACAGAGAAGCCATAAATGCCTTGTATGCATTAGTAGTTCAGCATCCCAGTATCTTCTAAGTCTCAAAAACTGCAGATAAAGGGTTATACATAAGAGCCACAAAAACATTAAGACAACTAAACCTTTTATCCTCAAATCTACTTGGGAGAGCTACTCATCACTCATGTAGTTCCTAAATTAAAAAATAGGTAGGACTGAGTTTTAGCTACAACTATAGAGAGCAGAACTTGCTCACTACCTACATTAGTGATTCAGTTTCCAAGGACACTTAGTATTATCAAACAAAATGTAGTAGACATACTTGTCCTTACAATCTGCACGATCCTTTGTTTGAACTGAACTTGGTCCCCATGTACAACCTTTCTTTTTAAAATTTCTCTTCACATCTTCAAACTCTTCTTGGTGATAAGTTGTGCTCCTTCCCCAGGTTCTGTTACTTTCATCTGAAGTTACTAGAGATTGGATTAAAAAATACAATAAAACTAGACTCTACAAAAAAAACAACAAAAACAAGTAGTTTTATAAAAAATATTTTGACAGAACTCTTTACTGCAATATCATTCTGACACAATAATACAGGAGTAAACAAAATCTGAGACTTTCTTCTTTTAAAAAAAAACACCACGCAAGCTGCAGCGAAGCAAAAAGATGAGCAAGCAAGAAAAGTAATTTATGAGCTCAGAAGACACCCAAATTAAAGATAAAGCCACAAGATGATCATATTTTCCATGCTTCCTTTAACTGAGAGCCTTATATTTAGGTAATTCAGACAAGTGAATTAGACTGAGCACTTAAATTCCAATGAAGAAAATATACGCTGTGAAACAACTGTTATCAAGTGAAACAGGATATTCCAATGTGAGAAAGATTAATGTTTTCTTTCTCATTAAATCCAAACAGATCATATTTTTAAAGTGTCACTTCTTCGTTAAATGCTTAGTCTTTCACTTCAGGTCAGCTGTGAAATTTAACAGAACCAGCACCTTTGAAACATAATGAAATCTTGCCTTTTTTCATAACCCCACTGGGAAGTTCATATTCACTTGTGATATCTACATCTTGCTGGTACACATATACACTGTTTCTTCGGCCATTAGTTGTGTGTGTATCTGTTTTGGGAATCACTGAGGAAAAATTAAGAGAATGTAGTAGAAATCTTAGTCAAGCTGATTTCAGACAGGGATCTGTTTCCCTTCTTATATTTTTAGCTTTGGTCATAAAGTCTGGGTCTAAAAAGGCACTAAGCATCTTTTGATAGAGGATTTTTACTGTAAGGTTTACAGGGTCCTCTTTCTAGAACCAGTCCCAAGAAAGTACGTTTTTGTATGCAGCCAATTGGAGAAGTAAACTTCTATCAATGTAGCATACTTACAGCTATGATGGAGACATAAGAGAAAAACAACTTAGCTTGTTATAACAGCATAATTAACAAGGTAGTCATTTACACGCCAGGTCTTCTGCCACTCCTGCACCACTGCAGAGTATTCTCCCTCACTGTACACCTTTTCACCAGCACAACTTCTTGTGTAGTACAACAGACTACTTGCCTTCTTTCAACTCCCATACTTCAACTGTAATTCTGGGGCCTATGCAATGTATATCTTCCAGGTTCTCATTCCCCATTCAAACAGCTTTCAGAAGTAGCTGAATTAGGTTTTATGGCAAGATTTACAATCGACTAGATTTTTATTTTAAAATAAAAAGCATTTAGATTTGGAAGTTAGAATCACTGATGACAAAGCAAAGCAATCAAGCAACCAATTGTTAGAAATGCCTGTTCAAATCACCTGTATTTGAGTAAGTCTTCTTGAAACAAAGACACTTTGAAGTGAAATCAAGATAAAACATTATTGTGGGAAAGAAAATTTATTTTGCACAGGTGCAGATGGGTGTGGAAGCTAAATTGTTTCACCTAGATACTCCTGAAAGATCTGATAAGCTTTTAGGTAAAGCCTAGGGATTCACATTCAAAAGTAGAAGAGTGCTTCTTTTAAAGGAGAGCCTTTATGTTGTCCCATATGTTTTAGACCTACAAACACCAATGCCTGCTCAAAGAAAAAGATCTCCAGTGGCACATAGCACACATGTTAGGATTTATACTGGCACTGCTACGCACAGGCTATGAATTAAAAACAAACAAAAAACCCTGGAGTTTTGTGCCAATACCTGAAACTAGCTTCATTTCCAACTTCCATACAGAGCAAGGAGAACCAAAGATAAAACAAGACATTCTTGTTTATATATAATTATGATATTTCATAACAGAAAACCTTTTTTCTTGCTGCAGAAAGATAAGAAAACGAAAACAAAAATCCACAAAAAAGCACGGAAAACCACCACAGCCATAACACCTTGAAGAGGTGGGAGGAACCATTATAAACACAGTTACTTGTCAGCTAACTTCTTGAAAAAAAAAAAAAAAAAAAAAAAATCACTTTCCTTCACTCTCAAATTTTCTTTAAGAAAAGCAAGATGGGGTTTGTCCACCTTTCTATTACTCACAATATATGGGTAGTAATAGAAAACTCTGAGTTACAGCTCAGAAAATACTGGAGTGAGTTGTCAGAAAACACACTATTTTACCTTTAGACAATAATTAATGAGAAAGACTGCATAAAGCATAGATATTGCAAACAAGAAGAGAGATGTGGTTTCTACCCAAGTTTTAAACAACGTTTCAGGTTGGTTTCAAATAAAAAGGAAATTTTGATTTTTCCTCCTCCTTGATTGTCTCTGTTACAACCCAGATTCTCAAATAATTTCCTTCAGAGGAAACTACTCCGGCAATGCCAGACAGCCACTGTCCATAAGCAATCAACTGAATTGTGTTCCACTGGTTTTACGGAGAAACTTGGAAGGTTTTTCCTTTCATGTAATATTCCATTTCAAATATGGATAATCAAACAATCTACTTCACACAACAGATTAAAAAGTATAAAAGCAACCCATCTCTACGTTCCCAGAATTATTTGGGAATTTGGCATTCCCAAATATAAGTGTTGGCTTTACTATAACAATATGGCAAGTTTGCTTCCAAATTCATAACTCCACTACATTAGCTTAAACAGATTCCCTTCTGGCATCAGTATACAGGGAATAATGTAAGATTCCTTCTTTATTTTATTCTGTTTTGTATTTGCTTACAGCTTGCTTCTTTTCTCCTGAGCAAGGTAAGTTACTGGTTAATTCTTTGGCCTTTCTACCTTACAAGACTGCCACGTTCACTGAACTTTTTTTTGACAGTCCACAACTGATCTAACTTTGCAACTCTAATAAAACTAATAAAAACTTCTTTTCTATCTTACATGGGTTCTGAACATGATGTTTTCCCTTTTGCTATTACCAATTTTGATTCCTTACTGTTTTATTCACATCAGTTTACAAATGAGTTACTGAAGTTATTAAGGTAATGAGTCAAAGTAGTCATGATAATTTTGAATTATTGAAAGTTAGTAAGCATTTTAGCAAGATTATCCCTTTCACCAAACAACAACTTGCAAAAGTTAGAACAAGTTAAGTGACCTGCAAATCAGAAACCTGTCTGAAATCTGATCTTACCACCAGTGTTTCAATGAGTATATAAAACAAACATTCTTTATTGACAGAGTGAACAAATGGAAATATTGGAGACTTACATTGTATAGCTCGAAGACGAGGAATTATTGTGGGGCTACTTGATGGACTGGAACTGTTACTGTTTAAACTCCTCCTCTTATCCAGATTAGGGGATGCCTGCACTGTTATTTTGTGCTGGAAATCTATTAGAGAGAATTTTAAAAAAAAGTGTTAATGTTCTAAGTAAAGACTCTTCAGGAGATTATACCATTGTACTACTTAAACCAATTAAAGAATATAGTGAATTAGACTTGACTGCACAAGAGATGTTCATACTAAAAATGCTGACAAACTCTGACCCTTAATGTAACGATTTAGATCTTGAGTCAAAGTTAATCAGGTAGGATTTCACACCTTCACAGACTATGTGATAGCTTTGCAGTAATAATAATAAAAAAAAAAAAAAAAAAAAAAAAAAAAAAAAGTAGCTACATCTAACTAGACCCAAACTGATACATATCCAGATGACAAGCCATCATTCAATCTTTTTGGTTGTCACAGAGGGAAAGAAAAGCTAAACAGACATACCTCAGTATTTCATCTCAAATCAATCCATATTCAATGAACATTTCAAAGTTTAGATTCAGATAATTCCGAGATGATCATTAGGCAAAGATGACTGACTGTGCTAATACTGATATTAAATACACTGTATGCTTGAATTATATAGACAGAGGATGGGCACTCTTCACAGCAATGAAACATTTTTTTTCTTTTTAACATGTAATTCATTTACAACAAAAAGGTAGCATTAGCAAAGACGTCACATCCATCAACAACACATCAGTCAAACAAAACACCAAAATACAGAATTTGAAATATTTCTACCAAAATAAATACTGGAAAGCAGGAAAAACATTATGAAATCAAATTTGACCATATGTTCTTCTCTAATTCCCATCAACAATACAATTAGATTGTGTGCTATTGTTATAACAGACCTGTCTTAAGTACAAGGTCATCTGAATGATTCTTGACAAAAAAGAACTAAGTGGTGTTCTGGAAAAACTATTCATATTCTCACTTTTTTCAAATTAAATAATGAGCAAAGCTGGGGGGGGAGGGGAGAGAAGAGCAAACGTTTAGTTTGAGCTTGTGATCCAGCCTAAAGCAAGTTTTGAAATAAGTTTTGAAGAAGTTGACATGCTTTTCTAGGAGGCTGTAGTGTGACTTTTTTGTTATTGTTTTTATTATCATTTTTAAAATAGGTAAAATAAGCATATTCACTAGAGCTGAAACTGCTCTAAATATTCATGCACGTCTCTCTTCATCTTCCAGGTGTATGATTCGGCCCCTACTGTGACAACATGGAATTAGTTACTCACTTCGTTAGCAATAAACTGACAGACCTAGAAACGACTGAAAGGAACACAGCTCACTGACACCAGGATACTAACACCACTCGTGAAGACTTGCCAATCACAGGCATAAGCTTGAGTTTCTCTATTGCCATCGTGTGGCAGCATTAATAAGGTGAAAAGAACAGTCCCTGACACTAGAACAGTCTGACCTTCTACCACCTTTGCAAAGGTGGTATTTCAACAGATTTGGACCTCCTTACACTTCTTGTCTCAATGAACTGCTGTTTTTCCACTAGGTATTTGCAAGTTCAAGGCAAACAGTAATATGTGATCATTTTACAAAGTTCTGTGATGTGATAAAAAGGTATTTTGCTATCAACACAATGACAGGAAAATCTGAACATCAGATTAGCCTCAAATCTTTTGACTTTCTCTCCTGATTTGCTTTCCCTCTGGATTCAAAGGATTTCTAGCTGAATCAGGTGAAAGATACTTCTAATTGAAATAAGGACTACTCCACAAAATACAGCATGTGAAAGTGGTATTTTTAAGAAAAAAATTCTTACGTATCCTTTGCACTACTAGGATAGAAGAGCACAGAAATTAATTAAAATAGCCTCCAATACTGAAAATTTTAACCATGGAATTGAAGGCTGCATATTTAACTTAATATATACTGTGAACTAGGAAAAAAAAAAAACACTGCAAACCTGAAGGCAAACTAATTCTGTGCCCATCTTTAAGTTTTAACCGGCTTCTTTTGAATTTGCCCTTCCTCTTCTTTACATTGGGTTTCTCTTGATTTAACTGGAATATCATGATATTCAGTTCACGCTCCAGTACATCAATCTCACGTTCTGCTAACTGTTGCTCACGGCGCTTAAGTAGTTCTTCTTGAGATTTTTGCTGAAGAGCTGCCCTCGTCAACTCCTCTTCTCGTGATCGAAGCTCCTGAAAATAAGATTTACACAAGTGAAACTAAGTAACAATGTGAAGGCTGTATTAAATGATATGTCAAGTGTAGGAAGGTTGTACTTTCTTATCTGTTTTCATGATGCACTATAGATATTTCACATGCACATATGACCTGACAGTCCTCCATTCTGCATAAGCCAAGATTCTGCATCGGGACACAAACAAGCATTATACAGATTTCCTTTCAAGTATTTAACTTGAGTCACTTTACTTAAGCTAGGTAAGCACTTGCAATGGGAACAACATAACCAACCAAGGATTATCAGCTTACAGCCTAGCAGAAAGAGTGTTCTAACTGCATCACGTCAGAGACTCTCTCATTGCACGTGGGTTGCTTCTATACACTAAACAAAAAAGAATGACCTGACAAAGACACAAGTGAATGCATTTATCTTCATTTTCCTAACCTTTCCTGTTTTTCAGCCATGTATTAGGTAAAACTTTTCTATCTGGAAAAGCAATCAGTATTATAATGAATGAAAATTAGTGTAATAGGATAAACCAAGTCATAGACAGAAGACAGCTGTTTCTTAATTAAAATCCAGCAGGTATCTGTATAACATCAAACGACTAACCACTGAATTACACCACATGGGCTCTCCAACTATTAAACCCATAAAATAGTTGTTCTTTTGCCCTCCCTCTTCCCCCAAGAGTGAGGAAGCTTATTAATTTTTAGTATAAATATATTCTCAAGGGTAAACAACTTTAAGATGGTAGGGTTACAGCTACCTTAATTTTCAACTAACAAAATTTGTTATAAATATATCTGAAATTTAAGAGACGATGAGTAAAGAAGAAGCTACAATGTGCTTGATACCATATGTTTCTCACTAGAGATATTTTTTCATTTTAATGTATGATTGTGTAAATTCTGTCTGGATTGAAATCAAAATTCAATTGAAAATAAAAAAAATAGAAATTAGATTATGCTAAAAGTTCTAGATTTATAATATTTTTTTTTCCCCCTACTTAAAATTCCTTCATTTGTCATTGTACAGTCTTCTATTTTAAGAGCAGACTGCCTACTTCTGGTCATCAGTATCTACCAACGTCATATGCTAGCAGAGACCCTTATCTCATGCCAAGCTTTTATGCAAATACTGAAAGCATAAGACAAATATTCTGCTCTTTCATCTCCCACTTTGCTTTGAATAAGGTAGTTTCTGAACAGTATCACTTTGGTACTTTCAAGGGGAAAAAAAAAAAAAAAAAACCAAAAAACACACCAAAACTCTGTTCTTGCCTAAAAGACTACAGATGTCAAAAAGAGGTTAGCACCGAATTAAACTCTGGTTCAGCGAGAAGTATCTGTTCCTCTGAAAGACATTTTTTTCCTTTACAACTAGTATATACACATTGCTTATCACTGTTTTCAAATTTAATTTAAATGATTGACACATTTCATACAGCTTGCTAATTTTAAGTGAGCTTGTTTCAACAGAATTTTTTTTTATATACTTTTTTCTCCCGCTCTTAAATCCAATCTGCTTTACATACACAACTCGGCAAAAGGTAATTATGTCTCTTAGGAATTCAGGGGAGCCTGTCTTCATGACAGCAATTTTTTTTATTTTTTTTATTAAAAAACAAACAAACAAACAAACAAACAAAGGAATTTGATCACCGTTTAGAAATTACTGCAAATTCTCACTTTCCTCCTTCTCCCATCCAGTCAAAACTGGACAAATTAAAACAAGGGTTGGAAGCAGAAGGCACAGGACTTCAAGTTTAGAATAAAGATAATTCAGATTTTAAATAGAAAAGATGTTTATTGCTATGAAGCATTAGGAGATATTGTTGAGAATTCCTATCTTGTCCTCAAAGCCAGGTTACATAAAGCTCCAGATCACAAGGAAAAGATACTGAAAAGGTAGACAATCTGGAAAATGGAAGTGTTTCTTCATTGGGGGTTTTAGTATTTACTCTTTTCCAAATAAACTAATTAAAGATAGACTTACTGCAATTAGTTATGCAATGTTTCATACACCACTCTACAATTAAAACACCCATTATAAGGAAGCTAGGAAAGAGTTCTATATTTAAGTTGCTCAAGAATGCTCATCAAAAGTAGATTGTGATCTTCTCCTGGAGTGGGTGTCACCATCACTCATTTAGAGCAAGCCCTTGAGGAAATTCCTGCAGCTACAGAAGTTCCTCTTGCACAGGGAATAAGACTCCACACAGGGTTGTTGTTGTTTTGTTTCTTCTTTTTATTATTATAAATACTTCAGAGACGTGAGTTTCTCCCTAGTACCTGTCAGTAAAACTGATAATGTGCCAAATTAAATAAACACAAACTTTTGAAAGCCTTGTCTCAGTCAAAGTTACATGCTTTAATTCTTCAACAAGTTTACCTAATTAGGGTAGATGCCTTTGGAGATGCATTTACTTTGGCAGATGAGAAGTAAATTTCATTTTATATTTTTCCCTCTCTAATTAAATGTAATTCACTTTTACACCAAAAAATATGACTCTTCTCAGAAAGCTTTGCACTAACTTATCTAATCCTCAGTTTAATTTGGTCAGTGAGGTTTCCTTCAGTAGAAAATCTCATAATCTACTAATGCCTACAGAAAATAAACAAACAAACAAAAACATCAGTGGGAATGCCTGTTCTTATAACAATTACTCCCACAGTAAGAAGGAGAACATGGTTGTTTGAGCAGTTGCTGGAGGGGAAGAAAAGAGCTAGGCCCTACAACAGATTTTGGCAGTGGCTGGTGACCCCCCCACAGCAAGTAAGAAGGAGCCTTTAGTCTCTGTAGAGGTACTATAACTCATCTGGAAAGGAAGAAAACTGACAGCTAGAGAGGCACATAGCCCAGCTGTAGCAATCCGTATGCCTGTTGCAGACAGAGGGGACCACGCAGATAAACATGTCCAGGTCTGTGAAGTGAAATGCAAGAGGGAAAACCAGAGGGCAGAGGAAAATGCAAACCGGAAAGAAAGAAGATTATTATTGAGGACACTATGAACTTAGTGGTGATCAACATATTCTGATAACCACACATACTTATATTACTGTAAGGGATCCATAAGATCAGGCCTACCATGAGGTGCTAGCCCACAAAAGCCATTTATGATGTTTGGTGAAAAGACACGAGGGAACAGACAGCTGACAGTGACTTGCAAGATGCAAGTTTTGGTTTTGATTGTATCAAAGTTTAAGTGACTAAGTCTTTCATAAAAATTCTTCTGCAAGTCCCTGAATCTCAGTTCTCCTCTTCCTCGCCTATTACTACTTCATGACAAATGATACATGCCAGACAATAATTATACTGCAAGAACACTGCAAACAAAGGACCCCTTTCTGCTAGAAGCGTTTCTAACAGTGGCTGGAAAGGACAACTGGCCTATTCCAACTGGTATCTTTATCAAGACGTCTAAAGGAAAATATAAACCTCATGGTGATTAAGAAACATGCTGAGGTAACTAAAGGAGAGGACAAACAGAACTAATTGTGAGGGCTCATTTAGCATGAACATACCATAATATGAAAACATGTAAAGAAGATCAGTAACAGGGATCTAGATAATAAACAGGAGAAACTTGATTCACTGATTCATGAGTATAAAACGGACCTAACCTTATATCTGGCAAGAAGATTTCAAGAACCACAATACTGAAAGATCAATAATTTAAAGTTTGTTCAGGAAAAAGAAGAGAAAAGTACTTTTCCCTTTTTGGAAAGGAAGCCACATGATACAGTCATGTAACAGGATGAAAAGCTTTTCATTCCAATAACTGAAGAGAATGCTCACTAGCAGCTGCTAAAAGCAAAACACGAAGACTAACAGATTCAGAAGCTACACCCCAGAGTTTTTGAGGAGAGACAGCCAAAGGATTCTGGATTGGTGACCTTAATGTTTAATAAGATTCAGGAGAGGGAAAAATAAAACAGGATAGATAATAGGTAAATAGGATGGTAAGCAACTATACATCTGCCAGGTTGACATCTCACATAAAAGAGTGCACTGGCTGATATATAGCTTCATTAACAATGAAAATAAAAGAACAATATAATTAAGGCCAGTCAGCATTCCTATAAGAAAACGAGATCTAAAAAGATCTAAAACTTTTTTTTTTTTCTTTTTAAGTAGGATACAAGTCTAGCTAATTAAGACAATGTTTGTTAATAAAATTATTTTGCGCGGCTAAGTAATTTCTTGTATTTGGTATTGCCCTAATTTCTAAATAAAATGGAAAAGGAACAGACCGGCCAACAGACTGGCTACTGTAGCTCAAAAGTATAATCATAACTAGAAAGATTACATTAAATTGAACTATTAACAGAGTGACATCATGGAAAAAAAAGTCTCTCCACAGTTATTAGCATATTAAATTTACGGAACAAAAAAAGAAAACCATGAAAATTTGCAGTGGTTATAAAAATTAGGTAAGGAGTAAATAAACTCTGGTTTGTTTGATAGGTGATACACTCAAATATTCAGAAAAAAATAACATGGTAAAAAGCCTACATGCTAAATTTACAGATCTAGAAACTGTTTTCTTTGGGAAGGCAGATGGGGATATGCTGCCTCTTCAATCACTGAACTGAGTGACATATTATACTTCCTGTCACATCACATCATGCTTCCTGTCAAACTTAACATTTCACTTCAACTTAAGTACTTCTAACAACAGCCTCAGCATTCGAGACTGTATTGTTTTTATTACAAAAGAAAGGAGAAAAGCAACCTTACCTGAAATTTGAGAAAACCAGTAATCAAACCTTTTTTTCTTAAGTAAGCTTGCTACAAGACAGTTAAAGTTCTATCTTAAAATATTGTTCAGAAACAAATTAATGGCATTTAAGAAGAGTACATCCACCAACAAAAATAGGTAACAAAATTAAAAACCTGTTTTAATGAGAGTAAATCCTCTCCTCCATGTAGCTTATCCTCTCAAGTGTGTCTCAGCAGCTAAATCAGGTTTCTAGTATTATTTTGATAAACCACAACTCAAAAGTTCAACACTGCTGTATCATAAACATACACCCTTCCTTTACTGCCACGCAACAGGAATATAAACTTACTTTTTCCTTGGTCCTCAATTCATTGAATATCTGCTGAATTTCCAGTTTCCAGTCATCTTGCATAGAATGGAAAGACTCTTGAGGCATTTCCGTCATAACTGCCCCCTCAATGGCAGTAAGCTGTTCAAGAATCAAGGCAAACGATGGTCGGATATGGGGGTCCTGCTCCCAGCATTCTAGAATTTATTAGAATCTCATCAGTACTTAATGACTCATAGGCCTTTCTGAAGAACTAAATGAAACTTCGAGGTATTTGTTACTGTACTTTAAGTTACATAATCCATTACCATCATCTGCAAGGCTTTCCTCTTTTCATGTTCATAAGCTATATCTACATACCTGTATTCAGAGAACTGTTTTTGTTTATAGCCAGATTGTTTTTCATCTCTATCTTTAGGATCTTGAACAGCAAAACTAGCAGTACTGCATACAAGTGATACTTATCAAAAGGTAAAGAAATTCATTACACATGAGGAAATAGCCATTAGCAAGCAACATTTATTTCTCTCCTGAGTATTTCAAAAACATTTTTGACACTCAGAAAAAAAAAAAGAGATAAAAATGCCATTTGCAGTTCTTCCCCTTGAGATTTTCTCATATTTATCTATTTATGTAGTATATAATGTATTTTATGAAAACTTATGCAATTTGAGTGTAAAAAGAAATCAGTAAAAATAGAGTCATAAATAGACAAAATGTACTCTGTCTCCACTGAAAAGCTAAGTGGTATATCGTAATACTCCATGACTTGCTCAGAAACACATTCAATTGTCTGTAACACCAGACTGCTGTGAAAAGAAGAACAAAATACTTTGGTATGCTGTACATTATCAAATAAGGTGTTTATTTTAACTCCTATGATTATTACAGGCAAGGATACATACCCCCAAACCAAAATTATTTAAATACACAGGAAGAAACAGCATAGATACCTTTCATTAGTTTTGCAAACGGTTCAGGACAGGTGGATGGAATGGGCAAAGTAAGCTTATTGACAGCAACTCCATAAGCCACAGCAAGGCCATCAATACCACGGTAAGGAACTTCTCCTGTAAGCAGTTCCCACAGCAACACTCCGTAACTACAAAAGGTAATTTTTAAAAAACAGTTATTTTCAGAATACTGACACATTATTTACTTAAGAACAAACAAGTACCTGTCCAACCACGTACTGAAATTTATGAGGATTTCCCGTGTCAAAAGTAAACGCCTTAAAGAGTTGACTATTTCAGTCATCTCACACCTTTCCACTAATAGTGATTAGCCAAATTGGATCAACTAAGACTTGCTCACATCCTACTCATTGTCATTTCATAGCTGAAAAAAAAAATATTGACATGAAAGACTCCTACTCAAAAATGTAACCTGAAGTCACTTTAATATTAATGCTTGTGTCATGTAAATCTCACCTACGATGAAAGTCTGAACCACAGGAAAAAAAGCAACCCTCTCCCTGCCAAAACCAAACAGAATGAGAAGGAAAGCCTTGGCAGAGCATTCAGACCATACAACTTTCCAAACCTTTCACAATTTACCTAGATGTACATAAAAAAAAAAAAAAAAAAAGAGAGAGAGAGAAGACAGCTTTATTTAGAAGTTTGCACTTCTATATATTCATATACGTATGTATAGACAAGGGATTATATATAAAGGCCTGTTTAACTTTTCCAACAGATACTACAAAATTGAGAAATGGCTACATAAACTAATTTCTTCATACTAGAAAAAATACCACTGTCTGCAATGAAAGGTGATGGAAAGAGATCTTTTCTTAGCATCAGGTATGGAAGTCAAGAATCACAGGAATTCCTATTGCAGCAACATTAACCATAAGAATTTCTGCTATGCTCTCTACTCTAGAAGAAAGGCTGGGTGTTGCTTTTACCTTCTTTGGGTTTGTATACCCCATGCTTGTTGAACAACCCAACCCTCTACAAAACTCTGGGACAGGACACTAGCTGATGTTGTTCTAGAGCTCCCATTCCAATACCACTGAAACTGATGACTTTTACAGTCATTTTTGTGGAAGCAGGAATTACTCCTTGTAGAATGTAAGCCTGAAGTAGACTTCTCAATTTTTTTTTTCCTTCTTTTCCTGCCAGGGAACCACTATCTGTAGAACAAGGATACAAAGGACAACCTATTACTGCTTTTGAATAGCAAAGTGAGTAGGCAAAGGGAAAAATTAGAATACAAAGTATTGCTCTTGCAATATATATCTTCTCTACAGGTGTGTGAAGAAACCATCTGTAAGTTTTGCAGGACTGGATCCAACTCTCCTACAGGAGGAGAAATGCACAAAGCACCGGTGAGGTAAGGGTTATGCACCCCTTAATACCCAACACCCCTTCTTTGCAGCCAAGTAAACCTTAGTACTAGAAATACAACCCCAACTATTGTAGATGTGACAGGGAGAAGCATACACACTAGTCAGATTTTTCTTTCACTGTCGTCTTAACGAGAAAGCCATTTAGCACTGTGTAAGACCTTACATCACTTGAATTAATAAAAAAAAAGCACAGTAATCTAGATACAAACACAAACAGAACTTACGATTTTTTACACGTATGGTAATTACATAGGAAGCAATTTGAATTAAGTACCAATGCTTTGTTTATCTAAGAAGTTTTGCCTATCATAAAATCTTGTAACTGTGAATTCATTCATTATTTTGTAACAGTTAATCAAAAGCTAAGGAATATGGTCTATTCCTAAAAAATTGAAAAGAAATAGAAAAGTCTTGGGCTTCTTAATTACTTCACCCAAATGTTTTTCAGTCTAATCTTTGCACTTCCTTGTATGCTCAAAGGATGATAAAACCAAAAAGTCCTATTTTGCTTTAAAACAGTGGTACTTCTGACAATATTGAATTTCTGCAATACATACAAGTTTTATATATGATGAAGGAATTCTACTTAACTACATCTCACCTGTGTTTTTAGACAAAGCATTAAATACGATCTTACGCCTCTCCCAGCAAGCACAGACTGTTCTTAATTCAAAGAGTTCCCTTGTTCAGACTATTCTATATGTATTTTAGTATGAATTATAAAGTTAAGCAGAACAATAATAAAACTAACTAAAAAGAAATAATATTTCATAAAAACCTGTGTCGCAACATTACCTTCAGTTATATTTACAATTTTGGCCTTTAATGCTGGGTAACTTTCAACAGTGCCAAAGAAGACCTTGTAAAATTTTAACAGACCAACACCATAACAGCCTAAAGTACCTCTTGTAATGAATGAAAAGTCTTAAACTCAAGTACCAAGAGCCAGTATAGGGTGGGGAGGAATCCTACAGATGTCCTATTCCTACTGTGGTGGAGTTTTTGGGAGGTACTATCCTATCATTATGTAGGACAACAACTGCTTATTAACTCTTTCAACTACAGATGTTGCTACTTCACGCATTAAATTTCACCTGCCCGCATATAGTCATCCTATGTATACAGTCAAAGCTTCTAAGAAATATATTTATTTTTTTTTTTAAGAGCAAAAAACATCTCCTTTTACATCTTCAGGGGGAAAAAAAAAAAAAAAAGCAGGCATGATATGCTTACATTATACAGTAAGACCACGTAACCTAATACACTTTCAATAAGATATCCTTTAAAAATTTGCATTATTAAAATTTATTCTCCTGCTGTCAAATGTAATTTAAGCCTTACTATATCTCATTACAGCAATACCTTGCTGTTTTGGCATATTTTAAAAGCTGATCAAAATGTAGGTAAAGTTCTCAAAGTTTATTTTACTCTACAACCCATCTTCTAAAGCAGAGGTCCCTAAGCATTACTACACAAATCCCTTGAAAATTATATGAATGCGCAAGGCAAAAGCAGCTACTAGTTCTGCTATTCAGCAAATGCTCCTCATATTGTCAAGAGCTTGTACAATGGAGGCATGAGTTATTGTGAAAATCACTGCTGAAGAACACCATCATCACTTGGAAATCTGTGAATGCATTTGCACTTTCAGGCTACATACACAAAAACAAACCAACATACCAAGTCTGAAAAGCATGATAAATGATGGAGGGGTGGGAGTGAAGGAGTAGAATTCTTCTTTGGGAATTTGGAACTATACATCAAAACCAATACAAATTTATATTTTTTAGTGTTTTATTTACATGTAAGTGTATCATATTACTTACATATAAGATATGTATTATTTTAATAATAATTGAGAAATTATTATTATAAAATTATTATCAATTTTTTTTTTAAAGTTATAATTCTGGTTTGGGAAGCAAAAGGATACACAAGCAGGGCTTGGAAAGCACCCATTCTGCTACCTAGGATGACCCCTGAAAAAATGCTGCCTGGAAGATTATGCATGAAAACACTGACATAATAATTCCCATCATTGGCTAATTCTGAGAGCCCACATGCAAGTGCAATCATGGTGAGCAGTCTCAAATGCTCATGAATTCTTCTCCCCTGCTTTTTTTTTTTTTTTTTTTTTTTTTTTTTTTTTTTTTTTTTTTTTTTTTTTTTTTAAGAGGCATAGAGACATTTTCTGGAGACTCAGTATGTGCAACTTTTTAGAACTTTCCTAAAATATGTTGTGTTACTGCCGTAGAAAGACACAGACTTAAATTTATAACCTGAATGTGTTTTAAAATAAAAAACACTCCCATAACCAGAGCATTACAAGATTTACAATATTCATTATTTGGTTTTCTTTTGAAGAAAGAGTAAAGGTAAGCAACAGAATAGATCAAGATGCAGTAAGCAGGAAATCTTTAGAAGCCAAGGAGGACTAAACTATACTGTACAATAGAGCCTTTATACTTAAAAACCTCTCCTGTTAGAAGCCCATCATTGAACTAAATACTTACATTTTTACAAGAGAGGCGTGCAGGAGAGAAGGCGAAGAAGAGAAATACTGTAGGTTCCAAAAATGTAAACTAATGTTGCAGCAGAATTTAAAATAATTGCACCAAAGCATACCCCCTCAGATACCTAAAATCACAGCAACAAGACTGGACAGGACCTGTAATTAAGCATGGAATACAGCTGATTAGGGAAACGCCTACACCCAACCTCCACCCCACAAAAGAAAAAAAAAAAAAGAAAAGAGAAAAAAGGAAGAAAGAATGGAAAAAAAAAGAATGAAGCCAATGATGTTTCTCAACTGGTCATCAACTCAGACTGATGTAAACAACATGCTGAAAATCAGTTCAAAACAAATGGTTGTCACAAAACAGTAGTGCAGATACAGAATAATCCTGAGAATGCCAGAAACATTACTTCATATTGTAGAATACCAGGCATCTACACAAAATAGGACTCTATTTAAGAGCTATACAACACTGAGCATGCATAAAAGGCATAAGAAAACAGATTAAAGTCCTCCCCTCCTTCCCTAAATAGCTACCATAGATCTTTCGCAGAGAAACCATTTTAAAAAGAAATGTAGACTTTTCAGGGTGAGGCACTGCAGCTTTTAAAGCCTGTTGTGCAATCACAACTCTTCCCCATTCACAAAACTAAACTGAAACTGAAGTCTAAATCACCTTTCTCTGATACATGTGATACACCACTCAAAAATAGCATCAGTATTGAGAGACATCATTTATTAATGATCCACCATAATGTCTGTAATGCGAAATTCAAAAACTTAACATAGGCAGTTCCTCACTTCCCAAATTAGACAGTAGGTTAAAATAGTATTGTGAAAACACTCTCTCTTCACTCCAGTTACTGGAAGCAAAATCCCTATGAACATAAAAACTCAGATCCGTTTACTTTTATGCATAACCACATTCTAGATTCCTAGAAAGCGGCACTAATTTCAGTTAACTGGCAAAGTTCTAGTTTGTCAGTTAGTTTTGTTTATCAGACATGACAAGGTAATAACTGGCTGGTCACATTTCTTTATGCACAATGAGACTTTTCAGACATCTGACACAGAGCAAACATACAAACATTATCAAACTGATCATGCGGTAGTATATCAAGAGTATTTTATATTAATACTCCAGATAAATTACTTGGGTATCTTAGCCAACAGGTATTTTAAAAAGCTTCTCTTAAATGAGACCTTGCTTTCTTTCCAAAATATGTTTTTCCTGCTTATTTTCCCTCTCCTTCCTCCAAATTTGTAAGTCACAAATACAGGTAGATGAAATGAAGTACAGGCTGAGATATTAATATTTTTCTTAGAACAGCTATGCTTGCCATATAATGAGAAAGTAACTTAGAACAACCAAAGAAAAAGTAAATTAAAAATCCATCCAAAACCATCAACATACTTGTACTGAACAGTCTTCAGACAAACTTCTTACCTCCAAATATCACTTCCTTTAGAGAACAGGGAGGACTTGATAACTTCAGGAGCCATCCACGCATAAGTCCCTGCTGCACTCATTTTGGTTGTTCTGTGCCATTCTCTAGCCAGACCAAAGTCTGTAATCTTCAAAGTTTTATTGCAAATGTCATCATGTTCCATCTTCTCTAGCAACAAAACTGCAAAAGATCGAGTTTGTAGATAAGTTGAATTGGAATCAAACTAAAATATCTAGTCTTGTTATTAATTTCACATACACCTTGCACTTCGCAAATAACTGTTTAATACAAATGTTGTGAAATTACTGAAATTTTACATAAAAATGAAAAAGGTTACTGATAATTCTAGCCTACTCTGAGCAATGAAAGGGAGAAATACGGTGTCATGAGCACTTTCTGCAATTGTGTAAGTACACATTAAGCTAGTATATGAAACCCAGTGGAAAGAGATGTAAAGCAAAGCACTTAAGTTTAAGAAAGCACAGAATGCTACCATCCTACAGATGACGACAGGCCATGAAAATGGTATTCACTTTGGAACAAGATTCTGAAGTAGTAAAAACAGGAGTAGTAGTAAAACAAAGGTGGATGTTAAGAATTCTTCTCAACACAATAGGAACCCATATATCACCATTAAAAATACGTCCCTAATACTATATTCAATCCTGGTTCATCATCTCAAAAAGTGTATCATAAAACTGAGATACACAGAGAAAGATGCAACTGGGGGTGCTCTGAGCAGCGCGCCCTCAGTTACAAGGGACGGTTGATAGACCGGTGCTTGTGAGCAGGGGAAAGAAACAGCTGAGAAAAGAGTCTCTGATAACAGGCAGAGAATGAAGCAAGCTACAGGTAACAATTGTTCACAGCTTCTCAACACAAGACGTGGACAACATCAAACAAAATTAGCCGATAAGAATCAAACACACGCGGCAGTTGTTCACACAATACTGTAGGTGTACTTTGGAATTTTTGGCATAGCGTGTGAATACTATTATTTTACTTCGATTTAAAATGCACCTACACAAATTCACAAAAGACAACTCCATCAAGAGCAATTACATTAAAAAAAAAACACAACAGGAATTCAGGTTCAAGAAATCCCCAAGCCACAAATCACTAGAGGTTGGGAAATTATACCAGGGAGGTTAGCTTGCCTTGGGAATACACAACCAGCAGCAAGTCCCTGGACTTGGACCAAATCCATATTGTGTTAGATCCACTGTAACTTCATGCCTGTTCAAGGTGAATTGGCAAATTATCTTTCTTTCTGGTGCTCCCTCATACAGCTTGTGTACTCACCATCTGACCTGTTCTTAACACAAGAGCATTGGCGAAGTTGTCATAAAGCTTCTTAAAAGAGCCTTAAAAGAAAAGAATGGGCTTGCTGTGCTAGAGCTGACAAAGAGAAAGCCAATGGGTGCAAAGGAATTGTTATTAACACACTACAATTTTAATTTCATATTCAGTGCCTCTGTCACCATCTACGGTAGTAACTCGATTTTAATTTTCTGCTAAAACGATCTCCTGGGCCGAAGATCAAAAGTTGAATTGCAAATAAGAAGAATCAGCAATGCACGTGTTTTCCAAGCATATGGAGTGCAAAGCACAGTTCAAGGGAACCCATTAAGAAAAAGCAGATGAAAAATGACCTTGCCCTACAGAGGAAAAACCGATGAGCCTGTATTTGCAATTGCAAGAAATCGTTTTTACTGGTACAGATTAATTGCACTCTTACGAGCATTTCAAAAAATGATGTCAAATCCAGATTAAAAAAGACAGAGCCCACATTCCATTTTCAGTAAGCTTCTTAACGCGGAGTGGAAGAAACGAAGGCCAAAATGGTACAGACAAACACCGAGCTCAAAGCTGGCACCACCAGAACAAGCTAAATTCATGCACGGGTTTTTATAACTTTTATACTTGAATGAAAGACCTATTGTTTGCTCTTCCATTTCAAACATGCTCAGCAGAATTCCTGACATTCCTTGTCAGTCAATGTGACCGAAACCAAAAACAGTCAGTCTTGCAACAGGTAATAACTGGCCGACGGCCAGGTTTCATCCTAGGAAGGGACCACGTTCCTCAGCAAGCCGCGCTTCCGTTTCCTGCAGGGTCCGGCGAGCGGCCCCAGGGCGCGCGGCCTGGCAACACAGCGGAGCCGCGCTGCTTCCCACATGGCAGCCTGCGGCCCCTCGTCCTTCTGCGGCCTCACAGCCCTCACCAGCCACCCGTCTGACCGTCCGAAGTCACTCGGGCAGCCCTGTGCTCGCCCTGCTCACGCAGCCCCCACTTATCACTCCTCCAAACCCCTCAGGTTATTCTGCCAGGCTCCCGTGCACCTCCGATGCGGGGCTGGGTGACAGCCAGCTTAGCGCTCCCTAGCTTAACGTTTTTCAGACTTGATGCCTTCCACAAAGAGTAAAGGTCAGGCTTATACAAGCAAAACCAGAGACCGTGACTATTTCCGAATGATTCAAAACCTAAGAGAAGGAGACTAAGTCAGATGTGATAAGAACGCTTTGCGTCAATCAAACTAACAAAACTTTATCTCGGATTGTTATTCAAACATCGCATGTACTACGGCAAGAAATAAACGTTTGACTAAATATTTTAAGGCCGCATATTTTTCCACCTGGTTACTCTGTTTTTAACTCTATTCTGAGTTTACCACGCCTTCTGTCCTGACTTTGCCCTTCTGCAGAGAGATCAAGGAGACAAAAAATTTATTAACATCACAGTACCTGAGGTTTGAGTGCCATACACCAGGCACTGCTTGAATATAAGAGACAGCATGTGCCCAGAACTATTTACAACTGGGGAACACAGATGTCACTGCATGCTATTTTCAATAATTCCATGAAATATAAATCATTAGGTTGAAGATAAATGCAAAAAAGTCCTTAGAGTTAGAGAGAAAAATGAAAATATATAATTGCTACATGGCTGAGCGGTATTAACATTGGAAGCTATGATATAGTGGATGTCCTAAGAATTAAAGAAGTTTTTGACAGTGTAGCAAGGATACAGAAGGGTTCTAACAGCATCCCTAGTAAATTTCTATTTAACCGTACAGATAAGAACTTATACTCTTGAGTTATCTAATGTTACTGAAGAAAAACTGGAAATCCAGGCATAACTCATTCTAGACCACTAAGGAAGTAGTTCACAGAATTTTAAATAATTCAGGTTGAAATGGACCTCAAACCCCCCACTCAGAGTAGGGCTAACGTTAAAAATGTACATCTACTATCAATCCTTTTTATGACTCTGTAAAGTGATGGCAGTAAAGATCTATATTCGCTCAACAACAGACGTTAATTGACTTAAATGACATCTTGGAATAGACTTTCAAGAACACTAGTTCAGGACAATAATTAAGGACACTGAGGCACACAGAACAGAACAAAATTACAGCAGAGTTATATTACAAACAGCTCACATCATGCTAATCCCATTTTTTTCCTGCTAAATAGTTTTTAAGAGAGGGATAAGGTAGCAGACCTGAGCAGATGTAAGTGCCTTTTAGGAAGTTTAATCATAAAGACAGGGTAAGAACTAATCGAAGAATTCTATACAAGTGCCATATAAAGGAAGATCTCAAAAGACAAGTTAGTTACCAGGATGAAAAGAAGTCATCACTGAGTTTATTAGAAGCAAGTTTGCTTCACGTGCCAATTAGCAATCTGAGGAAAAATACAAAGTGCATGTCAAGAATGGACAGCAAAGTCAGAAAATAGTACCCACTCTGAGGAAGGCCACATTATCACGCTAGGAAAACACGCAAAGGTAGAAGTGATTGATACCACATTCTTCTGCTACAAAGCAGAGGTGAAGGAAGAAGAAAGGTCTGGCTATTCTAGCTAACAGAAGGAGAACCAAAACAGCAGTTGCACAGAGTTGCAGAAGTAGCTCATGCAATTCTAAGAGGTACTAAAAAAAAGGCTTTTTTCAGGAGAAACAGGGAAGTACCATTAGAGTTGTACAAGGCATAAGACCTCACGTGAAATACTGGATGATTAGAACTGAATATATATGTTCAACAAAAGTAACCTAAACAGGGGCAGGTGCAGAAAATAGAACAATTAGGAGCCTGTAACACCTTTAATTTAAATAAGTTAGAAGAGCGTGTCCTCTTCACTACGCTAAACCATGGCTGAGAACAGATATCAGCCATATCTACAAATAAGATGCAGGTCTAAAGCACTAGTGTTCTTATCAATACCATGCTCTCCCTGGTGCCCTGCCCAGCCCATCTTACTTGCATGCTCATGACTAAACTTGGTTTTATAACTGAAGCTACAGGGGTGGGGAGAGATTCATACCAGATTCCAAGATATTGCCTCTGTTCTTCCACCAACCCCTTCTGGCTTGCTCCTCAAAAAAAGTCACAAAATTCAACAATCTTCCTGTCAAACCTAATGGTTGCTAAAATAGCAATGCCATTAAATCTGTCCCGCTTGCTTTCTGCATTATCATAGTTACAGCTGGAGTCTTTCTCTACTGATGGTGTACTGCAAATATTTTATGGTGTAGCACTATGCAGATAAGTTGTTCTGTACTTTTTATAACTGGATCTGCAGAATCAGAAAGCACCGGCTAGCTCAGTGTTTCTCTAATTAAACCTGGACTGGCAGCACCTCCACAGAACTACTATCGTTCCCCTACATCTGTCATCCATCAGGAAAGGAACAGAATTCAGGCTTGAGTTGAGTTGAAAATCTTTCTGAGAAAAAAACAAAACAAAACAAAAACACAAAGTGTGAGGCAGGACATAGATGCTGTGTTCCACGGAACAGAGAACTGAAAGTTGGGTGCAGGGCTCTGCTACATGCTAAAAAAAGAACAAAGAACATGAGAGGAACCAACTGGTTGCACAAATGGGGAGACGGGACCCAGTTCTTTTTTTTTTTTTTTGAAGCACCAAATATTACTGCCATCAGATACTTCCTGGCTACAAGATTAGCTGTAAGTGGTTAAGAAATAATGGGAAAGAGCACATTTAGACAAGTCAGATTCCTGGGGTGCATGCAAACTCAGATCTAGGACAACACCCCCAGTGCTACCTCCAGTACTGAGCTGAAACTCTAAAGAGTAATTGAAATCATTTGTTTAAATCACAAGAATTTTGTTTAAAGCACAACTTGACCAAAAAAGCTCACTTTCTCCCCTTTCTATTTTTTTAAATTCACATAGTTTAAGTAACAGTATTTAAAGCAAGCCTGAGGGAAGTCTGGACAGACCTTGTAGTTGGCAGCATAACTAGGAAACTTCCACCTAGCGCTAAGATCTTCAATGCTATTCTTTTAATGTTATTTCCTACGGTGTTAGTTTTCTTTTTTGTTACTAAACATACACAGATCATTATATTTCACCAACTTTGTTAACTATCTGAAAGTCCCCGTTTAATACAATCTTTGACAAGATTCTTGAAATCCAAAGACTTTATGCAATTAAATCAATTTTAATTTCATAATGCATTCCAACACTTCGGGCAGACCCCTTTGGGTTACACAATTGGTTTAAGGGGCTAAACAAAAAGAAGCCAAGTTAAAGGACTGAACGCACATAGGAAGCTTAGATGCATTTTTAGTGCTTAGATTTACAAAAACTAACCTGAAATGCTCAACTTCTTTGGATTACTCCTATCTTTACCGTCTCTGAAGTTTCTACTATACTATACTCTCTTCAACATCTGTTTTGTTGCTATTAAGAATACAATGCTAAGCAGTCTTACTTTCTTGAATTAGTAGTTACTTGCCACCTTTTCTTGCCAATTTATCTACAGTTCTCTGAAAAGTTCATTATGCATTTTGCAAGTTATTTAATAGTATAGCTATTTAACTTAATATGATTACAGGTTGAGTGCCTACATGCCATTATATTTACCACTGATAAAGTCATTCTTCAAGAACACCAAACAGAAAATAAATAGGTTACAGTATACAGCTCTACTTGCAAGTGAAGATTGTGTAGACAATACTGCTACTGTCATCCCCCCATGCCCCCAGTCAGTTCCCTCTCCATCTGTTTGTAAATTAATCCGGTTCCTGTTAATTCACTAAATCAACATGCATCAAAACCAGCAGGGCAACCTTGTATCTTTACCTGGGAATTAACAAGCAGGAAAAAAACCTGATTAATCACGTTGCATATTCAGCTTATGAAACACACTACCTTGTCAATATTAAGAGACCTACCTCCATTCCTTCTAGCTGTTATTTGGTTTCAATTGCAATTTGACATTAAAATTTCAGCACTGTTTATAGAAGCCACGTCCAGCTCTACTGAGTGTTTCAACTGCAAATTAACTATCAGAGTGAAAACATTAACTGATCAGGATGTATTCAATGCGTACAAAAGGTGATCCACAGCACTACTTCTTAGACACCTTGCTTTTCTCCTGCGAGTTCTTAATATAACAGTTAAGAGCTGAGCCCCTCACCTCTGCAGCCAGCATCAGTCAGATTGTGATCATCTCACTGGATGAAGTTTAGAGCTCACCATCAGCAAAAGAATTTTATCCTTTACATAAAGATTACATATGCAGGAGGCATTCCTCTACCTCTTACTGTGAGACTTCACCTGGAGTACTGCATCCTGCTCTGAGACACCCCCCTCAACATAAGAAGGATGTGGACCTGTTAGAGCAGGTCCATGAGGATAGTCAGAGGGCTGGAACACCAATGCTACGAAGACAGGCTGAGGGAGTTGGGGTTGCTCAGCCTGGAGAGGAGAAGGCTCTAGGGTGACCTTATAGTGGCCTTCCAGCACCGAACCTCCAGGTTTATAGGAAAACCGCGGAGTGGCTTTTTACAAGGGCATGTAGTAACAGGACAAGGGCTAATGTTTTTAAGCTAAAAAAGGGTAGATTTAGTTTAGATATTAGGAAGAAATTCTTCCCTTATAGGGTGGTGAGGCCCTGGCACAGGCAGCCCAGAGAAGCTGTGGGTGCCCCATCCCTGGAGGTGTTCAAGGCCAGGCTGGATGGGGCTTTGGGCAACCTGGTCTGGTGGGAGGTGTCCCTGCCCATGGCAGGGGTTGGAACTGGGTGATCTTTACGGTCCCTTCCAACCCAAACCATTCTGTGATTATAAGGATACTGTGCTCCACTATCCTATATGCCCTTTTGCTACATACATTCTTTAATTAAGAAGTTAATCACTTCTTAATTTTCATACTGAATTGAAAGCATCTCAACAATTTGTTCTTAAGTATATTTATTTAAAAACATCTAGCTTAGAAAAAACCCTACCTCACACAAGCCAACATATATTTAAGAAGTCCTGAACAAAGTGTTCCTAACTGGAAAGCCAAAACAAGACAAGACTTGACAGAAAATGTCCTTGATAGCAAGAATTTACAAATACACACCAAACACATAAGAAAAACACATCCCATAGTGGGCCATGTGGCACAGAAAAAACAGGCAAAACATTAGAATGACGGAGACTTGCCTGAGTGTCTGGAAAAAAGGAGGAGAAAAGAAGAGAGAGGAGCGATTTCAGCAACTGCAACATACCTTACATCACCATTTTTTTGCTTCCCCTTCACTTCTTTAATAACCATTATTAAAGCAACTTTGGGCAAATGGAAACTTGAGAGAAAGAAGCAGTTTTAACAAGTTATTGGCACACACTGCAGATGCTGCAAGTTATTTTCCTGCCTGCCATCTGTGCTTTACCTGCTATTCTGATAGTTCTGCAACACAAAACAGAAATTTCTGTTATGCCTTAAGAGGAAGTACCAGAGGTAACAAGCATTTATAATTAGACATTCAAATAATTACCAGTTTAAAAAGTAAATTCTGAAAATTGAGGATTTGGACGTTGCACTAGAAAAAAAAAAAAAAGCAGATTGTACACTAAACGTTCAAGTCCTTTGTTTAGTAAAATACCAGGATTAATTCTATTTAAATTTTGCACTTAAGGGTTACCACACTACAGCAATCCCTCCACAATTTTACAATTCAATAGAAATCAGTCCACACTGAAGCTTACTTTTAAAACTCACAGCACTCGTTTACACTGTACCTACCAGGAAATTCCATACTTATTTGAAACACAGCAATTACTTTGTTTTCAAGTGAGCTTTTAAGGTCTTTCTTCTTTGCTTGTTACCAGTTTTTAAAAGGCAGCTATGCAATAAAAACAGTGACCAAAATGCGGGGAGATTAGAAAGAAATGCTAAGAGCAACTAGGAGCAATAGTTTGGTGGTAAATCAGTCATTCCTGACTAAAAGAATTCTTTAGTTTCAAGCTCTACAGAGTAGAGTGAGTGCTTATCCATTCCTTAAAGATAATCATCTTTGTTAGGAAATAGTGAATAATTTATTTTTCTTAAGCAATTCCTTTCTATTCAAAAAAAAAAGTCAAACCAGAGCTATTATACTCAAACTGCAAAAGGAGAGTCATAGCCAGTACTGAATTCATGAGGTACAATTCCCTCCAAAATAAATTTTCAGAGAATGTGCTAATACCTCCCTTACTCCAAATTCACAACCTGGACATTTTCTTCAAATTAAACCAACATATGCTATGCAGCATACCAAATTCACAAGGCCAATGCAGCTGAGGTTTGTAACCTCAGAAATGACACCCAGAAGCAAGAGGTTACCTTCTTTTGGAACCATGCTAACAAATTAACTTTGCTATCATTAGTCAAATCACCTGCTCAATAGTTAATTTTAAAAAGCAAGAATATTTAATTCAAATTTCTTTTGGATTTAGATTATCTTCTTCCAGTAAATACAAAATCACTTGCTATATTTTTTATTTCAAGCTAATCAGGAAAATCCACAGCTTCTGAACACATGAAAGCATTTACATAGTTGACATACTTTTCCTGAGTGTAACACACTATACTTGTCAATTATGTACTTCCTTGTTACTTTACTTTTTGTGGTCCATATCAAGCTGCATTTGCTGTGCTTGTTTTAGGATACTTTATGCACAGAAGTACCACTTTGAAATCAAAGATAGGTTAGAAAAGTTTTAAATAAATGTATAGACATACACACTAAAAAATTAATTAAATCAAAACACATTCTACCTTTAAAGGTGACTTACTAATGAAACTGAAGTATAAGGGTGTAGGCTGATGTCAAAACCAAGACTGTAAGAGCTACCTATCACTAAAATACATATCTTAAACTCCTCTTCAGTCATGGCCCCTCACCTATTTCAGTTAGTAGATCCAACTCTTTTACAACTAGGTATAAAGATGGAAAAAGCAGCAAAGCTGGAATCTATTATAAAATCACCTTTGATGAAATTTACTATTGAAAAGAATCAGCTGAATAAACTCAAGACAAAAGAATTTTTTCCTGTCCCTTTGAAGATGCTTACACTATGAAAAATTAGTCCAAGAACCCAAACAAACTCTGGTTGTAGACACTTTGTCAAGTGTAGGCACGTAGTTCCCTGAGAAACTCATCACGACAAATGAAACCCCTTTAACATCATTTCTATGGGAGATTTTAATAAGCTACATTCCATAAAGGTCTTCAACTTTGATCATCAGTTTCATCTGAGAATTAAAGCAATTTATTTTAAAGAACATTTAAAAGAGTCTTGTTGTTTTAAAACTTTATTTTTTTTTTTTTTTGCTAAACTCAGACTGTTTCAAAATAAATCAGGAGAAGAAAGACAAATTTTGAGCCCACTTCTTTGTTTTTCTAAATACAAAACTTGGCAGAAAAAAATATATCAAGTTTTTGTTAAATCCTTGCGGCTTCCTCAGTAGCTGAGGAGCAGCCTCTCGCAACTGTGCGTTTCCAAGAACTCTAATCTTCTTTAATAGCAAAGGCAAAACGTGTAATTTAAAATGAGTACTTTGCAAGCTTGGCAGCACTCTTGGGAAGAGAAAACCTGCTCTTTTATCTCAATTAGTGTAGATTCAGCAACAAGTTAAAAATGATAACTTTTCCTTTTGTATGATACATTAGGAGAAAAGAAATACAATTAGTTTCAGGCATAACAATGACATTAATCCTAGTAGAAAAGAAAGAGAGAAAACAACCCAAAAATACAGAACCAAAACACATCCAGTTCCAGGAGTTACTTTGTCCCATAACAAACCACAGAAACGAAGCAGTCACTCCTGCATTTTTCAGAGGGAGGGCCAGCTTATCAGCTCCGAGTTAATAGCACACCTGCCAAAACACAGATTTTAGTAGCTACGAAGAGAACAAAGCATGATTATATAGCCAACACTGGCATGTCTAGGATTGATTTAACCGGAGCTATGACCCCACACAAAAAAGGTTAAACCTGGCAGGAAGAATACTTATGTGCTGACATTATACACTATTTTTTATATATACTTATATCTAAATTCATTTTATATATAAACCCATGGCTTTCAGAGGTGCTAAGTGGGTCAAAATTTATAAAACCACTTACTGGTAGCTGCTGATGTGGGGAAAAGCTCTGGTAACATGGTTAAAGCGAGGTAAAAACTGTGAAATTAGTTTTAAATGGTCAAATCAGGAATGTAAGTTTATGACACCAGTTATTAGCTTGGTACTGCTACCATAAACAGTTAAGTCACTTGGTCTTCAATGTACTTCTACATACATTTTTATTGACTTCAATACCATAATTTTACCTCTGACAAGAAAAAAAAAGCTTAAAAACAAACAAATCTGCACTTTTTATAAGCATTACTACTGAAGACCACTGAACTGAGGTTCAATGTTTCAAATTTAAACAGATCATCAAAAATAAAGAAAATCAAGGGCAGAAGTCATCCATGCTGCAAATACTCCTTGCAAACATTCATTCTACAAGGCCACAGAACTTGAAACACTGAAGCATGTTTAGAAGAAAGTTTATGCTTACTGATAAGAAAAATAAAAGGCTGCAAACAAAAAGCCATTATCTTCTAAGGTCAAAGAAACCACAAAATAGCATTCAACATCCAAGTACAGTTCAATGATGTGTTACTTCTTCATTCTTTTAAGTTTGCAGAACATAACTATGAACTTAAAATACTTAATCAGAAGGTCCAAACACACGTACTGTGCTTGCAGTCCCCAAAAGTGGTGGAGAGATACACAACTGGAGCTGAAAACTCAATTAGCTCTCACATTTTTTCTAATGTTGGCTAACACTATCAATGCCCAAATCGCAGTTATACTTTTGTGTTATGTTTGTTTAATGCAATACCTCATCACACAAGCCTTACAGTCAGCATGCAAATTTCTTTTCTCAGTGTTTAGGGGAAGGAACAAAATTATATGATTATTTTAACAGCATATGGGAGCTATTTAGCTGCCTGATTTTCCACCCCCAAAACTGCCATTTCAGAAAACACAATCAGAAAATCTGCAAGGTGCAGACTAGGATGTGATTGCCCATGCTGGGCAAGAAGAGGTCTCCAGAAACCTTGGTCCAAATGCACCTCTTGCGGAAGCCTCCCAGGGAGGAGTCCAACAGGCAGCAGGAGGAGACAGACTTCCAACAGCTGTAAAACAGCTCATTTGGTGTCTTACAGGAGACAGAAAAAAGACAGGGGGAGGAGAAAGACATGAGAGATGTGAGATTCAGAGTGAGATATTATATATATATATATATACACACATATATATTTATTAACTATACTACCCGTTGAAGGACCAGAATCTTTACCCCAAGTAAGAGAAAGAAACAGTATATTATTTTTAAATGCCAAAACACCTCCTTCCCTTGGAAGTTAACCTCTATGACATTTTATCACTAGCTATTTCTACTGCAGATGGGGAAAGCCACAGCAACCAGCTATTTAAAATTGTTCTTCATTGAATTCTAGTATCTCTTTCTGAACACAAAAGATAGAAAGTATTTACATGCAGCAAGTAAATGTATCAAGTGAAAATATAATGGGCATAACACAAAACATTTCTTTTGATACACTGTGTCTCAAGGCTGCTAGGCCTTTGCTGCTCCCACAGACTCCAGCAGGCTGTCAGGGTCTCTAAAAATAGAGAAAATAAAATCCCTATCTACAATAGTCAGAGCACATCAAATA
This sequence comes from Aythya marila, assembly GCF_965140915.1. NCBI lineage: Eukaryota > Metazoa > Chordata > Aves > Anseriformes > Anatidae > Aythya > Aythya marila. Next base: position 41,512,299 of record NC_139044.1, read on the forward strand.
CTGGGAGCAAGGTTTTATGAAACAAAGCAGAACACTTTCAAGTGATATAACGATACCGAAGAGAAAAACATACTTGAATTCAATGACATGCTAACTTTTATAGTTCATAACCTTCAAAAGAGATGCTGTTCTCCAAGCTGATGAAATCCGGCAATCCTACAGTTTGCATGAGGGTATTTTTTAAGAATACTAATCAGACAAGATTGCTAAAACCAGAGCTCCTTCCTGCTCCACATACCCAGGATGCACGACCAGTTTTTCTGTTGCAATGCAGCAGCATTATCTTCACAGCACAGCACAAGGCAGGGCTACTTAAACTCATACAGATGGGCTAGGAAGCTGGTAGACCTGGAACAGTTTCTAAGCTTTATGTAATTTAAGTAATTAAGAAGAGTAGCGTTTAATTACCATGACTTCCTATACGAACACAGCACTGAACACTAAGGCAGAAGAATTTTAAACTGCTAACAAATAAGTGGCTCATGAAACATCTACAGAATTATCTATGGACTGAGCATCTTCCTAACCAGAGGACAATCCAGCATATAGTCTAGGATCAGCGGTCCACTACCTGTGGGCTAAGGGTCTTCTTTAAGCCAGCCTTCCTGAATTTGGCCCCACTATTTTATCTGTCTGTCAGATGAAATACTGAGAGCATAGCCATGTTCTCGGAGCTGTCAGGTTCCTTCGGGCTTCATGGAAATCAGCCGTCTTACAGAAGAGGACACCCGTCAAGTCCACCAGAGAAATGTTCTTTCCTCTCCAGATATTAGAGATGCCAGCCAGTATTGCCACTTGAGTGGGGAGCAAGGCTACATGAGCTGTTTTCATACTGATGACAGCAGATGCAGGCTGCTACAGGAGGCAGCAGGAAGGCCCTAGTAGTCTGTGACAGCGAACATCCCAGGGAGCAGAAGAGCAAAACTATCATGAGTGAGAGCATCACAGGGAGGTGAAGAAGATGCGGGGCACATGCCCGCAGAAAAAAACAAAAACACTTTTTTAAAAATGTATTATATCAGGTGAGCAGTAATTGTCTCATGGCTACAGAAAGAAACAACTCCAAGTTTTGCTGCCATTAGAAGACATCTTGGGACTTTATTTACAGACACAGAAAGTTAGGTTGAAGCTCGAATTTGCAGAAAAGAGTCCTTCTTCAAAACTACCAAAACCAACTGTATTAATTTCATTTTGATTTTTTCTTCATAACTGCTCCTTAGAAAACACTGCATATTCAAGCACTCTAATGTACAAGCAATCCTTACAGCTTTACTTGTGATGTCCTAAGTCTTCCCTCTTCGAAACAGAGCTAGAAGACAAATTCTGCACCCCAGTGATTTCAGAATAAAATTGGTTAAGATACCAAATAGAAATCTGATGTAAAACTTTTCATCCCCTCACACAACAGCTAGCATAATGTTGCTGGGTAAAGAAGTTAGAGGGAAAGTAGATGTTGCAGATCTTTGAGAACATCTCCATCTTATTTTAAGGGAGTTTTAGCAGCATGACGTGAGCAATTTCACTACAAATAACCTATAAAAAAGAACCAGAGGTTATTTGTCCTTGCTTTTCCTCAAATTCCAGTACACCTTCCCTCAAAGTTATTGTGTGAGATTAGTTTGAAGAATGCTACATTGAAGTGGATTGTCCAGCTGCAGTTTCACTATTCTGTTGTATGCTTGATTCCTTCAGATTTCAAGTATTGCTTTCATTAGCACGGTCACATCCACAGCCTTATTCAACAATCCTTGCAAATCAAGCTGTTCTTGACGATATCTAAAAGCCATACAAACTCAGCACACTTCAGAGAAGTGAGGGCTGCAATGGACCCTGTGATACTGGAAAAACTAGTGGAAGTCACAGCAAACCAAAGCCTGCTCACATATCCATCTCTAACAAACGAATACGGAGGACTTATCAGTATTATGCCAGTACACTGAATCTGCACCTAATCAACTTTGTGCTTTACCTTGTACTCATGGATGTGTCCACGCCATAAGCAAGACATTCTGAACTTTTTGTAATGGTTTCTGCAAGTACACAAAGCCGCTGCACTAGAGATAAAGCACATTTTTAGGCAGAAGTACTGCACAATCTGCAATCAAGCCCCAAACCACAAACCTCTGCTTTCTCTAGACTTCAGAAGGTGAAGCCTAGCTCGTTTTACCTGAACATATTAGTAGCTTTATTCAGACTCCAAGAAAAGCATCAGAAGAGGTGGCAGCAAGCCCCTAAACCACCCCAGTTAACAAAAAAGTTGCCCTTTGAAAGAGTCATCAAACCCACTGAGAAGTGCAACCCCCCCCAAAAAAACTCATGTTATTACTAGCATCCAGTCTTGTACATGATTTTATTTTCAGTAAAGCAACTTTTTCTTGATCAACTGGCACGCTTAATTGAGATTATACTTGTACCTAGGAGAATTAAGAGTTAAGAATGTTAAAGTTTTTTTTTTTTGTATTTTTCACACCTTAAGATACCTGCATTTCATTCACATTATTCTGTAATTCAGAATTCCTTGACTATCAATGCTGATTTGGAAAATCTCAAGTTTTCTTTTAAATTTTTCTTCAGATTTTAGATAGGTAAAGTCCTCCTTTTCATCCTTCTTTTAGATCATCTTCTTAACCTGTAAACTATATCTAAGAACATAAGAACTGCTTGTTAGGAAGATGTAAACTATGTTCTCAAAATAGAGTGTGTTCTTTTCCAGAGAAACTTCTTACCTTGTCACCTGCACAAGTTTTTATAAAGCACCCACAGCTAATTTGCAAATCACCATTAACGGCCATGTCTATGCTTACTATATTTAATTTCATCAGACCTACTTAAAAGCTGAGTGCTCTTTACAGCTTTGTTTTGTCTACTTCTGAATAACCACTAAGTAAGGAACTCCAGAATTGAAGAAACTCCAATACCAACAAAAGCCAAGAGTAACCCCCTTAATCCCTTGTCCAGCCCTCATAAACATTGCTGGTTTTTCTTTCAAATATTGAAAACATTTCCATGTGTATTCATTTATTGCTTTGTCAGAAACAAAACCTTTTCCCACCTCCTAAAAGGAGCCCAAAGAAACATGTGCATACAAACCTAGCTGGCCTCTAATGTCCACAAAATAATAATAATAAAAATCTACTGATCTTATTACTACTATTCAGTTTGTGGCACCTTCTCTAAACTGTCACGTCAGTGAACAGCACTACATATACTGTCCTACAGATCCCAACTCCAGGGAATGGCTTGGAGAGAAATCACATGCTTGCCTTTGTCTATTGCCTGCCAACCACAAGTCCAGACATATATCCTTTCTGGATCAAATAAGCTGATGGAAGGGGCTAGAAAACAGTTCTTACTTATTTGTTACGGAAGAAGTTTGGTGAGCATCCTGTAGCACTCCATATCAAGGGAAGTAAATTTTCCAATTTCTTGTCTAAGGAAGAAAAATCCCTTATCAGTGAAAATCAGTAAGCCAGAACGAAACGGACACATTGGCATAGTACCTGGCATTGACTAATGGAGAGCAGTGAACCCCATGGCTAACGGTCCATGGATAGCAGCAAGGAGCAGACAGATCCTGTGGCAGAGCCCTGTCTGTGGCTACAGCCATTGCTAAGCTGCTGCCATCCACGCTAGCAAGTCAGCCAGTCACCCCTGCAGTTTTCTACTCCCAGCGTGTAAGGCTGGAAAAGGCAGCAGTAACAGAATGAAGGGAAGTCCTGGATGAGTGGACAAGGGCCGTAACAGTACACACTGTCAGGATTTGCTGCCATTTTAAATTCATGTAAAATTGTTGAACTTAATGACTACAGCATCACTACCGTATTACTGACTTCCAATGTTATCTTTTAGTTGATGATCAAGGCTGTCTGCAAGCTTCACCAAGATAAAGAAATGCGGGTGAGAAAACTAAGTGGCTAAAGTTAATTGCATGTGCAACAGTGGTTAATAATGAAAGAAGTGAATAAGCGCATATACTGAGGTTGTAATTAAAAGCACATTTTTAAAACGCTCTGCCATTATCTACATGCACAGAGGTGATAATGGTAATCAGTTCACAGCAGTCACCAACTCAGCTCTAAGCACTATGCTAAACCACAGGGTTATGAATTCATTTCAGATATGGACTTTGCCACCGTCAAACGAGGAGGGTAGTGTATTCTGTCTAAGGAAAGGCACATGTACTAAAGGTGAAGCAGCTCAGTCTGAACAGAGCAGCAAACTAGGAGGACACAAGCTGCCTGCTGTCAGCTGCATATGATTTAAGGCGTTGGTCGTGACATCTGCCAGGTCCTAAAGCAACGTTCCAGGAGTTCATCATCTTGCACTACAAACAGAACCACAAATACAGCTGAGCTAGGTCCTTTCTTTATCAAACAAATAGTGAAAGTACTCTCGGGAACAGTCCCATGACTGAGCCTTGTCTTAACAACCCATGCATGATGACCTTCAAGGCATACTGCAAAAGCCTTTTAAACAAAGTGCTTCCAACTTGAATGAAGCTTTTTCATTTCGACTTAACTACTTAAGGATGCCCAACTGAAAAAAAAAAAAAAAAAAAAAAAAAAAAAGCAACACCGCTGCACATTTGGGCTGTTCAGAACAAAAAGGAAAGGCTGCAGAGACTGCTTCAGCCATTTCTGTATGGACTAAGATTTCTACTTTCTGGTCACTAATTTGAAACAACCGCAATGGCAAGTCATAAACACCTCTACCCCAGCAAACCAGTGTTCAAGCACAACTCTCTTATATGCTCCTGTCTCAGCTCCAGCAGCTGGATGGAGGATTCACTAGGCACGAACCGAGTTAACTCCCTCACTCTTTCAGGTGTTCTTGTCCATGCCAGAGGCTGAAAGCCAACCTGGCAACCGCACAAAAGTTCTTACTGTTTTTAAGCTACTGTCTTTTCTGCGGCAATGCTCCCTACGCAGGTGAGCTTTATCAAAGCTAGAAACACAGAATGTAAAACAAAACCACGTGCAAATGTTCACAAGCGATTAACTTTGCGAAACCTGCCTTCGGAAGTCATAGTAAGCCACGGCCTTGTGAAAGCAGAAGTACCGAACGTGTGCGAGCGAGCAAAGGAGTCTCGTGAATCTGCAGCCGTGACTGTGCAAAGATTTCATCCCGCTTCCCTTCCGAGCGAGCTCCCGCCCGAGAGGCCAGGACTTTGCTCCGCGTGTTTTTCCAGCGAGCCCTTCTTCTCCCCAACCTACCCGGCTGTCAGCTTTTGGGACAGCGCTGGGCGAGCCCACCGGGCTGTGACAGCTCTCTGGGAGAGGTGGGATGGGGGCACGGCGCCCAGGCCGGCTTGGTGGGCAAGCCACTGGTTTTTGGGCAGCAGCGCCGTGCCCGGCGGCCCGTGGGCAGCGGGACTCACCGTTGCTGGACTTGAGGTCGCGGTGCAGGATGGGGACGATGGCCTGGTCGTGCAGGTAGAGCATGCCGCGGGCGATCTGCACCGCCCAGTTGACCAAGACGTGCGGGGGGATGCGGGCAGCCCCGGGCCCGGCCGAGGAGGAAGAAGAGGACGAGGAAGACGACGAGGAGGCGGCGGCAGCGGCCAGGGCCCTGTTGAGGGACCCTCCGCGGGCGAACTCCATGACGAGGCAGAGGTTGGGCTCCCGCAGGCACACGCCGTGCAGGGCGATGATGTTGGGGTGCCGCAGCATGGCGAACAGCCGGGCCTCCCGCCGCACGCTCTCCGCCGTGGCCGTGATGTCCTCGTCGGGGTCCCGGCGCGCCGCCTTCACGGCCACCTCGCGGCCCCGCCAGGTGGCCCGGTACACCTTGCCGAAGCCCCCGACGCCGATCACCTCCCGCAGCCGCAGGTGCTCGAAGTCGATCTCGGGCGGGCTGCCCCCCGCCGCTGCCTCCTCCTCCTCCTCCTCCTCCTCCCGTCCATCTCCGCCACCGCCCGGCCGGCGGCTGGCGGTCACGTAGTTAGCGGGGAAGATGCCGAGGCGCTGCCGGATCTTCCCCGCCCACCACCCGTCGTCGCCGGACACGGCCGCGTCCTGCGACAGCACCTCCACCACGTCCCCGCGCCGCAGGCTCAGCTCGTCCTCGCCGCTCGCCTCGTAGTCGTACAGCGCCGTCCACAACGGCGCCGGGGCCGGCTCCTCACCACCACCACCACCGCCGCCGCCGCCGCCGCCGCCGCTCCCCGGCGCGGCCATGGCAGCGCGCTCAGCCCCCGCCGCCCGCGGGGCGCCCGCCCGGCCGCATCCCCACCTGCCGCCGCCCCGCCCCGCCCCGCCCCGCCCAGCCGGGAGGGAGGGAGCGAGGGGGAAAGGGGCGGGGACAACGCGGAGGGGGCGGGGCCCGGCCGCCGCCGCCACCGCCGCCGCCGCCGGCCGGGAGGGCGCAAGCGCCGAGCGCTGGAGGGCGGGGGGAGCGGAGCGGCGCCGCTCCCCGCGCTGCCGCCGCTGATTGGCCCGCGGGAGGCACGTGAAGGGGGGCTGTGGGGGGGGTGTGGCTGAGGAGGGGGTTAACGGCCACAACGGGCGGGGAGGGAGGGTGGTCAGCATCAGGGCTCTGCCCGCTCGGCAGTCGCGGGCGGTGCTCGGGGCTTCGCTGGAATAAAGGCTGAGGTGGTGCTGAGGAAGCCCCGCTTCCCTAATTCCGCTAAGGGGGACGGGTGGCTTACACGCGGCGAGCTTCCTCCTCCAGCCCTGCTCTGCGTCCACCCTGTGAGGCCCCGCGTGGCTCAGCCGCTTCTCTAGGGGAAAAAAAAAAAACCTGGAAACAGCACCTTCGCCACACCTGCTGTTCCTGGGTCCAGGTTTTCCACATCCCGTCTGGAAAAAAGTCATTTTCGAAGCACCAATACTTGTCTTGAAAGCTTGAAGGAAGTGTGTGGTCTCAGGGACGTACTGTCTTCTCACCAACGCTGTGGGAAGCGCTGTTGAACAAAAACTTGTTTTCATCTCTGGAGCCCACCGCTTTGTCCCACCAAGCCCAGCGTTCTGGATGAAGCTGCAGCCAAGGGATGGTTTCCAGAGGAGGAAACCGAGGTGGCTAGAAGAGGCTGGGGGAAGGTGCCAAACCACATCACCTGGTAGAATTAGCAGGCGCGATGAATGCTGCTCGAGTTTTCACACCAAAACCCGCACCCCGAGTAGTGCACGTAAACACAAAATTTGCAACTGAGTATCCCAAGACTGAGGTTCCAAAATAGTCATGCAAAATTAAAATTACACAAAGTTAATAAGTTCCTTTTTATCCCACAGCCTTAACCGTGTCTGCAGCTCTCCACAAAAGGCGAAAATTAGACAGTGACTTACTGAACCGTGCTAACCAAAAAGAAAGAATGCAGAACCAGCGTGTCTATCGAGTCTTTTCCCATTTCCTTTAATATAAGAGAATGCCTTGCAGCTATTCAGAGAGATAATTGCGAGCCTTTTCCTTATCTGCATAGTTGCCTTATTATAAAAGCCATAAAGTATGTTGTAATACAAGCGTTCTGCCACACAAATTCCACCTTGAACTTTATCTGTTATCCGAAGGAATCTGCAGGAACTAATTAACTGTGGAATGTTTTGGGTCAGGCGAGGTATTGGTTGCAGCAGAGCGAAAAGTTTAAATATTTATTTAGAGCTGCTCTTCCAAAATTTGCTCCCCGAAGTACCACGATGCACGAGCTCGGGTCACCCTGCGTTCGGGTCACGCTTCTTGTTTCTGCAGCACCGGGCACTCCAGGCTCTCGGTATGTGATTGCTGTCCCCAGGTGCTCTAATAATGGAAATTACTTTCCAGAGGACGGCAGGAGGCTGCTGTAACCTTTCCCATGGCACCACCTAGTGGAGTCGTGGTTCCCAAGAAGGCAACGCGGGCTGCTGAAGGTGAAGGGCGCTGCTCAGCGCTCTCGAGGGCTCTGCGGTCACGTTTTTCATCCTCCTCACTCCGCTGCAGCTGCGCCACGGCCGGGACACGTGCCCTGGGCTGGAAATGACAGCGCCCTTCGTACCCGCAAGTACCGATGCACCAGCAAATGCTCGGTGCCAACGTGAGCGAACATCAGATGAAGGAGAGGGGCAGGATTTGAGGACGGGATGGACACACCGCCCTAACGGGGCACAAATTGCATCAGCTGCACTGAAGCGCTCGCCACCTGGGGCTTCCAAATCACGCCCGACATGAGTCAGCTGTCTCAAAAAAAAAAAAAAAAAAAAAAAAAAAAAGAGAAAAGTTCGGAAGAAGCTTTCCAGTTCCGCCTTTCTTTCCCCATCTCTGCTTTTCGGAGGTGCGCGCGTTGTCATGTGTCAGGATGCACAGGGAAAGCGAGCTTTTTTTTTTAATTATTTATTTATTTATTTATTTTTTTCTGCCAAGCCAACCGCGTGAGTTGTCACGCAGCACAGCCGGTATTTATAGGGGGCTAACTGCAGATGCAGGAGGACTGCGCCCTCCTCCCCGCTCCCTGCCCGTCGCTTTGGCGAGGTCCCGGCCCCGTTCCCGGCCCCCCCCCGGGCGTGTCCCCGAGCCCCCCCCCCCCCAGGAGCATCCCGGGGGCGGGCGCGGGGCGGGGCGGGCGGGATGCTCGGCGTCGCGGGGCACCATGGGAGAATCCGCGGGCCCCCGGCATGGCGGCGGCGGCGGCGGGGGGCGGCTGAGGGGCGCCGCTGGCGGTGGTGGTGGCGGCGGCGGCGACGGGGGAGGCGGGGGGCGGCCATGGTGTCGCCGGCGGCGCGGCTGGTGGTGCAGGGCGTGTGGGCGGCGCTGACCGGCGGCTGGTACCACGACCCGGAGCTGGGCGCCTTCGCCAACAGCTGCCACCTCTATCTGTGGCTCTTCCTGCTGACGCTGCCGCTGGCCATGCACCTGGTGAGCGCCCCGCCGCCGTGGTGGGACCGGGAAGGGCACCCCCGGCCGGCGTGGGGCTGCGGGGAGGGGAAGGCAGCAGCCGGGCCTGTGCCCGGGGTGACCCCCGCGGGGACAGCTCCAGCGCATCCCCACCTGGCCCGGGCTGTGCTGCTGGAGAGGGAGGATAAATGGGGGAGGCTGGGGCCGAGCCGTGTGCGCCTTGCTGAATGTCACCCTGCTGTATGTCACCCTGCTGTGTGTCACCCTGCTGTCACAGCGCTACTATGCACCGTGCCCTTTGGGCTTGACGTAGCAAGGCGGTAGTTTTATAACTGGGGCGCGTTTGCCTGACTTTAGTACGGCTTTCCTTGACAACTTGAAAGTTTACTCCAGGTGTGTTCTCCTCCTGTGCTAGGAAAGCCTAAAAATAGTTTGCTGGATCATTGCGTCTGTTCATTGGTGTGTTCTTCAGTGACTGTAGCTGTGTACTGCTTCTGTTGGTGAAAATTGCCATTCATCTCACATTGACTACTAAATTCTTAACAAGTTTGTAGGTTTTTTTTTTTTTTTTTTTTGGGGGGGGGGGCAAACATTCTAAAAAGGTCTTATCACCCTACATAGTCAGCTATGGGCTTCATTTTCAAAAGCAATGAGCATTCATGACTCCCTCTGCAATCCCAGGGAAAAGTCAGTCTTGTGTTTTTTAAAAATCAATCAGTGTACTTTATTTTGTGGCATGGATTGTGCTCACTCCCTGTAAGAATGGTTCACTGAGTTCTTGCACCAAGGTAACAGTGTATTTTCTTCTGATTAATTGCACCTCTGCCTTCTGCAAGCCAGCAGGAACCTGAAGTTGTAGGATTTACTGCCAAAGTGGTATGTGCGATTGTAAGAAGGAAAAAAAAAAGGGGGGGAAGAAAAAAGTAAGGGTTAACTTTTCCAGTTGGTGCTAGTAGGTTTGTGTCTGAAAGAATGTGTATTGCCTTGTGGGTAATTTCTGTGCTAATACCCTGGAAGAAGGCATGCAGGGGTGCACAAAAGAACACTGGACCTAGAGATTCTAGGTTAGACGTAACATAGGAAATTATTTAAAGAGAGAGAAGGACACCTAACTTATCTACTGAACTTCTCACTTTCTCTCTCCTGGGTTTCATCATTGTCTATCCTGATGGACTTGCTTTTTCTGCAAACTGGCCAACTTTGTGATGAATCATCCGGTTAAATGCAGGACTTATGTTCTTGAGCTAATGTATCGCAATGGGAGTTCTTTATCCTTGATAAGAATAATGCATTTATTATGCTGCCTGCTCAAGTAATGATGTCCTCAAGTATTTGCTTTCCTGCTTTTAAGTGGTTGGGCTTTGTAAACTTTGTGCAAGCCACATATTCTTGCCACTTAGAAAACTGAACCTGCCATTTAATTAAAGGTTTTCTTTGGGGAATTTTATTTATAATGTTTGACAGTGTTTGGGGTGGTAGTTTTGTTACACACTTACCATTAGTAGTTTTGGATTCAGCTTAAGCAGTCACAGATATCTCTTGAAATGGCAAAGTCAGAACAAAATAGAGTACTAGTACTAAAAATTTTCCTTTGAATTGGATTGACTCAATCATGCCTTTGTCAAAGTCAGAAAGTCTCTCTGGAATGGTTTGATTTGAATGAACTGGCAAAATTCATCCGTCTCCTTTTAGGTTTTTCACACTGGCTCGGGTGAGATATGCTGACAGTAGCATCAGGGAGCTTATAGTATCAAGTTGTTTCTGTTGTGTGGATGGAGGATTTCATTCTCTAGCACCGTCAGCATAGCTTACTTTGGTTCTAGTTGTTCCAGTATGAACTTCCCCGTCCCTGAAAATGCAGATCTCTGTTTCCATCTCTCCCTCTTCTTTCTCGGTTTTCCTTTGTAGTAGTAAATATACAATTAAAAATGTATATTGAAAACTCTTTGGAGCAGCACTGCTGCTAAAATCAACTTTCAAAATCTTAGTGAGATCTCTTTTTGCCATGTCGTGTCAAACCTCATAGCAGATTATGAATTAGTTATTTTATTCCACCGAATAGCCCAGGGTTCCCAGGTGTCGTGTGCAGGAAAGAAGTGGTGCATGTTAAACAAAGCCACGGGGCTGCATTCAGCCCCAGTGCAACACCACTGAAGCAGAGAGATGGCTTTGGGGATGCTTGTACTGTAGCCTATTGTACAAGCTGCAAGGCAGTGCAAGTTCACATTTTGGTGAGTCCCTGAAATGGTGAGAGTTTCTTCTGCCTTTTGTTGGACAGCAAACTCTTGAACTTAAAGGGTTGTGACTTCTTATGCATTAGGTCTTCAAATCGTGCCATGATAGGATACATAGAACATGGCAGTATAAGGGTGTGGGCATGTAAACAAATTACTCAGAGGTAAACTGTGATAAAAGTTGCAGTGGGTTGGCTGCTCTCAGTCCCTACTTTCTCTTTGTCTCTCCATAAAAGTAAGGAAGTGTGTGCCTCTAGGACAGAGAGCTAAGCTACACCGTTCCTACCCTATTTACTGTGAGGTAGAATGCACACTGAAATCTGAGTTTACACCCCTGGGCTTTGATGTGCTACCTGTTTTTCCATGCTCTATACTGCATTATGGACGTACCTTAGTTATTAATTCAGCTAAAGGAACATCAAAATATTTATCTTTGGCTCCAATACTATTATCTCCCACTCTTTCTTCAGCAAGTGTGACTGTAGTGGCTGACTGCACATTTGTTTGGCAGCTGACTTGTTTCAGTTCTGTGGCACACCGAGTCCCAGGTGCAGCACCGTGTACCTTTAGATGCACCAGGTGGGTTACATCTGGGTCTAACCAACTCTAAATATTCCATCCAATTTACAAGGTGTGGTAGTTTGTTCAAAGGTTACATGCCTTTAACTTAGGAAATACCTCAGTCACCTCTACCTTTGTGCTACCCAGATAACGTTAGCAGACGCACCGAGAAGTTGGCCATTCCTCTGGGAGTGATCTCTGGGCAGGCAGAAGTCCCCGGCAAGTGTCCTGCCTGCATGGGCAGGACAGTCCTGCTGCATTTGCAATAGTAAGGTCACATTTTGAACATGTGAACCTGTATTGTTGCCCATGGCCACACAATGTTCTGGTTTGGGGAACTATTGGAAAACAAAAAAGCATGTTATAGTGGAATATTTAATTGCACAAGAGGGGAAAAAAAAGCTACAGCTTCCACAGAAACCCGTGGGATGCCATAAGATTGCTTTTTGATTAATTTGTATTTTTGGTATATTTTTCTAGCTTCTAATAAGATGTCAGCTCAGCTGAAGCTTTTCCTGTCATGGGGGCAACATTCAAAGGGCAAAAGAGCCATGCGTGTTCCTGTTGCAAGCACGGGAGGGGAGGTGTGCTGCTGGGGCCTGCTCCCGGTGGGGCTGTCGTCTCTTGCAGTTAGGTGAAAGTACCCAAAGAACTGAGAAGTCATTCAGCAGAGAGGGTGGAGAGAGATGATGAATACACAGCCACATGGTGTGATGATAAAACCTCGTTTCCATAGGAAATGAGGCTAATTATAACTATAGTACATCAGAAGCAAATCTATCATGTAATTCCTCAGTGGACTATAATTTAATTCCTCCTTAGCTCATTCTGGTAGCTTTCACATAGCTGTACCTGGGAACACCAAGCACACTCCTGACACCTCTACCTTATGCAAGAGGCCTGATTCCAAAAACCCAGAGCTTTCCATTCCCACCTTCATCTTTCTCCTGACTCCCCACGTGGGCTGGGAGCAAGCTGCCAGTTTGTAGTACTTAGCTTGCGCCAAGATCCAGAATATTAAGGATCTGCTGGCCGTATTTACATCTATGTATGTGCATGGGTTTTGAGTTGTGGGCTCTGTGGGAAGCACTGTATGTTGGGTGGACCTGCAAGGGGGAGCACAGGGGGAGGCACAGAATGTGTGTCTGGGGGGTCTGCTCATGAGGCAGGGACGTGGACACGTGGCACTTAGCATTAGCCCAAAGCACTCCTCTCCTTCCCTCAGAAACCTGGGAGCCTCTGGTGGTTTCTCTCCTGTAGCGCCCTCTGTACAAGCATAGATTGCGTTATTGGAAGTTGATTTTTGTTGTGTCTGCTTGAAGTTATATCATATTTATTAAGCTTTATAAGTGTCACCTACGAAGCCTTACTACTTTTCTAGTGACTCATTCTGTGATGTTATTTAAGAATGAGTTTTTTAGTCCACGATTTTTTAGCATATAGTTGAAGAGATTTCCTGGAAAGTGAACACATCTCTTTGAAACAAATAGTTACAGGTAATTGGATGACATTCTTTGTGGAAGCAAGCGATTTTTAACTTGTATTTTGCAAATACGTTAGTCATACATTAGTCATAAGATTCAAATTCCTGAACCTTATCCGCCAAACTTTCTACCTTGAGAACTCTGGCTTGCAAACGGATCCTCTTTCTGGCCCAGATTCAGTAAATGACTGAAGGGTATGCTTAGTTTTGGTGTACACACAGTGCCATGAAGCATTCTTAGCAGACTAAGCCTCAACTTGTAGAAAGTCGTGTCTTTCTTATTAGATACTGTTCGTAATACCTACCTGCTAGATAGCTTCTCTGCTTCTATCCAATAGACTCTTTGTATGTGAATCAGAATAGTCCTAAAAAGGACTTGCCTGAAAACTTTCCCTCGTGTATTTTGAAGGTAGGAAGTCTTGCTAAGCCAAAAGTGGCAGAAGAGTAGCTATCCTTGCTTACGATAACACAGAAATGATTCAATATACTCATTTCAAGGTCAAGATAAATGCAGTGACATGTTCTAGAGATGAATTAAGCGTGCCTTGTTCCCTTGCCTTCCCCAACTATGTGGGGGTAGTGCAATTCATTTCTGAATCTGAAATTCTTTTTGCATCCAAAGACTCCTTGATCTGCAAAGGTGGTACTTAAAAATGATAGATTTAGGGCACAGAGTGAGGATCATTCTTAAAAATTAATTTAAATAAACTTTTAGCATGCCCTGAGCATTGGAAATCTTCTTTTTAGTCTCCATGACAAATTGTGCAGAGATATAATAATGCTCTGGAAAAAAAAAAAAAAGAGAAAAAAGGAGATGAAACGTGCTGTGCGAGTGCAGCTGGATTAAAACAATATGTAAGGGTGTTTCATGAGTACAACGATGAAGGCTTTGGCCCTTCAAATGTAACTGCAAGTATCTATTGCTGTGACTTTCCCTTTACGGTAAGGAATTATTTACATAGGAAAGTGCTGTTAGTATGTCATGTCAGTGCAGCACCAATGTCTGTAGTTGAACTATAATTCACTGTAATGACTAAGAGAGAGGGTGCCCATCACGGATCAACAGGCACAGATCAGACAGCTGCGAATTAACAATTATGAACTATAAAAATAAAAATCAAAGAGGCTGCCTTTACAGATGCATTTTATTCATTTGTGATGACTAGTTCTGATTAATTATGTAAAATTCTTCAGAAGTAAAGATAATAGGAGACATGCTGTGAAGTGTTGGAAAAAGCAGACGAAACTACAGCATTTTACTTCCAAATCATAGCTTCGAAGCAGGGTAAGATGACAGATTTTTTCAAAAGGGGGTCCCCATTTGTGAGTAATTAACGTTTCATTATGCCTGCATTTCTGTAAGTTCAGGAAAGGCTGCATTATCCTGGGAATGGAGTATTGTAAGAGTGTTTCAACAATGTTTGTTAATTGTATGCTTTTAGTGATTCTGTTCAGAAAATAATACTACTCGTAGCTAATCAAAAGAAGAATAAACCTTCTAGTATGATTTGGAATTTGTACAAATCTTTAGAACTTCTTGGTGAGCAGAATTCACGTCTGCTGCATGGAGATGCAGTACTTCTTGTGTCTGCAAAACTCAGTAGGGGTACAAAAAACATAACAAGAACTAAAGATTTTGAAAATGACTTTAAAGATTCTAGTAGCATCTTCTTAAAGTAAACTGTTATGATGATGTCTTTATTATTCCTTTCTGTAGGCTTTTCCAGCAAATGCTGTTACGGCTTTCGCATACTGCAGCTCAGTGACGGTGTTCTTCACAGTAATTAAGGTGGTCAGTTACCGTCTGCATCTGATGTTTGATAAAGGAGAAGTAATTCAACAGCAGATCTCAAGAAAAAATGGAAGGCAATGTAAAGATGCAGAGGTCCCAAAAGGAAACACAGTTCAGCCCTCAAATCGTAGGTAAGGTTTTCGTTGTACATTAATGATACACTTTGTAAAACTGGTAGGTTTGTACTATGGTTCTGCATAGCAGAAATGCCTGCTGACTGCAGGAAAACTCCTTATGGTTTTGTGAGGAATGTCACTTAAAAACCTGCTTAGTGCTTGAATTCTCAGTGGCTCCAGCCACTGTGTTACAACTACAGAACTTCAACTGAGAGCTCTGTGTAAATGAACTTTTTGTTTGGTTTTTGGTGTGTTTACAGTTGCTACTGAAAGCTCTGCTGCTGCTCTGTGCGAGCTATGTATTAGAGGATTTGTTCTTGTACCTCTGTGCTGCTGTTCTTTTGTGTCTTTACATACATGTATACACGTCTGTGGCACGCTCCTAGCAGTGACGTTGCTGGGAGTGTCGAAGTCTGCCTGCACAAAGACTCTTCTGAGAAATGCTTCTTATGAGTCAATAACCATACAGAGGTTTTGATTTAGTTGAAGGATGCCTTTCAGGCTCTGTTTCTGTTTAGTTCTCACCAGCCCGCAAAGCTGTTCCCTGTTTACGGGTGTCTGATACAGTAATTTAGGAGGCTCATCTGTTCTAGGTTGGCTCAAATTTAAACAGAACCTCCCTGTGTGTTTTCCTTTTGGTTGGCTAATGAAATAAATGTAAACTTTCATTATCCTGCCATTGTTTTGGTTACAAATTAGAGGTAGCATCCCTTGAAACCTGCATGTTAAGTCACATAAGGTGTTCCTTATAGGAGGTCACAGGCACAGCAGTATGTTATCTATCTCTTGATCAGAAGATAAATGACTTAATTTTGACTAGCTGGATGACAGAAGTTTTAAAACAGGCCTTGGTAGCAGGCAGGTTGGTTGAACAAGTTTTTGAAGCCAGCTAGCTACAAAAAAAAATTCTGGGGAAGGTAACTGAACTGAGACCCCAGGGAAATAATTTTGTAGCTTATGGGTAGCTGTAGGGTCTTAAAACTAAAATTGGAATAACAAAAAACACTTTTTGACATTTTGTCATAATGGTGATTTTCTTTTCCAGCTAAATTTTTGTTGCATTATACCAGAGAAAGAGAACTTATTGGTTCTTGTTAGTAGGTCTTGGTCAAAAATACTTGCTTACATCCATGGAAAATCTAATAGAAAATGTGTGAAAAGAGTAATGAATAGCTGAATGCATCCACCAAGAAAATGATTAAAAAGTTGCCTGTAGCATATATTTCTCTTGCTTAAGATGAGAGGAACATCTTTATTTTGTCATCTGATGGTTATATTAATGCACAGTATGCATTGCATTTCAAACAGCTGTTTTATGGGGGATTGTAAATAAGTAGACAGATAAAACAGTATGTATTCAAGGGTACAGTAAAAAGATGTAAAAACCAGGAATTGCAAAAGGAGTAAGGAATTGTACATTTAATAATAAAATAATAAAAAATAGCCTTTTGTGCCAATAAGTCTGTGCATTTAGCAGGCAGGCTGAATGACACTGTATGTACATAGGGAGTTTGGAGAGATGTCATTATATTTCTCATAGCAATGTCCTACTACTTGTGAAGGCACCATGAACATTCTACATTGAGTGATTTATTTATTTAGCAAGCTCTCTTGGAGAGGGAGAATAGGCAAAATAGATCACAGCGTTTTTCAGCCTTGTACTTTTAAACTGGAGGGGGAAAAATATGCTGGCACTTCATCACATTGTGTGCTGTTCCTTCCTATTCCATTGTTATTCCTTAGCTTCTCAAAACTTAGGGTGATCTTCTGTGGTTATAAACATTTGGTTCCTTTTCCCCTTTTTCAGCAATAACACTAGGGATAATGGTGTAGTTGGCGAGATCAACCAGAATGACTCTACCCCGACAACTCACGAGAGTTCAAGGGTACAGGATCTCCACTCACAGAACTCATCTGGACCAATGGTTAGTATGCTTCTCTGTACTCAAGTTTTCACTCTGTGCATTACGCAGCTTACCACATAGACTTTTTTATGGTCAGGTGCTGACTGCTTGAAGCACATCTGCCCTGAATTGGAAGGGTACTTCCATGAATATACTTTGTATAACCACTGCTGTTGGCCAGCCTTGGCTTTGTCCTAAAAGTTTGGGTTTACAAAGGCATGTCTGCTATAGGTAATTCTGTAAGTCATTAGAAACCTTTGAAAATCTTGCTAAGAGCAACTAGTTTTCATGACTGCTTTGAGAGAAGGGAGAAGCTAATGCAATCAGAGCGGTCTCTCGTAACCTCAGAACGAATCTGCTCCTGGAGTATTAATAACTTGTTTTTGTTTAACTAGACTTATGCTTATACAATAAACACTCAACATGTACCTTCGGTATTTAAACAAAGCATAAAAACAGATTTTAATCTAGGGGATGTCTATGTGAGTTTAAAAATGCATGTATTCCAAGCCATTGTCCATGCTTCTAAATCAATTAGTGTATGAAATAATGAATGTGATATTTGTAGATCTTGTTATTAAAGGAAAAAAATGAGATATCCTTGAAGTCTGAAAAAGGAAGTATTCAAAAATTAAGAAACAGAATGAACACTGTGTGATCTTAAGCTACTCCCCACGTACACTGTGATAAAATCTTTAATTATGTGATCCCATGCTATTTTTTCCTACAGGACTTCTGCCTCAGTCAGTACAGAGGATGGTTAGCAATCTCTGAATAAGTAGCTATTTGATACTTCATTCTGTCTTCCTTTTTTTTCCCTCTGTGTCCCTAGTTATAGCAAACTATTCAAATCCTGGTTTGAATCAAAACTCTCTCATTTCCCTAGAGTGTTTTTACCTTTCTGTAGCATCTGTTTGGTTTAGAAACATTAACGGTTTTTCTTTTATGAGCTATTTTCCACCTTGTTTCTGTCCTAGTCCCCAGTATTCTGGTATTTGTCCAGTCTGCAAACCCATTTCTTCTGGGGATCTTGTCTGAGTCTCCCATTTCCAAACATGTAGGTTGGATCTACTCAACTAGTCAAACCTTTTCTTGCCTACAGGATACCCCCATGAGATTTTTGGGAGATAACAGCTGTTTTTTCTTGGGTTTGGTGTATGTTAGCCTGAAGAAATCCATGTTATTTTTTCCCAATGACTTTTATCTAGTTCTCCATTTAGGCTGTTGAATTTTAATCCCAAAGTGTTTCTCTGGAGTATTGTCTAGTCTGGGGCTTTGCTGTGCAAAACAGACATTGACCTGCTGATGAGAACGCATCAGAGGCTACCAAGATGGCTGAGGAGCAAGGTGCATGATGAATGAGGACAGGCAGATTTTTTCCTGTTTTAGATGTTTTTATCCTAAAGGCCAAAATCCATGTAAAGCTAAAAGAAGAGCTTTCTGTTCTCTTCAGCTTGCTAATGGAAGAATATAGAGAAGATTGAGCACTCTTCTCAGCAGTGTGCTGAGATAGAATAAGAGACAATGGACAAACAACAATTGAATGTAAAGATGTTATTTATTTATTTATTTACCGAGAGTGTGGTCAAATACTGGAACAAGTCCAGAGAGGTTGTGAAATCTCCATTCATGGAGATATTCAAAGCTCTGCTGGAGGTGGCCCCAAGCAACTTGCTCTAAATGTACCTGCTTTGAGTGTGTGTATGTATGGGGGAAAGGGTTTGGACTAAATGACCTCCACAGCTTCCTTGCAATCTGAATGATTGTAGGGTAATTAAATGGCTCTCTCCTCTAGTTTTTCATTGAAAAATTGATGGAGATCAAAGTTTTTCAGCTACATGTTTTCAAAACAGTAAAATGAAAAGAGGAACAGGTGAATGCATTCTATTCCTTAATAATTAAAAAAATCTAGAGTAGGCACTGCAAAAAAAAAAAAAGTTTTTTAAAGATCTTAGATTTTCTTTTTCCCCAAACATCATGCACACAATTGCAATGATGCAGTTTGGAGCATGGCTATTCTATAACCATCTCCCTCACCCACCCTTTGCATTTTGTGTAAGGTATGCATCCAGATTTCAGTGATGTTTAGCAGTAATACCAGTGCTGTAAGTAACCTTTGATTAGATAACTGTTGCATTGATTTGTTACATTGCATCATTGTTTTATTGCTTTTTTTCAGCAGAACTTAACATGTAGCCATACTAACTTTGTGTGTTTTTTTTATTTTTAGGAGCTGCCAACACGGGAAACTATTGAAGATCTCAAAGGTACATGTATCTTGAAGGCTTTATAAACCCCTTTAAACCTTTGTTTAATTGTTGCTTGGCACACAAGTCCCCACAACGGGTTCTATCATGCCTCATGTCAGGAGCTGAGTGGAAAAACTCAAGAAGACAAAATCTCAAGCGAATTCTAGCAGAATAAGCTCTCTCAGCTCTCAGTTGGGCTGTTAGGACCACAGCCTTTTCATGAGCGCACAGATAACTTCCCCACTTTTGACATGGGGAAGTGAAAGAGCCTTCTTCACACGTTCTTGGGGAGCTCTGTGCCTCTGGGAAGTATTAAAAGAGGAAGCCAATATTCAGGTTACATCTTAAAGCCCTCATACATCTTCTGACTGTATACCTTTGCAGTTGTTGACCTTTAGCTCAGTAGGGTAGATTCCAGTACACCTTGCTTTGCCTGCAGTTCCAGTGCTTGAGACGTCTCAGTATATTTCAGTTTATCTCCTTTTGGTTTAGGTTGATCACCGTATCCTATGGAACTGTTTAAGAACTGCCTGAAGTATTACAATAAAATTCAGCCATGCTGGCTTATACTTTCTTCTCTCACTAAGTGGGGATAATTCTGTGTAAAGTATTTATTTTTGATATTAGCTGTTTCTTGAGCTAATTTGATTATTTAAATAAAATAGACATGCTGCTACACCTGTTCTGATCTGAAAGGATTCTGGGTATAGAGTAGAACAGCAATTTTTCCACATGAGCCCTATTTTAATCTTCAAACACAATCCTACTAGTACAACTTATAATATGCCCACAACTATTCATAAAACTAATTCATCTTTGTCATCACAAAAAAATGGCTCGTTTGGTCTGACATTCTGACATTTATTCTCATATAAAGCACTATCAATATTACTGTATTTGCTTTCATAGTATTGCACATGCAGCTAACCAAAAGGATCCTTGCTTAAGAACTGCTGTAATCAGCTGTGCCACCTGTGCTTCCATTTGCTCTGCTCTGGAGCAGTTTTTCCTAGCTAAAGAATGGACCTTGATAATAGATAGTTGTCCTTTTTTTGTGAGACTGAACTTCTGTTATGTCTTTATTAGGGGTTATGGTACTAGAAGACCAGGCTGTACCAACAGTTTCATCTACCTCACCCTATGTCAAAGCAGATACATTACCTGTTTCTACAGCTTCTGCTTCAGGTTCTACTGCATCAGCAATAGCAACAAAACCAGCTGCTATGGAAACACTTTCTGGGAATGAAATAAACGAAAAAGGAGAGAATGGACACTCATATGGAGAGCATGGATCACGAGGTATTCTTGTGGAGAGAGATGTAGCTAAAAATTTCTCCAATGTTTCTTCATCGCAAGGTGATATTTTAAGGACTGGAGTATCTTTGGAGCCGTGGGACAGTGAAAATTCAATTATTTCAGAGCACTTGAGTAATCCTAGAAGTCACAAAAGAGAGAAATTGCTAGATGGCTCGCTGCAGGCGAGCTTTAGCAGTAACTGCCCACAGTGCAGTGCCTTTACAACCAAAGATCCTGAGCACGTGGAAAGTTCTTGCAATGCTGGTAATACTAATGAGGACCTTGATTGCTCAGACAGTGAGACTGCTGTTGCAGTTGTTGACAACTCTCTTCCCGGAGACCAACTGTGTGAGCCCATTAAAATTGTCATCACGATGAGCAGCACGCCAACCACCACCCTCAGCGACCTAGCAGGCTCTGTCCATCTAAAGGGTCTGGGGACTGACAGAACGAGCTCAGCCCTCGAGTCTGGTATAGTTACTGCAGATTGGCAAAGTCAACAAACTAATGAACAGCTCAGAATTCCTGTTATAACTTTTGATTTGTCTGATGACAGTAAAGGTAATGCCTATCCAGAAGTTAGTGAAAGTGATAGAACACCAGAAATTTTAAAGGCAGATCTGTCGTCCAACCATTGTTCTGGCTATGAATCTGGTGACGCAGTGAAGGAACACAGCAATCCAGCAAATAGTCCTTTGGAAACTAACACTTGTTCAGATCCAAATCAGAAGAATGCTTCGGAAAACATCCAGAAAGTGGATTTAAATCCTAAAGAAGAGCCGCAGAACCTAGATCCGCAGTCCTGTAGAACTGCTCATGAAAAGAGGCACATGCGGGTGCTGAGCGTAGACAGTGGGACAGATGTGCTTTTGAGTAAGAATTTCATGGAGGTATCTGAGAAAGAGAAGACCTTACCAACTTCTAAATCTGATTTAGAAGCTAAAGAAGGACAGGTCCCCAATGAATCTAACTTTCTGGAGTTTGTCTCCCTCCTGGAATCCATTAATACCTCAAAGATGAAGGCATCTAATCAATCCACTGTCAAAACAGAGACTACAAAAGAAAATGTGCTTGTTGGAGGTATGGTGCATGATTTACAACCCTTGGAATAAGGCAATTGCAACTAGTTACATTATTTATAGCAACATTGCCTGAGATTTGCAGTACAGTGAATGCAGAGGAAAACTGGTTTTGTTAATAGGGTCAGGGAAGGGCTGGACTTGGTGGGATAAGGTTGTTTAGTGAAAGTGTGGTAGTGCCAGCTGCAATTTCTTGAATACTTAATTTTCTTAACGATTCCTTTTGAAAAAGCTAATGCTAACCTCAGCAGGTGTCCAGTATGGATCTAGTGTTCCATGCTAGAATAGCTTGCATGTGGCAGGCCTCGATTGCAGGCATACCAGAAAGAGTTCTTAAATTGTGCGTAGCTACAGCATTACAGCTGCCTTTGCCCATCTTACCTGGTGCATGTTACTAGTGATCTGTGGGTTTGTAGAAACTGGAAGCGTCACTGGTGGTAGTTCAACTTCTATCTAATTAACACACGTGCACGTGTGTTCCTGAACTTCCTCTACAGTTGTGGGTTGGTTTCTAATTAAAAACAAAACAAACATACAAACAAAAAAATACATGTATTTGTTCTCAGTAGGTAAGAGTTCTGATTTTTGGTTGCTTAAAACTAATATATTCAGGTTTTAAGGAGGAAAGTTGGAGGGGTGGGGTCATTGGAACTTTGCAGTATTTTGATGAAAAATGGTTTCTTCTCATCCAACTTGTCCACTTAATTAAAAGGTTTTAATTTCTTTAAACAAAATCAACTCATTTAAAAACATATACGCAATCCGATTTATAGTTCTGATAAAGAAATAAGTGTTTCTAACCAACATTTTCATTGCTGACACCTAAATCTGTGACCCCTTTCTGTTTTGAAGGAACAGTATTTGTAACATCTTCAACTGCTGTGCAGACAAACCTAGCGAGCCTGTTTTGTGAGTGTGTGAGATGAGGTGCAGTGGAGCTGTGTGGAGTCTGGAGGTACTTGCCAAGTGATCTGTAGTTCCCTGGTTTAGAAGATCTGGGCTAAAGTCAAATAAGACAACCTGTATTCTCCCCTTCTCCAGAATGTTCTGTTCACCTTAGATCCTGTAACAGGTTGTTCTAAGATAGCCTAAGAGGAGGCAATCTAAATGCCTGCTTTGCATTGAATTTGGCTAACTTAGTGGTGCTCAGCAGAGCATCTCCTCTCCCCCGTTTCAGAATGACATCTCTTCCCTAGACTGGCCCTTAGCAGCCTGAATTTCCCTGCCTCTTCCCCCAAGAAGCCTCTCATTACATGGAAAATGTACAAGTGATTTCAAAGTTGTAAGCTTCATGAAGGCAAATATGAAATTCACATTTTTAGCTTAAAAATGGTAGATATTTCTTCTCAGTGCATCGTTTCCTGTCGGTTGCCTTTAGCCTTCACTTCACTTTTCCTAACTTTTTTCTCTTCTCTGTCCTATCAAAAGCATTAGACCCTTATCACGGTTTCCCCCTACGCTTATTTCTCCTTCCACTTTTATATTTCCCATCCACTATTTATCCCTTTTCAGCATAGGTGCTTGACTTCCCTCCTGTGCCACCTCCTTATTCTGTTTCATATTTCTCATCTTTTCTCATCTTTTCTCATCTTTCTCATCTTTCCCTCCGTTCTTCCTAGCATTCCACACTGTTGCTTTTCCACTGTCTTTAACTCACCTGAAATCATTGCCTCCCCACAACGTGGGGGAAAAGCCACATGGTAATATTTCAGAGGTAAGCTTAAAACAAAAAGTGCAGCTAATTTAAAAATGGCTTTCAGACAAACACCTTCAGATAACATGACTGCCTTCATAAAGGAAGGAACAATGGCTGATCAGAATAAATCAGATAATCCATAAATTCCCTGGTGACACACACACAAAAAAAAACAAAAAACTTTATTAATGTGTGTATAGTTATTAGGCTTTCGATCTGGCAAACTAAGTGCTTCTTCTTAATATCCATGGATACATGTATAGAATAGCTATTCTATATCCTCTTGAATGAGGATTCAAGACCTTCCCTCAAACCAATCTGATACCTGAAGTGACCAAAACGGAATCCTCTACTTTCCTGTTTCTGTAAGCCCACGTGTTTGAAAGCCAGTGGAGCTGAGCATCATAAATGCGTGGTTAAGCTGCCCTGCTCATGTCTCAGGTGGGAGTGGGATGGGGGCAAGCAGCGGCTTCTACCACTGCGCGGTGTCTCCCAGACCTTGTGTTGGTGCTGTGGGAAAAAAGAGTTTCAAGCTGATTTTTTTTTTTTGTTTGTTTCAAGCTAGTGAGAGGTAGTTCAAAGGCAGTTACTTTTACGGGCAAGAAGGCTTTATTTTCGAGCCTAGTCAGAATGAGCTCTTTGCTAAAATAAATTACTGTCATTGCTGGCAGCTTCCCCACAGTAAGACTTGATTTTAGGACTGAGAAAGCCTCTAATTTGTTTACAGCCTTGCAATTACGAATGTTTTTTAACAAAATAGCATTTTAGAGTAAATTTGAATAAACATTATTCCCACATTAAAGTGGTTGTTCAGAAAAATGGAGGGGAAGGAATATAGAGCAAGACAAGCTATGCACCACTTGTTTTGAGGGAAGAGCTTGTTTGTCTTTTTGTTTCTTTGTTCTTTTGACCTTGCAAACCACTTAATTGGCAAAAGCTAATAATAGATGCCTGGTCCAAGCGATCATGAAATGCACCGCACAAAGGTGTTCATTAGGAAATGTGAGAAACTTGGCGAATTCCTGGAAAGTCGTGTGTTCAGGGCTGTGTGTAAGAAAGCTGACGTTTTGCATAATTTGGAAAAGGCAGGGAAATGTGCTAATTGCAACAGTCTTGAAAGTGAGCCAATGTCATAGATGGTTCTTTGTTCACTGTCTGCTCCCTCCACACACTTGTGAATTGTGTGAAAGCAGAAGATGTATAATCTTCACCCAACAAGCCCTTAAAACCTTAGAATCACCGAACAGTTTGGGCTGGAAGGGACCTTAAAGACCATCTAGTTCCAGCCCCCCTGCCACGGGCCTGGACACCTCCTGCTAGATCAGGTTGCCCAGGTCCATATAACCTGGTCCCGTCCAACCTGGCCATGAACACCTCCACGGATGGGGCATCCACAGCTTCTCTGGGCAGCCTGTGCCAGTACCAGCTCACTAAAATGCAGTACAAGAAAATAAAAGCCTTACTTAACACTAGCAGGGATGCCAGATTTAACGTGTTAAAATACAGGATGTAAAAAAGCTGTCTCTAAAAAGCTGTTCTGTTGCCACCCCGTCTCTTCTAGATCGTGAGAAAGTACCACTGACACTTGCTAAAAATGGCTTTTGGGCCTGTGTCCTTTCAGTTCTGAACCAGACTTTCACCACCCGCGTAATGAAAGCCTGTGGAAGGGCAACCGCAAATTTTCTTTATACTTTGAGATGCATAAGGAAAGCCAGGTTTGCTGGGTTGCTTCGAGTTCCTCTGCCATGCCTGGAGCTGAGGAAGAGGAGCTGTACATCTGATCTGTGCAGGACAAGGACTCATGTATGTGCTGCCCCTGCTGACACAGGTGACTCGCACTCTAGGACAGCTAATGTTATCACCTGGGGAGCAAAGCTGGCCGTAGGAGTGGTGGGGACCCGCACAGAAGAACCTAAACCAGGACTGTGTGGCCTGAATTTGGATGTTTTGCAGGCTCTTTTTAGAAAAGGCACTCATCATCCTGGGCAGCGCACAAACCACAACCTTGAGCAAGTTCTGGATCCGAAGCAATTACCCTGCTCCTATAAAAAGCTGAAACATACTTAGGTCGATATTTTTAGACTCTTCATTTTTTTTTTTCCCCCACATGTAAGAAAGAAAGCTACAACATATAATCATGGGGGAGAAGGATCTTGTGCGTAGAGCCACCAGCCCAGCTAGCTGCTGCCCTGGGAGGGGCAGGGGAGCTTCCCGGCAGAGCAGCTGTGTGCAGGAACCACGTGGAGTTTGATGCCCCGTTTTGGCAGGGACTGATGAGGTGCAGAACTTGATTTGCTAAATCTGATGCTCAAGATGCATCAATGCACCCATCAGTCTTATGGGTAAGGCTTGACAGGCTGTGATTTAAGAAATTCAGGCTTGAAGTCCCAGTGGTGCTGCTGTGTTCAAGGGTAGGGCTGGCACCTGTAAAGAAATCGTAAGGTTGTTTCAGAGGTTGGTCTTCTGACATAATTGTTAGGTTTACTGTTTGGTCTATTTACCTGAGACCTCAAAAATGGGGTTTTATTCCCTGCTCCGTTACAGGCCTAGGTGATTATTTTGAGCAACTCACTTCAGCGCTTAAGTTTCCCTGTCCTGTAACAGAGCGAGTGCCATTGGTTTTTCCTACTGCTTCAGGATTAACATGGTAATCCTGATTAATGGATAGATAATCCCATGTGCTTCTTCAGTGCCTGTGGTGAAATTTTATAGCAATTCCTGGACTGCATCAGGTTCACTGGGCACTGTTCCTATTAGAGGGTGACTGGCTTTAATATTGCTTTTCTATTTTAATGTAGTTGTAGCATAGTAGGCACATTTGGATCGTGAGTAAGCTAGATGTTACTGCTGAAGCAGAAGGAGTGAAGAAAGGGTTGGGAATGGCAATTAAAGTGTCTTCTGTTGGCTTTTATGATACATGCTCCACAGATATGAATGGAATATTTCACAACTCAGACGGTTATGGTTTCATGCTGGGTACTTACAGGAGCACAGACTGATTTGAAATTAGTTATCTCTGCATCCAAACAGGCAACAAATATAGTTCAAAGTGAAACCTCCTATTTTGGATCATAGCGTTGTGGGGAGAGGTAGATTCTGCAATAGAGCAATTAAAGAACAGAAGAGGCTCGGGCTTAATTAGCTTAATTCTGTTTGACCAGATTTCAAAACAGATGGCATTTGAAATTATGACAACAGTGGCATTCGAACTTGCAAGAGTGTGTTGTGGAGATCGGGATAGGGATATGTAGATAAAAGACAAGGGAACAAGGTCTAGGAGACAGGGAAACGGGACAAAATAGTAAAGTATTTTGGAGAAAATTTACAGAACGATAACATTTCATTCTAATCACCTAATGAAACAAGGCATCTTTAAAGTTGTGATAACCAGCTGTCAGTGTGTTGTGACTACATGTACAAAGGCTGCTCCACTTAAACTGTAAAACTTTTCCCAGTCTTTTCCCAGTGTGAAGTAAGGGCATGTTGACAAAGGTGATTTGTGATACCTGAAATCACTTCCACAAATGAACAAGTTGCATGGCAAAGGCAATTGTTGATAGTGCAGCTGCATTTAAAATAGGAGCTTGTTCCTCAGTTTGTTATATCCCTAAGTAACATCACTATGCTGCTACAACTCTTCAGTGCAGGGAGTATCTTATTCCCCAATGGGACATACGAGAATGTTTATTTTGGTAAGGATTTTGCCAGGATGACTAAGGGATGTGTGTTATGCTCAACCAAAATATGAAAGCAGTGTACAGACCAAAACCTAGGCGTTTGTGCAGGACTCTTCTGCTCCACCCTTCCCCAAGCCTGACGTGGCTATCAGTCTTGATAGTTTGACCTCGCATGCTTAAGACGTGGTGTATAATTTCCAGATACGTGTCCAAGTTACTTGTTGAGCCCACGTCTGTGCTTGAGGCTTCTGCTGGCCCTGCTGCTTGCCTATCAGAGATGCGGAGCAGTGCCGCTGTCTCAGTGGCTCTGGCTGAAGGCCATGGTGAAGGTGCAGACATACTCAAGTGTTGTGCTTTCGCTCCTGTAGAGTGTTTTCTTCTCATAGCTTAAAGTCAAGCTTTGCCAGCAAAATTTTCACGCAGGGAGCGTTTCAGTGATGTAGAGCTCATTATGCACCCTGGCAGGACACTCCCCGTCTAGACACCTCTATCTCTGCTTAAATGCTGAAGGTGTAAGTCACTTGGAAGAAAAGGAATGATAATTGTGACAAACAGTCATAAGTCCATCGCAGCTTATCTCTCCAGTGCTGGAAATAGTCATCACCACGGTGTTGTCTGATCGGCGTATACAGCCTGTAAGAAGCAGTACTGTTTATGTTTACATTATTCTGACTTTTTACCACTGCACTGCAGGGGAAAAATCTGAAAGACTTGTGGTTTGGAACGGGAAAGAGAGGCATTTTCTGAAACCACTAGATAATCAAATTAAAAAATATTTTAATTGTTCCAGCCCTAGAGCCAGTTTTGGGTAATATGGGGCCAATTAGATTATTAAAACCACAATTTCTGATCACTATCAATTATTCTTACTGCTTGGGACAGCCCAAACCTTTGGGAAGATGGTTTTGATTAGGTATCTACAGCCCTTTCACCTATTTCTGGTAGCTGCATGATTAAGGGGATGCTTCATTAATGCCACAGTTAAATATGATACAGTCACTACTTTAGCTGAAGTTATCTTTAAATAGGAAGGAAAAAACAAAACAAAACACAAACACTCACCCCTTTGTTTTTTAATAGGAGAAAGTAGATCTGGAAGGCCCACTGAAGATTGTCTCCATATCCAACAGATGTAAAACTTTTCCCTAAACCAAACTCGTATTATTGCACAAGAAGTCAAAGTCCATGGTTGTAGCATGCTACAGAAAGAGAGCAAGAGACTCAGAACATCATCGGTATCATAGTGACTTTTTAATTTATTTTTTTTGTAGAAGCTGAAGGAAAACTGCTGTTTCAAGCAAGAGTTACACGGTGTCTTTACTTCTGCTGCCCACTCTGTTTTTGGTACCCCAGCTGGTTAGACCTGTAGTCATAGTCTGTGGCCCTGGTGAGGTTCTTCAGGTGTGGTGCTGCTTGTTGTGCTTCACCTGAAGGGCTGAGACCTGCTGGGACCAAGATGCCATGGGACAATTAAAGTTGTCTGTATACTTCTGGATTTTAATTATCTGAAGAAAAATAAGAGTGCACAGTGTCTTATGTGATTATGAGGCTGAACAATTTGTGCAGGTGTCTGAGGCTTTAAGATACTCTAGGGGTGTGCCATGTGAACTGAAACTGGTGTAGAGATGTCCTAACTCTGAAGGTAGGTAGGTTTGTAGAAGTAAGGTGTTACAAGATCAGCTGATACAGGCTGGAAAAAAAAAATGCAGACAGGTGATCTAAAAAGTCTGTGTATCCAAAAGCTTGTCTACTCAATGATATCAGTTGGCTGAATAAAAAGATACGTTTTTCTCTGGAAGCCTTGAACCTGCTTTATCCTAAGACCATCTTAGCTATAACAACATTAATTCTTGACTGGTGACTCTTGCAGGTTAGGATGGTAATCGTATTGGCAGGAAGTGCAGCTTAGCAAATGGCATTTTTGTAAGGGGATTTTGTGCTTTTTTTTTTTTTTTCTTGATGATTAAATTTCTACGACGCTTAAACAGCATGTATTGCAAGAGACCTGGGTAAGTACATATCAATGCACCTTGCAACATGCAAGAAGCTACAGACACACTGCAGCATCTCTAGCAAGCAAAACAAAACCTCTTTTTTCCTTAAACATTTAATTGTGTGACTACTCATGGTGATGAAACCAACATATGTTGCGCTTCAAAATCCCAACAAATACATTTTTTTAGTTTACAGTCAAAACACAGTTGAGTTGCAACATATTTCACAGTTCAACATGAACATCAGTAACTAAAAGAGATCACCACTTGAAAGTTGTATGCATATGGATAAATGATATATATGAATGGTATATCTGTAAAAAAAAGTAATGCAATTGCTAGGAACTGAACATATACATTGTGTGTATTTTAAAATCTTTGGTTTGGTATTTTCTAAGCCTCGGGAAATCTACTGAGAAATTGTTTAGCCCTTTTGTTCTTTGCATTGTATCAGGAGCACAGCTGGTAGGGAAGAGAGATTAGGCAGCTACCTACTTTCCAGTGCAACAGCTCCCTTTCCTTTGAAGGTACTGCCTGCCTTTTTGTAAAAGGGGAATGAGCCAGTGCTGCTGCTTTTCTGCTGTCGGTATGCATGACTAGGGAACAAACTGTGGCCCCCAAGAAAGCTACCTATTACTACTGTAGGGTAGGGATAGATTACTTCTCATCTTCATCCAGAGGGAAGGAAATTCTCTTATTTGTTGTAGCATCATGCAGGTGGTTCTTGAAACAACCCATTTGTTTGTCCTTCTTAGGTCAGAGTACCTCCTCATCCAATGTTCTGTTGGAGTTGTTTAAACAATATTGTTTGTCATGTTAATGTTTTTTGTAACGCAAGTGTTGGCTGTAGTGTTTTAGCTTTTCTTTTAGATGTTCTTACCCAGTCGTCAATGAACGAAGCTCCTGACAGTCATCTGTGGAGAGTGGCTCTACTTCACTGCCCTGTTTTCCAGATAGCCAGACGACAGAGAGAAAAGAAGAAGTGGTGGGAACAGAAAAGCTCCGTGAGCAACTTCCTAAACAGGAAAGATCAGATGTACAAAGCCAAGATCGTGCTAGTACTAGTCCGGTGCTACCAGAGTCTGCCAAATTTACAGCACTGTAAGGCCAGTTTACTTTACAATTTTGTACTTCAAAGATATGATGTAAGCTGTTTTGTTTCATTGAGTAGAAATGACATAAACTTTTAATTAACCTCTCTTTCTTTTTGTTTTATTGAGAACAAGAAAAAAGTTCCTCATAGTAGTTTTGAAACATTTTTGTGTCAAGTTACCAGGGCAACAGGCAAAGGCAGATAATCTACCGGGTAACTTCTCAGCAGGACAGTTCTGTCTTGCAAGTAATAAGTGGACCTGAAGCATCTGTACAAGATGAGCTGTCCGTGGATGCAATGCATGTGTTCATAGATGAAAACGGTGAGTTTCTCTAGTTGGAATAAGTGCAATATGTGAAACAATTAATTCTGAAACCTTTAGACTCCCTAGAATTGTATTTCTCTTCTTATCTGTTACTGATTGCTTGTTTTCTGTGTGCATGAAAGAAAATGGCTTAGTAAGATCAGTAAATTTACTGTTGGATCAGCAATAATGAGAGAGTTCAAAATTCAACTAGCACAGACCTGAGGTATGCACAGTGCTGTATCTGCCAGAAGTTTGTCTTCCAAACATTACCCTCGAGAAGTGCAGGTTTAGCTTTGCTTTCCAGAACCTCTGGCACTTTCTGCCTGGGGTGTGTGAAGGGAGGAGGGTCTGTATGAGGACGGCAGGGCAAAATGTTTCTCTTCTTTACTGTTGTGTTCTCCAGCTGAGCATGATTAGGTGCTGACTCAGGCTGAACTCTGGTAATGCTGTGGTTGCTCCTGTTCAGATTCGTGGTCTGCCATCTCTTTCAAGTGAATTGACGAGTGAACTAGTTTCTCTCAATGCCTGTGCTGGAGCACAGTTGCTCTGCTGCTGTTACTGGAGGTTGAAGCTGTAATATGCGTGGTGGTGGTTTGTTTGAACTCCACGTGGAGCCCTGTGAGGTCCTGGCCAATACCTCTGAATGGCAGCCATCCCAAAAGCTGTGTTTCCTTTAAAGCTGCCTTCAAAACCAGTGTGGAATGAATACTCCTCATAGCTGGGATCCTGATCCCAGAGTTTTTTGGTTTTCTGCCGACTCCTCATGGCCCTGCTCACAGCCCTACAGCTGCTCCTGATGTGTTGTGTGTCTAAGAGCAGCAGAACATCATGGCCTCTGGCTGAATGAACAGTGACCCTTCACTTCTTGCTGCGTGTGCAAGGGGAAAGTAACAGTGGCTATGCTTTTAGCAGAATTTTTCACTGCTTTGTACCTCCTGACCTCACCTTTGTGAACATAAAGAACAAATCTGTTTTGTAGTGAGTTCATATATAGGCTTTTTACATTTACTTCACGTACCTTTTAATGACGGTGTAGTCCTTAAGCCTCTGATGAATCTGTTTCAATGGATGCTGTTTTAATTTGGCTTCACATCATTCTTGTGCCCAGCACTGGAAAAAGAGGTCAAATCTTCACTGTAATCTGTGCTCTGATCTATCTGAGGTTTTTACTTGTTCAAATGTTAATTTCATTTCTGAACTTCAAAATAAGCCTATTATGAAAAACTATATTTAGGTTTAGAAATGTGCCTGATATAAGATATATTTTGATATATTTTGATGTGGAAAACAAACCATCATATAACTTAACTGTTCTTTTTTTTTTTTTTTTTTTTATTTTGTAAAGGGGAAATTAGATCCTGTTATTTAAAGGCTGGCTGTCAGAAGGAAGGAAATTTTCGACATCAGATATCAAATTGTGATTGTATTTCAAATGCTCAGTAAGTAAGCCCTTATTTTTAGAAACGTTAAGAGCTTTCATTGCTGGAAGCTATGAAGCAGATTGTAACTGTGAGAGATGCGTGTGAAGAAGAGAGCTGGAGGATAAATGTGTTAACCTATTCTAGAGATGTCAAAACATGCAATTTTATTCTGTACTAGAACAATGACTGCTTTATAAAAATATCGATAAGGAAAAGTGAAAAGGAAAACCAGAACAAGTCAGTGAGGTTTTCATAACTATCTGGGAAAAGCCAAAGTCAAGTGTGGGGATATAAACAAGACAAGACAGTAAATAAAACAAGGTGAGAGACTGTTATCAGGTGTTCTCTCAACTTTATTGTCTTGCTCATTTCCCTTACTTGTTGTGTTCTGTCAGTATCAGCCTGTGACTCTATTTCCTCTGAACTTGAGCAGCAGAGCCTTTCATCTTGCATGAAATCTCTAATGATAATTTGCCATTCTGAAAAAGGTATCTGAACAATTTTCAAGTTTTTTTTCGGAGTGATGGCATAAATCCCACACTCGCTCTTGTGGTTTTTGTTCTCTGATGTATTACGTTGTTACACATGTTTGCAAGAAGAATTTTAACTATTGGTAAGTATTTTTATTAAATTATGTTTTTAATATTGTTATAGAGAATTTGGAACCGTCGAGCTAGGGGGTGAGAGGGGTTGTTGTTAATAGCAAGTATTGTTCTTAAAATGTTTGGCTTTTGGTGGAGACTTTTGAAAAGCTCAGGAGTATGTTAAGAACATGTTAGCATTTTAGATAGAATGCTGTTAGGAAAGAGATGAGGATGTTTTTTATTTTCAGTAGGTGAAGACTTAAAAAACAAATTAATAAAAAACTGGTTCCATCCACAATATGTTCCATTTCTTTAGCAAAATGGAGGGACAAAAAAAAAAAACCAAACAACTGGTAGAGTTCTGTTTTGATTAAATATCAAACATTTTGTTTTGGGGTTATTTAACTCTTGCGACTTATTTTTTTTTTTTTTTTTTAATTCACCTTGTACAGGATAATGCCTTCCCCTCCCCAGCCCCAACATAGTTACATGGATTGAATCTGTCCTAAATTCACAAATAGTTTAAGGTCCCCTGACATCTATCAGTTAATCTGCTTTTTTGAAAAGAGAACAATCTTCCTTCTCTTATGCAAAGTCCTTCTAAAGCTGTCTACTAGATGTTTATGTAACATCTACCACATTAAATGCAGTTTTTTAGTTTGTGGTTTGCAGACCTCTAGAAATGTGAGTTACTTTTAAGGAGTCTGCTAAATACTATTAGCAAATGCAAGTCCAGATGTTCTCTGCAGTCATTTTCATGCATTTAATTTATAAAGACCAGTACCTTTGCTGGAAATCTTGGAGTGTAGTAGCAGTTCAGACTGAAACAGAACAAAGCAGCAAAGATCAGTGCGTTCTCAGGACTGATTTTGTATACGAATGGGGAGGGAGAGCACAAGAGCTTTTCTAAGAACAGAGCAGCATGAAGGAAAGTACAAAGCAGAAGTTCACATGAAAAACAAGGAAGGAGAACCAGGAAGCATGAAGCATGCCCAAAGCTGTTTTTGCAAGGGCAGTTAGTAATATGACTAGGCCAGAGAAATTAATGAGAGCTGTTTGTTCAAGCGGCAGTTCCTGCCATCTGTGCATTGATTTAAGGGTAGCATGGGAAAGAAAGGGTTTTCATTTTCTCCTTAGATGCTCACCATCAAGTAAGCTTGTACTTAGATGTTATGGAACATTTCTTGCCTATAGAAAATAGAGGGCAAATCTGATTAATCATCCTTAAAAACAGTTCAGGAATGAGGCATCTTTCTTACCTTGTTCCCTCCTACCTCCACCAGCAGGCATGCACACCAGTTATGTCAGGTTGGTTTCTTGGCTATGGTTAAAGATAAGCCAAATAGTCACAGTTATCAACTAAAGATCTGTTCATTACTACACAAAAAGGCAAATATATAGAATAATAATAAAAAAAAAAAAAGCTCAAGGCTTAATCAATTCATGTTTCAGTTACAATCTCTTCTGTATGTCTCTGTGGAGAGCTCTCCAGAGAAATTATTCACTTGATGTTGGCCCTCCTTTGATAGAAATGTTCGGTATTAAATAGATTAAGATTCTAGTGTACATTTCCCCAAGCCAATAGCAAGCTATCTCTTGTACTGTCATTGTGAAGGATAGTAGGACTTCCTGGTATCATTTACATACCCCCTGTGTCTTTTGCGTTGTTTCTTATGTTGCGTGAGAAGTCCATACCATCAGGAGAGGCTGCTTTTATGGAAGAGTAGTGGAAAATAGCTTCTTCATGAGTATTTGAGGTGATGTAGAAATAACAGCTTTAAAATTTGTATATGAATGCAATGGTGAGCCATCCAAATTAAATTTTATGTGCTCAAAGGATGTGGGAGAAAATTAGTACCTGGACATAAGAGAGGTAGCATCCTCCTTGAATAGGAGGGATAGGGTTTTGATCTCAGTGAGCTCAGATTGCAGAAGCTAGAATAAGATGGTGGAGAAAACATCTAACAAATCTGCAGTAGAAGTGTATAAGCTTTTAAAACACTTATCACAAATCACGTTTTCTCTACTATGAAGATTAAGCTGCTCCTAAAGCAAAAACGTCAAACTGAGTTAAGCCAGTGAAGTAACTGCATGGATGTACATGGGCTGTGCCCTGATGCACCTCTGTGAGGTGGAGAACCAGGGACACTGCACCAAGCTGGTGGTGGCAAGAGGCCCCTGGCTTTGTGGCTGTTTTGGGGAGAAGCAGTAGAGCAGAGGTGCTGTCACTCCTGGAGCTGTGGGACTTCTGGGCAGTGCTGCAGCTTGTGAAAGGGGAAGGGGTTTTGACTGAGGAGGGTGTGAACCCTGACTGGTCTGTCGAGAATACAGTAAGTAACTTATGAATTGGCAGAAGGTAAATATACCTTTTGACTAAGTCAAGCAAAACTGGATAAAGTATTTAAGTCTATGAAATAATATTTAAATAAGACTTGAAAGAAACCATTAAAGACAGCCTTGAGGCAGACTAACTAATGATTAACAATCTTAAATTCAAATTACAACTCACTGTTTCTGTCTATTGAATCCCACTGTTGTCTGCTCCAGGAGTAAAGTCTTAACCAGTCTGGCATTTTACAACAGCAATTGTTAGGAACGGAAGTTAAAATGGTATTTGTATGGCCTGTGAGCAGTTTAGATTAAACTGCTTGGCATGGCTTCTGAAATCCAATTCTCTCAAATAATACAGAGTCTTAGCACTGCCACTCTCTCACAGAAGTGATGCTGTGTTATGATTTCTTCTGTTCTTCGCTTGTAAAGGCTAGGTGGATAACCTGAGAGAATAAAAATGGATTAAAATATGCCATAGAAAGCTGATGTCCAAATTTGAAGAAATTAATGCTTTCATCCTGAAGAGGCTCCTTGACATTGGAAGCAATCTTGTCTGAATGGATTGGCTGAATTCAAATACCAGTTCTCATCACCTCTTTTAGGCTCTACTCTGTTGTGAGATGGTCCTTGGAGTATTCTCCAGTTTATCAGTGTTAATATATATTCTACCAGATGCTATAGTAGTTGGCCTAAAAAAAGACATTACCTGTACCTTTAGTCCTTGTCCTGGAAACTTTCAGAACTTCTTAAAGATAGCATAAACACTCATTAGTAACTTCTAAAATTATCTCTTAATTCTGCCAGAGATTGTTGAAAATTAGAATAGTTTTACTTTAACTTCGTACTTGTATCTCATCAAATTCTCTCACCAGTCCAGCTTCTTAAATATTTAAATAGTTAAAGTTCGTCCCTGCATTGTAATGATCAACAAAAAAAAATGATGCCTTTTTCATCTCTAACCTCACTTTGCCAGTGATTCTTGTTAATGAGTTTGGTGAATTACTTCAACATTGGCAGGTAGCTAATCAATTCCCCAATTGTCCATGTAATTACCTTGACCCAACTTTTGTCTGTTGTCTTGCCAGCAGTCACTGGAATGGATTCCCTGTGGAGCTAATTGCCTCAAACTTTGATGCTCCCATTACCTTGCCAACTTCACCTCTAGCCCTTAAGTGCTTTGTGACAGACTTTGACAAGACAGAAAGTGCTTACTGTATTTGAAGTTCATGGATTACATCAGAACCTAGTTGCAGAAAGACCTTTTGGATTTGTTTTGGGGTGGGAGATCTGAAATAGCTTTCTCATCCTGAAAACCCTTCTTCTGCCCCATTACATTATGCTCCTTACCAATCTTTGTCTCTTTTACAGTGAATCTTTAATGTTTCTGTGCCATGTGGCTTAGGTATATGGATGGCTTCTGAGAAGGTAGAGGAGGACAAAGTTCGCATTTGTGTAAAACTGGTGCCTAATATAAACTCAAACAGCCTTTTTGTATGGTTAGTTTCTTTTGATAAAATGGTTGCAAGGTTTAAAACCCTACCTGTATACAACAGTTACAATCTCCAGTTAAAAAAAATCTTCCCATTGATTGGTGATACAAAGTAAAACCTACTGTCCTTAGCAATAACACATCCTTAAAAACATGGAGTGAAAGGATGTCCAAGTGAAAGAATTGTTAGAGGTGTATAGCTGGTTTGGAGGTTAGTACAAATGCATTGGAGTTGGGAAATGTCTTACCTATCAGGAGGTGTCACTCTGATGCATCTCTTCTGTCTGTCACTGTGTGACAGAAAGCAGATGTTTCAAAAGAGTGTCTTTTAACTACCTTGACTGTCTCTTGTAATTAAATAACTAAAGTATTAAATAATTAAATAACTGAATCAGTTTTGATTAGCAGTGAAAAAGATAAATGTGAGCTATCATGCTATCTTGGGGTGACATGTAAAGTGGCTAATAAGTACCAGTAAAAATGTAGCCCCCCCCCAAAGTTACAGTAATCATAATAATAGAATTAACATGTTCTGCATCAGCAGCACAACCTGTCCCCAGTATGGAGGTCAGTAGCACCATAAGCTACCAATGTCAATGTGTAAATTATAGTGCACTTGTATACTCTGTGTGTACTTGCTGTATCAGGCTACTCTTTTTTTTAAGCATTTGATTATTTTTCTGCATGTGCTTTCTTTGCATGCTGCTCTTCTTGTTTAGAAGATCATGCACCCTCTAGTGCGTTTGTGTACATGTACGTATTGGAGAAAAATCCATCAGTATTTGTAACATCTCAGTAACACAGCTTTCCTCAACGTGTTTGAAATACTGCCCTCTAAGAATTCTGTCTTTCTAAATGGCTTGGATGCCAGAGGTTGATAGATAGGCATGTTATCCTTCCTAGGTATAGCTGCCATTTTTTCTCTCAAGTACCAAGTGCTAAAATAATGTACTGCCTGAATCTGTAGCCTAAAAATTTGAATGAGCCACTCTTTGGTGACGAATAAGTGGGACAGTCATTTTACAGTTCAGTGGTGGGACTTGGAACCCTGTCTGCTTCCTTAACTTAGGTTGAAAAAAGACAGGAAAAGTAAGCTTACATTAAACTTGTGTGCACTGATGTGATACGTTTTACTGTTTTGATAGTTTCTCCTACCAAAAAGGTAATTCCAGTGTTTAAAATTGTGTTCTTAGTGTTTGGAGAAACCTCGAACACAACATCTTACATTAAGATACAGTATTGTCAAGTATAATGTTGTTAAATAGCTGTGACAATCCCTGAAATGGCCTAATGTTTATACATTCAGATTATTTGTTCTTCCTGCCTTGCCTTTTAAAGTAACTTTGCAGATATTCCTAGCTAGAAAGAAACTATCCAAAGCTTCCATGGTACTGCCTGAAGCAGTTCACAGGCATGGTAGCATGGTGGCACTGTAAAACTTGGTTGTTTTCCTCTGTAAGTTTTAGTAATGATGTATCATGATTTTTATCTCAACGTGTCATTTTGACAGTTTAAGTGAACAAATTCAGTTTCAGGAAGGGCTGGATTCATTTCCAGAAAGTGTCACATTTTTCCTAGGCTGTTTTGCTCAGGTATATTGCAGTGCATCCCTGGTATGTTCAGATCTGAGATGAGAACAGATCATTCAATATCCCTGAAGAACATGCCAGTGTAGATACTCAGTAATATCTATGGCTGTTTGAGCATTTTGCTATGCTTCCTTATGTCTGTTTCCATTTAAAGCATAGAGCTTTTTTAATGTGTGTGCAAACATAGATGTGCTATGGTTAACTACAGTTCCAAAAATACAGAAAGTGGACCACACACAATCCTGATGTGGAAATGTCCATACCAACCTGGCAGTGCTTGTTGTGTGAAAAACAGATGTGTGTAGCTCCAAGGAAAAACATTTTAGTGATTTATTTATTTTTTTTTTCTCAAGTAGAATAAAAGTGAAGAGCTACTTTTTAAGGAAGGGCCAATTTTCTCTCTCAAATCAAGTATTAGCTCTTATAAAGTCAACTGGAGTTGTGCCCAAAAAAGCTATGGAAGCATTATACTTATATTTCCGTTTATATTTCCTTTAAGAAATACTTTTTTTTTTTTTTTTTTAAGAGAATCCAATTTATGAGAATAGTGCTTGTATTCTTGAGCCCATTTCCTTCTCTCCTGTATTAAGCTCCTGAAAAGAAATCAAACTCCCAAGCCCTGTGCAAGATGGTATCATCATACACCTGCATTGGTTTTGAAGTGATAGAGCTGGTATCTGTTTAGAGCAATCCGAATGTTTACTGACAGCAGTTCAACTTGTGATACAAGTGTTTGATTCGTTGAAATACTTAGATAGGTTGAAGTGTTGTCCTCTTGTTGCAGTTAATCACTTTGAGTCTGGCAACAGTCAGTAGCAGCCATAAATTGCATTAGGAGGCTGATGTGCTGTATGCATGTAATATAAACTAGAGTTTAAAACAAATATGTAATGCTGCAGACATGGATATATGGCACACAACTGAAAATATTTGAGAGATGGAACAGAAAGAATTTTTAGACTTGCCCAGCCCTGAGGGAAAAACAAAAAAACACATCGTTATCTTAGCTGCAGTTTCCCCCTCCTGCCTGGATGACATCTGGGCAACATGAAATCTGTTGTGCATATATGAACTTAGCTTGCTCTATACCTTAAAAAAAAAAAAAAAAAAATCATTGTCTGCTTTATTCATAATGTATGTTTTGTCACTTACATAGATTATATTACACAATAATTTTATGTGTAATATAAATGTAACCCATATCATTGTAGTTGTTTTTTACATATGGTTCATCCATACCAGTATTCATATTGTACTTTGCAAGTTCTGAACAATCAGTCCATCTAAAACGATGAAGCATTTACAGAAGCTCTGGCACTAAAACAAAACTTCTCAGAAGCTATATTCTTTTTTGATTTTAAAATGCTTTCCAGTATAGGTAAAGAATTCCATACAGAAAAAAAAAATAAATAAAAATCTGCTTGTTTCTTATTTTCTTTTGTTTCTTTGAGAATAGAGCATTTTTCAGCATTAGCTGAGCCAATAGATTAAAAAGAACTAATAGCAGCAAAAATGTGACTAGCAAGTACTAAAAAAATAATTCAAGTTACCTGCCAGTATAGCTTTTATGTGGCACAGAGTGCAGTGTTTCTGGCCCTGGGCAAAAGAGAGCTTCCAATCAATGAGTTAACTTAGTTGATTTGCAATCATATCCATGAATAAGCTGCTTCAGTGCATTATACTCTATGAAAGCACCTATCTGAATGCCTTAGCAGTACTGTATGTCTCCTGTATAAACCCATTAATACTTTAGTATGTTCACCACTGGAAAATTCTCTAAACCTATGAGGAATAAGCATCATAGGAGAAAGTACTCTGATTATTTTATTTTATTTTTTTTTTACTGCTAACTTTTTTAAAGTGCCATTTTAGAATGAGAAAATGCTATATGACTAAAACATCTTTGTATTTCTCAGCAATGTGACCGAAATTACCAAGACCAACTCCTGCTCTGACAATAGGCTGCTGACTTAGTATGAAGGACTCTTAAAGCTGCTTAGCAGGCAGTGCAGTTCTGCAACTGGGCACTTTTTAAAATGGCTTCAATAAATATTTTGTAGCTCCTTTTGGGATTCAGTGCTTTCAGATGAGCTGGTTGCTTTAAGTGTAAAATTGCTTGAATGTGTTATATATGAGTATAGGGTATGTGCATGCACTGAAGACAGTGATGTTTGAATTCTGATAAAGCTAATGATTTTCTTAAAAAACACTCTTTGCAAACTCAGTAGCCTCTCCTTTTTCTGCTGGCTTGCTAGGTACAGGAGAGAACATTTGTGTAAGTGTGGCCACTTCAAATCTTTTTCCGGTTTTATATATATATTTTTTTTCATCCCACCATCACTCTTTTAACACAGAGCAGGAAAGTGCTTTTGACAGAATGGGGAGGTGCTGCCACATGATGGCAGCAAAATCCTGCTCAGGAATGGGAGCTTCAGTAGTCTTGTAGTTTCTGGGGCTGGTGTCTACCCCACCTTTCAGATTGAGAGCTCAAGAGGATCTTCTAAAAGACTGGTAATAATGGTGCAGTGGGTGCTTGCTAATGCATTAATTCCAGTAAAGGTACTTCTTCTCATCCTCTAGTTTAACTAGTCTGTGCTGTTTGTGTTGTCAGTAATAGTTTTACAAATTATTGATTTACCTCCTTGATACAAAAACTTAAAAAATAAAATCTGAAAAGAGAGAAGCAAGGGTGAACCAAGCAGTAGTGTCTCACTTAATGAATATAATGTGTGCTGCTGCTCCTCTTGTAGTACTTTGCAAGACTTTAACATGGCCTTATATCATTTTCTGTCTGTTATGTCAGTAAATTAGTGCATCCAGCTTTCTCATTCTGTCAACTTGTGTACTGTATCTTATTACTGTTAGGAGTGGTATTGTTGTTAGCTAAACAAATAATAAAAACCACTCCTGAAGTCCTGTTGGATGAGTAACAAAATGTGAACAAGATTTAAGAGAGACTTAATGTTTAACTTGTACTCCCGTCAGCTGTAATCACTAAGGGAAGTTAAAGTATGCATTCTGAATTAACATTATTCTTTGAAACTGCTAATTTCTTTCCAAAATAAATGAAGATTGCTGCTTCTTATTCATTTTTTCCCTATTTGCCGTGATTGGGCTTCTCACATAATCATCCAGTCTTTAATGCTGCTCTCACTTCTGCATATTTCAATTTGCTTACATAGTTTAGGTTGCCTTTTAGTTTTTAAGTTGTCTTTATTTCATAGGACAGTTGGCAGCTGTAAATCTCCCATAACCAGTGGATTTGGTCTCAGTGCTGGGTTATGCAATAGTCTGGCCAGGTTAGTGCTGGTAGTTCTGCGGTGGAGGCCAGGCGAGTGGACGTGTAGCAAGAGGTCTGGGTGGTGAGGTGTACAGATGATGAGGACATGAAATGGCGAGGAAGGCATTTGAGGTGAGAAGGAGCAAAGCTGCTCAGGTGGTGGTAGGAAGACGTCAGCAATGGGGTCAAATAGTGGAGGTGCCGTCAGGGAGCCGTGGGCTGCTATCGATCCGGGACTTCCAATCTCACTTCAGACAGCTGTGTTTGTGCTTTCATGTCATTATGACGGTATCAGTTGGAGGTATTTTGAACGCACCTCAGATGAATATCTCAGATGTGCTGAAAGGGAGCTTCCCACCTCTGGACTTCGCTCTGGTTCACAGCCATAGCTGCTTGGACTTAAGAGTGGCATTTTAGTGGTTATTACAAATGGTTTCAACTGTATTATTATAGCAGTGGATATTTATGTAGCATGCTGTTACACTCTGTAGTGACCTAGACAGCTTCCTGAAGCAGTTTGATGGGATCTTGATGGTTTTGTATGCAGGAGTATGGCTGCTATTGCAACTGTTGTGACACTGGTTACAGGCTTGCCTGTCCTAATTTAACTTTCTATCTTTAACTATCGAGGTTAAAATGAAATTTAGCCAAGCCCTGCAAAACATCTTTATTAAGCAGAGAATCCGTTGTAATTGTGTAACGTGTCTTTGTAATGAGCTTACCTTGAGAGGTGTTCAGACTCGAGGCTAGCTAATCCTTAACGAAGGGGATGACTCAGGCTGGGTTATATTTGAATAGCTTGAGCTAAATTGACAACAGTATAAGGCACACATACGTCCTGTCAAACAGTAACCTGAAAGGGAGAAGGAAGATTTTTCCAGTGCTGTGTAGTGATACTAAAACACTTCCACTGTTGTACCGTTGCTTATGTTTATTGTGTTCTTACAAAACTGAATTGTGAGCCAGGAAAAAATTCCTGGCTTTATGACCATTTATCAGTAGAGGGTGCTATGTATCTTTTGCATTCGATCTGCATAGGTTGTATGTTTACCAAAGATATTTTTAGTTATTAATTTATTATTCAAAATTTGGTTCAATTATACCTTTGCTTACATTAGCAGTATGGTTTACCATAGTAGATCTTGATAACGTTAATTTGATTCTGCAAATGAACAGATTTTCTGTTTAGTAAGATTCTATGTTATACTGACATCAGCTTTGTTACAGTGATTTTATGATTAGAGAGTGCTCCTATTCAAGTATGGTAATAAATATATGGAATCTACAGGCTTACAAAAACACAAATACCACCATCACATTTCTTTCTGGTATTTGCTTTCAGTGTGATAATGTCATCAGATGAAATATGACATTTAAGTAGCTGTGTAAGCATCGGGGAGTTAGCAGGTGAATGTGAGGAGGAGGTTGTGTGGAAAATAAGAGTAAAGAATTAAAAAAAAAAAAAAAAACAAAAAAAAAAAACAAACAACTAGTAAACAGGAGTTGAGGGGAACAGAAAATCAGGGAAGAGTAAGAAAAGATACAGAGATACGAGGCTGATTAAATAAAAGGCATAGGAAGCAGACAAATGCTAGAAGACAACTCCCAGTTTTGAAATTATTGCTTTGGTGGCTCTGTCTTTCCATCCCCAGTGCCCTGATTGCCTTGTCAGGAATCTAAAGTTTCAGCTTTTTCCCACAGTTAGTGTCCCAGCTGCTTATGGCTCTTCTGCCAATTGCTGGTAGGTGGAGCTGTGAATTTTGCTGCTGAAAGCAAACAGAAAACAGACTGTGGGCTCTCCTGGCTTTTCAGTTATCTTCAAGTCTGGTGGGAGAGAATTTGATCTCCAAGATTATTCTTGGAAGAAGTCTTACGAGTAAAATGATTTTGATTTCTGAGAACTAGTAGAGGATAGTACCAGGGGAATATCTTGGCGTATCCATCCATCACTCTGCCAGTTCCATTCTTGGTAAACATGCGATAAAAGACATGGGCCAATTAAAAAATGCTCTTGACTCTTATTTGGCTTTTGCAGAAAGATAACTAACAACGCAGAAATTTATTGAAGATAACTCTTCTCTTAAGAAGATATAAGTAGACACTATTCTATTCCCTTGCTGTGTTTTAAGTCACATTTTTGGCAGGGATTCCTGAAGCAGTGTTCCTGAATGCCCTGAGCTACATTTGCCTTTTTCCTGCTGTGAACAGGGAACCCCAGGATTGTGCTCACAATGGCAAGGAACAGGACGGCTCATTTTAGGGAAACAAGGCAATCAAACCGGACAAGGTCACCCTTCAGTAGGGCACTTCAAAATATGGAAAAGGCTTCATTCATTAGCTGTTTTGAGAAACTTTTTTTCCTGGGAAGTGTGCCTTTAGGCTTGCTCACCTGTCTGCCTCCCTGAATCTGTCGGTTGAGACCCAGGCTCTTGGGTCAGTTTGCATCGCTTCTGTATGGTTTCATTATTGTCTGTTGGCAAGGTGCTATACAGAACCCATAAAGGAGATGCATTCTTATGGAGGGCTGGGCCATCAGCTGGGTCGAATTGAGCCAAGTCCTCATTTCCTAGTACTGCCCACAGGGAATGTGACAGCTGTCCTGAATATGTGGAACAGATCTGCTTCTGCCTGTAGCAGGAAGATTGGGGAGTGTAGGGGAAGTCATTAGGGCTAAGAACATGGGGAGCGTTCATGTCTGCTCGTCTGATAGCTCTGCTGGAGTGGCAGCTGGCAAATATTAGGTCTGGTATCCAAACCTGCTACCAGTCAAGGCCTTGGTTTAAAAAACAAACAAAAAACCCACTGTGTGTCTCAGAGACCAAAGGCAGGATGATTCCTCTAGTGACAATCAGAGCTGCTGATATTCCTGTTGGTCCAGACAGAGCTAGCAAGTCGTGGTGCAGAGAAAAAGAGAGTATGTGTGTTTCAAGCTGTTGGTGTGATAGTTCGGCCCTGCTTCTAAGCAGTCCAGGCACTGAACCTTGTCCTAGCACGACACTAGCCATTGCAGCTTAAGTTAACACCCAGGTATATTCAGGACAGCCACAATTGCAAAGCTCCTTTTGTTGGGCTTAACAAGGGTTTCAAGACAGGCTTTGGGAATTGTCCCCAGAAGCAGGGAAGGTTGAGTTTGCTAAAATTAATGAAGTTGCTTGGGGGCAATCATAGGATATGCAAGATGAGTTTTGGTTTTGCCCTGGCACAGACTTCTTGGGTGACTGTAGGCAAATGACTTCATTTTCTTCCTGCTTGTCTTTCCTTCATGGCAAATGGGAACAGTAGATATTGACTACCTTGCATCAGGTAAAAGCTCTGAGCTGCTTGGATACAGAAGTACTAAGAGCCCAAGGCAGGCAAGTAATGAGCTCTGAGCAGGGTCCCTAGTGTATCAACCCCACTTACTGTTGCATGTGCAACAAGTATTCAAAATAAATCTTTTCCACAAGTAACCATGATCTAATTTCAGTATAGTTCTTGCTGAGACCATGTCAGTCATGCTATAGTGGTTTACCATTTTTGCAAACCAACAGGTATTGCTGCTGTAACTGCAGAGGATTTCCTAAAGTAAACTATTTCAGTGCTGTATCTATAGCATAAAGCAGTAA
Organism: Aythya marila; assembly: GCF_965140915.1. Classification (NCBI taxonomy): domain Eukaryota; kingdom Metazoa; phylum Chordata; class Aves; order Anseriformes; family Anatidae; genus Aythya; species Aythya marila. The sequence goes on from NC_139044.1 coordinate 41,556,881, forward strand.
ATGTGGAGGTGAGGGGGAATCATCTTGCTCAGGGCCCTCCCAGGGTGAATTTAGGCTTGGTGCTGGGGATATCTGAGCTAGCATTATGTGAATTATAGATGTACTGCCATCTTGTGAGGGCAGAAGGAAGTTTCTTATAGCCTGAATTCTCAGTAGGTAAATTATTACTTAAAAAATTCTGTGTGACTGGGACAAAACTGGTTTGGTACATAAATAAACTTGGTTTAAAGCTAATCCAGTATCTCCACAGCAGCTACTCTGTGGTTCTGCACTGGGGATACACAGCTTTTGACCTGAATTATGAGAGCAGGTAAACAAGAGGGAAACTTTGACAAATAATCTATTATTGATAGTAGAGTAGTATGCTTGGGACTAGTAGAGATTTGTAGACAACCAGAAAAAGGAATGGTGTTTTTCTTCCAGAGTTTTATGTCAGTATTAGTGGTCTTAGAGTATGCCACACTGATGTTTCTGAAAATAACTCCTGGACTCGGAGTCACATCAGGTAACTTGACGTATTTATTGCACAGATACCCAAATCTGGACTTAACGTATGGTCTCCATTGTCAGCGGTCAGAAAAAGGCACTTCTGAAGTGTGATTCATTGTAGGTGTTCATCTCAGGATGAGAAAAACCGTGGTATGGAAGTGTCCGTTTCTCTGCAGTGGATGTAGAGAATGTATCTAAATTTGGGGTTTAACTGCTGTGGGCCTGGGTTAGACTTCAGGTATGGAGGTGGAAGACTCCATGTCCTTTGAGCCAACCTGTCTTCCTCCAGTAATGTTTCAGTAATACTAGGAAAATGCTGCTTTGTAAAACAGTCTTTTTCTGTTCTCTCCTCTGTGTGCAGTGAGATCCAGTTCAGCTCCTCCAGCACTACCACTTCAGAGAGCCAAGATCCATCTTCGGGGGATCAAGCAGCAAGTGCACTTCAGCAGCAGCTGCTCCTCATGGTGGCACGAAGGACCCTTTCAGAAACCCCACGGGTACATTGTAATATCTCAGTTTCTAGCGTTTTGATAAACTGCTTTATAAACAAATGCTGCAGGCTTGTTGCTGAGCCAGTTTTGTTGCTATCCTGTGCTTTTTTTTGCCTGGTACAGCTCACGTGGGAGAAGATTTATTTTTACGCTGATAGATGCAATTGAGCTGCTTTCTACTGACACTGAGGGGTGTCCTAAGAGAAGAGTGGTGTTACTGGTTTAAGGGGCTCCTTGTAGAAAAAGAGGGTAAGCAAGGGAGAAATTCCTCTGCAAAATACAGACCTGCAAGCTGTACTAGAGACTCCATCACCTTCAAAGATGATCTTCTGCCTAACTTCATTTGAAAGCAAGAGCACACAGCTGTTAGGTTTTTAGACGCACCACCAGATTTTAATAGTATGACATGTTTACTTCGGATTCATTAGTATCCTAAAACCTTATGTCTGGTTTCCCTTTTCTGAAACTGGCAGCCAGGCTTCTGGATGTCTGTTGCGGAATGTCAAAGCCACCTCCCTCAATGCAGTTGCTGAAAGAAAAAGGCCCTCAGAGTTCAGTTTGCATGCTAATATGTGGACATATTTGAACTTTACAGTGCTTGGGGTCTGTGACCAATGGCTTGAGGCTGTGGTCTTGCTTTTACTGTTCCCTTTTTGATAACTTTAACCTTCTCTTTTCTTCCACAGCAAGTTCTAATTTGATATATAACCTCAAAATGCCAGTTAATTATCTTTCATCTTGGATTTTGAACAGCAACTTTAAGCTAGATACAAATTATATAGAGGAATTATTTTAAATTAAAAATCTGGTAATTGTCCCTGTTCATTATATGCTTTTCAGATTTGGACAGACTTCTATCTAAAGGCTAATATATTTTCCAGATATTTGTAATCTTGTAAAAATTTGTAATCTTGTAAAATTTCTCTAATGTAAAATTAGAGAAAAATTATCAGTCTCTTTTGCTTCTAGGAAAACAGCGTTATTAAGAAGTAAGGCATATTGCTCAAGATTACATAGCAAGTTCGTAACAAGGTCAGGCAGTAATTTCAGAACTTCCTGTTTTATGATTTATTATTAAACATGAAATCCTGAGCCTATGCAAGTCAGAAAAAGTTTTGTCATAGATTTCAGTGAAGCTAGGATTTCATGCTGTCTCTGACACTATATAAATTTATGAAGTCTTACAACTTTTTTTTTTTATATGAGGCACAACTACACTTAGTGAGTAGCTCAGGGCTACTCAGTTTCCCAAATGCTGCTCAAAATTCTGACTCCAGCCCCAGTACTGCAAGCCTCGTGTAATTGACTTTATCCAAATATATTACGCCTCCTAAGGAGCCAAAACTTTTCACTTATGCACTCAGTTTAATACATGTTAAACTGTTCTGAGGAGCAAGCAATCAGTTCTTCAGATCTTTTTAATAGGCTATTTGCCACTTTGTTTTATTTTGATTTAGTTATAGTGAACAATCTAGATTAGAAGAGTGGAGCTAATTATTGCAGTTGATTGAATTTCATGTTACTTTCCGTTGGGACAGAGAATGAAGAAAGGAACAAGACTGCCAGAATAAGCAAGTGTAATACTTTCAAGTAAATTTTTCCTTAAAGAAAGTCATCTAGCAACTTTTTTTGAGTGATAATAGAAATACTAAAATTTTGCATACCTAAACTATTTTAGATTTTAATCACCATGATGGAGGGATTGCAACTTGTCTTATTGCTTTTGGAATTATTGGAAGTTATTTAAAAACAACAACAAAAAAGTGCTTAGCAGTCTGGCATCCCCTTGAAAGTCTGAATGTTGAGCAACATAAATGAATTACTGTTCTTTGCTGTTACCAGCTGTGTTACTAGGCGTTGTGTGGATGTGCACTTTTAGACAAGGGGGCATGAGATAAAAGCATAAATTTGGATTTTTCTCTGAATCTAGGGCATTTTACCTCATTCTTGCCAGCAGACTGAGGGTATTAATGAGTCTATTCCTATGGCTTGGCTGACATACAGCCATACATTAAGCCATGTGTAAATTATGTATAAAATTCCTTTTTCTGGAAATGGAAGAATATAAATTATTCCAATAATTTAAAATAAAAAATTAATAATTCCTTTGTGCAGGGAGATAGGTCATTTAAAAGTCTGCATTTTGCTAATAGTTACAATTCAAGATGGTGATCAATTATTTCACACAAATTAAAAGGCATGTTGAGATTAGAATGGGGAGGGCAAACACCAAGTGGTTAACTCTGGAAAGTGATATTACCTAAGAGACCGCTTAAAACTTAAAACTACTGATTGCCTTTAGGATAGTATTAACCTTCCTGGTTAGAGAAGGAGCTCTATCATAGCACAAATAATTCTAATGTACACATTTCATGGAGATCCATAATATATTTATCATCTAAGTTCCTTAATTATGTTTAACAATAGTGGTGGCTAGAAAAAGGTTGAACACTTCTGGACCTTACACTGATTAGAAATCTCAGATAAGTCCTTGAAGGCAAAATAAATGATTTTTGTTTCATAAAGTCAATTATCGGTATGCTCTGGAGTTTGCACAGGTTTGTTTGTTTTTTTTTCTTTTTTTCTTCCTGTTGTCTAGCTTTGCAGACTGGCTGGAGGTCTGCAGATAAGCCTTCTTCCTCACAACTGCTGGTGAAGCAGTGCAGTGGTAGGGTTAGAGAAGATCTGAAATGTTCTAATTCAAATGGGGCAAGAAAAAAAGATGTTGAAATCTAAGAGAAGCAATATTCAAGAAGAATTACTTATGATTATGTTGGTAAGGTTAGAGACTCTTAAACTAGTGGTGAGCAACGTGATGATGCTCACCTGATGTGCTGTTAGAAGCATCTCAGGAAAGATAAACAAAGCTGTGTTGTGTAAGGAGAGTTAAGTCATGGCTCTAGACCTTAAACCTTACTTGAATTTGTTGGTTAAAACCAAGTATTTGTCCTATCAGGGGTAGTTTTGTGTTGTGCTGTAATAGGCCTGACACGTGGAAAAAAACTTTAAAAACAAACTTTAGACAAGAAGTTGCGAGTAAAGGGGATATTTTAAAAGGAACATTTGATATTTATGTTTAAAGTATATATCACTGTTGAGCTCCACAATTGATACAGCTTCTGTCCATCTGCAAGAAATTAAGCTGGTGTGATATCTTTGTTTATAATTTGAAGTGAAGAAAATAAATATGTTCTCACTATCCCTTGTAGGAGAAAAAAAATATCTGAAACTTCATGTAAATTTGGCCTTTTAAGCATGTGTTTTGCTGGCAGCCATATGTCAATGTGAAAGAATGTTTTGTGTATTTCTGGTTTGTTTGTTTTTAAAGCAACCCAGTCAGGACCCTGAGGATTCTTCATGTTCTTCAGCACAACGGAAATTGAACAGGCAGTTTTACAGATTTATTATATTCCCTGGTAAATGGATTAAAATCTGGTATGATCGGCTGACCTTGTTGGCGTTGCTGGACCGGTAAGCTTTCTTCATGCAATTCTATGTAGTATTGCAGTGTGGGGCACTGTGTCTGTAGAACAATGCAGACCACAGAAGAAGAAAAAAAATGAGCATAGTGTTAGTCTCATATTCAGGTTGAGCAGGTAAATGCTTGTTTTTCTTAAGTTTAAGAAAATATTCTCCTTCTGAGTTGTTTTTGGTGGTTCTCACTATTCTTCAGCTTCAAGAGAGGCTTTGATTCATGTGAGCACCAGGCCTACAGAAGAGTCCTTAAATTTGTCTCTCAGCTGTAGGATCCAATGGTTGTGAGCTTTCTATGGAGAAAATCAGCGTGTTGTGCAAAAATGTGGAAGTGGAAGGGTTCCAGGTTGTTGTAAGCCAAGTATTCCAATCTGAAATTAAAAAATAATAATAATTGAGTAGTATTCAGAAGAGAATCTTTCAGTGACTGCTTCTCTTCTACTTCAGTTTTATTTGTTTAGAGAAAATTTCTTGCCTTGGCATCTCGCATCCTTCCAGTCCCTCTGTTTTGTATCAACTCTTTTGGCAGCACTTTTTGCTAGAAGACCTCATGTGGTAAACTTTTGGACTACTAAAACCTTCAGGCATATTAGCCTGCATGCCTCATAGTCATTACTCTCCTATCTCTGCTTGATTCTTCATTTTGGGTTTGGGTTTTGTTCTACCCTGTATGGTAATATGGGTTGCACAGCAGAAGTCTCAGAAGACAGCTTTTTACATGCTGAAGAAATCTGGCTATACAGTCAGGGAGCTTGGGTCCAGAGCAGATATTTTTTTTTTTAATCTGTGGTGTCTTACCACTATTTCAACTGCAAGAAAATTGTATACTGATAAATTCTTTTGTAAGAGCCTGAATATTAACTTTGTTCTTTCAGTCAGCTTCCATGTTCTAATGGAACAGATAAAATGAATAAAATGTAAGGTGACAATTTTGGTCTTTGATCTAATTCTTTGTTGTCAGGAGTATATTTTTTCATTAAATGAATGTCCTATTTCCTTATTTATTTATTTATTTTGATAATGGTATTTTGAATACATTTAAATCACCTCCATTGTGGAATTCTATCTGGGAGGTGAGGTCGGAGGGTGTTGATAGTCTCTTCTGGGCTTCAGTGCATGTCTTATCTACCCATTTTAGCTGTCACTATGGCTTAGGTCTTTGGTACAGGGGTGAAGACTGTTAAACATGGAGATGTAGGTTTGGGAACAAAACCTCAGGTCTTTTAAAGTCTGATAGCTCCAGCACTGCCAGTTTATAGCAGCTGCAAATGGACCTGCCCTGCTGTAATGAGTATATGAATATATATATTTTTTTATTCACATAGGACAGAGGATATAAAGGAGAACGTACTTGCTGTCATCCTCGTAGTTCTCGTTTCACTTCTTGGATTCATGACTCTGAACCAAGGCTTTTGTAAAGACATTTGGGTTCTGTTGTTCTGCCTTGTTATGGCCAGTTGCCAGTATTCTCTCCTCAAGGTAGGAAACAAGTTCATAGCCAATGCTGACTTCTCTTTTAACTTCTTTGAAGGCAAAATCCTGTAAGCAATTTTTTTTCTGTTCTGTTTTCAGAGCGTTCAGCCTGATCCTGCTTCACCAATACACGTAAGTCTCTGCCAGAAGAACAAGTCTTTCTCCTTTGTTATAACATGTATTGTAAAACAGTCAGTTGTTCAGTGAAACAGAGGAATAAGTATTTTGCCGTTCTAGGTGATTTATGAAAATGAACAAGATACCGCCTTAAGTCATTTGAATTTGTAACTGCAATTAGAAAAGTGAAATACATGGTTAAAGCAATGTATCTGGACCAGTTTTCTGAAATTCAACATTGTGGCATCAGGCAAGCATTTTCTTCACTTTGCTTTGGAAACAGTGGCTGAACACAGCCATTGTTCTGGATTAGAACCTTGGTCATTGGTCGGTTGGGACTTTTTGAGATAAGGGATTTTATTTATTTATTTTAATTTGGTATTGCAGTTGTAAGTTTCAATAGTATTACTAGCTCATCAAATGGTGTAGATTTTGCCTTTGTTACAATATGGTCACTGCTTCAGTGCCTATGTAGTAGAGAAAGGACCAAATCTGTGGGTAAATGCAGGCTCTAAGGATCTGTTAAGTTTGTCTGCTGAGTATATTCTGAGAAACCGAACTCTGACAGTGACACCACCCTGAATGGAGCCAGTTCCTTACTCAAATCTATCTTCATTATAAGACTGATTGGAACATCAACGTACTGCTGAAAACTGACCCCTACATCTGTCACGGTTTCTCAGTTCTTTTGATTTGCTGGTCTTGGGACACATTCCAGTAATGATGTGGTACCTCACTTGCTTTTACACCCTCTGCCCAGATACTAATGTTTCTTACTTTGTTCTTTGAATGTTTTTGAGGAATCCCTCTCTTCCCTCAGGGCTCCAAAACAGCATGTTGAAAACTGCAGGTCTGTTGGATTATTTCCCTTTGGCAGGGAGCAATTATTTTTGTCAGTTTAGAAGCTTGAACTACAGGCTGAACTTGAAATTGAGGTTATTTACAAGTGTATGCTGCACATCCACAGGAAATTCATGTCTTTGTGAAGAGTAGGGAAGGCTAATACACAGCAACTTATTTACAGATTCACTGCATTCATTATGGTGTAATATTTTAAATTAGTTTAAAGAAATACTCCTATCTTAGTCAACAAAAAACAGCTTTACACTAAAATCAATTTGTCAGTTCAAGTAGCACGTGTGAAGGCATACTAATGGGAACCATAATCAAATAGTTTGCACTTACACAGACATTAGTAACATGCACATTTGCTTAAAATGAGTGGCAAACCTGTAATCAAAACTTCATTATAAATGTACCTAGCCCACATTTTTTATAGCATTAAGGACAAAGTAGCTAATGAAGTTTAATAATATTTTTTGTGCAGAATCTGGGTTTGCATTTCAGACTTGCACAACACTACAGTTACAAGTATTATTCATCATATTGTATTCTGTTCATCATGTAACACTGCATCAAAGTAACAGACATATTTCCGTATTCCATAGGCTTCTCTAAAACTTATGGACAGTTTCTTGCATACTCTTTAGTGCACTATAGAAAGCCAATGGAAATAAAATGCATTTTGTTTCCACGCAGGATTTAAAGATGGAAGGCATTATAGAATAAATTAAAATAGAAGACTAGCTATATCTACGTTATATCTTACATCTCATTATATAATACGATAGGTATTTGTAAAGGCTTGCTTGATCTAGTGACTACTATGAAGAATAAGAGAACAAGAAGGCAAGAAAAGATACGCCTTGTACTGTTTCATGATACATGTGACTACATTAAAATTAAAGAGAATAACATCTCTTGATGTTAATGTGAGGATACAGATCAGCATGGGGATTACTGAATGATCAATACCATGTCCATGAATGAAAATGCAGATGAGATTTTTCAGGGTGAAATGAACTATTGGCAGCTACAGATTCGCACGCTGAATTAGTTTATAGTCTTGGATTCATGAGTAGCCTCTAGTGCCTTATGTTACCCTTGTGTACCCAGGAGGTTCAAAATTTCTTCTGGGACTCTCACAAGCAGGCTTTCTTACTGCTTGATGGGACTTTTTCATCTTTAGTTTTATACCCTTTTGAAAGACTTTTTTTTAAAGACCACCCGGTGAATTCAGAAAACAGTGTTTAGGAATGCATAAATCTTTGGCTAAACTCCTTCCAAGTGCCAGTGTATTCACATCATGGTATTGAGGAAAAGGTTGCTGACTAATCCTTGTGAAGTCTGGTACATTTTTTTTTTCTTTTTTTTTTGGAGAAAGGATCTTTTCTCTCTACTGAAACTCAGATCTTGTCATGATGACAGTATTAAGACAATAATCAGTGTTTAAATCAGAGACTGTAGCTGTCACAGCATGATATGGGGCAAGAAATAATTCTAACTCAGCTAATAATTTGAATTTTATGTTGTTATCACAATTGAGTAAAAATGTATATATTTCTCTTTTGATCAACCTTAGTGTTGAAGTTGGAATTTTCTCATGTTGTACAGCACCAGTCCTACAGCTTATACTTGCTACCAGCATTTATCATAGCAGTAGGTTTAGGAGTGTTTCCTGCTGCAAGATGAGAGCATAACTTTCCTGTTACCCTGTGCTTTAGCCTCTTCGGGTCTGGTTGAATGGGAGCTGGGAGCTTTAAGGTTTCTCTTCACACAGGGGTATGTGGTTTTGTGCTGGTGAAAGTCTGGAATAGCCTTTTCACTGGAGTGATGGGGAGCAAAACATGAAGTCCATTTCAAATGTGAGTTTAACCAGTTTATTAACAGCATAATGAAAGGGAGGTACCAATGACTGCAGCATATTGAATTCAGAGATTCAAGAGACCCTAGCTGTGTGCATTTCAAGGTTATAGTCAAGTGGCTTTGATAACTGCAAATTTCTTGTTATTGTTTAGCAGCAGCAGTGGCAAATTGGCCAATAAAGGTTGTGTCTGTAGTAAATTGCTATATAAAAGGATCATGAGAGCTTGTCTGTAAATCCCTATAAGACACCTGTGTAGCTCAGGATCTAGTTCAGGTCTACAAAGGCGTTCGAGCTTTGAAGGATTATGATCAAGCTCTTAATAAGATCTACTGAATCACTTTTATAACTTCATTGTCCTGGTCTTATTACCTGCCAAAGCAGTTATCTAACTCAGTTTGGTAACTACCGTAGTCAGTTTAAAGTGCTGTATGGGATTTAGAAAAACTATTTTTAATTTGTTCCTGTATGATTTTTTGTTAGAACCAAGGACACACACTTTTCTTTTCTATAAAGCTTTCCGTCTGTCTTCTTGCATGTTTGCACACAAGCAAAAATTATTTAATGTCTTTCTGAAATTTCCCTCATCAAAATGCTTTGCAGTCAGAAGTGCTATTTTACTTTGCACTTGAAGTATTGATGAAATTGTTCTACCTTTGTTGAAAATTTTCATATTTTTATCAAAACATGAGATGTACCAGCTCTGTTTGTAGGACATGAATGTGTTTCTGAATTAAGAAATGTGACCTTGAAAAACTCAGTGTTTTTTTTTATTTGGCAGAGTTAAGGGAAAGCAAGAGTTTTCACCGATGTTTCTTAGTTGAGAAACTACTGTTTGATAAGTTAGATGTAAAATATAAGAGAAACCCAGATTTACTATTTAAATTCGTCTGAAGGAGGATACAGAGCAGAGCAGTTTCACCAAGATGAAAATCATTTTTGTATGTGAAAATTTGAAGAGCTGTGCAGCCAGTGTCCTTCCAAATGCATCAGTGCTCTTTGGTTTGCTCCTGTTGGTCCAAAAGTACCCAGTAACTCCAGTTCAGGATTCTGTCTTGTCCCCTGGTGCCACCTGAAAAATAAGGAAAGTAGTATTTACTCACATTTTGCAGACTGTTCAGACAACACTTCAAAGCTTTTCCCTCAATCCTAACTAGCATTGTTGTTATTAGCATGTTAAGACTGATCTGTTTAGCCATAAGAGTTAAATACTTGATGTAAACCTAATTGAGTATGTTGGTGTTCTGCTTGGAACTGAAAGATGTTTAGATCTGAACCTCTGGACTTCTAGTCATCACCTCAGTCTTACCCAACTGCTTTCAAATAACTACCATGCAAAAGTAAAATCTGGGTTCCGTAAATCCAGAGATAAGACAGGACTGTAATATCACAACAGAAGTCCTTGCTTTGGAATGTGCATCAGGCTGTAAGTCATTAAGCAGTTTAGATGCAATATTTACTAATTTCTTTTCCTAAAGCACAATTTGTATTTAAGATAAATGAATTGAAGTTTAAAAATATGCTTATAATATTATAACCTGTCTGTTCTTAAAGTCAGGTTTTTTCCCAACTCTCCTATGATTTTTTTCATGGATGCGTGCGGTATTTAAAAAACAAAATCAAGCTACACACGCAGTACTTTAGTAACACTGAAACTCTTATTAAACACCAGCTAGCATTTGTCAGTCTGACGAGATTCATATTCCATGAATGTAAGGTGCAATATAAGCACGCTAGTTCCCAGCAATCTGCCACCTTGTTAACTGATTGATCCCAAAAGAGAGTACAGATCTGTTAATAGTTGTGCTAACATATAAGCTTGGCTGGCAGCCAAACAAATACAGTTGCTGTTTCAAATCAGTGAGTAGACTCGAAAGAAACGACCTTTTATTATACTCACTTAAATTACACTTCACAAATAAGAACACTTTCACAGCAACTTTTTGCAAGGCAAACACAAATCCTTGTCACTCTGCTCCTGGCTTTTCACACTGAAGAAATCTTTTTTGACTTGCAAGCATTTGAAATGTCTTATTTACTCCTTAGCTTGCTACCAGAACTATTAAGATTTTTTTTAAGTGTCTTTTATTCTCTCTGGCCCACAACCCCACAACAATTTTTTGTAGGATTAGTTTGAATCAAGCATACTAGAGATGAGTATGGAAGGTGTAAGGTAAGGATCGATCCTTGTATTTGGATTAGCATTTCAAAGCGCTGCTTGGAGCGGAAAGGCCAGGAGCTGTTGGTGTCACCCCTTCCAGGAACCACAATGATGTCAAATAGTTGAGATAAACAAAAAAAAAAAAAAAAAAAAAAAAAAAAAAAAAAAAGTTGGTGCAATGTGTCTGTTTGTGTTCTTTTGCTTGAAAGGTTCCCCTCAGCAGAAGTCTTGTCTTGCTTTCCTTATGCGGGCAAAATGGCACTGAGGAGACAGGTGGCCAACAGGAATCCCTTAATGCAGCGCTGAAATGCAGCTGTCTGGGGAAAGGAATTTTGCAGATGTTTAGTACCACGTGCATCCACGCACACAAGCATTCTGTATTCTTGCGGGTGGAGGAATAAGTGTTTCCATAGAATGTATTTTTTCCAAAGTAGCAGATGGATAAACAGTGTACCTGCTTTAGGGCAGGAGTGGGAAGGTGTTAGCCTCCACTGTTATAAAACCATGGCTTCATGATGTGCACGTGCTGCAATTTAGTGTGGGACAGTAACCAGTGGCAGTTGACCTCTGCTCTAACTCTGTTATGCACTGTTATGGGACATCTGTTGAAAAGTAGCAACTTCCATAACTTTTTCAACCTGGCATCTTGCACCGTGCCCAGTTTCTCTAAAGGGGAGTGTGATGCCTTTGAAACCGTTGTGATGCATCTGTTTAATAATCAAGAGAGAAGAGGTTCTACCTGCTGAGTCACCTCCAACACTGCCCTGACTTACAAAACTACAGTACTGGCCTTACCCATGCCAGCAGGGGGACAAGCAAAGGACATCAATGGAAGGAAAAGTAGTCATGAAAAAAGACCGTCCTGAGAGCAGACTGACAGTTTGTTCAAGGGTTTGAGATGTCTTTTTAACACATTGCCCTTTCAGGGTGAGTCTGGGAAGAAGGCCAACTCAGTTGTTACTTTAAAATGCGTTTCTAAATGCCTGTAATGGTGAATGTTCCTTTTGAATGTGTTTTTGGCCTTGCTGGAGACAAAAGGTTCTCTTTGAAAAGATGCCATTAGCTTCTTCATCTGGTCTCATGGTGGCATCTGCTGTCAGTGTTGTGAACGGTCATACCAGGGACGATCACTGCACATGTTCCGTGCCTTCACCATGGGGTTTAGTGAAGTGCCGTGGCATTAGGTAGGCTCAAAAACTAAGGCAATTTAAAACCAAGGACCAACAGCATACATATGAACAATTAGAGCAGGATCCTGACAGAAGTGGACACAAGTTCATTTTGAGCTGTAGGCATGCCTGTACAGCTGGCTGTGGGGACAAAGCTGATTCCAAGGGACAGTTAGTGCAAAGGCAGAGGCAAGGGAACAACATGGATTAAAGAAAGTTTCAGAGGAGAACAGCATGCCCACAGCTGCCAAAATCAAGTGCCACACCTCATAATACAACTAGCAGGTGCTCTATGACTTTCTTTTTTTGCTTCCCAGAATACTCTTGTATTTCAAATAGTAATAAGTATTAGCCAAGCTGACTGAAGCAGACAGTCATTAAAATAGAAGTAATATAGAGAAAAAATCTTTCTGTTGAAAAGAAAGGTTCAGACAGATGGAGATTTTTTTTTTTCTATAGAAAATAACTTCTTTTGTAATTAGCGTGTTTTGAAAGGTCCAGAAGGTTAGATATTCGAAAGAATAAATGATTGCTAGAGTTAGTCTTAACTGCTTTTTGTGCCTTTTGAAAGTCTCCTCTGGAGAAGATAAAATGCCTTGTTACATTTTTCTTATTAATTAGTATGTATAAGATATTAAAATATTTTGTCTGACTCCTGAACTCTCTCCAGTTTAATGTAGAGCACACAGTAGGAGAGTGAATACAAAATTCAAATGCTCTTTTCTTTTTTTTTTCCATGCCAGGGGCACAATAAAATCATAACCTACAGCAGACCTGTATATTTTTGTATATTGTGTGGCCTTATTTTGCTGCTAGATGCTGGATCTAAAGACACAAATCCTTCAGTTTACACAATGTATGGCTTGAAGCTCTTTTCGCCTAGATTTCTCCAGTCAGCCAGAGACCATGTAATAGGTGAGTCAATATTTTTCCTAAGACTGTAAAAATGAATTAAGTGTTAGCTGGGGAAGTCTGTGTTTTCCCATGTTGGCAATCAAATGCATGTTATGGAGGCACAACTCTGAGTCAAATTGATAGAAACATTTGGAATGACTTAAGACACGCGGGGGGGGGGGGGCAGTTGGCAACCTTCCCTCATGTAAAAAGAGTTCTTAATGAAATGAGGCTCATAGAAAATTCTCTATAGAAAACTAACAGTCACTGATGTTATTAGCAAAAGACATCATCTGTGAAATGCAGTTAATCTTTGTAAGGGCTTGTCTATGTGGAGCAGTTACTGTAGAATAAGTCGAGCTTTAAATTTAATGCCTGGAAGCTAATCTCTGCCAAGTCCTCAGATGAACATTCATCTGCTCATGAAGAACACGCTTTTTCTTGGTTTAGTTTAATCTTGCTGTCCACATGATGTGTTGGTGTGGAACCGCCAATCTGCAGTAGCCTTTCCAACCTGTTTCCTTCTAGAATCGTATCCTGAAGTGGCTAAGGGCATCCAGGTATTGCCCCAAAATAGTACTTATGGTCCTTAGCACTAATTTGGGGTAGCTAGAGCTGGAAATACCCTGTTCTGTCAGGACACTTCTTCCAGTTGTGCGTTTTCAGTCTATAACTGTGCTGCTGCTGTAGTTGTGTTACAGGTATGAATGCTGAACTGGACTTGGGTCAAACTGTGTAACGCTGTTAGGTATGAAGTAGAGAAGTTATTAGTCTTGGGATTTAGAACCAGAAAAATGTCCTGTGTTAGAAGAAAAAAACTGTGCTAGAGAGTGTATGACCTTTGAGATCATTGTTCACCTGTGACTATCGGACTTGCATTTTGCTATACTTAAGTCAGGCTGTTATTGCCTGAAAGGTTGCTATTTTTAGGAAAAGTCTTCTGGTCCTTCATGTGGGTTCATTGACTCCCAATCCTTCTCACCAGAAACAGGGGAATAATGAAGACCTGCATCTCACTTATTTTCATTAGCTTCTTTCATTACTTTCCTTTGGTCTCATTAAAGTTTCTTCTTACATCTTATTTTCTCTGCCTATCAAAGGTGAACAGTAAAAATGCTGATAAATAATTCAACAAGAATCTTAAATGACTCCTGGGATAGAGATAAATGAAAAACTATAGCAACCAGTATGGAGAGAAAAAAAAAAAAAAAAAAGCGTGGTTATAAATGTGCTAATTTTGACTGGCCTCAAAAGAGATCCTGGAGCAGATTCTTGAAACATCCTGGAGGGGGAGCGGAGAGAGGAAATATAGGCTCATCTCACCAGCTGGCATCTGTTTAACAGGAGAGGGAGAAGAAACCATTTCCCTTTGCTTGTTCCCCCATTATTATTTTGCCAGCTCTGGGAGCTGGCACATCTGCAGGTATATTTGTTCAAGTGATGTTTGAGGCCACACTCTGGCTCTTCCTTGCTTTGTCTCTCTGGGAGTCACAACTTCTGGCTCCTGTGAATCCTTGCAGGTGTTCACAATGCAGCTCTGCCTAAGCTATGGTAGTCTGTCATCTTCCAGCCTCTTGCTGCACTTTGAGTAGATTCCCTTAGTCACTTAAGGTACAGGAGCATTTGTTGTAGGTAATAAAATCAGGAGGGAAGTTGGCCCCACGACATACCAATGATGGGTTGCTGTTCTCTTGCTTTTTTTACCCATCTGCTGGTTATTTTTAACAATAACTATCTATATAGATATATGTACATGTATATAGCCATATAACTAATAATAAATAAGTAGTATGTTTGTCATTTTACATTTACTTTAAAGCTTGTATTTTACTCATAATTTATTGTGGTACTCAGAACTGATGTATTGGGAAATCAGTGGATTTTTGACTCTACACCACAGAGCACTGAGCAAAGGAAAAATTTTCTATTTCAGGTGTTTACTATGGTAAGAAGTTAGTGATAAAAACTGTAGAAAGGACTCACCAAGGAACTGGTGTGATGCTGTATAGCATGCTATGATCAAAGTCTTGAAACGAGGTTAAGAAGAAAATCAGTGGAAATGTATTAGATGTGTAACCTAATTACTTAAGAAATGTCTCTTAACAGGTCCAGTTCTTTGGAAGCAATCTATTTAGGATCAGATTCTGTTTTATTTCATAAATTGATGATGGTTCTGCAATTTATTTATATTAGTTGAGGGATCATGCCTTTAATTCACTCTAACTATGGGTTTCAACTTGAATTTCTTAGTTCAGTTGATGTTTGTGGTAGATTAACATATGTAGTGCAAGTAAAGGTGCAGACGGAGGTGCATTGGTCAGTAAGTGCTGCAGTGGCTAAAATCATCATGCACTACATGCACGGTAGTTTTTATGATGAGACCACGTGAGCATTAGAGAGAGGAGTGAAATTATTTGATGGAAATCTCGGAAAAGTATCAGGTACTGGCAGAATTTGGAGGTAGGAAGTCCTCAACTTGCTACTTCCAGTAATGACAGAGCTTTTGTCAGGGGGAGAAAGCTTGTGTGAATATTCTTTTCAGCTACACTCAGAAGGGGAGAACAGAAGGACTAATTCTCACCAAATAACACATTTATTTTCCTTTGACAATATGTATTATCACATAGCAAGTGGACTAGTACCCAGATGCATCTTTTTAATGAAATCACCCTTTTGGAAAAAAAATAATAATAAAATAAAATATTTGCAGTGACATTGCCACATATTTATCATTCCTCCTTTCTCAAAAGACCCAAAGGTTCTCTAAGTCAAAATTTGTGTTTTCCTATGGCTATTATCTGGTTGATCCTCCTTTAGAAGAAACTTCCAAACTGCAGTGTTAAATGCCAGCAGCTCATAATAGCATCTCTTAGTGGTCAAACTCTTGAAGGTGTTCTGTGTGGAAATGTGTGCTGTTTAAACATTCTCTCTGGAATTCATAATGCAATTCCAACTGATTAATCAGCTCCTTTTATTGTCACTTTCCCACAAGAGAAAGTACTGTTCCTAAATTCAATCCTCTTGTAAGTGACAACTGTTTATTTTGCTCTCTGGTGTGCTCCTTCATGCTGGAGGAGATAAACAAACCTACCTTAGCTACAGAAGTAATTAGGATTATTCAAGTTATTATCAGAGAGAGAGTGAGGTGAGGACATAGCTGTAGTCAAACAACTTTTCTCTTCTTGTTTATTCATCACTATTTATTTTGGTGCATTGACAGTACTGTGTCTCAGGTCTTGTCCTTCCTCTTCCTACTGTCATGCAGGTTTTTTTGAGGTTGCTACAGCAAGGGCATTCATTTGAACTGTAAGTTACAGAATTCTAGAATATCCCAAGTTGGAAAAGACCCCCAAGAATCATTGAGTTCAACTCCTGGCTCCATACAGGACCACCCAAAAATCAGACCATGTGTCTGAGACCATTTTTCAAATGCTTCTTGAACTCCATCAGGCTCTGTTCCATGACTGCTGCCTTGGGGAGCCTGTTCCAGTGCCTGATCACCCTCTGGGTAAAGAGACTTTCCCTAGCATCCAGCCTGAACCTTCCCTGAAACTGCTTCATGCTCAAGTCCTGTCACTGTCCCCAGAGAGCAGAGCTCAGCGCCTGCCCCTCTGCTCCCCTCGTGAGGGAGCTGCAGGCCGCCATGAGGCCTCCCCTCAGCCTGCTCTGCTTGGGGCTGGACAAACTAAGGGATGTCAACTGCTCCTCATCTGTCTTGCCCTCTAGACTCTTCACCATCTTTGTTGTCATTTTAGTCAGTAGTCTGAGATGAGTTCTGTCAGTTTTGCCATTCCTTTGCCTGAGGAGCTAGTTTTCAACAGTGAGTTTTGGGGATCTTTAGTTGATCACATGGAGAGGCCGTGTGGCCTCCTGGGCAGTTTGCTGTCATGCCATTGCCCCTCTTCAGGAGTCTTTGGTTGGCTTGGTGTGGATTGGTGGAATACCTAAAAGAACAAAGTGGTAAAGGAAGATTGATAGTGGCATTTGCATGTAAAAAGAAAGAAAAGAAATCCCAATTTTATATATGGGAGGAGTATAACTCCTTCCATGGCAAGAATTCATGAGAAAGGGTGCATTGCGAGTGCAAGTATACGTAAGTGAGCTGTGTCTGTGTTTAACACTTTAAGTATGTCATTTCTTCTCCTGTGTTTGACTTCCTCAGCAAGATTTACAATATTAGATACTAGTAGTGTATAATAGGATGAAGATAAAAGCTGTCAGATTAAACTCAGTGTATTGTTTTATTTTAGCATGATGTGCATTAGTAAGAGGAGCTGGAAGTAAAATGTGAAATTAGCATTCAACAAAGAACACAAATCCTATTGTTACCTTCTTAAAATTTGACTGAAGTGGGTGGGGGATTAAGTAATACTAGTGATTTGTTTAATTTGCTCTTTAAAAGAATGAATAAGAGGAAACTGCAGCCTTCCTAGCCTGTAAACTAACAAATGCATACTTGTTTACAAGGAACAATGGCTGACACACGTCTCTGTCCTTCAAGTTGGAGAATGTTCTGGTACTAGTTCGACAAAGCACCAAGGATATGATTAATCATGTGCATATATCCTTGAAAGCTGATGCTGCTAGAGACTTAGGTCAAGTGTGTGTTTAAATGCTTTGCTGGACAGCTATGCTTAGCAATTTCTAGAGGGGAGCTAAGAGAAGTGGGTAAGATGGAGGAGTGGCTGGAAATAAACAGAACATAAGACTAGAAGCACAGACATCCAAATTATGGCTCCTGCTTTTCATTGACTGTAAGGCAGCCATTTCAATTAGCATTTCTGTATAGGATGAAGCTGTGAGAAGATGGCATAGTGGGTTTAAGTCCTAAGTTGCTTTGCTGTCTTTAATATTCTTTCACCACTGCAAAGTTAAGGTCTACACTTTTGGAAGGTAGAGAAATATTCTGGGGAAGTATGATTGTAGGTTTGTCCCATTTTTACATACTTCCATAGGTCTTCTCTGTTGATTTCTGCCAGAAGAAGGAAGATACAGTGATAGTCAAGATACTGAGGGTCTCAGCTATTAAAATATTTTTGTTTGCTTATATTGAAACATTATACATGTAGGTGTGCTTAAACCTTTGCAGATTCAAGGAAGAAGTTCCAAAGTCTGCAAATTAAGATTTCTTTCTGTATTTTAAATTGACTAAATATAACTTTCCAAGTATTTGAGAAGCAGTAAGGAGGTTACATAACGCTATTTTTCTGCCAATGTTTTTATCCAAAATATATTTAACCTCTGAGCCTTATTTCCTTGCATGTAAAATTGAATAATTTATTTAGTATAAATAAGTAAAATATAATAATCATGACGAAGGTTAAAGTATGCTCACTTGAGTAATGCTCAGAATTTATTGTAATGTTTTATTCCAGTATTATGCCTGTTCTGTTTGCTGTGATATATGACTGTGTTCTAACATCCACCTTCTCTTTTCTTTAGTGTTTTTATATTGCTTTCCTGCAATTTCCCTTCTTGGTCTTTTCCCTCAAATCAACACCTTCTGTATATATCTTTTGGAGCAAATAGACATGTTGCTTTTTGGTGGTTCTGGTAAGTAGCCTGTTGAGCCTGAGCTATCACTTTCTGAGTGCGTCTCCGTAAAGGATATTATTGCATGTTTTAGATCACAGTGTATGTTAGAGTTCAAAGAGCTAATGGTATTAACTTAACAGTGTGGTGAATACTAATACTTAGATTATTTTTTCTTTTAAATGGTTGTATTCAAATTGTGCTATAGGCTGTAGAATATGGCTAACACCAAAGAGCTCTTCCCTGCCATGCCCAATATGAATCACTATTTTAAAAACAAACAAAACCCCCACAACTTTTTGAATAGAAAAAAAAAAACACTCTCAAAACTCCATTTAAAAATAGAAATTACTTTTTTTCACATTGTTCGATGGTGTAAGGCATGTTGACATGACACTGGTTATGATTTATTATGATATTTCAGTCAGATTAAACAAGACCCATGTGAATGAGAGACAGCACATAATTTTTCGGTGGTGGTGTTTTGCTTTTCATTATTGCTTAAATAACAGAGAAAAATGGCGTACATAAGATCTACACTGTCATCTTAGTTTGGATCAGAAACAAACTATATCCTTCTTCCCACTAACCATGTTTTGCATCATGAAATGATGTGTGAGTATGCAGCCTGGATTTGGTTTGGATGAAACTTAAAGGGCTCACTAGAAGGTTCGCTATTAGGGTTCACCTAATGCACTCCAAACACTTATGAGTGTAGGGTCTGTGGGACCAAATGAGAGATACTCTGCAGTAAAGCATCTCAAAGCACACGTATCATGGATAGGACATCCTCAGCACTTTTCATTCTACATACCCGCAGTTACTGCGTTGTTACTGCTACTGTAGGCAGAGCCTTTGGCAAGTGGTTAAAGCTTGTACTGATGATTTAGGTGTGCTTTGGTTCTTGTCTCATAGAGCAGACTTGGAGGAAATACCTTGATAAAGTCCCCATCCCATGATTAATTTATGCTGAAACCTAACTAGAGGACTGTTTTGCAGCCCATGTGTCTCCATTGTGGAGAGTGCTGAACTCCTAAGTCTGTCTGAGACTGTTTCCTACCCTGGTTTTGGAAGCTTTTGCAGGAAGTTAGAGATGAGGTGGCATCCTTCTCTCTCCCTTTAAGTTCATTCACGTATCTTGAATACAGTGCAAATCATGGTTTACTAAGCAAGTTAGGATGCTTTTGGATGATACCAGAGCCTGAATCTCAGGAGCAGAGGGAAGGAAGAAAATTCCACATAGAGCTTGACTAGAAGGTTGCCTGATTTGCCTATAACTTCATTCCTCCTCTGTAGCAACATGAAGCATACAGATATTTTGGCAAAGCAGCATCCAGCACAGAAAGCAATAGTGGGGGACCTCAGATATATGGAAGAGACAGGGAATACAGTGACATCAAGCTTTCAGTCTTAGTTGTAAAGCTTAGTGAGCTGATTTGGGGCGCTGTTTGCGACACTATGGTGTTCTCTCAACAAACAGCTTTGTAATATCTTTTATTAATTTGTACATCTATTGTGATGCAAGAACTGGTTGTTGTTGTTTTTTAATGCACTTCCTCATATATGAGGAAATTAGTTATCTTGTGGTGTCTTTATTTCAGCTGCTGCTGGGCTTGTGTCTGCACTCTACAGCATTTCCCGAAGCTTTGTGGTTCTGATTGTCCTATATGCTTTCTGCTTTAGTGCAGTAAAGGTAAGTTGAAACACTGAAAAAAAATTCGAAGTTTCAAGCTGAAAGTTTTTGTAGTCTAGGAAGACCGAAACTGTTTGGTGCTACATGGTCATCATTATTTATCAAGATAAGCTTTACAATCCATGTTTTATTTTCTGCCTGTTAGCTACACTGAAATACCTTGAAACTGCAGTGGAAATACTAATGTAAATGTTTCACTGATACTTGTGATTGTTTGCCTCCTTACTTATATCGCATTTATGTCTGAAAAGGGCCATTGAATTTCCAGTTTTGAAGACTACATCTTCTGCTTAAAAACAGTTGCTGTTAGTTCCTTTGAGACAGGCTGAATTTGGCCTGTTTTCTGCACACCAGTGGCTGCTGACACATCTGTACACTGGCAAGGTTCATGCATGGATTTATTGGGAAGCCTGTTAAGGAGTGAGCTTTACCATCATTATTGGTATCAGCCAGCATGGCCCTTATGTGTTCCACGTGCCATGTGATGAGCCAGCAGCCACATAACCATACAGCCCTGTTGCTGCTAGTCAGATAGGTGCTAGATCAGCTCTATATCTCTTCATGCTCCAGCATTGCACATGCTTTTTGGTATGGAGAATTCACTGTGGTTCATCATTGCAGGCAAGTCTTGGCATACAAAGTTCACAGTCAGAAAAGAAGTGTAAAGTGTATAACTTACACATGCCCTTCCTTTGGCTGTATTGAAAAGAAAGTAGAGAAAAATAAGAATTTTCATGTCCTGCTTGGGCAGACCAGCAGACTGTCTAGCCCAGTACTTCCTGCTTCAATAGCAAAGGCAAATGCAATTTAGGAATTTAATGACTACTATTTTGCCACTCATTCCCCAAATATTCCACCAGTATCCACAATTGTTGGTTTAAGGCTGTTAGTAAGAGCATCTTTGCCTATTTCATTCATTCAGTGTTGTCCATGAATTTGCCTAAATCCTTTCTGAATGTGCTGCTGCTACCTGCCTCCGCAGCTTTCTGTGGCAACATGTTTCAGATTTCACTGTGCTCTGTGTGAAGAAATACTAATTTTACCAAGTCTTCTCTATTCCTAGTACTGCAGGATTTGTGGAAAAGCAGTTCTGCATTCACCGTATCCACTGTCTTGTTAGTTCTGTAGCCCTTAGTCATATCTGCCTCAGCTATATCCTCTCTAAACCGGAGTGCCAGCCTTTCTAGTGTCTTCTTGTAAAGCAGCTCCTCCTTGGCTAAGTTAGTTGTTCTGCTGTGTGCCTTCCATTATTCCATTATGATCCATAATGGATTATGATCTCATTATGAAATGTGGAGAGTAAACTCTGTATGGTACTTGGGATGTGAGTGTACCATAGCTCTATATGGTCACAAAATTACTTGCTTTCAGTACCCTTCCTAATGATGCTCGATGTGTTTTTGTTTTGTTTTGTTTTTGGCAGATGCTGCCCTTTGAGCCATATTTAATCTACAGTATTTCTTTTTTTTGCATGTTAATGTATATCACCTGCAATTTTAGTTGTTGTCTTAAATGAAAGATAATGTTGAAGCTAATGTCTTCAAGTCTTCTGTAAAATTCTCAGTGACCACAGTGAGACCACAATTTCATCCTAGTTTTGTGATAAAATTTATTCTTTAAGGAATAATCTTTTCACGGTGTTTCATTACAAGCTAGATGTTGTCAGTGCCCATGCAGGGATGCACCAGGATGTGCAGTGATTTACGAGCTACTCTCAACATCTTGCAGGCATACGTCAGAGGATGCTTTGTGGTGTTACACATCTGCAGCGCACGCAGAGAGCCTGATATGAGGTTCTGCAACAGCCAAAGACATATCATGTCACCACTCAGGCTGGTGTTTACACAGATGAGAGGTGCTATCAGATGTTTGTTTAAGGGATTTCTTTAAGGAACACAAACATTTCTGCAAAACAGCTTTTAACAAATTTTCCACTTAAAATTTTAAATAGGGGGGCTTAAATCAAAACTGGTCAATTATACTGCATTAATTATCTGTCACAAGTGAGTATAGTTAGCTGTGCTTGAGTTTTCAACCACTCACAATAGTAAGGTAAAACGTGTTAAGCCACTGTTTTATCTTGCCCCTCTATGGTTTGAGTCCATACGCAATCAGAGAATCACAGAATGATTCGGGTTGAAAGGGACCTTAAAGATCATCTAGTTCCAACCCCTCCCCTGCCATGGGCAGAGACACCTCCCACTAGATCAGGTTGCTCAAAGCCCCATCCAACCTGGCCTTGGAGAATAATTTACAGTAAGTCACCTGCTGAACAGTGCTCCATTGAGACACTCTGAGTATCTTTGAAAATAGGGTGTAATCTCAGGGGCTCTTGGTCACCAGGCTCACCCAGTATATCAGTTCTACTGGTTTGACCTTTGAGTTGTGTGGTGCTAGAAAGCTTAACTGCTTCTCTTGTGCAGTGTCGTAAAGCATCTGGTATTCCTGCTACCATTTTCCAGCTATAGTGATGATTCAGAAACAAGCAAATGGGATAAGGGTGTGTCTGTGAGGCTGAAAAGAGTGAGAAAAATCTGTGGTGGGGGTTGGGGAGCTGGGGGGCAGAAGCAGTGAGAAAAACTGAGAGAGTTATATGGAAGAAGGAATTGAGTTGAATGACTGACAGGCAAATACCTGCAAAAATGATCATTTTTCCACTCAGCTTGGCAGAGGACAATTCACTACTTGGGGGCAGAGAAGTTGTGTGATGGATACTTTAAAAAATAGTTTTGTAAATAGTATTAAAGAAAAGCCTCTTAAAATATTCTACAAACTCCTTTCTCAGCATAATAGTTGAAATTACAAGATGCAGGTGGCTTTGTAGATAAGCAATCTCCTCATGGATTAGACTTCAAACTGCTTAAAAATATGCTTTAATGCTACCCTGAAGTTATAGAGTGCTGTGAAAGATTTACAAGATATCTGCTGTAAATTGCCAATATTAAGTGCAGACTTTCTGTTCACACAGAAATTACAGTTAATTTGAATTTTTATGGCACTGTTCTTGTGAAGACACTTCTGAGGAGGTTAATTTAAAGCATGTAAAGATGATTCCACTTGATTCAGCTCATCATCTCAGTCCACTGGGGTCCTTGAAATTTCATGTATTTTTCTACTAGAAAAGAGCATTTGCACTCTCCCTCCTTGTTCTTCAGTCAGGTCTGGAGCTTTTTGCCTTTTGGGCTGTTATAGATAACACGTCAAGGAAATAATTCTGTCAGACTTTTTCTTTCATCGGTGGAGGAAGAGGAAGAATTAAAAGTAACAGAATCTGATCCTGAATAGGGACAACTGTGAAAGGCAGCGTAATACCTCTGTAAGAAACTGAAATTGTTTTGATATATAGTGGGCTACAACTTCTCATCCTAATCAAATCAAGATTTTTTTTTTTGATGCACTTAGAAATTGCAGAGTCTAATTCAAAATCAAGTAGGTGCTACAGTCTGTCTCACTTAGGTGGTTTTACAAAAGAGGTAAGTATGTGGTTGTCTTATGGTAGAAAAAGGCATCTCCTCCACACTTATGTTTCACAGCTATTCTTTATTGTATAGCTTTTATTTTTACTCTCTTCACTTTTAATTTGGCAAAAAACAGACTAATGCAAGATTTTTAATAGTTCACGGAGGTAAAATTATTCCAATCAAAAAGATGCAGGAAGGGAAACATGACAGACTATCTTTGATAAAGGATTTCTGGGTTGCAAAGCTTGTTCTTTGCCTGAAGTGTAACATCCTCAAATGTAAGCCCTGTTTATTGGCGGAATATCGTATAGCTCAGCAGGTATAACGAGCAGAATTCCATTTCCTGAAGTAAATTGCAGAGCAGAATGGATCTCTATCTAAGTGGTTGCGTGCTTGTTACTGGTGAGCAATTGCTCACGTCAAATGCCCAGGCTGAAGATGCATTCCAGCAGTATCAGGCTTTAGCCTTTCCTTCCTGAAGTGCTTCTTGTGTTCTAATTGCTATATTGCCGTGTAACATAGTCTAGCCTAATTTCTCTGTGCATGTTAATTATTCCAAAAGGAAAGATCTTATTTCTGAAGAAGATCATTAGAAGAATAATTTATCACATGGCTTTTTTTTTTTTTATTAAAACAAATAACAGTTCTAGAATAAACATTTGTTAAGTGAGGTTTTTTTTTGCTGATGTTTAGAACTACAGAAACTATATACACACACCTACAGTAGAATGAATTAATTTCTAAATTTGGCTGCATTATTTTAGAGTAGCAAATTCACATCAGTTAATTCTTTCCTCTAGAGCTCTTGTTTTAGGAAAAAGGAAATCAAAAATAAGAATTGAATTGTTTTGGGGTATGTCCACAAAGCAGCACAAGTAATCACATTAATTTCAACACGCAAACACAAGCTCTAAGGACTGAGGTGAACAGGCCTGTGCTGAAATCCCATGCCTTGTGCAGACTGATTTTGTTGTTGAACTGTGTTGTA
Source organism: Aythya marila (assembly GCF_965140915.1). NCBI lineage: Eukaryota > Metazoa > Chordata > Aves > Anseriformes > Anatidae > Aythya > Aythya marila. The sequence continues at coordinate 41,581,527 of NC_139044.1, forward strand.
CAAAAACAACTGAGGGGCTCTGTGAAAAAGCAGGATAAACTATAATTAGTTTAATTTAATTGTCATCAATTCTGTTTGGAAAAGTCTCCTGAAGAAATCATTATATAATATTCTTGGGATTTCATCTTATGATTTGCAGACCAAATTTGGCTTGCCCAAAAAGTTCACATGGCTCTCAAACTTTTTCTGAATGACCTTGCAGCTGCTTTGCCATCACATTGCCAGAGAGGTTTCTCTGTAAAGGCTAAAATGCATGTAGCACCTAAAAGATGATGGTTGGCTCTCAAGTCTTGTGCTAGTAGTGACTGGGCAAGTTGGAGCATATGACAGGCTGCTTACGTGTCCAATCATATGACTTGATTAGAAGCATGTGATGGAAGAAAAATTGTGCATTTTGCTGTGAATAGAATACTGCATCTAAAACTGTAACAGTTGCTCCAGAAAAACCCATAACACAAAGTGGCTGGAATTTCAGGTCTCCAGCTGTGTGTCTGAAACCTTGAGGACTTGTTTGACCATCAGGACAGGATGATATTCATCGCAGGTGTCAGTCAAAGGCACATATTGCAAGAGGAGCAGATTTTCAAATAGTGGTTGTGTTCTGGTGAGGCTGGTGAACAGAAATCATGCTGTCTGGTGATGACTATGCTCATATATATGATATATGCCTGCATATATTTTTGGTTTACAGTCATGTTATCCCAGTCATGTAGAGGTGGTTTGGCTACAGCTTTCTGGTGCTCTGACGCATCTCTTCATACATCTGATCACATGGCACATCCATGTCATGAGTGATGAGACACCAGCTGCTTATCCAGCCTTACATACAACAATACTGTGTACTGTGACCTTGACTTCAGATAAGAGAGAAGTGCCTTTCAGAAGTGCCTTTGCACTTCAGAAGCAAAGGTATTTGCTTCAGAAGCAAAGGTATTTGCTTCTGAAGTGCAAAGACCTGAGCTTCTCCTGGTTGCTTTGAGATTTTTTCATCTCCTAGACTTGTGTCTAATGATGTCATCACTCCCTACTCCAGTTCTTTTTCCAGGTCCACTAAGAACTTTCATTTAGTTGTTGTTTAATAAAAAGCTCTCAATTCTAGATATAGTTTCATCACTTATTTTTTTGTCAGTCCTTGCACTATTACATGTAATAGCATCACTTTTTTTCAGCTTTCTGCTCTTTTGAAGCTATTGGGTAACAGAGTTTAGTTTAAAATTATCTACATTCACTTCAGCCTGGCTTTATTTCTGATCTCAGCTTCAGTCCTGTAATCTTAAACAGAAATTGGCAGCTCTAATAGCTACCTTGGCTTTGATATATGAAAGGGTTATCTCTTTTTCCTGGAGGAGATGTTTTTATTTTCAGATATTATATCCATCAGATAGGAGACACAGTTCCATGCCATCTATTTCATTTGAGTAGAATTGCCTGATGTGCTGATTTTTGTCTCCTGCTCTGTTTTGTGTTTTTTGTGCAAATGTTATTTTTTAAATATCTGTTAAATAAAATCAGGTATGCCTGTTTTTTCAACTAACATTCATTCTGGAATTTAGTCATCTTCATACCTGTCTTTAGCACCCAGTGTGTCAGTGTATTGCTTTGAGGCAGAGGAGCACATCCTCAAATCTTTCTGGAATTAGTCAGTCCTTCTCTTCCGCCTTCTTCATTACCTTAAATCTGAAGAAAGTATTCTCAGGTAATTTATTTATCACTTCAATGGGCAGTTACTAAAAATCCTGAGAGTATTTTAAGCCATTCACATCTTACAGTTGATGTAGTTTGTTTCCTTGCTTAATGAGTTTTAAACTCATTAATCAGAATAACAATGCTTCTTGATTCCTGTTTTCAACAACACAGGCTTCGTCTGTGTACTAATAATTTTGAAATATGCGTCTTTATGATTTTATAATGGGAAAGTATTACAAGCATACATCTCCCTCTGTCTGCTAAGACTGTCCAAAACATTTCTAAACAGCACTGAATGGGCCCATGTGTATACACAGAATTCCCGCATGTGTAAGTGACCAAAAATAGAAGTATAGGATTATTAGACAGCTTTATTTCTATTTGATAAAATGCTTCCAGCACCACTGGAGGTTTTCAAGACAAGGCTCATCAATTTTATGTACTTTCCAATTTGGAGACCCCTGAGGTTCAAGCAACAACTATTAGGAATGTTAATTTTGGAGAGTTGTCAGATATCACGTATTTCACTGAGTGATGTTTGCAGCTGTAGTCAGACTTGCTCTTCAGTTGTAACCTCAGTAGTTATGCTCTTAGATCTCTGTGTGTATAATAGGAGCTTCTTGTCCAGACATAATAGAAAAAGTGTATTTTGTCTGCAGAATCTAACGTGGCCTGAGGTTACTTTTTTAGAAGTATGTCACTGCATAGGAATGTAGAAAACTGCGATTCTTGTTTAGGATAAACTCACCATGACATGAAACGTGAACATTCATGCCTCCTGTCCAAAGTCATTGCCCATCTCACACTCTAGCCCGGGAATTCCAGTCACAGACTGAGAGCCTGTTGAGTAAGGTGACATGCACACGTGCATGCACATCCATATGGATGGCTGTAGCATATCAGAGTGCAAAGAAAGAGACATCATCAACCAAAATGGGGAGCGCTATCTGTGTTCTGCTAGTTCATCACTTTCCAAGGCTTTGGAGGTCTTCTGGGAAAGCAAAGTTTTGTTTTCTTTGGATGATGGGAAGATAAGGCTGGTGGGCATCTCTCTCAAGAACATGTTTCTAGCAAGTTTAATGCAAGGACTGTGAATAATTAATGATTCCTGGTCATTAGTGTTCAATGGAAACAGAGTATCCATGGTAACATACATGGCTATCTTACAGTTACCGTGGACTTGTTCTCTACAGGGTCATCATTTCCTTAAAACTTTGGGTGCGGGGTTTTATTCCCTTTTACAGTTTCATTCAGATAGCAAGAAATGCTATCATCTTATTTCTGAACTTAGAAAATATTTACTCTTTAACATACACATGTGGAATGGCTGACAACAGCTGTCCTGCATTTTACATAATGTAAGCAATAGCATAGATCCATGATGCAGCTGAGGAGTAGAAGTAAAGAGAAGAACAGAAGATGATCAGTTGAGTAAGGATGAAACGATGAGAGAGCAGGAAATTAGAAGGTCTATGAGCTTTGTGGAGACTAGTTTCAGTTGTTCTTTATAGTAAAAAAAAAAAAAAAAAAAGAAGTCACAATGCAAAACACCTTCACCATTTCTTCCTTGAATTAGCATTTTTGAATTATGCTAATGCTCAAGCAATCTATAAAGTCTTTGAGTTTAGAGGACTATTCTGTTTCAAAGAGAAAAAAAAAAGGAAAAAGAAAAGGGTGTGTGTGTGAATAAAGAAAAAACAAAAAACACACATACAGAAACCATGCAACCACAAAAAAAAACACCAAGAATTCTACTTACTACAAGGGTTCTGCTGTGTTCAGAGCACTCTGTCTCTGGAGTAGGACACGTGATTTATTTTAACATACCTTTCAAAGATAAAGGTTTGCTACATGCATTTTTTTTTTTTTTTAAGGGAAGGAAGAAGCAAAAAGAATAAATCATGTAGGACAGAAAGCTACTATCGCCACTTATTTTTAAAAATACACTTTCCTTCCTACCTCTACAAGTGGTAAAAGGCTTGTAAGTTCAAAGCCACCTTTATCTTCCTTTTTAGTGGATTGTTTGGGGATTAGGCAATTCTGTGGTTGAAGTGGAACACCACCCCCGAACACTGTATCTGTTTTAACTCACCACTTTCATCCTTAACCCTGTAAGACCATTTGAGTTGTTCTAGAAATGACTACGTGAGTATCTGCATCCAAGTCAAAACTCTATGTGAAAGCACTACATGTCACCTCAACCAAATGAGGTAGAGTAGGCAGTCAAATTCATGTCTGGGTTGACAGATAATACCAGTTTCCGAGACTAAAATCTATCATTCCTGTTTTCCTACTGAGAAGAATCATAGTCCAATTATTGACTATATTTTTTTTTTCATCTTTTTAATTTAAAGCTCTACCAGGCATCATTAGAGGGGGAGGAAAATGACAAAATGGAGCGGGGTGCATCACTGATGCTGGAGAAATGACACCTTTGTGCATTCTCAGCTTTTGTAAAACATTGCGTAGCCTTGTTCTGGAAAATCCTGCTCCCTAGGCAGCAAATATTGATGCTTGTCCTGTCTGCCTTCCTAGCTCCCTGACAGCTGAGTTTTCAGGAGATGAGGGAGAGGTGCTTTGGAAGTGGAGCCCAGGCTAGCCAAACACAAAGGCTGCTCATAGTATAGAGAAAATTGGGAAGTAAAGAGCTCCTGAGCCATTACTATGGGAATCAGCCGTGTAGGGTTTTACAGTAGAAAGAGCGTGGAATGGTTTCTCAAAATGATACATTTCAACACCAGATGTATGGATAGGCTCTTTATAACGTTTTGCTTTTGTAAGAAGTTGCAGGGCAAAAGGGCAGTCACGCACTATGTGGTTATGCTGTCCTGGAAGTGCAGTGGATATTGGGATAGGCTCTGATCCAGCCACTTGCAGACCATTTTGGCTTCAACTACTTTTCTGCAGTGTCTTGAAGAATATGAATTTCTGACCTGAGACTGAGCATAGGAAAAGCTAAACCAAAATGTATTTGGCTCAGTACCTGGGAACAACCAAAGAATAGAATTGGATGGCAAAGTTTAACTTGATCGGATAGAAGTTTTGTAGAAGCACGGAACAAGCCTAGTGAGTGAAATGGCTATGGATCTGATTCACCAAGTTTCTGTGTCCTTCACAGCCAAAATTTCTGTCCTTTTGCAGCCAGTACTCACAAGTATTTAAGATTAATTTGTAGCTGAGGATGCCACAGATGAGGCTGGTCATAAGTATTCATTAAGCTTCCTATGCCTCTTTTTATTATCTCTAGCAAATTTTAGCTGCCTAAGTCACCCAGAGGTAATTTCTCATCTTGATTATGCTCAGAGTATGCTAGTGAGTGTGTAAATCGTCTCTTTCCCCCCTGCTCAGGGACAGTGGCTAAACATGCAGGGCCTAGATGGACCATATAAAGCAGCAGAAAGATTTAGGAGTGAGTTGCCAGGACTATACCCCAGCTGGGTGGAATGGGCATTTGTTGCAAGCAGTTTGGCCACAGGTCAAGTAAATCACAGAATCAATTCAGAGTTTAGACAAATACAGTGGAAATGATTTCACTCACATCTCATTTTAATGAAAAGTTGCCTCTAGAGTTTCATTAAAGAGAAAAGAAAACATGCTTTTCATGTGCTTTCTTAGCTAATTGCTGATAATAGAGGAATTACAGTAGCATAATCACAAAGCGTGTCTGTAATATTGCTGTCTTTTTCACAATGATAAACTTTGAAAAGATAAAGGATTGTCAAACCTTGGTAGATGGCATATAGACTTAGGTGATGTGCATTTAACATTACATGCACAGCATGGCCTACTTAAAAAATAAATAAAAAAAAAATAGTACTGCATTCCTAACTTGCAAATGCTCTGCTTTCTGTCCCCCTGTTCAGGAACCCTGGGATGCACAGCACATTCCAGCACTGTTTTCTGCTTTCTGTGGTCTGCTAGTTGCACTTTCTTATCACCTCAGCAGACAAAGCAGTGACCCATCTGTACTGATGTAAGTTGCCTGCAGTTGTTATTTATTGATTTACCTTTACAGCACAAAAAATGTGGTTTGCTCGGAGTCATATCTGTGTTTCAGAACTGTGGGGATTGTCTCCCAAAATTACTGTGGTGAGGTAGAAATTCCTCAGCATGTCTGCTTGCATGGTTCGTGTCAGTCCTGTTAAGTAAATGAAGTGCTGCAGTCAGATCAGCAGTAAGGCTGGTGCTCTTTACATAGCTCTTCCAAATTGTTTAAGGCAGATTTTATCCTCTGGGAAATTGAATGGTTGCCATATTGGAGGATAGTGATTTAGTTGAGTGGACTTGCAGACTTCTGGAATTGCAGAACATTCATTGGGTGGCACCTTGGCAAGGAGAAAGGTCTTCTGATTTGTGGGGAAGACGGCTTAGGGTGAGCATCAGTAGACAGTGCCTCTTCAAGATCGACCCTTTTCTGCTCCGATGTACTCCGCTAAAGGTAGCAGAAGAGAGTTTGTGTGTATTGAGAGTGGATGCTGGGAACAAGGGAGATCCAAAGAAGTCCCAACGTCGTGATCTGACAGTTGATGTGATGTGAGAGAGGCTTCTAGATCTGTAACTTCTTTCGTGTGTGGGAGTTGTGCTATGTGACTGTCATGGGGGCTGTGGTTGTGCACAGACAGCTGGGCATCTACATGTATGGCTGTGGGCTTAAGCAAGCAAGCAGATTTCATGCTGCCATTATCACCATGTCATCTAGGATTCTGCTTCACAGGCAGCTCGGTCTTATCCTGGCATAGTGCAGAGAGCGTATGAGGAAATCCAGAGGCTCCCTTCTCTCAGTTCTGTGAGGTGTGCTGTATATGTCATGAGGTGAGGCTCATGTATATGTAGTCTTGAAGTATATGAAGATTGCAGTAGGCATGTGGTAAGTCAGGCTGGTTGGCCACACAACTTTGTAATGCAGGAGAGAGGGCAGAAGTGAGATACTAACAGAAATGGGCTACCCGGTAAATCTCACTGAAGAGCTGAGAAATTCTTTCCTCAACATTGAGAAGATTGAGGGAATGTGAAATTTAGATATTACTAGGTCATAGTGTGACAAAGTAAAAAGAGCTGCTTGTATCTACTGTCTTTATCTGAAGCCTACCGTGTCTTGCACTGGCATCAATAAGACCTGGATCAAGTTCTGTGTAGGTAGCGTGTAGTTCATAGGCCATTACAGGATGGAAATCAGGTACGGAAGTATGAAAGTAAAGCTGTGTGCTGTATTGGGGAAGTTTTTTTTAGCTTTGGAGTAGGATACACGCAGGTAAATTGCAAATCAGCATGTGAGTGTGAGCTCTTTCAATTTTGGAGTAATTTAAATGTATATTTTCTCCTCCACTCTCCAGGAAAGACACACCAGTTCATTAACTTCCTTAATAAAGTAAAAACTTGTATTTCCTTAAACTTTTAAATCCAGCTCCTGATTCCGTAATATTCTTAATCAAATCCTCAGCAGCTGAAAAGGTTGTTAAATATCTTGTTTAGGTTTATGTGTACAGCAACATCAAATGTTCTTTACGCAATCGTGATGAAAATGCATAATCCTTAGGGAAAAAAAAAAAAAGAGGTTTAAGATATTTTTTTAAACAGCTCTTAAACTTAATTAAAGGAAGTTAAGGGGATTGGAAACAGTGTTTAAAGGATGGCCTGTGGCATAAACTTCAAGATAGAGAAGGTAGCACATAAATCTTGAACTGGGGATTAATATGCAATTTATACAGAAATGGCCTCTCTGGCCTTTCTAATGTGGGTCTAGAGAGCTCTCATATTGGTTTCAGCTTAGCTGAATTATTAATAAAGGGCATGAATACCACAGTACCCTCTTAGCTCATTCCTCTGAATGACACAGGCACATTGATTGGACTGCTCTGGTTGCTGAGACTCCTTGACATTTTGATGAGGAAGCTGTACCCTGATCAAAGGTAGAGCTGGTTTGTATCAATCTCCAGCTATACAAAGATAAGATAGCTACTGCATACATGAGGAAGGAAAACTGAGGCTGTTCTACCTCCTCTGCTCCTTCCCCTGCTCCCCCCACTGCAAACATTCATGTCTGTTAGACATGTTAAGAAGTATCCTAACTAGTTTGTGTTTTTTTTTTTTTTTTTTAAACAGGTCCCTTATTCAATGCAAATATGTGCCTCACTTTCTACGTCAACAGTTTGAAGATTCATCAGCAGATCCACTCCCAGAAAAGATGAGAGAATCAGTGGTAAGACCTTTTCTTTCATTACTTTCTGCGTGAAGTGCTTTCCCATCCATTTTCCACATTGAGAAATCTTCTAACTATTCTTAATTAGCAATTTAAATATTTAAACTAATAAAAACAGAAAATGGAAGGATATCTGTCCTGTTCCTTTAAATCCACAGTTTGAAACTGTGGGAAGTACTTCCAGACCTCTCCAGAGAGTCCTGAAGGGAGAACTGGTACCCTGGAGAGGTTGATCTCATAGAGTTCATGTGGGAAGATCATCAAGCTTCTCAAAGTGTTAAGGGGCATTAGGGATTTCCTAGAGTCATGAACTGTCATGTTCTTAGCTTTCAGACAGTGATTCTTCCTGATCACATCCTAATGCCTGCTTAGGAGCATTTACAGCAAAGGCAATTATTCCTAAAGTCCTGAATGCTTTCAGAACCAGGGAGTGCTCAGAGTGTCTGGGAGACAGACCGCCTTTTTTGACCTTAAGACACAGCCTGAGAGTCAAAAGTGCCAAGGGATACAGGTCACTAGTACGGTGCCTGGCCTGGCCTCCAGGTGTCCCTTCATGTGGATGCATCTCTCTTGTATATCTTGTATCATGTTTGATGGACATTTTATAAGGTGTTATGTAGCCTAAATTAAGCATATGAGTTTAATCCATTATATCAGTATTTTCTGCTTTTCATTGCTTAGCTGCTGCTTAGATTATTTCCTACCAAGTACAATGTTAAATTGCTTACTGTAATAAGGCCCACATAGGATTAAGTGATACATGTATGTTTGGTCCTTGGCTTTATTGAGCTTCAGCTTCTTGCAAACTGAGCCACATTGCAATGTGAATGTAGTAACAGGAATAAAAAAAAAGAAAAAACTTTTTCTTTTTTGCTATATTTGGTGTGTAGACTTTTGCCACGAGTCATTGTCAGTCCATTCTTGTACACAGACACTGTATTGCAGATGCAATGGAAAGCTTCTCTTTCCCTGGTATTTATATCCCACTTGTATCTTTTGCTGATAGCACCCATTTTGGAGCAGTACAGAGTCTGATCTCATCTGTTCTGTAGAGGGACTCTTGCCAAGGGACTGAAGCAGTTAATACAGCTGTCCACTTAATTGGTTTCATTTTGCAGTGCAGAGGGAAACCTTGAGCAATGCTTCAATACATTGAGGAACACAGCTACACAACAAAAGAACGAACAAATTCACGTCTAAGATCCTGATTGTATTTTCAAAATAGAGTTATGCTGCCGACTCCAGACCTGTTTTTGTGCCTAATGTGGATAGGGGTCTGATGTCTTATATTCACACAGTTACCATGTGGGTCAACTGCACTGGGGCTCTTCAGCCACTGGAGCTGAAGATGGCGACTCCTCAGTCTGCCAGGAGACTCTGCCTCCAGCTGCCAGGAGACTCCTCCTGTATCTCAAAGTGCAGTAGTAATATAGCAAGTAGTGAAGAATTGAACTAGCAAAAAATGCATCTACCTCAAGTTTGAGGGACACAGTCAAGCCATGGTCTCTACTGCCTGGCCTAAGCAATAACAATCATGTGCTTGTCAGGAGGCAACTGACTTTAAAAGCAAATTTAAATTTAACTTAAAATAAAAATAAAAAATCTGAGTGCTCCTCTGCAAGTAGAATAATCCCTGCCAGTGCTGTAAAAATGTGCTAGTGATGTTTAAATGCCACACAAAACAGCCAGCCCTGCTCAGGTCTGTATGTACATGTATGGTGTGCATAACAAGCCATTTAAATGAGGCCCTTTAAAATCAGAAATTCTGAGGCATACAAAACCAATTGGCATTGTTAAGCAGCTGAAAGCAAACAAGGTTAATACCAAAAATTAATCTGTTGTATTCTGTAGTGGCTTCATATTAATGTTAGCAGTAATAAATACAACATCTCTAATGTTTAGTTACATGACCTTTACTATTTCCCTTTGCTTGAATAGCTGTGGAAGAATTGCCAGCTTTGGAAGCCTGAATTATAAAACAGCTGTGATGGATAATTGACCATTCAACTTTGAGAATGGAGCTTCCTACCATTATAATTAATTTCTATAGGCATCCACATGGCTGATTGCTAGATTAACCAGTGGCCTGAGGGTGTTAATGTGTTACATTCAAACCCAGGTTCCTTCCTGGCCTTTAATACAAACATTTAGATAATCAGTGAAAGGCTTTGTACAAAGCTCCAAAAGTGTAATCAAAAATAATAATAAAAAATCCTGTTATAATATGTAAAATCTCTGAGGCATTAAATGCGGTGTTGTTAAGTCAGTATTTCTTTGTTGCCTTGAGTGTAAAATGGAGGGAAAAAGAAAAAGAACACCTGCTTTCACCCCAAACCATAACACATGTGGTAACACAGTGGTAATGACTCTCACTGAAGAGATTTTAGCTGTGATCAGAGCCTAACTTTCCTATATTGGATCAAATACAACAAAGGATTTAAGCGCCGCATTGTAGGGTGATTCAAGATTCAATTCATAAGTGCCTGTGGTTGGGAATGGAATCCAAAGTCCTGCTTTAGACAGTTGGATTTAAATACAGGATGGAGGACAGAGTTGTGTAGAGGGAGGCATGTGCTTTGCAACAGCTAGCAAGGTCAGGGGATGCCAAGTGCAGGAGAGGGTCCTGTGTCCCATCCATGAAGACTGCAGGAAGATGCTTTCACTCATTTTGAGTTTCACAACTTTCAGTCCTCTCCTGAAAATGCTTTTTTTTTTTTTTTTTTTTTTTTTTCTTCTGGTGAGCTGAACAAGGCTCATTCTTACAAGACAGTCTGAACAGTTGGTGCTATAGTCAGCTCATCAAGCAGCTCACAGTGAAGTGAGCTGTTCAAATTCACATGGAACAACCATTGTGCAACCTACAGAAAAAGCAGTCTAGAAACAAGAACCAAAACTTCTCTGCTCCCTGATCTGCCTCCCTTTGTGTGGCTGACAGCTCTACTGGTCGAGTCACACTCCTTGCATTTCGCACAGAGCCTTTAGGCAGTGACTTGCCTTCAGCAAGAAGGGTGGAAGCCACAGACCCACCCACAGCAACCTGTAGGTGGATGCCCAGGGCCTTTTCCTGGAAAGTGGCTCTGAATCCCCTTTAGGCAGAGAGACAACTGCCTAGGGTCAGCAGTTTGGTGCAGGCTCTGGCCATCATGCATTGATATAAGACAAAGTTACTCCTGCCCAGTTTGTTTTAGAACAGGGGAAAAAAAAAAGTTTCAATGTGTCTGCCACATCAAGCTCCTGCCTCCTGTGTGGACCATGATGCAAGTCAGCAGCTGAGCAGTATGTTTACATTTTGAAGCAGTTCTGTGCACGTGCAAAGGGCGTGTGCCTGGCATAAATGAAACCTTAGGCACTGCAGATATCACCGAAGTTGGAATGCAACTATCTAATTTGGATTCAAATACCTGGATAGTAAGTCTTGCTTTAAAACCACAGACCTTTTCCTGTATGTGTTGCAATGTGTCAAAAGCAGTGTGATTGAACCTTAAAAAGAGCACTTGTAAAGTCAAAGATGGGAAAGTTGAGAAATACCATGCAAATACCATGCAGTACAGTCTGTGTAATACAGTTTGCTCTCTTTGGTGAGCTGGCCTGAGCGTGGAATGGAAAGCTTGGATGCCTTTTCCCCCTGCCCCCAATATCTATTATTGTCAGTACTTCTGATTTTATAGCCAAGTTCTTAATGTTTGATATAGTTCTTGAAACGGCAGCTTCTGCAGTCACATGGTTATGAAAACAACTCAGCTGTCATTTTAATAGTAATCCTTTTTGCTTGTGGAGGAGAGCTTGAAAATATGATTGGCATGTGTTTGTTCTTACAAGCTTGTTTTAGATTATTGAGTAGTTGGGTTCAGCTGCACAGAAAAATGATACTTGATGAAGACTTTTCATAATACATCTCCACAAAAGGGCTGGAGTACGGTGCTGCATAAACCTGGCACTGCTCAACTTTCTCAGATACTGAATTTTATAACCTCAGTACTGCTGCTTTTTATTGGCTTTGTGTGAAGTAGCTTTAAAATTTTGCAAATGTTACAAAATTCTGTCAGTTATATGAGTTGGCGATAATTCCCTTATTGGGGTTTTGACCACAGTTTTTCAGTACTGCTACACATACTAAATCCCCAATATTTGCTAGTGAGAGAAGGTCTAAAACTGACTGTAGAGAGCCTGTGGGGATGTGTAGGGGTCAAAGGTTTGTTCATTGAAGATGACCTTCTCTGAAAGGTCCCTAATGTGGTTTTCATGGTGCATATGGTGGCCAACAAGCAAGGGACAAGGCCAGCAGTGCTGGGTTCTGGAAAGATGGTTCAGGAGGAGTCCAGCCTAACTCTCTTCCTGTTTCTTCCCATCTGTAGTCCTTCCTGAGCACCATACTGCCTGAAGAGGGCACAGCCTGAGGAGTGGAGTGAGCGCTGCTCATTTGCAAGGATGGCTTTCTGAGCAAACTGAGAAAAGACACAGGGCAGGTTTTATTGCTTGAGAATTCAGCTAAACTGGATTGGAGTTTCATGGGACAAAGCAAAAGTACCTTTTGAGCCTGAAGGCTTTTTAGTCCTGCTGAATTTCAAAGGCCTACTGCAGCAAGTGGAAGTGCTGATGCTGGTGACCTTTTACCAAGCATTTCTCAAAACAGACAGTGATAGGCAGCCTAAATATAGTGGTTGCTGCCAGCTTCCCCTGTAATTCACAACCCTTCTGTTCGCTGCTTCTACTTTCTTTGTTTATCTCCCTTATTCTTAGGTTTGCTATCGCAGCATTATTTTATGTTTCCTTTTCTTGTCTCTGATGAGATGAATGAAGGCTACCTAGATTGCAGCACCAGGAAATTGGATGTGTTTCAAATTCTAAAAAAGTGTTGTATTCCACGTGTTGTTTCTAGATGCCTTTGAATTAAAATATAAGTTAGTATTTAAACCAAGAGCTACAAATAGTTACTCATATGATAACTTAGTGCAAGTATTGAGTGCTGAACTTAACCATCCCTCTTATAAATCTAGGACAAGATTTTCATTTACTGGGAAAGACGTTTGAGTGACCTCTGAAGTACAATTCAGGAGATCACAGAGCTCAAAAGCTATCTTGTTTATTTGTTTACCGAGAATGACATTTTAATCACAAGAAAAATGGGTGGCTGGAAAGACCGTGATATTTTCTAATCTTTCAAAACAAAATTACTCCTACTGTAGTTATAGATCTTTATATAAATGCAGACTTGTCCTTGCGTTATCATTCGGTGATACCAGAAAACGCCTTGTCTGAAATCTGTAAGGTCTTGCTGTAATTTGGCTTCTGATACAGAAAATCAGAGAATGGGACATGTGACTTTAGAACATCAGAAACAGAAGTTAATATATTTATTGCAACATTATAGAACAGCATGAGTCATTTCAGTAATGCAAGAAAAAGTAAAACTGAAGCAATCGTATTGCTTGCAAATAGGTCAAGGAACCAGAATTTTGATTTCCCAAACCAAAAGACTGTAATGCGAAAGAACTATATTCCTTAAACAGGATCAGACTCAGTATGAAAATGTATTACTTTTATTTCTGCAGTGTTAAAACCAGATTTTAAAATGTATCTTAAACGTAGGCACGATGAATTTAAACATAGTTACTTTGACAAACGTAGCATACCAAGAAATAATTTCACAAAGCAGAGTGGAGAAAAAACTTTATCAGGAAGTGAAGATTAGCCTCAACACAATGCAGACTGCGAGTACTTGGGAAGCAAGTCACTTACTTTGCCTAGTTGAAATAGTATTGGCTTGCTAATTTTGTATAAAATAATTTTCACAGAAAGAAATTTTGAAATCGGATCTCATTGTCTGCACAGCGGCTGCTGTTCTGTCATTTGCTGTCAGTGCCAGCACTGTGTTTCTATCATTAAGGGTATGTATCTGTCCTTTATTTTTTTTCTAAGGTATTATCTCTTTTATGCAAAACCACAGGATACTTTAGCTGGAAGAAATAGAGATTGTGGAAAGAGAAATTAGGGAAAGTGTATTTACTGACCATGATAACTTAATGCTTTTTGATTTGCAGTGCAATTAGATTGTGGATATCTGTATTAGGCAAAGTATTACTTATCTGGTGTTTCTTCCTTTAATCCTTTGCATATCTGCACCTCTTTTAGGATATGCAACAGGGGAGACAGAAAGGACAAACCTAATCATTTACCTTTTCTCCTCCATTTAGGGGGAAAAGAAAACAACAATTCAACAATTGTTCATGCAAAATACATATTTCAAAACACATCCACCTGTGTAGTCAGTTTGAACATGAGTTTCTAAGTGCGCAGAAATACCATTTTAGGAAATGTTGTTACATATCTGCAAATTATAACTGTTTTTCTTTCTTTCTCACTTGGCCCAGCCATTTCTCAGCATTGTCCTGTTCGCTTTAGCGTGGACTGTGGGATTCGTAACACATTACATACTTCCTCAGCTTCGCAAGCATCACCCCTGGCTGTGGATCTCCCACCCCATACTTAAAAGCAAAGAGCACCGGCAACGGGAAGTGAGAGGTTTGTAATGAAATCTTATCTAAACAATGGATGCAGTGGCTTGCAGCTTGTCTTGATTTAAAAACAAAAATCCAGAAGGAACAGGGCTGAGGGGATAATTTATGTTTTATATTTGATAAGATGTCCCATGAGCCTTTTCTTTTCAAGGCTAAACAGTCCCAGCTCTCTCAGCCTCTCCTTGTATGCCAAACACAACAGTCCTTTAAACATCTTGCTGGCTCTAAGTGGCCTTTCATGAGCCATCATTTGATCTGCTTTTTTTTTTTTGCTTTTACATTACAATACTGTTACTTGTGTTGCTTGATACACTGGCATTACAAATAATTTAAAAGTTTGAATTGAAAGATTATGAATGAAATTGAGGTAGAATTATTTCTACTTTTTGACTTACAATTATGCATCATTTGGACAGCATGGATAATGCAAGTTAGTTTTAATTTCCATCGTAACACTTTTAGAGGAACTTAAAAATTGAAGGAAACTGAAAATTTCTTGATGACTTGTTCTTGTTTGTCTGCTGGCTTCAGCAGTGGTGCCCTGACACCAGTGTATGTAAATATTTTAGTATACTGGGGTCTGATCTCCTGTTCTGATTTAGTTATTTCCAGGAGCAGACAGTATACTTTGAGAAGGACAGTTATTTTCCCCCAGCTCTCATCTTGTATTTGCTACCAGCCAAAAGCTTGCTTGTCATTTTTTGATGGATCCTGTACCTTAATCATTCTCAATATATGTTCCTGAGGTGTTTGAAGACAATGTTGTCAGAACACAGTCTGCTGAGGGACTTTAATCTGTTCAGCTAGGCAACAAAAGAGTTCAGATCACTCTCTGCAAAAATACGCGTTAAGGATTTAAATTTTCTTTTAAAAATTGTGTCTTTCAAAATGATTACTTTCCAAACAAGGCTTGGGTATGAAAAGGTACCCCAGAGACTCGATTGAAGGTTGCCTTTTAACTTTTACTGCAATACAGCAAGGAAAGCGTAGTAGAAATATAGATGTTTTTAAGGTTCATGTCCAATTGAAAACATTGTTCGGGGCTTTCTCTCCTTGATAATCATGAAGTCTGATGTGTACCCAAGTTTTGTTGTTGCATTAACTTAATCATAAGACATTACTGTAGGTCTTCTTTGCTTTGTCCCCTATTAAGTCTGTCTTCATTTGTCAGAAAACGTTATTTTCCTAAATGCAATGACTCAGCTTTTGAAAAGGTTGAGGTCTACATAGAGAGATGCCAGATTGATCTCCACAGATGGGTTTCCTTCTACTTTGAGATCAGATGCATTTCACGTGGTACCTGCTACAGGCAGCAGGCTTTTCTGCTTCCTTTGCAGTCCTCATTTTATATAATTTATATTTCCTCACTTTGGGGTTTAAATATTATTGGAATGCTATGGTCTTCTGTGTAGAAAGCAAGAGTTTAATTTATTTATTTTTTTTGTCTATTTATTTATTTATTCCCTGGTCCCTCGAGCTGCTGAAAAGGATTTTTTACCATGTTCTGAGATGAGAGGCTGAGGAGAAAAAGTTGTGTAATCCCTTTGGTAGATATGTCTGACAGGCTGTCTTCTTTTTTTTACCCTGTAAGAAAAATGTAGAAGCAGAACTTAAAGGTTACCTTTGTGTATAGCAGAAGGAGGTTGGAAAAGAACTGTATTCTATATTTTCAGGCGTGAACAGTAACAGGACAAATACACAAAGCAAGGGTTCTGTTAGCACTATTAACAGCATATAATTTAATTTTCAGCTTCCTAATTTTTGACAAGTGCAGTTCTTATGGTAAGGATGAATGATTGCTAGCAATTAGATGAGCAGCTGGTAATGACAATTCCACAAGTTTATTCTTGGGTTTGTTTTACAGACTTCAGACGAGTTATTTGGACTTTCAGGCCCTCCACAATATGGCAATTTTCAGAACAGTTCTCATGATGCACCTATGAGATAACTGATATATTTCTTGTTATTATTTTGTATGAGTGCAAGAAGAAAGGCTGAGCTTAAGATGTGTGAGCTTATGGTACAACAGATGTGTAGAAAGTAACGACAGACTGTGTGAGAAGGCCTGAAGCAAAAGATTCTTAGATTGTTTCCTCCTCCTTCCCCATTTCTGCTCTTATACCCCACAGACTCATCTAAGCCATTTTCAAACCATCCACTTCTTTCCCTGGGTGCCCCCTCAATATTTGCTATTCTTTTCTCTGTGCGTTGTCCATACATGCCTTGCCATGTCTTTCTGCTCCTGTGGCTACCTTTCCTTTTGGTCTATTTGATATGCACATCTCTTTATTCAAGCTCAAGTTCTTACACAGAAATTGGCTTTGGCCAGCCAGATGAAGTTTTGTAGAGCATAGGAGCTCTGAAAGCAATTTGTAGATCAGGAGAAGGAGAGAGCATAGAGAATAAAAGCTAGGTTCCAAAATAGGCATCTGACTGTGTGTGTATAATCTTAGGAGGTAGCCTGTCAGCATGTTGTCGTTCTTTGTCATTGAGAAGGTGGTGTGTGGCTGTGTGTGTGTGTATACATAATTATTTTCATTTCTGCAGGAAAAAGTGTTGGAGATTCAGTAGCTGGCATTGTTATTTCTGAGTCAATACCAGGTTCTGCCTTTTTGTGTTTGCTCTGTTTCTCCAATAACCTTGTGTAGATGAGTTCAGTTAAGAAGAAAGATGCTACTGTTTTCAGTACACAAGTGGTTCTGCACTCAGTTCACCTAAGTTCTCGTAGCACTTTAGTTGTACAGAACATTCTGTTCTTATTTAATATTCCCATTAAACCTGTGATCTTGTTAGAAAAGTCTACTGCAGAAAAAGATATTCTTTACTGGTGGGTGATGTGATCCTGGCAGATAGTTATTACAACAGCTGTTCTTAAAGTGTCTTGAGAAACATCTGTGACAATGTCTTGCTCCTATTACTTCTTCAGTCTTTAGATATCAAAGCGTGTTTAGTAATGAGGTCAGTAATACTTTGCAGTCAAATAAACAATATTTTGCCAGTTGGAGAGAGAGGCGCAAAGTTCAAATGAGGTTCCTGGTCAGAGCCAGAGCTGGAGAGGGCCTCTCCAGAACCATTGCATTACTAAAGGTGCTATTTAATACAGTGACTAGTAATTGAATTAGGTAGAATCTGCCATTTAGCATGTGCCACCTCTTATAGTTTCTGAGCATTTCTCATGAATATGATTATAAAAAGCAAAACAGATACTCTCCAAACTCGGAGAGAAAAATGATTTCTCTGGGGGAAAAAAAAAAAAAAGAGGATTTCTTTGTGTAATGAATTAGTTGGTTTATTGTATTTATTAATATGAGCTAACTCATATTGTTACTTCTATGGTATTGCAGTGCAAAAATGCAGATAATTTGATGAAATGGTGTGTTATCTGATTTTTTTATTTCAGATGCTGCTCATTTGATGTGGTTTGAAAGACTCTATGTGTGGCTTCAGTGCTTTGAGAAATACATCTTGTATCCAGCTATAATATTGAATGCCCTCACCATTGATGCTTTCTCAATTAGTAAATACAAGAAGCTTGGTACACAGTAAGTTGATTTGCTTATAACTCATGGCATGTGATTAGTAGACTATTCAGATTTACACTAAAGACTGAGAAATGAAATTTGTTTCTTAAATAAGTCTGCTTTTCACAATTTTCCTTTGTGCCTGAACTAATAATGTATTAGTTCAGTATACAATAATCATTGGCTCTGCGGAAAAAGAAAAAAAAAAAAAAAAAGCTACCATAGCACATGCTAAGGCATGACTCTAGTGAGAGACAGAGAAATTAAAAGATTAAAGAGCTATATATAGATATATATGGAATGTCTAAATGTCAATTAAAAGCAAGACGATCTATACTAGGCTGCAGGTGTCTGATGGGTATAAACACAGTGGGGTAACTAGAATTAATCAGATGAAAATGAGAAATCGAGGCTGGATATCAGGAAACATTTCCTAACTGAGGATTGTTAAGACTATGGCGTAGCCTCCCAGAGGAATTATCGGCAGCTTCACCACTCAAGTCAGACTAAACTGAATAAAATATTCAATAGTGTAGAATGGCAGGTAGTCCTGCATTAAAAGTGGTTTTAGAAAGATATGGATATACTTTTTTTTTTTTTTTTTTTTTTTTTTTCCCAAGTCTGTCTCTGATATTAAGCAGAAGTGATCCATGGACTCACAGTATGATTCTTGCAGAGACAGCCTTTTATGGTAAATATTTTGGTTGGTGACTTACCTACTGCAGATATTCAGCAGGCTTAGTGACTGCAGTATCCCCAGTGAGCAGAATTTCTGCAGTCTTTTTATCAGAATGACAGTGATGCAGATGATAAAAACAAAGAAACAGCTTGTGTTCAGGAAGGAAAGTTCCAGTACCAGGAAAAACTGCTGGGGCAGGGAGAAGTTCCTCAGTATTAATAATAATTTAGATTTTTGACTTTAAAAATTAGATTTAGAAATTAATGTACAAATGCATGTTTTGCTTATTCTTCTCTTAAAGAATAACACAGCTTTAAGGACTAATTTTTTTATATATATATTTTTAAATATATTCTCTGCTTATAGTGGCTAAAACTAGCATAGATTGTTAAACAGATTTTTCCATATATTCCTCCCAGACAGCTGCTTTTCCAGAGAGACTCTCAATGGTCACTCAGATGGGCTGTGTAGTTCCCCAGTGACCTTTTTGTCCTTGGGAGATTCTAAGGTTGATGTGCTTCAGGGGTTTAGGTGTGTTATTCAGGGTAGGTCTGTGTTGATGACCATCACTGTATTTGGTTCTGCAGGGCTGGGAAAACTAAAACATAATCAAAATGATATTTTTCAGTAGTTAGCAGACGTGAGTGAATACATGCACAGAGCAAATACGTGGAGTTTAAAAGGTGCTATTTCTGCATAGTCATTCCTCAAAGCTAAATTACACTTTAAAGTATCACCTCCCTGAAGCCTTCAGATGTAGTGAGTCTGTCCAAAAATCTTGAGATTAAAGAAAGCAATTACATTTGTCTGCCTCTGATTGTTTAGCCTGTAGGGGAATTACATGACAATCCTTTGCTTCCCCATCCTCTGTGTGTATGTGTGATCACCTTGGATTTAAATCTACCTTTTAGCATGCCAGTAAAAATAAAATTCCTGACTGCAATTTCAAAGAAGTTCCACTCAGGTATGCCCAGACTTCAATCAAAGAGATGCTGTTGACTTAGGGAGCTAAACCCTATGCTGACAGTGGTAGAGCTATAGAGCTGTAGCTCCTTTCAGACAGTAAAGCCCATGGGTGAATGCTGCTGTGTCAAGACTACTGCTGACCTTGGTGGTACAAATCAGTTTGGGCTATGTTTACCCATGTGACAACTGTATTAGTGGACTGCAAGGAAGATGAACTCTTGTTTTTTTTAGTCCATAAGGTACAGAACTTGCCTTTCCTGCCCCTTGTTGGCTTTCTCCTGATCTGCTGCCTCTGGTAATAGGAGCACAGAGGCAGGAGAGGATGGAAGTTGCCACATAGTTTTCTGTCTGCTTTTTGTCTACGCTGATCTTCATGTCTTTCCTTCTTTTTCTTGTAACTGAGGTTGCAGCACTCCCAGTATCCCCTTCTCTCGCACTCCTCTTTAGTTTTGTTCCACTAAGACTAGCTTGTAAATGCCACGCACAAGACCTTTGTCCTCAGATCCTATCTCTTTCTCCTCAACTCTGTAAGCCCTTGAAGGAGTCCTAGATTCTCCTTTGTCCTTCATATGCCATGTTGCTAACACAGAGAAAATATAACCCTCAGTATATAGATAGCTATTTTCTTTTGTTGGAACACTCCTTACTTATTTACCACCCGAGGATCAGACTGTATCATGCTGCAGAGAAGGGAAGGCACTCTCCTTTTATGTGTCTGAAAATACCCAATGTGGTAAGTTTTGTTTGATTTTATTTTGGAGTTTTTCTCAATTCAAATCTATTTCTTAAAGTAAGTTTCATCTTGTTTTATGATTAAAAGGACTGAAGTGGTTTGCTTCTTGGAGAGGCAGCACAGCTGCTTTCACAGCCAGAAGTTCGCTACAACTTTGGAGACCCTAATGTGCTGGTTATTAGTGGGATTCATGCTGACAAGCTGAAATGCCTTCTCATGTTACCTGCCACAGAGAGTTCAGAAATAAGCCCTTATTTCTCATTCTCTCTCTCCCGCTTTCTCTCTACTGGGAGTTAAGGCACCGGGAAAGGCATCTTGTGCGACAGTATCTTTAAAGAAGAGGGATAATGAGCAACTTGTTACCTGTTACCCCTTGAGAGCATTATTTTATAAATGTCCTTTTTGTGAAATTTTCCAGGTGTTAACAGATTTGGTAAGGAAAAAGTCATCTTTTTGCTCTATCATCTCTAAAATTTCCATGTGAAAATTCTTCCACGTTGTAAGAATTTTATTCTTTCTGCGAAACATAAGATCCAAATGGTTTGCACGTGACACATTGGGATGGATTCTGGTGACTTCAGAATCTGTTCGATTTAGGCACTAGGTTAGCCCTTCAGGAATTCGGGGAAAATTTAAAACCGCAGCTTTGACAAGGCGAGAAATAAGGTCAGCTTGGTAATTCATTCAAAGAGTGAAGTCCTGGTGATTCATTAGAATGACCTGCACTCAGAGAAACTTGTATCTTCATTAAGGAAAATACACAATAATGAATAAATGCCACGTGAGATCAACCTGGAAATGCACAGGCTGAGAGCCTTCCTAGAATGATGAAAACCTGTTTGGAGCTTTCTGACCCATCAAATGTCAGTCATGGCAGCAGGTATTCTCCTGGTTCGCAGCAGGATGGAGGAGAACCTCCTGTGCATTTTGCAAATATGTGGCCTACTTTATGAAGTCACTCAGTATTCATTAAAATCCCCATCTATTTTTACCAGCATCAAAACACAACACATCTCCCCAAAAGTATTTGTATTTGTGTTTAATTTACATAGGAGAAGTCATCTGGCTCTCAATTCACAGGGAGTTACTTGTACATGTCTATTAAGTTTATGTTGTCTTTTCAGGAATAGATCCAATTCAGCTTTTAGGCATCAACATGTAAAACTGCAAACCGAATGTACTTGTTCAAGTGCCAGAAAGCCCTGGGGATGCCTAATATCACTAAATACTCCTGAACTTGACTTGATGGTTCATTAGGAGGCTCAAGGTGTACTTCTGAACGTGCCTGGAGCTTTCTGAATAAATAACTTTTACCTTACCCTGACTAGGAAGCAAACACCCAAAGGTTTTGAGCTGAGAGGTGTTGCCCAACATGTGATCAGGATTGGGGTCACAAAATACTGCTTCTGTTTCCTTCCTTTTAAAGACCTTGGTGGCGCAGTCGGTGTTGCCTACTTCATTTAACCAAAGTCCAGCTGCTGAGCTCCTGCCAGGAAAGTGGAGGCTATGGAAGGTTTGCTCCTGATTCCTCCTGCTTTGCTGGGAAGGAAGTTCTTGTAATGGTGAGGAATCATGGGTTCCAATTCCTGCTTGAAACCCTATCACCGTGTCTTCTAGTGGTTGTTAGATAAAAATACAGGACCATGCCAGTGTTTACTGTGTGGAGCCCAGTACTGTGTTGCAGCTCAGGGGAGTGCTTGCCAACAAAGATGTGGAATCTTACTCTGCATTTCTGGTGACAAAAAGCCTTTAAACAGATGCAGCAGGAGTTGAGGGTACTTTGGAGGATGGAATGCAGGTCTCAATTCCTCCAGGGCTGGAAAGTGGATGGATTTGGGTTCTTTCCTTCCCATGCAAGTATTCTAGACAGCAGGGTGCTGCAGGAAAGTGTGGTGTCACAACCGCCCTATTGAAAGAATACAGCCACGGTCAGTTACCTTCAAGAATGAGCAAAAACGCTTAACTGTGCAGAAAGGAACAGAAGGAGACAAAGTTTCCACACCTGCAGTTTTAGGTCAGTGTGGGTTAAGACGGGGCAGTGTGTTCAAACCCATCACCATCCTGGTGATTTCCTCTAGGATTTCCTCTAGGCTAACTTTAGACATTTGCTTGTTGCCTGATTCTCCCCTCACACTGAAGGAGGAGCCAAAGTGCATTGCCTTTGGTTTTGATTCTACCCGGGTGATCTAAAACTAATGTCTGAGACCTTCCTAGTGTGTAACCCCCTAAGTGGGCTGTAATTATCAAGAGATCAAAATTGCTAAGATCATCTTTCTAATTCTGTAAAGTATCTTAAAAACAAAACTAAAAAACAACCTCAAGTCTCAGAGTTCTGATATATATATACAGAGACTGGAATGGTTTTCTAAATTTAAGGTGTGCTAACACATTACCTCCATCTTTTCTTCTCATTTAATTCTACTACCTTTTTTTATTGTGTAGTTTTCTGGGTAGTAAAAAAAGGAACATTATTGTCTTGGAGATGCAGTAGAAAGCACTTTAATTTTTGGAGAGCTTCATGGTTTTCTGTATGGTCACTTAGTACTTAGCATTCTCAGCTTAAGTTCACTGTCTAATAAAGTAGAATGAAATGCAGATTGCATGAGTTTTACAACATATAGGTACAATGCACAATTTCTTTTAATCTGATGAAGGAATTACTATATAGACTAGATGACCTGCAAAACAACAATATTAAAGATTTCAAGCATCTCATATCCATGGGTGTTTCTATCCATAATTTAGGCATAGTATGTAATAGGAGAATATTTATAAACTGTGATCAAGTTAAATTTCTAGTCATAAAAATTGGAGTGGGTTCAAGATGTTTTCTTAAATTACAGCAATGGATTAATGGAATAATGAAGATAAATTCCGAAACAAATTTTATTTTAAGAGCTGTATATAGTATAGCCTTTTTAGGTTCTTGGATTTTAGTAGCCAATACTCTTCTTTTGGTACATAATTATTTCTTTATCACAGATTACAAGTGTGTGATAAAATAAAAAGTTGCAGATGGGTAATGTGATTATTAAGAGAACACAGGATTAACATCAGAAATCAATAAGATGTGTAGATTTAGATATACAAAGCACTCTGAAACACATCTGGTGCAGCTATTTGTATTTAAGAGCTTCATAATTCAATGTTTTTATTACTTTGACTTGATTAGGTTTTTCTTTCTGTATTTCTTACAGCTGTGATATTATCCTGATAACAGTTGCTGGGATGAAACTCCTCCGTTCCTCATTCTGTAATCCTATTAATCAGTTTGTTACTTTGAGCTTTACTGTGATCTTCTTCCGATTTGACTATAGAGACATTTCAGAAAATTTCTTGCTGGATTTCTTCATGATGTCCATTGTGTTTCACAAGGCAAGTTTTCTGTCATTTCTTTGGAAAAATGTATTTCATAGCTTTGATTTATCTTCTCAATGTCACTGTGCTGATCAATATGTGGTGGTATTTGTCAGAAATGATGCAGACATATATAGGCACAGATTACTGGTATTATAGAGGGAAAAAAATCTGTAAGCTAAAACCAAGGTTTCAGGTAAATGTCTTCTGGTTTTGTGCAGTGTTTTGCATTTACTTTTTGTTCACATGTTGTTACAGAAGTTCATAACTATCATTTTCAAGAGCAAAATCCTCAATGGGTTGGAAAGAGCCTCTTGGGTCATTAGTGCAGGGCTGCCCTCCAGATCAATCGCCTGGGTGTTTTTTTATCTATGTTTCCTTTGAATGCCTCTTGTATTCAACTCAACAACTTCCTCTGGGAAATTATTCCACTAGATAATCATCCTCAGGATAATAAATGTTTTCCTAATGTCAGACTTAACATTTTTCTTTTCCTAGTTTCTATGCGTTATCTTTGTAATGCTGCCCTTAACCTTAACCTCAAAGCTCCTTCCTCTTTCTCATTGTTAACCCTTGGCTAGTATAGAATGTTTTCTAGTTGCATTAACTTCCAAAACAAACAAACCAATAAAACCAAACCAACAACAAAAAAACACTTTCTGCATCATTTGGATCATATCCTGCCTTGATTGACTATCTATGCTGTTTCACTGGAAAAAGTAGATTTAACTGATACCTAGATAAAACATGAGAAAGTACTGAAGACTGGCCTGAAGCTTTTACCAATTCTTTTGCATTTAGCTTTTAAATTCTCTGGTCCCTGATTGTTGTAACATACAATACGGTCCAGAGGTAATTCTGCTGAGGTGCTTTTTTTTCTTGTCCTTTGTTGTTGATTTTGTTTGGTGGGTTTCTTTCACTAAAATATTCCTGCTACAAGTGTGAGTATGACCCAGCTAACATGACTTCTTTTATGAGAGAAGAAAGGCGCGGTTCCATATTGACTGTAGTATGTTCTGTGGGAGATGCCTATCAATGCGTAGATGTATTGAGCCCTTCTCTACAAGGAGCATCAGCTAACACTGCTGCTCCCACCCACACGAAGTTTCAGCCTTCCTGAGGAAAAGCCCAGTTTATTGGTGTTACGTTGGTGGTTCCCAGTCACTCAGGCAAAGTGCAAAGCAGAAATTGAAGGCTTTCTCCTCACTTATTTCTGTGCTGCTGGAAGGTAGGAGGGGAAGGGAGGACTAACAGTAAGGTTGTGAGTCATCATGGCCTTTCTTTTTTTTTTTTTCCTTGGGCCACTGTCCAGCAGCAGCTTCACCTTCTTAAAGCCTCCAATCCTCAGTCCTGTACTGTTGCTCTGCTGCACCACCTCTGTGCTAGGGTGAGAAGGCAGGGACTAAGGGATGAAGTGAGGAAGAAAAGGAGCAAGAAGAGCTTCACAACCATCTTTTAAGAAGCACCGCTTTAGAAAGAACCACTCCCCACCACATACTGTGTGATCCTAAAATAGGGTCAGAGTAACTTTTAAGCTTCTTACCTCTGAGGGAAGATGAGCCGTGAAAGGGATGCAGAACTTGTTTGTGTTGTGGCAGTTTTTCAAGTACTTGTTGCTCTACTGTGTTCCCTAGGGAAAGGGTGTGTGTGCATTTTTACCACCAAAGCAGGTTGTTGATTATGTGCTTCAACAGACACCCTGTGTCCAGTTAACAACTTATATAGCCCTAAACCTAATTCTCCAAAAACCTCCTTAGGGAATCAAAAAATGAGCATCGGACTTGGAAGTTTCAGAATACATTAATTCTTTTGAAAATGTTGACCTTGTGAGCGTATCATAAAATACTGGTGTGGGCTATTATATATTTTTTGGAAGAGAGAGACATAGAGGCTTTTCAGTGTTGGTCGTGTGTTTTTTTTTGGAGTTGCTTCGTTAGTCTGGATCTACTGTTCACTGTACAAAGGAAAGTTATAGCAATAGGAATGAGATAATGAAGGATGCATACCAAATTGAGTAGAGATGTGTGCTGGAATAACTGCTACTTTCTAATACAGGCTTTCAACCTAGTAGAGATGTGTTTTTAAAACGCAGTTTTAGCATTGATCTGTCATCTTCTCCATATCTCATTAAATCTGAAATTTTGCAGGTCATTAGTTCATCAAGGGGACTTTCCATGCTCCATTTTAAAAAAAATGAAATTAAGTGGTTGAATTATTTATATTACAAAAGCACACGCACTGTTTCACAGTGATCATTAAAGCCAATCTGAAAAATAGCATAGCAGATGATAGCAATTAAAGTCCTATTAATTTCAAATCGTAAAGAACATATTTTCTTTACTGTAATTAAGGTCTGAGCCTTTATTAGCTCAATATTGTGGAACTTTTTAAAAGGATATGCTCACTTGAGGATAAAGATGATACGT
The DNA here is from genome assembly GCF_965140915.1 of Aythya marila. NCBI lineage: Eukaryota > Metazoa > Chordata > Aves > Anseriformes > Anatidae > Aythya > Aythya marila. The sequence goes on from NC_139044.1 coordinate 41,607,612, forward strand.
GTATTCCATACTATAGGCACTGAGCAAACTGCATCCAGATCTGTAGCTAAAAGCATTACAGGCCTTCACAAATTCTGTCCATCTGTAGTTCAGTCATTTTTATGTTTGAAGCTATTTTTAAAAAGATAAAGACAAGAACCAGAATAGTTTCTGTTGTCTTCACCTTTGGCTATGCAGAAGTTATCACACAATCATGGCTCTTATCTGCTTGCTTGTTGAAAGTGTCAACTTCCTACCATCAGAGTCATGGAACCCTACAAGTGCTATACTTTAATCATAGTGATGGCAATTTTTCAGCATGGTTACCCCGCAAAAAAAAAAAAAAAATTATTTGCATGCTGTCAGAGCAATGCAGCAGTAAGCATTTATTTTCTTCTGCCAGCCACTGGAGAAAGTGTCTAAATTCAACAGACATTCACAACTGTGCTAGTGAATCTTGAAGCAGATTGTGTTGAATAAAACTCTGCTAATAATGTTGGCTGGGATATTTCTGAATATCTGATTGTGCTTCTCTCATTTTCCCCATTGTGCAGTTGATTTAATGTACTTTAGTAAAATCAGATGCTCCAAATGAGCATATTGCCCTCTGAAGAAGTTGAGGCATGGAAGTCCGAATCACGGCACTGAGACTATCCGTTTGCAAATATCCAAACCACCCACACTGGGGTGATAGAGAGAACAAGAGAGTCTATTCAGTTCTATTCCTGAGGCTTTTTTAACCAACATAAATTTTTGGTCTATTTTAACATGATTATTAATACCACATGATTAATTCACTTTTTTTTGGAACAGCTGTTCACGTTCTGACCAGTTTTCAGAATGTGAAAAATTAATGCTAGAAGTTCATTAGCCATATGTTGAGTATGCTATTTTGTCTTTCAAATTACTGTAGGAAGGGAGCAAGATAAACATTTAGAAAAGACTTTATTTTTAATAATGATTACAGCTTTCAAATCAAGTGGAACAAGACTTCTCAATCTTTCTTATTTCAGGACATTCCATGTAGCCACCCACGGTTTGTCTTGTTGGCTACAGCCTGCGATTCTCCTGTCTGAAATTCCCATTGTCTATAGTCTTTAAATCAGAGCTAATTGGTCTTTTTAAAAATGTGATAGTTCATTCAAAAACTGTATGTATACTCCATGGGAAATTGAACTGGATAATTGAGACAGTCTTTGTGGTCTTCATGATTCCATGTAAACTTCTGATATAAGCCAGTTGTTCTCTTGGTCTTTTGAGAAGATGCTATAGTATCAGTGTGAAGTTTAATAAGTATGTTCATACTAGGTGAAACAGGAAAACCACACGTAATTGCGAATATATTCTTCACAAGGCACATTGAAGATGGAATCTATACCGGGACTTAGGAAGTTTCTTTGTAGACACCTAACAGTAATATTTTTTTTTCTATAGTAGGGTAGAAACCATGGGAATATTAACCAGTTAGGGGATATGGAAGAATACACAGTGAATACATGGTGGAAAGATGGACTTTTCTTAAAATGGTGAAAAGATGGATCTCTGATTTCTACTGAGGAAAAATTCTAACATACATAACACACACAAAAGGGAGAGCATATGAAGTGTGATATAACTCACCAAGTCCATCTTTCTTCAATGCAATTTAAAAAATAATAATAAAAGGAATGTGCCCAGCACTGCCCTCCTTGGTAACTGTGTGAGCTGCTTTTAAAAGATGTCTGGAATAACAGCTGTTGAAGTCAAGAATGAAGAGGTATTGTGAAGTGTGATTTAGAACTCAATGCAAATAATTTTAGAACAGCCAGGATATTGGTTTGGAACTGGTTAAGTGTTAACAAAAATGCCTAGGGCAAGGCTTGTCCCCAACTCTCTTCTGTGTTCTAAAGATCCAGCTTTGCATTTCATCCAGTGCCGTGTGCATCTTTTAACTCTTGTTGGTGGAGAAGTGTGATGCTGTCTTCCTGAACTACTTTTGGAGCCTCGATTGGTGCCAATGTTGATTTGAGGAAGCAAAGAGAGAAATGGCTGGGGAGGAAAGAAGAGACATATCCACTTCTTTCTTTGTGATGTTTGTATCTGGCAGTGTACAAACTAAGGCCAACTCTCCCTCAGTTGTAATATCCAGCAGTGTACATAGTTGCCTGTCTGCAATTTAAAAAAAAAAAACAAAAAACAAAAAAACAGCGTCTGGTTTACTTTTCTGCAGTTGCAGACTTCCTAGGCAATGCTGACCATAGCAACAAGGAAACAGCAGCATCCCTCATGCCTGTGGATGGACACCTGCAAGAAGTAACAAAGTGGTCCACTGAAAGAGTCACCATGTCTTAAAACAAGGTGGTACCCAAGGATCAGTCGATGCTGCTTCCCCGTAAATTAAGATTCACAAGCTCAGGGCAAACTGGACACCAGCAAGCTCTCAGATGGACTTAGCTGGGTTCTTAAAACAGCTTAGGAATGTTGGGGTATTGCTACCAAAGTAGATGTCACTCTACTGTTCATAGTGGTCTGGCTGTATGGGTGAATCCTTTTCAAGGAAACTTGCATAGGTGAGCAGTTTGAATCTTGAGCCTGTAGCATTATCTAACTTACCTGAATGGGGACACTGGGAAATCAACCTGTTTCCATTTTTCCTGCAGCTATATCTTTCTTAGAGCCATAGAAAAGATCTACATGCATGTAAATGGAAAAAAGTGGTCCTTCTCCAGTAACACAGATTGAGAACTTCAAATTCTTGCCATATTTTAATACAGAGGGAGAATCCCCATCAGCAGACAAAAAGTATTATAAGTTCTATTGACTGGAGTGCCTCTTCCCTGCATTCGCTTTCTTACATGATCTAGTTGGTTAAAGAAACTGCCCGCGTATTTCATGCTATGCTACACAGATACCTTTTTGGCTTGATAAAGTCATCTTGTCTAGTATTTCATACCAGATTGCCAGTACAAATGGATGGAGCAGGTTTACAATCCACTTTGAAAATATTTGAGTTTCTTACACCTGTGCTACAGCCATTCACGTAGGCCAGCACTAGGTCTGCAGCACCCATCTAGGCCTGGAGCAAGCTGATCATCTTGCCTCTCTTCTGTACTGTAATTGGATTTTATGTGCCTGACAGTGGGTTTCAGCATGCAACTTCTTAGCTATTCAAGTTGAACTTCATGATACAGGACTTCAAGGATGGAAATAGCTGCTGCAAGAATAGCACTTATGCCAAGATCATAAGTGCTGTTCTGATCCCCTCAATCTGTAAGCATCTAAGCTGGCATTGCCATTGCAATCAGCGTTGGTTGCCCTGTAAACTGTGTGGTTGCTTCTGGCGATCTCTGTGGGTGTTTTTGTAGTTTTTTGCCTGTCTGCTCACAGCTCAGAGCAAAAAGCAGCATATTGGAGGTTCCTGTATGCCAGGCTGTGGTGAGTTGGTTCTTTTACCTGTATCTTTCATGTGTAGAGCACAACTGAGATATTCAACCTGTTGAATTCTGCACTTCAGAATATCAGTTTTTGACAAATCCATTCAACTTCCTTTAAACCCCAGAGAAGGAACCACGCCGAGCTTACATCTACTACACCCATCCTGAAGGGAATGATAAGACCCACTGCCATTAACCCTCTAATGTATAGGAATATATCTCTTTCAGTGCCTTGTATGCTACTGGCAGGCAGTCTAATGGCCTCTTAATTTGTGTGTGTGGATGAACTAATTAGCAATACTAAAATATGAAATCACCTTATATTTTCTGATAGTCAAATCCACTGAGGGCTCTGAATTTGTCTTCATGCATAAGGCAAAATAATCAAAGAACCAGAGCTTGTTAAATTTGCCTTCATTAACACTGAATTCATTTGCCTAAATACTGTTACCCCTGCTGAGCTCACTTAAGAATACAATTTCCCTGTCTGATGTTTCTTCTTCCTTCCCAGAATACATTTTCCAGCTAATAAGGAGTACATTTTTTTATTCACTTTGTATTTTATACAAACTTTTCTCTTTCTGTATGCTTCTTTTTGCCATAGTATCCAATGTCACATATTTATGAAAGATCATCTGAATGTCAAAGTAACTCTAGCTAAGACACCGGCTTGTAGCAACCTGCCAGACGTGTTGATCAAGCTTAACTCTGTAAGAGCTCAACATCTGCAGCACAGTCCCTTGGACAGGGAAGAAATTATGCATGTCATCTTATTTTCCTTCATTTTATGAGAAAGCACTGCCAAGTGCATTGACCTTCTTAGTGCTTTGTTAAGGTAATTAACCTTTGCGGCAACAAAACTCTTGGTTTGTCTGAGTGTTCCAGTGGATTTAGGTGCTACTTATAAGTCAAAAGCCTCACTCTTTTTTCTGTCTCCTTCTGATTTTCCATCCTACTCTAAATCTGATGTTTCACTTCAAAGCTTCTGGCATTAAGTTGTTAATTCGTATTTTAATCCATTTCTTGCCATCCAGGCATCCTGAAATCCAGTGTCTTAATCAGCTGCACCTTCTTTGCTCACAGCTGTTTCCTCAACTTTTGATATCTGGTATATAAACCCTGTTAAGACACTTTCTGCTGAGTAAAATACCCAAGGCTATATCTGATATTTGACAGGATAATCCCAGTGGTATTTTCTGTAGACTCCTTAACTCTCTTGAGCATTGTACAGTTCATGTTTCCTTTGAATACTGGAGAAGTGGTTTAATTGATTTTTCATTCAGTGTTCTGTCACTGACCTCTTTGTTAGCCTTTACTCAGTGCTATTCCCCAGTTTAATTTTCTCTCCTTTTTTTATTTTTTGGGTGTGTTTTTCTTTTAGATTAGGACAAACAGTCTCGGGTGCAGGAGGATGTACACCTGCTCCCTGGATCTGTCTGGCTCACTACATATTGAGGACAATACTCATTTACATTCATGCTGTTAGAGCCTTGTGCTGTATCTGTTGATGCAAGCACTGAGAGAGAAATCTTGAGTATCTGGTGCTTCAACACACAACTCTGTGCATTTTTATGTCTACGTTATCTAAAGGAAATCTCTAGAAAGTTGCAGCCGTGCCTGTGAAGGCTTCACTGAAAAAGCTGGATCGGTACAGCTCCTGGATGATTTAGTTCACTTGTTCAGTCCCCTGCAAATTAAGCTGATTATCTGTGATCTTGTCCTTTTTTGCCCGTCTTGGGAAACAGGGGAGGTGGTTTCTTTTAGTACCACAGTCTCCTTCCCTGGGCTTTTGCTGTTAGCTGACAATGTTGGAAGCAGCAGCCTCTGCCATGAGCATATCCAGGGCTGGTATGTCTTATCATCTTCATATTGTCATAATCCTCATCATATTTATGCCTGATGTTTAACATTTAACTTAAAATTTAAGGCTTCAGAGACTTGTTACTCCACCTGTTTAAAACATACCTGTTTTGTATACCATTGATGTGAGGTGCTGAACACTGTGTTTCAGGAGTATAATCCTACAAGATTTGGTATCGGAGCCTTGGACTGATTATAATTTCATCCTCTTATATATGTTGCATTAGACAACGATGTTGAAATTCCACAATATAAAGGCTTCAAATGTCTGTAAGCAGAAGCAAATAAAGACAGTCTGGAAAGAATTTGTCATAGATTCAAACTTAGCTCTATTCAAATACACCAATAAAATGTCATAATGATTTATGCACAAGCATTAAAAAGATTTAATATTTCTAGTAAATCTTGTTTTTTAGGATTTTGTAGGTGAAAAGTGTTTCAAATAGCATTAAATGAAAACTAGAAAGTCAATGATCTGCAAAGCAAACCCGCAAACTAGAATAAAATTATTTCACCCAAGTTTAATTTCATATCCATTAACATGTGCATACTTATAATGTTTCAATTTTAATATATCTTAAATTTTATTGACATAAATATGCATATAAATGCAAATAAAGAAAATGTACCAGTAGATATCAGAATTTACTTCCAAGACTACTCCAGCTACCAACTGACTGGAATTAGTTTAACGTGAAAAATTAAATGCCTGTGTCGTAGTTCCCCCCCACACACACCCGGCCCTCAGTATCTGAATATCTTAGTTCAAGGCTCAAGTTCTTAGGATCTAAACAGGAATATAAAGAAATAACTTCTCAAAGTGATGAATAATTGTTTTTTTTTTTTAATCTCTCATTTTTGTGTTGCATACAGCGCATGGAGCCATATGTGTATGACAGTTATTTTTTGTTTAAAACCAATGTGTGCATATACTTCTTTAAAACACAGCAAAATTCAAGCTTAGCAAGAAAATTTTAATGTTTATGCATTATTTAGTCCCAGTATTGCCAAGGAGTCTGCCCACACAGAGTCCTAACAGATGCTAGACAGATAGACAGGCTGCCAAAGGCTGAAGGCATTGCATAGTCTCCATCTCACATTCAGTGTCTTTTAAATTCAGCTGTTAATCTCTGTCTAGATCATTGAGATACAACAAACTGGGAAAAGGAGATGACATTTTAGTGGTGTTTCCGACTCCCAAATCTTTTTTTTAATATTAATTTCAAGTCACGTTCCTAATTTGTAGTATTATTTAAGTTTGGTTAAGTAAGAATAACCAGATTTAAAAGAAATACTTAAAAAATTAGTCTTTGCTTCTACTTTTTGTATAGACACATAGAAAACTAGTTTATGCACTAACATTCTGTAGAGGCATCAGAACGCACAGAAGACTTAAGGATGATTAAGATGATAAAATGTGTTGTGTCCGTATAAAATAAATATAAAAGGCAGATGCATATTCTGCATTTTCACTTGACAGTAGTAAGAAAGTGGTAGTTTAAATTCACTAAGTATACTGATAATTTAAACTCTTTATCAAAGACTTAAAAACTGTTTAGAGTGCAAAACTGTCATATGAGTAGAGGTATCTAGGAGCATTAGAACTTTATACCCTAAAAAAATATATCATTTTTTCTGCTTAATGAACTGTAGAAAACATTGAAGTTCTAAGAAAGTGCAATATAAATATCCACTGATAAATCATCCTAAACTGGGATGTAGAGGTCTCAAAGAAAAATTAGTGTTTTATATGTGTTTAAGGAGGTTATGAAGATGGGAAAAACTTGGCACAGATTTTTTTAACGTTTTCCCTTCAAATGGGAAGCTTCCCCCTTTTGTAACTAGCACTGTTTGAAAATATACTTTACATCTATCAAGAGCAAGTTATTACCCTCATTCAGAACAAACTTTACTGAGCATAAATTTCATGATTCACAGAATCACAGAATGGTTGAGGCTACAAGGTACTTCTGAAGTTCGTCTTGTCCAACCCAGCTGCTTAAAAGCAGGTTCAGCTACAGTAGATTGCTCAGAGCTGTGTCCAGCTGAGTTTTGAATATTTCCAAGGTTGGAAATCCCACTACTTCTCTTGGCAGCCTCTTCTAATGTGCAGCCACCCTCACAGTGGAAAGTCTTCACGTGTTCCATTTCCTATATCTCAGTTTGTGCCTGCTGCCTGTTGGTCCTGTCACAGGCATCACTGAGAGGAGTATGGCTCCACCTTCTTTAGTCCCCTGCATCATACATTTATACACGTTGCCTTCACAAGGATCCTTATTTTCTTGAGGCTAACCAATCCCAGCTCTCTTAGCCTTTTCTCATACGTGATATCCTCCAGTCCCTTAACCATCTTCAGGGCCCTTCACTGGACACGACCCAGTAGCTCCATGTCTGTATTGTACTGGGGAGCCCAGAAGTGGGCACAGCATTCCAGATATGGTCTCACAAGTGTTGAATAGAGGGTGAAATGATTGCTCTCCTCAACCTGTGACACCACTCATCCCTGGGTTGTTAGCTGCAAAGGGATTCCTGAAGTCGTCCTAGTAAAGACCAAAGCAAAGAAGACACTGAGTACCTTGTCCTTCACCAGGTCCCCTGCCTCATTCAGCAGTGGGTCCATGCTTTCCCTGGTCTTCCTGTTACTGCGGATAGCTGTGTAGAAATCCTTCCTGTTGCCCTTTTACCATCCTCACTCAATTCAAATTCAACTCCAGATGGGTTTGGCTTTCCTAACCCTTTCTAATTTTAATTGGTTCTGACAATTTAAAAGGTGTTGAAGGCTTTCCTCTTATATATGTACTAATGTCTTATGATTACTGAAGACCAAAATGCGGCTAGTCATTCACTTATTTCAACTACAGCTGTTTCTGAGGATTAGCTTCCTTGTATTTATGTAGGCAAACTTTAGCAGCTTCTGTTTTTCTGTGAGTAAAGCCATAGCACTTTGTAGATCCTTGGAGTTCCTGTATCAGAAAGAGAAGAAAATATGTAGTGAATTGGCTAAAACTGCTAAGGAGCAATATTTTTTCATATGTTTCTAGGAAAAAGAAAAAAAGGGAGAGAAAGTAAACCCAAATCCCGCCTTCCTAAATCTCTGTGCTGTAGTCTCTATATGACATTACCTTTAGTAAATATATTTAGATATGTAAAATGGTGATGGCAAGTTTCCTTTAAGGTGTTTTGCAGAGCATGCCCTGGCAACAGTAATTTAAGAAGTACTAGAGGCACTTGACAACTCTTAATGAAAGCAATAGCTTGAAAATCACACATTTCCAGGCCCCTAGGTGCAGTGTCACAAGGCTCTCAAAAAACAAGAGAGGTTCACTCGAGTGTTCTTACATGCACGTTCTTGCGAATGAAAACAAGCTCAGTCGCCTGTTTTGTAGAAGCAGTAGCTCAGAGGCAAATGCTGAAGGAAACAACAGCAAGTTCAAGCAGTGGTGAATGAAGAAATAGTAGGGCTTGCTGTAAGCAGCGGGGAAGTTTAGGCTCCATGGCCTATTTTGCAAGAATTTGTAAATATTAAAGAACGATGAAAATGATGTAATGGAACAAGAAGCCAGGAGGGTCTCCTTCTGGATTTGGTTTCCTAGCAAATGCAAAACCTGCATTTTATTTGAGGTTTGAAAACCTTTTGATGAACCCTGAGCTTTGAGCACAGCTGGGGTGATTTATGACTTTGTGATTTTGATCTGTAGTGGGCAGAACTGTGCTGGGTTATGCAGCAGTTCTGAATTTTTGAGGTTTCACTTCAGTCATTAGCTTTTTCAGCCCTTCACTTAAATTGTTAGTGGATATAACTTTTCTCCCAGCTGTTCATTCAGACATTTCAGATAAATAAAAAAGAAACAATGCAAAGCAATCCTCCAACCTCCTAAACAGGGTTCAAATAAATACGAGTCAGTTCTAGTTTCGGTTCAGTTTTACTTGCCCACTTTATCTGATGTTGTAGTTTTTGAGTCACATGTAGTATTTTTGAGAAAACAAAGTTGACAAGATATGAATTTCTCATAGTTAAATTAAGCAGGGGTAACCAGGCAGTGCCTTGAAGAGATCATGCAGCTAGTTTTTATCTGAGCTTTGGTGGTTTTAAATAATATGCTTGTGCAGAGTTAACAGAAACTGTATTTTTGCATATTTTACCTACTTTGAGTTGTGCCAAAGCACAGAATACAGGAGAAGCACTGCGTCCACTGCAACTGGAAGGTTTATCAGTTAAAACTGGAGTGTGCTCTGCCTGTGCAATTGTTCGGTGACACAAAGACCAAAACATTTTAATGCGATTAGTCATTCTGTGCCACCCTCCCAGTTCATTTGCAATTATTTACAACAGAATTGGTAGGGAAGCTCAGGGAAACATCTTATAAGTGCGTTACTGATGTGGATACAGATGGTCAAGCGTTACGTTGGGGGTGGAAACTTAGAGGCAGATGAAATGAGTTAACCAGTGAAGGTGTATCCTCGCTGGCTGTCAACACGGTAGTGAATAAATTGTGCTTAGGACCGTGTTGTGCTGCTGAGGCAGCTGTCATGGAGAAGCTTGTGTCCGTGCTAGTCAACTCTCCCAGCTTGTGTGCAGGTGGAGGTACAGAGCTGCCAACTGGATGTGAACCACGGAGGAGTTTCATTCCAAACCGTGCCTGGGAATTGCTTGAAGAGTGCTGGCTGGACTGGCCCAAAACCTTGCTTAGGGACCTTTCTACCAGTTTAAGAATGTACACAATACCCATGTCTGGGTGTGTTGCCTGGAAGTGTTTAATATACCAGTATTGACATATCTTCAGTGTCTTTCGGGATACTGGCAATGTCTTATTTTTCATTAACTCGGTTAGAAGATTTATTACGAGAAATTCAGTGTGTATTTGCTATGCGAGCATGAAATATTGCGTGTACTCCTGGTTCATTCTCAACTTGTGTGTGTCTTGAGCACTAATGACTATTGATGGCCAAATCTTTCCCAACAGCATGTCAGGAACCCGCACTGCAATATGAATCTGATAGCCCAGTGCAGGCAAGACAAAAGATCTGTTCTGGCCTGATGCCAAGAGAGCTGGCAGAAAAGAAAAATGTATTCCAGGAAATAAGTACACATCATTCTTGAATCAGAAGCTGCTAGTTGCAGCACCAAGCATATTTTACAGGAAGCAAAAGCAAATTCAATGTTTTCCAATTTGTCCAGTGCCACAATAAAAAATCACGTTAGTGCAGCATGTTTATGGTAGGATGGTTTGATCTTGAAAATGCAGCTACAATTCATGGTTAATGCCAAGCATATGCTCAGATAGAGATAGCATCTCCTACTGATTCAACAAATAAAATTCTTGTGTTTGAGAGAAATGTGCCTAGTTTCCATGTGCAGAGCCACATACATCACACTTCGAGCTTCTTTTTTTTTCTATATCCACTTTCTCCTGGGGTCTCTTCTGTAATACGGGAGTCTCTTCCTGGCAATGTGATATATGCAGCAAAAATCAGAACCTGTTGGCCTATTCAAAGTAGTAGGAAACGTGTTTTCCCAATGAAAACAGACATGTTTTTGCAGAAAGGTAATCTGGTACTTCAGTATGGTGGTTAAGAATATACCTAATTGTAAGTGTGAATTTCAAATGAAGAATAGGTTTTTGTACCTTACTAAAGTAAGGCTGTAATGCCAATGAAAGATAATGCAATATAAGCTATTTCACGTTCATTCTGCTGCACAGTTTTAAAAGATGTGTTATTTTCAGATATTATTAGTTAAAATTTACCTCAGTGCCTAAAATGTCACTTTTTTTTTTTTTTCCAGCTGTGGGACCTACTGCAAAAGTTACAGTTCATCATGACGTACATCGCTCCCTGGCAGATTGCGTGGGGGTCGTCATTCCATGTTTTTGCTCAGCTCTTTGCAATACCTCATATCCTTTATAAATTTATTCTTCTTTATTCTCAAATTCCTTTTCATGTATATAATTTAGCTACAGTGTTTGAACAAGGTGTGAAGTTTCCAGGTAGCTTGTATTTTAAAATGCGAAAATGCTTAAATCACCTCCTGGGGAATCTAGCTTTCTCTGGTTTTTGACTGTATGGGATTTGAAACTGGGAAACCAAGTTCTGACTCAGACTGCTTTATTTGTGCTTGCCCACTTCTCACCTAGTCACATACTTCGACAGTTCAGAGCACCGACTTCTGACACGTCTGGAAAGAAATGGTATGGCTGGCATACTCCCTTCAGCTTGGGTAGACTTTTATGTATACAGAAGCTGGTTTTGTAAAGTGTTGGGCATATTGCTGATTGAGCTCTAAAATATTAAGTACTTCCTCAGTTGCTTCCAGTTAGTATCTCAGATACAAATTCATGTCAGTGAGCTAATTCCTGTTGCAACTGTCCTGATTTATTTACTTATTGCATTTCAGAAGCTGGATTTTACTATTTCTGTGTATGTTTTTCACTGTGGGACTGAAAAGCACTCTCCTTTTTTACATTTTTTTTACATTTCCACTGTGTTTTATAAGTATGTTCATCAATGCTAAAATACTTCAGAAAATGTTTCAGTGCCCTTTCCAGGGCTATGACCGTTGTCACAGAGAAGATTTTCTGAAATAAAACATCTCACTTTAAGGTCTAATTCAGTTAGAATATTGATGTAACATGGGAAAATGACTATTAAAAAAATAATTAAATTTGATCAGTTAAATTTTATTGGTATGTAAACCATTTTCAGAGACAAGCTTTTCATTTCTTCCTTCCCTTCCAACCAAAATTGTGGAAAAAGAGTTGGGTGCTTTTAGTTCAGATGTACTGAAGAATTTACTTTGTGCTGCTTATTAGATATATAAGTTTAAGTCTTTGTCCCTTTCATCTCACAGAGAGTATATTTTTTTTCCCCCTCAGGTGATTTTTTTCCCCTTTGCTCTTTGCTGTGATATACTGAATTATATGCTGCATTGAGTAGCTATGCTTTTGTTTAGAGTTAAGAAATATAAATGGGAGTCTTGAACAGAGAGAAGTGAAGCCAGAACAACTCCCAAAAGGAGAGCTTTAAATTGGCTATTTACAAGAGGAAAACACTTTAAAAAGTTTTGATCCATCAGAGCACTTGGAGTGATTTGTAGCAAATTTACGGAATTTCACAACAGAAAATTGGTTTTCATCTCCGTTGTAGGTATGAATTGCAGGAATGTACATATAACGTTATTTAGCAAAACATCTAACAACTAAGATTATATTTCAACGAGTTTCCCTTTGGTCATATATTTTGTGCAGTGATAACTTTACTCTTGATGAAAGTACCAATTAAGCTTTGCAAAATGGAAAGCAGTTAACTAAGCAGGATTCAGTTTATGTACACAGTTATTACCGAAGTGATCTTGACTAGCTTTCTATTATTTATATTTACAATCTCCTTTGTAAATGCAAATCTGTCTTTCAAGGCAATGTTGCAATTAAGATACTGGTTAAATGTAAAAGTTACCATTCCCACAACAACAATAACTCTGCCTTTCTGCACAGTATTTTTATTTGTTGTTACCATAACCCTGCAGACAGTACTAATGAATAAGTATTGCAGTTTGCAGAGGCACTAAGCCTACCATTTCTTTGCAGAGTTAATTATTTGTGGCTCTTAATGGCCTAGATCACTTCTGCAAACAGGACATCAATTTTTAAACTTCAAAGTGCCTCGGTGAGCTTTTGCCATAGAGCTCAGTGATATGAGAAGTTCCTCTCACTTTAGTGCATTTAATTCAGGCGTGCAGGGTACAAAGGGCAACACACCTGGAGCTTTGCCTGGGGGAGGTTGTGGAGTCTCCACCATTAGAGACATTAAGGAATTCAGACAAACATCTATCAGGAGACATATGTGTTTGGCTGTGGCCGCTAGATGGTCTAGGTGACCCCTTAAAGTCCCTCCTAATCCTGCGGTTCTGTGAACCGAAACACCGGGAACAGGAATAGGCTTCTGGCTGGAGCAGAGAGCTGCTGCTTCACTTCCCAATGCTTAAATGGGTAAGATGAGGCTATGTGTCTGTACCCCTTAAATTGTCAGCACACTGAGAAAGTCAGTCTAGTTTGTAGTCAAAGGAATACCTAATAAATGAACAGTGAGATTTGGAAGAAAATAAATAATAAAAAAAAAGTGCTTGTAATTCAGATTATTCTATCTATAAGAGTTCCTGCTTTGGCTGTTTCAGGCTTACAGCTCTAGCGTCAGGAAAGGAAGCCCTTTGAAACTTGGTTGTCCCACTCTCTTAAGTGATCTTGTGCCTGGTAGTGACCAAATGTCTTGGCACATAGTAATTGCAATTAAAAATGTGGGTTTGAGGCATCAGAGGGTTTGGGCTGGGCTTATCCCATGGTTTTGTATTGAAAAAAGGGGGTGGAAGATGTTGAAACCATCAACCTTTCCAGCCACTTGTTTTGAAGCTAATTTGAATTCAAACAGATTGTTAAATAATACGTAATCTTCAAACGGAACATTTTATTTCACGCTGAACAGTTTTTAGTTAATTCTCAAAATTCGATTTTGGCCACCTTAAAAAAGAAAATCCATTATTCTCAATATGTATATACACCATTATTCTCAATATGTATATACACCATGATGTATATACACCATGTATATACATCTGTATGCCACTGTACACATCAGCTGTAGGTAAGTCGGCCTGGTGCTGTTACTTGTTCCTGTGATATGCTTACATACATGAAACACTTTATTAAAACCACTCTTCACAAGTCTAATGGGAAATGGCTTCCAACTTGCATACAGCAGAGCATTATGTCTTTCAGCAAAAATAAAAATGTTGCTACTGCTTATGCCTTTAACACAAGCAGTTCACAGGGGAGTCCTAAATGTCTTAACTCATGATGGTGGCAGTTTTAAAATCAATAATGGCATTAGAACCCTCTTAAGAAAACTTGATTTACTGTCCTTATCTGTCCTCCTTACTCTCTTTTTGTCTCTTCAGCTTCAATGCCTCCTTCCCTTATCTGACACTTGTAAATACTTGTTCATCTTTTACAGCCAATGGTGGTTATGACTCCAGCATAACATGACAGTTTAACTTTTGATGCACTTGCTTCCTGCTCTGTGCTCTCTGTTGCTTTTTGAACTTTAGACTCTGAGGGCAGCTCATTTTGCAAGTTCGCTAATGCACAAAGACACCATTCAGGACCACTCTCTTTTAATACGTTTGAGGGATTCGAGAGATATCTCTTGGCAAATATTTGTTTCTAGATTTTGCAAATTACTTTGAAAGCATGGCTAGTGAGCTGTTTTATGGAAATAGTGTGCTACAAATGATGCTACACGTGTAAAGATAATTATTGTAAAGTCTCAGACTGTGGGACACACATTATTAGAACAGAGTAAGCTAAAGGACTGTGGGTACTGTGTGATTTGACAGTAATTTTAGTCTGAGATGCAATTAATTGCAGTACTTTGATCATTGCTCCTTTGTCCTTGGCATTTTTATTTAGTACTTTCTTCCCAAGAGAAGCGTAAGGAAGGACAACTGGTCTCTTATGCCAACTTGGAAACTATTTTCCCAAGCTTTCATGGTCCCGGTATGATTTAAAGAAGAGTTGATCCCTAACATTTAATTTGCCTATTTGTGTGTGTGTGTGTTTCTGTTTTTAAATCATGTTCCTTTTAACATGCATGTTTTTCATATCCTTGTCTATCTTCTAAGATGCTTTCCAGCAGCCTGGAATAGGAATTTACATTTAAAGTAAGCCACGGATTCAGGCATTCATGATGGTGTTTGGGTGATGTTTTTTATTCCCCTGCCCTCACCTTCTCATTTTGTATATGTTTTGAAAAGCATGAAATGCAGAACACTTTTACACTTTTTTTTTAACCTTTCAGTCAGCATGGAATATTAAATGGTCAGTAAAAACTAACTTGAAAGCATGATTTTGAGGCAGCATGTTGGATTGTATAGGCATAGTTATTTCTCTATACACTAGATAATCTTAGAAAAAGCAGAAACTCACAGAAGGCAATGCTGGATTCACTGGAAGCAAGACTAATGCGCAGAACTGAGAATTTCCAAGAAAATTAATATTAGTGGGTTTTTTTGTGTGTGTGTGTGCGTGTGTGTGAATTAAACCCTTTCTGTCAGACCTCTCGAAAGCCACTTTGTGTTGAAGATATGCTTGGTTGCTGGAAAAGGGCACTTCACTGCTCTGGCTACAGTCTGGATCTGTCCTCAGGCAGAGATTAGACAGTCACCCTGCTAATACCATACTCTGTTCAGACATGTCACCTCCATTACAGCTGTGTAGCACTGAAAAGCCACAGATTACATGCTGGTAATTGGCAATTTGGCACTGTGTGCCTTCATTTCCTCTCCTCCCTCCACCACTTTGGTAAAATAAATAATAAAAAGGCAAAAATGGTTTGAAAAGCTGCCTCAACAATGTTTTGATAGTATGATGAAATCATTTGTGTTACCTTAACTTGCAGTTTTCAGACTCTGCTATGCTTTTTTTCCAAACTCTGGCCACTTCAGTCTTTTCTACTCCGCTGAGTCCATTTCTTGGTAGTGTCATCTTTATCGCATCATATGCAAGACCGATCAAGTTCTGGGAGAAAAACTACAAGTAAGACTATTCAAAAGTTTTCTACACTTGTTATTTTTAAAGGTTTTGCTCTCATTCATTTCATTTGTGGAGATATTTTTCTTTCCAAAGATATTCCTTAAATTCTTGTAGGCCTTGAGAGGTTAACCTTTGAATCTTGATTCTGGTGCTTTACTATTTCATGATTATTTAGTTATTTCTGAACGTGTATTTAAACAATTATCAGCACGCTACAGATGAGGTGTCATGTTGCATTTGTTGTGCAGGCATACAGTAATGAAGCTGTGAAAACAAACACGGTGAAACTCCCAGTTGTCAGCCCTTTTTGTCTTGCTAGCTACTGTTAGCAACTAAATCTGTTAAGCCTTTGGCACCAAAGTCAGGCTGCATTAATATATTTTATACTGGCCTGCTGAAACAGTAGCACTTGGGCTGTGGCAGGTAACTCTCATAGAGAAGTGATGATGAGTGTGCATTGTAATTACTTGCTACATCTGATCTTAGAGTTTGACATAAGAATTGATTTTGTCAGAATTTAGCCATCATTCATTTGGTTTCAGAAGGAGGTAAACTTAGAATATTGAACAGGTTGAATAAAGACTTTCTGCTTCTTTTACCCTGTAGGATTTCAAAGCTCTTGGTAACTGGAATCTAATGGGTTCCCAATAAGAGTGGTAGAGGCAGGAAAACTCTGTCCTTTCCAAGTAGAGAGAGTTTTCAGAGCAAATACCTAGTAACATGTAACCGGGCTCTGAGTAAGTTGTGGCAGCTGCAGAACAGCAACAGAAGGTACAAAGTAAAAATTGCATTGGCCAAAGCAGGATTTGGCCAGACCGTTGAGAAGTGTTGTACATTTATCACACTTCTGGTATCAATACCACTGATGCATCTGAGCACCTTCAGAGAATTCAGAACTTGAAATTGTAGTAATTGATTCTTCCATCTTTTAGGGGAAATGGTCTGATGGGTTTTTGAAGATTTTTTTTTTTTAATTTGACTTGTGTCAGTGAGTGCACATGTACTCCTCTGTACAGAAACTACTGAGACAAAGTCAAGTTACATAAAGCTTCTGGATATGATGAGATTTGTGAAAGGGTTTTGGGCTGAGCCAAGTTTTGTACACTGGCGTCAGATCTTCATAAAATTATTTCTCACACATCCTTTTCTGGGTCAGCAGGTTCATTATTTCATTGGAGTGAAACTTGAGGGCAGGCTTGGAAAAGCAGGAAGCTACTGCCAATCCCACAGACAGCTTTATATTTTCTGACAGAAACCTTGAACCACATTAAGTAGGAAGTGGGAGAATTGAACATCTGCTGCATTTTACTTCAGCTAGAACATTTTAATGTGGCATGTGGCTTCTTTTCTAGGTACAGGTTAGGGAATCAAGCTCAGTGGTTGTA
This sequence comes from Aythya marila, assembly GCF_965140915.1. Lineage (NCBI taxonomy): Eukaryota > Metazoa > Chordata > Aves > Anseriformes > Anatidae > Aythya > Aythya marila. Next base: position 41,624,829 of record NC_139044.1, read on the forward strand.
CATTTCTTCCATGGTGTTAGATTAGTGTGGTATCTGTAGGCTATTGTACATGGAAATAGCTGGGACCATTTTCATTTGCTTTTGTTGGTATTTTGGTGGCTTTTGGGACAACGTGAACAGAAGATATTCAAAGGAATTTCAAAATATAGTGCTTGATATTTAAATTAGGGGGTCTGGTTTTTGTCAGTAGTGACTGTCAGTGATCCCCATCAAAGGAAATAAAGAAGTTAGCACTAATCATTTTTGAGTGTGAAAAACAAACACTTTTAATGCTTTAAACCACTCCCATTTGTCTGTTCAAAATAATCATTCACTACAACTTTGTCTTCAATGTGAATGCTCACATTAGACTGAAAAAAATTGTGCTTGGATGTTAGAAATTCTAATGTATCTTTTATGGTCTTCTCACTTAAAACACAGAAACCGCAACCTGGCCCCCCAAAACCTTTCAGAAGTAGTAAACAGCTTTGTAGAAGACTGATAGTTATCAAAGCAAAATAACTGTCTGAACCTGTGGCATTCCACAACGTGCACCTCCTAAATTTATGTTCATTTGATCTCTAGCACTTCTGATTCTCCTTTCCCTCACTTGAATTTCAGTATTTCGTCCCTCACATGAAGAACTGAGAAGAGTTAGAGTTTGACTGAAAAATTCCTGGGTTATTAAAGGAATACAGTAAAAAGACAAAAAGATAGGGGAAGGGAGTAATATTGTATTAAGAATAGGGAAATTTCCTACAAAACACTTGAAATAATTGAATAAAGCGAGACTAGCATTGCCTTATTGCCTTAGATCTTGACTCTTCCATACCTAAAAACTCAAAGAGATGGCATGAATGCTTTCTATCAGAGCCATGGAGTTAAATAGGCTCAGGAACTTGAACCAGAGGGGGAAGTTGTTCTGGTTCCTCCACTGACCTCATCGATAAAGGTACTGAAGAGAACCGGCACCAACAGTGAGCCCTGGGGGACACCACTAGTGACTGGCCTCCAGCTGGATTTAACTCCATTCACTGCTCTCTTTGAGACCAGCCATGCACCCAGTTTTTTTACTCAAGGAAGCGTACACCCCTGGGTAACATTGGGTATAACCCAATGAAGCACACACCCCATTCCTTGGGTTTCTGATGGGACATCTGCCACTCCAGGTGATGTGATCTGGAGCTGAAAGTCTCAGAGAATTGAGACAATAGCTTGTTTGTTTTTTGTTTTTTTTTTTTCAAGGAGATGGAGGAACTCAAGTAGGTTAAAAAGAAAAAGTAAAAAAAAAAGCTCATTTTGACAGTGAGCAAACTGTGAAATTCCTAGCAAGCTCTTCAAAATTCAGGAATCATACTGTGCCTATTTGTGCTCTGGCGGCGTGTGTGCAGAGCATGGGTGTTCTTCCCCGGAGTCAACACACGCTGTTTGTTTAGTGTGTGCACTTCTGTGGACCTTTCTGGGGGGATAGGGATGGGTGATTTTAAAGAAGAGATAAAAAAAAAAAAAAAATTCAGAAAGCTGGCCTGCTCTCATGAGCTGCTTGTCCCATGGGAGTCCAACTGTGAGAAATTTTCTCTTTAAAGCAAACAAACAACGTCAACAAAAAAACAGGTTTGATGCTACACTGGGTTTGTCCTGTCGTTAGCTTGGGTTCTGCTTCCCAGTTTGAAGAGTCCTGTTTTACTCTGTATTTTCACAGCTGGTAGAATGATTAGGCCATAGATGGCAGGGAGAGAAAAGGAAATAGCAGTAAATCTTATTTAATGTATAGGCACTTTAAAGCATAGTGCTTGTTCCAATGCTGTTGTTTCATTCCACTGCTTTGCTTTTTTTCTTAAACACTTTGCCTCTCCCCCTCCTTCTGTCCTCTTATCTTGCTTTGTATCTTGGACACGGCAGCAGGCAGAACCGAGTAGAAAGTTTCCTTTCATTCCCCAGTGGGTCTAATCCCTGGATCACGCGGAGCAGCCCCTTCTCTGCTGCAGCTGTGACTTGTCCCCATAAAGAGCACACTGCCAGCAGCAATCCAGAGATTTCAGTGCCTACACGCCTCTCTCTCCTCTGCCCTGCTCCTTCCTGCCTCTGTTCTTTCTTGGTCATCTGGTTTGGTGCCTATTTTTGGGGAAGGCACAGCTTGCGTTTGCTTTGAAGGGTCTCTAGTGAATTACTGTGTGGTGTAACTAAATTAGTTAAGTGTCTCTAAAGAGGCTGTGATTAAGTTGCCAGTTATCTCAGAATGGCACTACCGGATGCCTCTCTGTGTCTGAGACTATGTGAACAAGTGTTTCTTTTCTCCAAGTGCATCAGTATGTTGTTGCTCTGTCATTGTGGTCTGGAAAATAGCTGCTGGTAAGGTTCTTCTAGCTGGGGATGGAGGGCAAGGAAGACCTGCCCTGTCTCAGATTTAGTGCAGTTTCCATTTTCTTTTTTCTGACTGGCTGACATCACTTGTTCCTCATGCACAGCCTACAGGTGGAGTGGGGAGCGTTTTCCCAGTGTGGACATAACCAGGACTGACCCCACATCATGCACGTGTGTGGGAAAAAAAGCTGTGAAATGTGCCCATCTGCTCCCTCCCTTCTTCCCATAAAATAACAAGCCTTCCACTTCCAAATGGTTATTTTTTAACATACCCTAGTGCATCTGGTTTCCCTGTGATCCGGCTTGTCTAGTACAGCTGCTGAACCCCCTGATCTGAACACAAAATGCCATTCACCCACAACTGTCTGTGGGCCTTGCTTGGGAGCTGCATATTCAGACCTTTCACGTTCTCCTTTTTCAGGCTGTTTTTCTTTTTTCTTTAGTCTTTTCTCATTATGTTGTTTAATTTCTCATATGTTCTTAGACCTCCGTAGTGGTGATGTTTACAGAGGAACAACTGCAGCAGATGTTTATAGTTCAGTAGTCTGAGACATTGATTTATAATGAATACTTTCAAGAAAGGTACATTAACCTCTGAAGTCAACAATTATAGCATGACTTAAGCATAAGAAAACCCTTTTTTCCCCGTATCTATAGGAGTTAGTTTGTCTTACTTCCTCAAATATAATTTCAGAAATATTTTGTTTTGACTATGTCGCTGCCAGTTGTCATTACTCAGAATTCAATCTTCTCTGAATGCTTTCAGCCCCTGGCATGAAAGGCACGTTGCACCAAGCAGTTCTGCAGCTCATTGCAATCTTTTCAGTTTCTTCTAAACTGCTTCTCCTTCTCTGCTAATTTTTGTGTTTGGCTGCTTCTGTTTCTCTGTTTTTATAACCGGAGCAGAAAGAAGCACTGTATTCCAGTTCAAAGATTTTACAGTACTGGGCTTACAGTTCCTTTGTTATCAGTTCCTATTCGGTTTTATTTCTGTTAGCCCCTTTGGTGACCACAGCTCTTTTAAGAGCGTTCTTCACTGGGTTGACCTCAGGGCTTCTCCAGGCTTGTATTGAGTGTTAAGATAATTTAAAACTCAGCAAAATAGTATAAATAAGTTTCAGCGTGTAGATAAAAACCACAGTGGGCACTCATTAGTGCCCGGGACTTACAAGTCGAAACAAACAGGATCAATGAATGAATGGCTTTTAGTCTGAATTTTTGGTGTGTTGTCTTCAAATCAGAATGGGTCACCTGATAGAGCATAATGAATTCTTTGAGTCTTTCTGATGCAAAGGGATTTAGATCCTTGAACCCTCAGCCTAGCTTGTTACTAGGGGATCCTGAGGTCTGCCCATGGATACAGCATTCCTGCTGATGGCAGTGGCACTCCCCACCTGGCAGTGATGCAAAAGCTGAAGCATTAGCAGGTTGCTGCTATTCTTCCTTCATTACTCTTCCTTCATAACTGGAAAATTTCCCCAATAAAGATGTTTTTTGGAAAAAAAAAAAAAAGCTTCTCTCTTGAAACTTTGAATATAAACTGCTCTCTGGGAAGTTGCACCCTGTTCTTCAGGCACATGTGTGGTCACAGTTCTGGCATTGGGGAGAGAATAGAGAAAAACAAAACATTTGAACAGTGAGGAACATCTTTGTCTGTATTCCAGTTTTAGCTCTTCATGAGCTCTGAAGTTGAATGTTACTCATTGTACTTGCTCATCTGATTGTCTTCTCAGGACCCTTTCCTCCCTGCTCTTGTACCTGTATGGTACATTTTTTTCACATTGCACACCATCAGCACTGTCACTGGACTTGTACCTACAGCACTGGCTTGGTCTTCAATCCCCTTCAGTGGATGTGCAGGGCTTTGAGGTGCTGCTTCAGGTAAAGCCCCAGGCTAAAAGAAGTCCTACAAGAAATCGTGTCCTGCTCCATGTCTTGACCTGCCATCTCCCTCTTAGCAAGTGCCCTCGTGTGTGTGCATGCCCCTTTGGCCACTTGCTGTAGCACAGATGTATGCACATGTCCTCTCCAAACCAGCCCTCGGCGTACTGCTTGACTCCACAACAAGAGTCACAGCTATCTGGGAAAAGACAGGTGAGGAAAAATGGGATCCTTCAGCCAAATAGAACTGGCATTAAGATAAATGTTTTCTAAGTTGCCAAGAGTTTTACACACAAGGGAGGCTATACAAAATTCAAAGCTGTATTTTGACTGTTTGGCAGTATCTCTTTAACTGGTAACATCTCCTCTTCTCAAATTTTGCCTGTGGCAGTCAATAAAACAAATTCAGGCTAATTGAATAGGAGCCATATGTGTGATAATTAATTGGGAGTGCATTCTGATTCAGTGCTCTGTAGTTCCCTGCCGAGCTAAAGATGCATTCACAACTCCAGTTCACTGAATCACTCTAAGAGGACAGAATAAAGACAGAAGGGAGGCATCAGAGAGAGAATGCATGCTGAGGCCATGCAGGAACGCAAGCAGAGATCAAAACCACAAGCAGGATAAATGAAAAGCGAAAGGGATGGGCAAAGAAGCAAAATGCGTGCAGCAGAGAGGATAGCGCAACAGACATTCATAATCACGAAGTCAGACCTATAGAGAAAAAAAAAATCATGAGAACAATAGAAGAAGACTTTGAGAGATATTTGGAAAGGAAAGCAGGAACAAGGCAGAAGAGAATAGACTCATAAATCAGAAATAGGAAGCAAGTAATATTTTAAGGGCTTGTATGGATATACAGTGGCACTACATTTTTATAAGCTATTCTTCTAATGCTTAGCTTCCAAATTATGTAAATCCAATGAGAATAAATGAACTCATGAAATTTCTGTCATGTTGAGTATTGGAAACCTATTGAAATGTATTTACTGAATTTCAATAAGAATAAGTGTTCTCAGAAAGTGTTCATCCTATTCACTTGGATAATGCAGATTGCCTCCTGTTTTAGATTTAACTGAATAAAATGTTTAGGGGCAAGCTGAAGTTAGGAGCAGTAAACTCATACCTTTCTTTCAAAAAGATGCTTACTCAACGAGCTTCTGTCAAGATGGAAAGATGGGAAAAGCTGAGATCCCAGAGGAGATGTTCAGCAGGAGTGTAACCATTGAAACTGAGGTGATGTGCAAGTTGTGTACAGATTGCAGCAGGGAAATGCTACGGCTTGCTCAAGTTCTGGTTGTGTCCTGATATGCAAGGGTATATACTAGACCCAAAATGCCTGAGGGCTTAGAAGAGCAAAATGTAAAATCTCTCTCACTTGGCTCTGAGATTATGCAAAATGCAGAATTATACCACATTGCCACTGAGAATTGTCCCTGAAGCTTTGTGTGAATTGGCAGTAGGTAAATACTGGATGAGTGCTGGAGAAATACTTTTTCTATCCTTTGGCTACCAGAGTTTGCTCTCAGAACACCACCTAGTTCAACCACGTGTTGGAGATTTTTTCAGTCTGAAAAGCTGTAGGGACTGCCATAATGACTGCTGGAAGTGATCAACATTCTCCGCAGTCCATGGAATTAGTGTGTATATATATATGAAAGAAATTAAGTAGCAAGGTAGACAGCTAAGATGAAAAAGGGTATTGGTGACATTTTGGTAAAGCATTTGTGAATATTTTGAAGTACACAGATACTCAAATAGCTAGCTTACAAATAAGAGGTGAGTTTCCCTGCTAAACCTTTGAATGTCAGAGCATTTAGGTGGGCTGTTTAAATTCATGTTTGGCCATTCAGCTTTTGATCTCAGATGCACATCTCTCACTTGCATTCCTTTTGGTGCAGAATGACACAAGCCTTGTTTGCAGGAACAGCAGGCTGCAGAATAGGCTAAGGTCTTAAACAGTCTCAGAAATAGTTTCTCAGAAAATGACCACAAACCAAACCATAACAAAAAACCTACAACCATGAATCTCTCAGAATGAATTATAAAAGTCTTTTAAGAAAGCAAAGGAAGGAAGCACAACAGGAAACATGATAGATAATAAAATGTCCCCATGTTTTAAAAGGAACCTTCAGCAGGACAGTCTTTAACAAGTTTTTTACATCTTAGCCTTCCCCCAGTTTCCTAGCATGCAATCAAAGCCACTTTTTATTTTGCTAGACAAAACACGGGGGGAGGGAGGGAAGGAAGGGAGGAAGAAAGCATGAAGAATAAAATTTAGAGTGAGTGATCAGGAAGGAGAAATTGTTCCATTTTTGAAAGATCTTTCCTTATTAACATGAATTAAACCTAGGGCATGTCTTCCATGCAACTGCCCAGAAAACCTGGCCATGGTTATGCACGAAGGGGCTGTCAGCCTTTGCTGTTATAATCGTGCTGAAAGTGTTCTGCCTTTTAGATGAAATTGATTTAAAACTACTTGGGCATCCTCACACGTCCAATTAGTACCATCATTTTTGCCTCTGGTGTCCTTCAAATATTCATGGATGCTTGCTATTTCCTTGTTCACCCCCCCACCCCTTGCTATCTTAGCCTACTACTACTGTGTTTTTAATGTTAAGCCTTCCGTTTATAGTGCCAGCAGCATAAGACATTCAAATGGAAATGCTGAGGATTTTTTCCAGACTCCATGAATAGTCATAGGGCTGCAGCATAGTAATGTTCCTCCCTGTTAGACTTGTCTGTTAGATGTCATGGAAAGATGGATTAAAATTCATTGGACACAGACAGACGAAGAACTTTGGATCTACCCTAGAAATGCATCTCATGCATCCCCCAGAGGGACTGCTTTTCTTTGTTTTGTTCCCTTTCATAGCAGAGATCCACTCCTTCACAGCAGGAATTCTGGAAATCTTGACTTTGTGTTTGGGGCAAAATCCAGCAACATCAAGGCAGATTGTGTTCATTTATGTTCATCTTCTGGAAATGAGCACTGCAATGATCTTTTTTTTTCCCTTAGTTTGCCTAATTCTCACCATCTGTGGTATGTTCCCAGGCTGCCTGAATCCACCTCAGACTCTTTTCTACCTTTCTAAGGAATTTCGGAGAGCAAAGTTGAAGAAGACAGTCTTTCCAGGTTGAAAAACGAGGTTGTATTTTTGGACAAGGAAAGTATAGGAAGTGACTTCATCTTTTTGCAAAGGAAGCAATAGTTATAATGACACAAACAGTGGTACACAAGGCAGTAGATTATCTCACTGTCCATATAGATGCTAGATTAAAAGAGCATGAGCCAGTTCCTGAAATATCTAAGAAGGACGTTGACTTGAAAATTGAAGATGTTCAAAGACAATCACTTGCTCTCAGGGGCAAGTGCCTAAGGACCTGTGCTTGGTTTGCATAGAATAATGCAGTTCAGGAAGAAATCCAATTACTGAGCTAATTATCACCTTGGATGAGTGGTAACAACCAGATTTCAAGCCAGAAGCCACTGGAGGCAAGCCCAAATCACCCACTTGTCCCAGAAGTTCGCTTTAGGGGGTCCTAGCTGACAGCAAAAAGCCCAGGAGTAAAGGTGTAGCAGTTGGAGCATCAGGAACAGTGTATTAGAGTTTAATGCTATGCAAATTCCCGTTGGCTTCAAGAAGGTGCAAACATAGCTTTGGTTACTAATGACTGTGGAAGATTTTTATCTGATTTTTACCTAGGTGTATTACCTGACTGAATTTATTGAAGTAAACTGAATCTCAGGACAAAAGTAGTTCACCATTTGCTTTTCCAACTGTACATATTGCCTTTGGTCTTCATAAAAATTTAAAACTATGCTTCAAAATATCAGTATAAAGCTTTGAGTTTCTCTAGTACTATCCAAAATGGTGAATCCTTTCTTATCTTGTGTCCCGAGGCCCATGTTTTCCCTCCTCAAGAAATCAATACTGTGCTTGGAATTGGGGGGAAAAGCCACAACAGAGCCTGGTTTCGTTTGGTTTGGGAGAACTGCACTGCTTCCTTCCCTTCTTCCTATTCAGGCTGCATTATCTCTCACAGAAAGACCTGAAGCACTTGCAATTTCCCTGATTGTTTCACATATCTCTCTTAAAAGGAGAAAAAGGGAAGGAAATGGAGCCAGAGCTACATACTGGGTGAAAGGACTCCTGCTAATATAGAATGGAATTTTCTGAAACATTACTTGATTTGTGTTGGTTTCAGTATGCTTCAAGAACATAAATGCTTTACGGCTTGATAGAAATTTGGAGTGAAGAATAGTATTGACTTGTACCCCATTCTGCCACACTGATTTCAGAGAGACTGAAAGTTAAAAAAGAGCCTCATAACCTTAAAACATACGCGGTTCTGAAATCAGGAGCGTTTCTCTGCTGAGAATAGAAAATTGATTCAATTCTGTAACCTAATCTTTATGCTTACTCTTGCATATGTTGCATTTGCAGGTGGATGTATGTTAGGGTAGAGGAATTCTGACAACCTTTTTGAAATATAATCGTTCTTTATGTTCCAAATTGCTCAGAAGGCCCCCCAGCGTTACCGTTCTCTGTTGCATAGGAAATGAAAATTGCCGTTACAATAAGCTCAGCCAACCAGAGGCAGGAAGATAAATAATACATCAAATAAAATGTTAATGTATGTAGATAATGTACTAATATTAATTACAAATAAGTCTAATTAACACTCATATTCTCACCAACTGTATTTCTTGCACAGTTAAGAACATGCTTTTTTTAAAAGCAAAAATCAGTAGGGAGGGAAGTACAGCAGTTCTGTTCCTCTTTTCTGTATTACACGAAAGCCTGTGTATAGTTTTTCTTGTCAGTGAGTTTTCCAGAGCTCTTGGGAACGGGGTGGGTGGGCTGCAGAAGCTGGATGAAAAGACTTTCTGACATTAGGGACATCGGTGGCATCCTTCTCCCCAGGCAGCTTCAGTGTGAGCTTATAGCTTCGCCTCAGAATCTTCCAGCCCTTTAAGTAACTTGTATATAGAAAATGTACATGAAATCTTAAAGCACCATTACCAGACTTGTATTTCAGGAAAATAAAGTACGTTTACTGTAGCATTCATGTTAGCTGAGGCTTTCACTTGTACCCTGAAGGCTTGGGAGATGCTTTGGACTCGTGGTGCTGAGTATCCCTAGCCACCACAGCAACCCCTGTTGGACACATTTTGCCCACAGTGGTTTACTTGTTCCTTATCTGTGGACTTTGTAAATATCTTTTGTTGCAGGTAGGTATAAAATCTCAATCCAGTCTACCTTACAGTTTCCCTCCTTTCTGTGACCATTTTTCCCATGTACTTTATATTCTACTGGTAGAGTGAAAACTCTGAGTAGGGACTGTGCCATTCCTAAGGGAAACAGAGTTCCCTGTGTATGGACTGAAGCATAGGATTCACTCATTTTTAAGAGACAAGAATGGCCAAGGACTTTGTCATTGCTGTCTAGGTAAATTTGAAGCTAATTGTGTTTTTGTTTTTGTTTTTTTTTTTCCTTCTGTAGATGTTATACACCCACAGCAACACTTTCACACAAACAAAACCCTTTATGTTGAGCTATTGCCCTTAAGGCTTAGAAGGGAAGAGAGACTGATTTAGTGTTCTTCCTATTCAGTGTTGTGTTGGCACCTGGTTGATGTGTTTCTGGAGTCACTGTATGGGCACACTTGGAATAGACTGAGGACCAGGTTAGGAGTATGAATTGCATAATGGTATAGAATGTAAAGATATGTTTAAAATAAAATAAAAACATGTATTTGGGAAGAACTGACTGTACAACGTGTCTTTGTTTCCAGCACCAAAAGGTCGGACCATTCCAACACAAGACTGGCAATTCAGATCGAAAAGGATGCAGGTATGGCCTGGGAGTTTGGGTCATTTGTTTTGCTTGATTTGTAAAACACGATGTATTCACTCCAATAAGACTTAAGCTGAAAAGTTAAAGAGATGCAAAGGGTTTAAATGTTGTGTGAACAAACCGGAACATTTTAAATGTAATAGAGTGCCTCTTTAAGTCGTGTGCCTTGATAAGTAAATTTGCTCTTCAGTTACATGAAGCTGATTAGATAGGTGCTGGCATGCAAATCATATGGTTAGAAACAGCCTTTTTCCTTATGTGGAGCACACAGCAGACATCCTAGCTAGACTTAAAGGTTAGCTGTGGTCAGGAAAACATTTTGGAAAAAAGCAGCAGATTAACAGCACCCCTACCACTAAGCAGTTTGGGTAGACAGGTATCTCCTGTTCACTGGGGAGAAGCCTTTCTGGTGTGTGGGAAAGGAAGAGAGGGAGAAATCAGAAGGGTTTAAAAAAAACAACAAGTGAGTAGGCCTCTCCTCCATGTAATGGTTCATTAAGTGAGCTCTGATCCATGGCAATCCAAAACACCTTCCTGCATTGCACCATGCAATTCCTGTGAGACTGGGGAATGAGAGAGTTTTTTGACCAGTCAGTGCACACGCGTTGATACCTGAGCTGATGCTCTCCAGCACCTGGCAGGTCAGGGTCCTTTCCAGCAGAATCTGACACCCAGATTTTCTGCCAAATCCTGGTCCCACTGAGAGAGGCCAGGATTTCATAAGGGGGGTTCTTCCTCTTTCATGTTCTGCAGCTGATTTTATATTTCCACTGAGTTGTCAGAGGCTTGTACTGTGGAGATATTTACCTTGTAATTATTGTTGTCACATTTTTAACCTCCCTTTTTATGCTTATCCGTTAGATCAACAGCATGTACAAATACACATCTTCAGGTGTAATCCAGGGTGTCCAAGAGGGCAAGAGAAGTGTTAGCAGTTCAAGGCATATATAATGCTTTTTCATTATGTATCATTTCAAGGCGAAGTGTTAAGATGTTTCTCGAGGTCATTCTGTCATCTGATAGCCATAATCTCTATTATATATGCTAATTATATATGTTAATTGTATTTTTCAAAGCATAGCTCAAGCAACGTGTTCTTTTTGTGTGTGCTTTAAAAAATATTTTTTGACAAACATACTACAGAAGTTACAGAGCTGAGTGTATCTGTATGAACATACACACCTGTGTATCCATGCATTTGGGGCTACATGCATAATGGCCATGGTGATGAAGATGCACCTACATTTAAAAAGTATTAGAGGTGAGCCACTGATGCCTTATAGAAAAAAAGATATATTTCTCACCTCAAGCATATATATTATGTGAAATAGTACAAGCACAAACCAATACCACATTGGATTAGGTGGCACTATGTTAGCATTTGTGAAAAGTTTATTCCCTTTCTCTAATTATCATCGTAGAGTGCTAATTTTAATACAGATAAATGCCATAGACCTCTGAGATTGGACTTTTAGACTGTGACATGTTCTTACCTAGACAGTTGGCCAAAGCAATGTATAACTGGAGAGCTGATGCTATTTTTAAAGAGAGTAGTAGCAATTCTCATGTTGAATAAAGTGAGTTTCATTCTTTTTCAATATAATAAACGTGTGTTTTTTTTTTAAGATATGTGCCACCATCTTAAATACTCAAAAGACACTTCATGGCTAATGAAAAATTCCTGGAGGACTAAAAGAAGTAACTCCCAGTAAATTAATGGAAAGTGTGTGACAAGTTCTTTAGTCAGTAAAAATCTCAGAAATTTAAATGTCTTAGATATTTACATTTAAGCTTATGTTCTGAAATAATATGATTTCTGGTTACTTAAAATAAAGAACATAAGTTAATAGTTATTAACTTAGCTTAGCAGAGTCTTTCAGGGGAGATGAAAAAACTTCTGCTGTTGTAAAACACGAAGGACGTAATTTGGTTCAGTCTGAACTATGTCATCACTAGTTTGATGTTCAAATTATTACATTCTTCATATTAACCAAAAGCTTCAGTCCTGATTCTCTAAAGGTCTAAAAAGCATCTAGGACATGCAGTCTGTATAAAGTATCATCAGAAAGATACCACCTAGCCAGCGGAAGATGCTTTATGCAGAAATAAAAAAGAACGTAGGACTTTATGCAGAAGGGCTTAGTTTGTTTGTTTGCTTCATTAACAAATGTGTACTGCTCTGGTTACAGGAAATGATGACAATAATCTCAACTCAATTTTTTATGAGCATTTGACAAGATCCCTGCAGGAGTCTCTTTGTGGAGATTTGATTCTGGGCCGCTGGGGAAACTACAGCACAGGAGACTGTTTTATTCTCGCATCAGATTATTTAAATGCCTTTGTGCACTTGATTGAAATTGGAAACGGCCTGGTCACCTTTCAGCTTAGAGGGCTGGAATTTCGAGGTAAGGATCCCCGATGATGTAAATCACAACAAAAACTGTCTGCCTTTCTTAACCTGTCACAGCTCTGTAGTAGGACATAAGAGTTTAAGGGTATTTTCTCTCTTTCTTTTTGTAGATATTTGTCTGTGTCTAAAAATACTATATTTCTTCCATCATTATTTGAATGACAGTGTTTTGAAACCTAGATATTAATAAATTTAGAGTCATGTTCTGAAGTATCATAAGATGTTCAGAAACATATTTCTTTAGTCACAGATCTTTTCGGTTACACTTAGTCATGTATTAAGATTATTTCTCTCCTTCTATAACCATGAAAACTGAAGTTTCTCTTTAATTGTTCAACTTCCACACAAACTGGTCTTCAAAAAAACCACCAAATAGTGTAATGACTCTTCTCATGGAAACTATCCCATGTGAGAGATCATGCGAGATGCTGGTGGTGAGATGGTCTCCATCACAGCGGACCATGCAGGGAGAAGCAAGTGAATCAGGGCTTCATTTCTCTTTTATTTAGGAAGATCTGACTTCAGCTGTTCAATATATTCCTCTGTCAGGGCACTCCTCTTCAGGAAAAGATGACTGCATTCCCCTTCCTAAATGTTGTGGTATTGGTGAGGTCAGTTGCTCATGGTATCATGCTCCTGTCCTTTATTCTGTTGTTCTGCATCAAGTAGGGAGTAAACCCACAAAGCTTTTAAACAGTTTTTAAATTCTCTGCATGCTATACACAGTGGCTGTGTCTGTTGCTTGGATTTGTAACCTTTCAAAGATACCACTTTGCAATCGCAGATGACAGGAGTTTTCAAATCCTGGAATAAACAGCTTCCCAGGCTCAAGGGCTGAGCATCTAATGGGCGACATGCAGAGGAGTGTATAATCAAGGCAACTTTTCAGCAAGGTTGAGTATGAGAAAACAGGAGACAGACTGGCTCTTTGAATGCACTTAGGTGTGGGAGGGAAATAGGAAATAACATGCGTGGGCTCAGGTCTTGACTCTGCGACAGACTCTCCGTAGGATGTTGAGCAGGTTGTGGTACATGCTTGATGCTCACTTTCCTTTCTGTATGCTGGGGAAGAAGATAAGAAAAGTTATGTGGAAAACAGTAAATACCTGAAAAATCTCAGTATTGTGGTAGCTGGTGGGATACTTACTCAGTACAGAGGCAAATTATAAGAAGAAAAAGTCACTAGAAAGTGAGATAAAGAATTTGGTTATCAGCCTAGTAATTTCTTGTTGTTCGTGATGATGGTGATGTATGTGTGTATCTGTGGCTTTCTTCAACTTCAAAGGCATCTGTGCAAGTATAATCTTCTTGTGCGCCCCCAGGGTACGCAGTGGTGCTCCTATGTTTGAGATAGGTACTGAGGTTAATACCTTATAAAAGCCACAGGTGGAGAGGGTTTTTTTTCGGTAGTTTTGGAACTTGCTATTATTTCTTTCATGTCCAGGCCAGACAAATGCAAATCTGTGTTGCTCTACAAGAACAGTTAAATACTGTGGCAGTTCAAGTCTCTTAGTTGCAGTCCTGCTGATTTCACAGGCTGATAAATCTCTAAAATAATTGCTTTTTTTTTTTTTTTTTTTTCCTTCTTTTTTTGAAGACGGTTTTAGTGGATCTGTCATTTTGGTGCCTCTTAGGTTACTCAAAGTACAATTCTTTATGGAAGCTTTGTGAAGTTAGAAAATGTTTCATTCGTTTCTGCAGATCTGAAAATAAAAGTGACTTCCAAGATAGTCTAAAAAGTGATGTACCTTGGAAAATGTTGGCATTAAGTTTATTTTTGTTGGGATTTTGAGTAAACAGGACTTTGAATAAACAGGACCATGCACATTTCCTTTAAAATCCCGATTTCACCAAATTATCTTTGCTCATCATCCTTTTGTGTTAAAATAGTTCATTATAGGATTTGAAATAAATAAATCTCATGCTTAAATTGTAAGAGTTTATTCTTTGTGCAGTTGCCACCTCCTGCTGAGTCCTTCTCCCCCATGCAGTTTAAGAAAAGTAAATCTTGCAAATACAGATGAAAAATATGAGAAGATGCTCAAACCACACTTTGGCTAGATAAAAAGCAGGCAGGCTTAATGAGCTGAAAGTTGAGTAGTGAATAACTGCATAGGTGTGTTGCAAGGAGGACTTTGAGCCATCTTGGTTTATTACCAGCCAGGTGCCATTTTGTGTCTGAGTCTGAGAGCAAAGCTCCAAAATTGTAGTGTGCCACCTCTGTATTCCCTAAAATCAGTTTGTGCAAACAAATGGGTCTGTGAATTGGCATTTCCATGCTGATTGCCTAACACTGCTTCTCTTTTTGAGCAGATCTAACATGTCTGCTCTCTGCAGCAGGTCTTTAAATTCAGCCTGGGCTGAGCCTCTGCAGCCTGTCATGTGTCTTGAGTTGCCTTTTGGAGCCAGATGAGTTCTTCTCATCAATATTTCCCTCCCCAAGCTCTCTCATGTTCCTCAGGAGGGGGTCGGCAGCCTTTGAGGGAGTATTCTTACCGACCATTCAAAGGACCTCAATCCACAGGACCAGCAGAGCAGCAGCAAACATGAACTAGGAAAGCACAGACAAATTACTGAGGGGGGAAGAGGAGGAGAGGAGTGACAAAAATGGGAATGGAAATCTCACCTAAACTACGAGAAAAAACGTATGATTATTTTTTGTCTTTGTGGACGTGATAGGTATGCGAAGGTTTCTCTATCTTTCAGAATATTTTCTCAAGATAGAGAAGGATACATTGGGAAGAGAAAGTTGGGTGTCTGAAGATTCAGATTACATTGTAAACAAAAAACAAAACAAAACAAAACAAAAACAAACAAACAAACAAACAAACAAAAACCACTAATAGGATGGAATAATGGAACATACCTGAGGAGAGAACAGCTTGAACGAGTAGCATTGGACATGTAAGAGTAAACCCCTCAGGACCATGCAGAGTAGGTGCCAGAGAAACCACAAGAATTTCAAGGCTGTTTAAGCAGAAACAGATGAGCCCAGAGGGGAAGCAGGCACAAGCTGGATAAGATGGATCTGCCTGATGCAGACAGTAACAAATGTTTTGCAGACTCCAGGCTGTGGGCAGGTAGTCTGCTGTGTGCCCCGTGGACGGGCTGAGGTGGTGTGTTGACACCAGGGTGCTGCTTTTGTCTCCAGCTAACCCATGAGGGCTGCTTTGCTTTAGGTAAGTCATGCTGCAGGACCGTGTCCTTTATGTAACAGGTTACATCCTTCTGTCATCAAGGAACTGGGCTGCTCTAGTGGGGCTGTGAGTTACATAGAGAAGACAGAGTCTGACTAAAAGGAACCAGAAGGTCTGACCTGAAGGCAGAAGCCGTGTGACGGGACAAGTCAAGGGCTGCTCTCAGCTCTGTGAAAGCTGAAAGTGAGCAGAAAATCTTTCTTTAGAGGTTTTCTTTGTTCCTTCCTTGAGCAGGATCGCTGCCTCCTAGGGCAGGAAGTCAGACCAGGCTGCCCCAAGCAGCAGGAAGGACCGACCATCTCCTGCCCCAGCTGGGTAGGATCCCATTTCAACTCCTGCAAATGCTCCGTGGTGGGTGTGGGGTGCAACTCAGCAGAGTAGGATTTTTTCTTTGGAACTTTGGAGCTTACAAAGCCAAGAGGCAGTTGCTGATAAACACTAGGCTTTCAGTCCACGTACAACCGCATTTCCTCTGCTTTGTGCATCTCATGTTCCTATTTTTAGTTGTCTGGTCATGTGCTGGTTTTTACATAGGACCCTGTTTTCATTCATTGTACAGATTGGTTTCCCACAAAGAGGGAAAAAAAAAAAAAAGGGCTAGAGGACAAACTTGAGGTCTGTAATTTCTGAGCTTTGGCTGCTTGACTTCTACTTCAATTTCAAGCGTAATTTTAATTGAGGGCCCTAAAAATCTGCTGATCCTTAAATAAGAAGTTCACATTTGCTTGGGAAACGAGTGAATCACAACAATGTTCTCTGTGTCTGCAACTGTTTTCTGAGCAAACCAAAAGCAATATTTGCATTGTGGAGCTCTAGCCTTTCCTGTGAGTGTTTCTCATGCACTGGCAATGCTGCCACAGCAGCGCCCAAAGAAGAGGTCAGAGTGTCTTCCTGATTTAAGTGTACTGAGGGCAGGAGAGACCACCTCACGTATTTGCATCCAGCTTAATTAAGAGTTGGCATTATAAAATGACTGATCCAGATTCCTTTCTAACTGTGTATAATTGAAGCATGTGTCTCAGCTTTTAAATGAAAAGCATCTTTGCAGTCGGGTAAGAAAGAAGACACAGATTGAACAAACTGAAAGAACAGAGTTGGCAAAGCTGGCATTCCTCTCATCTTTAGTCCTGTTCAAACTGAGCATCTTGTATGAATTAGTTCTTCACTCTCCTTTCAAGTGATGGAGAGGGGATGTGCCTCCATCATTTGTCCTGTGTGTAACACAGGGGGAAGGCTTAAATACCTCCAGGTACCGAGAGGAGATGCTCATTCCTACCAAACATAGAGAGGGTATTGATGAGCTTGGGGTTGGTGAAAACTTTCTGCAAGTTTTGGATTGTGCAGCTGCACATTGGTGTGGGGGAATCAAGCCCTTCAGTAACTTAACGATGCTGTCTGTGCTAGACCACAGTGGTACGCTAAAAGCAACCTGCCAGAAGAAATACATAATGTATCATTTAATTTGAAAGGGAGAGACAGGGAAAAACCCACAATCAAGGAACAAGCAGAAAGAATGTCAAAATATCTACCTCCCGCAAGTTCCCTGTAGAACGAGGAAGCCTTAAAATATTTTCCTGTTTAGTCTGTGCCTCGACAAAATGTCTTTTGGAGAACATCCAGTTAGGCGTAGCATGTGCAGAAATTACTCATGGATGATGCTGCTGAAATCTTGAGGAGCTGTTTTCTAACTCATTCCGGGTATTCTTCAATCATATAATTAACTTCTAAATCTCTGCCGTGATTTTGTTACTGAACGTTGCATGTGCAATATTCACGCTTCACTTGGAACTTCATTAGATGAAGCAAGGGAAGAAGCACAGAGCAAGCACAGCTGTAATTGCACGTAGTGGCAGGCAGCTGTGGCAGCAGGATGGGATTGCCGGTGGGGCTTTCTCTTTGTTAGCTAGTTTATTTTCCACGCAAAATGGCGTACGAATGCAGCCAGTTTAAGGTATATGCTTTAGGCACAGTAATGATGTCTAAGAAACAAGGACAGTTACTCATTTTGGCAGTGTGTGGATATGCTGTATGGTTTTGTTACAGTAGCAAGTACATTACCAGTGCAAGGAGTATTTGTTGGTGCTTGGTTTCTGTGTTTGAAGGCTCTATAGCATGAGCAAGAATCAATCATTATTTAAAGACTGGTTGCAGCATTCCCTTTTTACTTTTTCAAATCAGTTCATACTGTTGGGAAGTAAAAGTTGCCATCTTTATGTCTTTCATGAGGCCATGCTTGATGTATGTTTGGTGACTGCACAAAACCATCAAAAGATATTGATAAATTACAAGGAGTTCAGAGAAAAGCAGCCATTTTTAACACGTCTCTTTCGAGAGAAGGTTAAAAGAATTGAATGCACATTGTTTGCAGGAAAGAACAAAGGCTGAGAGACATGATGTTCAGAAATATTATGGGCATGAACAGAAAGGATGCAGAAGGATTTCTTTGATTTAATCACGGTGAAGTACTTGAAAAGACATAAAACAGGGAAGACAGTACTTTACATTGAATGCAGGAAATCTGTGATGTAGAAGCCTTTCTAGGTGTACAGTAGTGCTCCAGCAGTGTAAACCAACTCTGCATTTCAAATAGGCTGAGAATACTTTAGTTTCTTTAACACAGGCTAGAATAAATATTTGATGCCTTTTTTCCCTTTCCTCCCTTGCACAATCTTACATGTGTATATGGGTGTACTGGGGAAGACTTCTGGAAAGAAGGAAAGTGTTCTTAGATGCTCAGTAGCCTTTTTATTGAAAATATTTCTTTGTCAAAAGCAAAATATTGCACTGCATTGCACTCCAAAAGAGGTGACGTGGGAGATTCTCACGGTATTTGGTAGCTGCAAGTTTAACAACCAACATCCCTTGAGAATGCTTTCTTTCACCTGGGGTTTCACAGTGTGTCTTGGTGGACCAAGAAGAGGAGAAGTTTTTGAGGAGAGGTAATGTCTGTTGTTAGACCAACCGATCTGTTTTGAAAAATGGGTTATTTTTTGGGTATAAAGGACTTGAAGCTGTTGAAAACCAGAGCAGTTTTATAACCAATAGATTTGATGTTTGAGGAATTATTATTGTTTTTTGTTGTTGTTGTTGTTGTTGTTGTTGTTCTGAGTCCTGAGATTTTTCCTTGAAACAACCTGAAGTTCTCACAGTTTATAGATTACTATTTCTAATACCAATTCTACAAGGAAACAACCTGGAAAGAACCAAAACAGCTGGTAGTTTCCAGAAGTGTCCAGTTCCACGATCCTTGAGTTTTCATCTGGGAGCTCAGTTCACCCCTTTTTGAATTTTTTTTTCTTTTTTGTTTCTAGAACAATACAATGCTTGGTTTGGGGACAAATAGCCTTTTGCTGTCTTTTAGCTCTTTATGCTGCTTCTGGGTGATAACTTGCCACCTTTTAAGCTGCTATGCTAAGTAGAAAAGACATGTCAGGGGTAAAGGAGCCTCGTCCATTAGAATTTAAGAATACCCAGATTTACAGAACTCGATGGAAGAAGGTCACTGTATTATTTCCACTGTAATGTGTTTATTTGTAAAATGCTACTGGTTTTGCAAAACAAATGGTGAACAAACAGGCAGTTTTGTGAAGTCCTTGGTGAAGAGACCTCTGCATACCCTACCTTGGGCTTCAGTCTGTCTTCATGGCTCCCATCTCTGTGTCTGGCTCCATCCCTCAAACTTAACACCTAGTTAAATCCCTCAGTCCAAAGCTGGTTGTTGGGGTCACAGCGTTTAGAGCTTGAAATGCCTAGTGCAGGAGAATGATTTGTGATCTCAGTATCTGTGGGGTGGAGTTAGTGCGTGAGCCCTATGAGCCCTTTCGTAGTACGTTTGCACCCTGGGTGCTTGTATGTCAGCAGTCCTAGATGCTGAAGCTATGACAGCCTTCAGCCACAATAATTTTTGTGCATTCTGGATGTGTTGTTAAACTGGAGTGTTTTATAGCAATGTTTTAGTTTTATAAATAAGTTTATGGAGCTGCTTCTAGAAGTATGTTGCTGTGTTAGAGGATCCTCTTTCTGGCTTTTCAGTACTGAGAAATGCTTTTCCTCTCACTCACTCAGTTTGCAAGATGCAAAAGCATACTTGGATTTCAGCCTTAAATTCTAGAAGGTTGGATGGTCATTAGTTTAGGTATATATTCTGAATCCTCTTGAAGTAAGATTACAGCTTTCAGTTCCAATTTTCTCATTTCCATTAGGATCATGCTAACAGGGCACAAGTTGGTCTTCGGGTCCTGACATGTCCGGAAA
The DNA here is from genome assembly GCF_965140915.1 of Aythya marila. Taxonomy (NCBI): domain Eukaryota; kingdom Metazoa; phylum Chordata; class Aves; order Anseriformes; family Anatidae; genus Aythya; species Aythya marila. The sequence continues at coordinate 41,644,775 of NC_139044.1, forward strand.
ATAGAAAGAGTTCCAAGTTCTCACACTGGTTTTCTCCTGAGCTCACATAGATTGACCTTGCTTTGTTGAGCTGGCACGTGTTCTTGCATTGATGACTTTTTGGCAACCATCCAGTGTTAGATATCTTACAGATGAATCAGCCTCATCTGTGCTAGCAAGGGTCACAGTGAATGACTAAGCCCGAGCGGAGTGGGAGAGCTTATTTTCTTTCTGCTGAAGAAAAAAACGTTAAAAAAATGTTTTCCTTCAGATTTCGAAATGACTGATTACCAGTGAAAACATTTTCCTGTATTTTAATATTTAATGGTACTACACTTAATTATATTGCATAACTGAAGTGCACGTTCTGCACCCTGCTCTTCGGTTTTATGAATAATTCTCTCAGAATTGCTTGAACTTGATCATTTTTGGAGAAGCAATATAAAATTGACATTTTAATCATCAGTTTATAACATAATATATACGAAACTTTGGGGTCACTGTTCTGTAAAAGATGCACACAGATGCTTAACTTCATTTACTGCCACTTGTCCCTTTTGGCTCCATGCATAACACTGAGCACATGCTTGTAGTCCTTGCAATACCAGTGTCTAGAGTAATGAACCAAAAGGGATTGAGGCAGGCACTGGTAAAATGAAAATTTTCAGTAACGTCTAAATTTGTGACATTGAAATCCAGCCAGTGCCTCATGGCCTAAAGCAAGGCTCAGTTAAAGATGAAAGAAAATTCATGGCAGTCCTGCTAGGACTGACTGGAAGAAATAAAGGGAACCAACACGAACTTGAGCATCAAGTCTGCATTTGTCTTTGCAGACTTGAGTCTCTTTTCTAGATGGTGCTTGGAAATATTAATCAGCAGATGAGTTGGGACTGAGGACATGAGCCAGGGATTTGGTATTTTGGCAGAACACTGGCCATGCCTCAGATCACACATTAAAGTAAACAGAGGCTCTCCAAGCAATCAGGACGCCAAATCCCTGGGGTGATAGTACCTGAATGCATCAAGCAGCTGTTGTTAAGCAAGGGCATGTTTGCCAGATGCTGACAGAGCACAGCCCCAATTCCATTCTTAGGAATACTTTTGTGGAATGACCACATGAGCTCCTTCATTTGTTCCCAGAGGTTTTGTAATAATACAGGCCCAGTTAGAAGGCCTCTGGCTCCCCAGGTTCAAAGTTGATGATTGTATTCACTGTAGAATAATTTGAAGTTTCATTGATTAAAACTATCTAGCAAAGATGACTTGGAGACATTTTTACCTGTTGAATTAGCTGAGAATGGAAATAATTGTTCTGGCTGCTTCTTCTGTTTGTGATGCATGTGATGACAGCTTCCCTCAAACACTGAGGGTCCCTTGAACTCACCAGTTATCAGCCTCTTTAGGGCCCATGTTTTACTAAGTACTTGGCTTTAGAAAACTGGTAATTACAGTCTCTACTAATAATATAAGGTATTTATTAATACAGGCAATATAGAGAGCACCTAAAAGCATAGCCAGCATTTGGTAGGAATGAAATGTGATATTTGCTTACAAATTAAAACTAGATTTAGGAATAGAGTAAGCAAACACATCTTTAATTCCACTAGTTGTGAGGGGTTTAGTGGCAGTTGTTTATTAGGCCTGTGCTTTTCACCACATATAAACACTTGTCGATGTTTAATTTAACACCTGGGATGAGGACTGATCTTCTCTTAAATTCAGTTTAATACTGTGAGACGTTTAACCTTTCAAAAACTAGACATAACAGCAATAGTAACAGCACCAGAAAGGAGTAGTTTTTTTACCCTTTTCAAGCTCTGTACAGAGGAATGTGCCTCTCCCTGTTTTGCTTTGAGTACAATGTCTTTTGACTTGACTTCAGAAAAGCATCCACTGACCCAGAGCAGTTACTGTTTTTTTTTGCTGTTGAGCATTAAGTGTTAATTCATGTAGAAATCCGTGAAATATGAAGCAGAAGCAGGCCAGTTCATGTCCAGTCCTGCTGGAAATGTCAGCTTGATAGGTCATGTTTTGCACTTTGTGGCAGTCTTGATCGGATAGATGTTTATACTAAGGTTACTTAAGCCATTTAATAATTAGTCATAATGGTATATACCTGAAGTCCAAGGGGGAACACACGTGAGTATGTGAACAATGCTGGATTTACACACACAGAATACGTTTTCAATTTCAAACATACCCAAATTCTTCTCTCATTTACACTGACACAACAGAACAGGTCTGTTGGTCCTGGCAGATGCTGCTTATTTTTCTTTATATAATCTCTAGCAATAAAGCTCTCAGAGAGATTATGTGTTTCAAATCATGTGGTTTTCTTGCTATTTTTGACTGTGAGAACACAGGATGTGCTCTGAAGTGTATTTGCTGATATGTTAAATTTATACGCCATACCACACTTTCCTCCAGAATGAAAGGTAAGTGGTAGCAGAGATGCAGACTCGAATTAGTATGTGAGAGACATGCTTGTTAAGGAACATGTAATGAGCAGATGAGAGCCTGCTGGTAAGTGTTGTGTCTTTGATGCCAGCTAAGGCTTTAACTGAGTGTATCCCTCTCCAGAAACTACAGTACAGTGTCTAGCACCTTCCTCTCCTTTTGAGACCATTTGGAAGTGGACTGAGCCAGCTCTCTCATGGGGTGACACTGAAACCACTGGTGGAAAGGCCATGTGAGATGTATGTGTAGCTTGCATGGCCTTGAAAGATAGTTTCTGTAGAACTTCAGGGGGGAGAGGAAGTTCTGCAACAACCCACAGAGAATAAATTTTAAGAAGGTCTACATGTCAAGAAAATATAACTCGTGTATTTTGAGAACTGTGTGGGGAGCACATGTCCACCTCTGGTTTTGATTTGTAGTGCTCTACATGGTTTTCAAACCACATTTATAGCTTTTAAATCCTGAGGGCTCAGGCTGACCATCAAGAGTGCACAGCACAGGCCAGAAATGCAGTCTGCAAAGCAGAAATATTATTGTTGCTGCATCTGCCTCACAACTTCTTTTTGAGTTAATATGACTTTTTCTGATAGATTTCTTCCATTTTGATCTAAAGGCCTGTGTAATAGGCTAATTAGAGAGCTGCTCTGTCCTTGTGATGTACTGCCACTAGTGCTATTCATTAGAAATGTTTGATCCAGAGTAACTTTTACTCCAGTGGGAAAGAGAACAACCAGTTGCACGTTATTTTTGGAACCTGCTTTCCAAGATAGTTTGCTCTAACCCAGATTTTACAAGTGCTCTGACAGACTGTAAAATCTTTGTTTGCATCCTGTATGTTATTTGAAGAAGCAGACTGGGACTTGGATCAATTTGCTTAATATGCCTGATGGAGCAAGAATCTTTAGTGTTGCTTCCTGGTGAGCTTTTATTAAGGCAGAAGCTGTGGTCTGTAGTTTGGCTCAGCTCAGAACCAAATGCCTAGAACATCAGATTGGGCCCTTTTGGCTTTTATAGGTGGTAGTAAATAGTAGTAAATAAATGATGTATAGCGCTTTATTTCCTACTGCACATGGATCAATTGGCACATCTAATTTGTTGCCATAGCTCTTTCTATTAGATTTTTGCTAAGCGTGTAGAGCCTTAAATCATACTTTCTCTGCTTGAAGGAAGTCCTTTGTTTCTTCCCCCCACAATAACTGGCAGCATATTCTCTTTTTCTCACTGCCAAGGGACATATTGCCAGCAGAGAGAAGTGGAGGCTATAACAGAAGGAGATGAAGACAATGAAGGCTGCTGCTGTTGTAAGCCCGGACACTTGCCTCACTTGTTATCGTGTAATGCAGCCTTTAACCTCCGATGGCTGACATGGGAAATAACACGAACCCAGTACATCCTGGAAGGATATAGCATCATTGATAACAACGCTGCAACAATGCTGCAAGTGTTTGATCTGCGGAGAATACTTATCAGATACTATATAAAGGTAAACTCTTTGGTAAAGTGGACTGTATTCCTATCCTGGAGTGTCTAAAAGCTAGCTTTCTGGCTAGCTTTTAGAAATAGAGTTTGAAGTAGCTGGCTTTGTATTCATTCATTTCCACTACTGGCAGTCAGACTGACTCAATATCAGGTAGGGATAATTAACTCATATCTCCCTTTGCTGCACATGATTCTGGCCAGTACATGTAGTACAGAAAATCATGGGCACACTTAAGCAGAAATCAAGAAGGGGTGTTAACATCTGCTGATAAAGGCAGAGGAAGCATTCTTACAAAGCAAAACTCCACTCACAGTTTGTTATTTCTTCTTGATTTCGCCTTTTTTACCATTTTTTTTCTGGGAAAAAAATCAACAAGCATAAAGATCTTTGGAGCTCTCTGAAGAGCTGTTTCTCAAACGTACTTTGTTACCAGCATAAAACAGCAGGTAAAAAAGGGTTTATGTAAGTATCACAACACATTTGAAGTTAGTGAATTCCATTGATTAAACTTCAATTCATTTATACCACTTCTATATTTGCAGTGTTATTAAGATCACAGTGACCACACATACTTATTTGTCAGAAAAGCCAAACCCTTTCAACCCAGCAAATGAAGAGATCACTATGCTTTACTGTCCTCTGCTGAAGCAACAAAAGCCAAAGGCTGCTGTTTATGCTGTTGGTACTTCCATTAAGCTAATTACCAAAGCTCCCAACCATTTCTGACATCTCCTCCCTACCTGTGTCTCTGCAATTTTAAAAATCCTGTCAACCTTAGAGAGACACCTCTTCTAAATAAATTAGTCATTTTTTTTTGCAAGCGAACCCATGCAGTTAAAACAATATCATTGCCTCACAAAGGTGCTTTGGTCATGCAGTTGATTACTTTGTAAAACACAGACTGGGGTGTCTTAAATAAGTTCAGAGGCAAAACTGTGTGTGAGCATGTTTTTTATTTATTTATTTTATAAGTATATAAGCAAAAACACTTCTTTAAACTGAAATTAAAACATTGCTACAGTTGTTTCACTTTACTTTAAAAGGTAACCTAAATTTAAATTGATGCAAGCTGTTATGATTCAGTTTTTGATAGTGAATGGGTGAATGAGGTTGAAAAACACCCCAGCCTATGCTGGAGTAAAATTGGCAGTTCATTAGTTTAAAGTAACAGAGTTGTGCCTTGTAAACAGGAACTTTTAAAGTGTCTTTAAGTCAACTAAAATGCAGAGGACTTGTGGAAAGCTTGAGGTTATGACATATGAAGTATAACTTAACTAAGTGTGCTTTAGAGTTTTGGGTCTGAAGTATCCGAGAAGCTGCCAACATATAAAGTTGCTTTGACAAACTTTTGTCCCCTATGTTAATGATGAGGTTAATTCACTTGATCCTGCCTCAAGTGAAAGGGAGGAGGGTTAAATGATCTCCATGCTACTGAGGTATGCTGTGGCTCCATACCCACTGGGTGCAGGTTTTGTAATGTTCACCACCTATGACTTGCAAGATGTGGGAATCTAATCTATTTTGCTTTGATTTCCTCGAGCCAATGTCATTGTACTGCTTTTATGGAACTTCATTCCTAGAAAGGTGCCAGTCCCTTAATCTACTTCCCTTCTTAGTGAAAGGAGAACAGAGGATCATAATAACCAGTTGGCAGCTTTGGTATTAACCTGTGCTGGGGCTCCCTTAAATTCAGGAGAACCCTTCCTCAGAATGACCATCCCAGAAGAAACTTGTAAGATTTTTTTCCTCCTGTTCTTCATGTTAGTAGTTTCTTCCATAATCAGGAGCTTTGATAGGATTTGATAAAATCCTTGTTACAGCTTAGGAAGGTGAGAAGATTATGTTATGTATCAGATAAGCTATCACCCTGTTTGTTTAGTGCTGTTAGAACTTACCTTCGGATAAGTGATACCAGAAACAGAAGTGAGAATTCACTCCTTCCCCAGCTTGCCCTTATCGAGGAGTCCTGAGCCGTGAAGACCCTGGGCAACTTTGCTGTGAACATTTTCAAGCTCTGACACTTTCCTTTTAGCAGAGCAGGAAGGTAATTTTATGAAGAACTCCAGTTAATGCAGTGTTCAAGTCAGATAAATCACAAACTCAGAGAAGCCGTAGACTTGAGCTTCAGCAACATCTGCACTTCCATCACACTAAGTGCTTGGAGTGCTTCTAGTTTATTCTTTGTAGCTTACAGTATGGTAAATATTTACCATATCATTTCTGAATTGCCATATAGCTGAGAATGTACTCACACACAAAACATACCCATGAAGAGCTACCAAGAGCAGAACTTAATTAGGTGGCAGAAGTTTTTGCTGTTTCTGTGTCTGATTACCAGTCTGATTATTTTCCCAGCTGAATCTGTTTCTTTGTAAACACAGGTGAGAATAATAAGAAAAGCAAACTGTATTTTGAAGATCAGCAAAGCAAATGCATGCTTTGTTTCAGTTCTCCTATGCTTCATGAATAAGTATTATATTGGTCTTTTAAAGAGTGAGTTGCACTGAGCTTCTTATTCTGTATGTATGTATTTCATTTGCAGTTTCACTGACAGCCTAGAAAAGCCCTTATTTTTCCTTATAAAAGGATTTTTATTCTCCACAAATAAAGTGGGTCAGCTCCTGTAGTCCTCCTGCATATATTTTGAAATCATTTCCTGCCCAACCACTGTGATATTTTTCCCTTGTGCCTCCTCCATCTTTCCAATCTAGTCTTATTTAAACGTCTTCTACTGTTTAAGAAATCTGCATTCACTGAGTCCTGTGTTTTTCGGCTTCTATTGTTTCTGCGTGACTCTTTAAATGAGCTTATTGTCCTCCACATGCCAAGAAATTAAGGGTCTGTCCCCAGTCTGTATCAGTCTTCCTTGTCTTTTTCCTCTGGAGTTTAATTTCCCTCTTGCCTGTGTATTTTTGTACAGTTAGAAAGACAAATAGTGAATGGTATCTAGAATTTTTTTTGAGGGCTGGTGGTGCTTCTGTCCTTTTTCATTTTAATCCATCATATTTTCATTTTATGCATTTAGTTGCTTTTTAATATTTCTGTTGCGTGGATGAAGTAGAACCACTTCATCTTCAGCCATTTTCACTTGCCTCTTGTTTGATTTGGAATCCAATTCTAAATGAATGTATTTTATCAAACCAAAACATTATAGTCATAAAACATTATCATGTTTTATGATAAAATGGACTTCCCTGCTGCTGTCCATGAAACATGGACTTCCCTGCTGCTGTCACCTTCCTTGACAAGACTGGAACTTCTCCTTAAGTTCCGTGTTCTTTTGCAAATAGTCTTTAAGTTTAGTACTGATAGGTTTCTCTTATTATTACTTTAATGGTTCCAGACCCACTGGTTAGAACTTAAGCTTAGAACTCAGGCACAGATATGAGTCTTGCTGCTTTCTATTTATGTATTCAGTAAAAGAACACCTGCTTAAATGCTCTTCCTCCTTCAGTGCTTTTTAAAAGTAAGGTCAGTCAGATCAGCTACAAGCTTCATAACATTATGTATAATAAATTCTCCATCATTATTTATTGTCCACATTGACAAATAACAAAAATAATAATGTTACTAAATGCAGAGGGAAAAGAACAATTAAAATGGGGTTTCAGGCTTACATTATACACATCTGTCAAATCTCACCTTTGTGGTTAAATTGTGGTGGAAATGTTTTTCTAAAGACTTAGGAAAGCTTTCTCCCCAGATAACAGGACGCTCACATAGAAAAAAGAAACCTGTTCTGACCATGTGAGAATCTACTGCTAGTTTTTCAAAATTTCCCTGGATTTTTATCAAAATCACTTTCTTGGTAATAGGCTCTACAAGCCCCACCAGTATTCACAAAGGAATTCCATGTTCTTATTGCAGTCTATTGATTTGTATTAGTTTTCCGATAAGGCAGCAATGTATTAAAGACATGACTTCTTTTTCTGTTGTCTGCTATTTAGATATCAAGTATTATCATCTAACTAAACAGTTTGGTGCAGCAATGATGCCAAGCAGTAAAAAATAGGAAGAATATGTACCATTATGGGTAGCTAGTGTTGTCCTCTTTGATTTAATCTCTCTGTGTAAAATATTTCTGCATTAATCAGAGATTAACTGATGTTTGCACATTTTGTCAACAGAGTATAATATACTTTACAGCAAGCTCTCCCAAAATTTTTGACTGGATAAAGGACGAATCCATCCAAAAGATACTGCAGCCTTATGCAAAGTGGCATTATATTGAACGTGACCTTGCAATGTTTAACATTAACATAGATGAAGATTATGTTCCCTGTCTCCAAGGAATAACAAGAGCTAGTTTCTGCAGTGTTTATCTGGACTGGATTCAGTACTGTGCCAGGAAAAGGGTGGAGGTAAGCTCTCATTTTTTTCAGCAGTTAAGTTTTAATTCCTGAGCTAGGAGTTAACTGATGCATGTTTACTCTTTTTCTTCCTCAGGATTAATAGAGGAAAATGTATTTCATTTAAACTATCAGATATAACTTTTTAAAGGAAAATCTGTGTTTCATAGAATGGAAAAAAGCACATTAGATACTACTGTTGTACAAAAAACTGAACCTCAAGCAGCTTCAAAGCTGTCATCGTTGAATACAGAACCAATTCCGTACTGTGCATATTCTCCAACACTGTTAATTTTATCATCTCTAGAAAGTGTGCCTATAGCAAGTGTTCACAGAAGTGCAGCTGGAGTGGGCTTTCTTCAGGAAGTATCATCAGAGCATTCTTGTTCCTTCAGTGTTAGCAGTGTTTGGGTACCGTTGCCAAACATTTGTCCACGTTTGTGCGCCCTTTCCAAACATCTGCCTGTGCTTGAATACAGTCCTCAAGCGGTAGGGAAGTGCACAGCAAACTAACTGCTAGCGTAGATCACCCCTGAGAGCACGACATTCAGATGTGAACTACACCAGAAAAACGTGTGAAATGACCTTGCGGCTCTAGAAGGCCAGAGACAGGTTTGCTGCCACACATTCACATGCTTTCAGCTGATAAGATTACTGATGGTCAGCAGTCATTTGGCAAAAATGCCCTACTGTATTTCCGTGGAATACTCAAAATAACCCAGAGGCGGAATACAGTTGCAGACAAGCATATTCCTCGGTTTTAATTTTCTTATTATTGCTGACAATGGGGAAAAAATGAAAAGCATATCTTTCCTGGCCACCATGCAATGTTACTTGTGCATTTTTCATTCAGGATCACTAATAGAACATCCCAAGTGCTACCACTGACCTTAGCTGATCAATGTAACATCACTGAATCTTAATGTTTCTTCACCACTTCAGTTCTTTCTCATGTCTCTGCACCTGAATACAGTTCCACGAGTTCCTCTGCATGCCACTATATTTGGTGTTGTTTTCATTGAACTGTCCTTCGAGCCTTATCACCAGCTCTTCCTGCTGGGAATATTTCATCTCTTTTCTTGCTCATCTCCAGGTCTTAGCTCCCAAATTTGGACATACACAGCATCCCAAAGTGCAGTGAAAGTCTCTGCTAAATGACACCTTTTCACCTGTTATGTGGCTGTACCTTTCAAAATAAAATGGTAGATTTAGGCATGTCCAATAAACTTTAAAATCCTGTAAGTTAGAGATAAAAGAGCAAACTAATGCCTGCACCAGTGCATGTCTGTGTGCACAATTCATATATATATATTTTACATCTTTTTCTTTTTCCTCTTTTTTTTTTTTTTTTTTTTTTGTAATTCATCAGCTGTGTAGAGGTAAAGGTCAACTATGTGATGAGATTTAAAAAAGCTTCAGTGTGTGCCCTGAAAATCAGTATCAGCTACATTCTCCGTTATAACTGGCTTCAGTTTTAGAGTCAAAGGAATCACTGATTGCATGGTCCAAAATAATAATATGTACCCTCCTAAAGATTCACATTCATGGGAGTCTAAGTTTTTCCTCCTGCTTGATAGCAAAGCATTTGTTTTCCAAAAATTTCAGTTAAAAAAAACAACAACTCACTCCTAACCTAGTAAATATAAATTAAACATTTTGACTACTTGATAAAATGTGAGGTCAGTGTCATCAATGGCATGTAGTTTAGATAGATGTTGGTATTTGCTAGAAGTGTTTTCCCCTGCAGTTTTCTAAATAGATTGTTCTGAAATGTGTCAGGGTGCCTCACATGCACCTGTTGTCCCATGCAGAGGGGTTTTGCTGCCTCTAATTGCAGTGTCTCTCAGCAATAATATAATCCGCTCTGTTTTTGAAAGTCATGTCTGGAGGAAGTAAAAGCAAAACAAATAAACAAATACAACAAACAGCAGAGATTCCCTCCCTCCCTGTTGATCTCGCTACCTGAGATTGAAATGTTCAGTTTCTACTCAGTGGGCAAAATAAGCTGCATTGTGAGGAAAGTTTCTGATTGCAATGATTTTCCTTCTTGTTCTGCTTAATTGCAAAGAGTGTTTGTGTGTACAGATCCATCTACAGACATATTTTATGAATGTTGCTATTTATAGTATTGAAATGCTTATCAAGACCGTATTTGTGTCTAGAATTACATGCTACTCTTAAAATTTTGTAGCACTTGGACAGCGATGAGGATTCTCCACTAGTAACGCTTTCCTTTGCCTTGTGCATACTGGGCCGAAGAGCTTTGGGAACTGCAGCTCACAACATGGCCATCAGGTAAGTTTTGGGAATCCTTTCTCCTCATCATGAAGATCTGTTTGTGTTTTTTTCACTTACTGTAGAATCTCAGCAGAACCTTAGATCAAGGTACCTTTTATGCTGTTCTAGGTGTTCAGCCTGAGTAAATAATTGCATAAAAAAGGCATTTTATTAATAATCTTTACTTTTTTTTTTAAAAAAAGTCTCTCTTCTCACCTAGTTTTATTTTTTTTTTTATTAGTTGTATTTGAAATTCCTATATTCACAGTTTAGTAGCAGTAGAAAAGTTTAGTAAATATAGAGTCTCTAAGTGACCTTGCTGTATTGGCACAAAATTATGAATAAAGCTAGCTAGCCTTCTATCAGCAAATCCTTAGGGACAATTTGTCTTATTAACAAGTAAACAAAGGCAGCATGTGTGAATTTGAATGCACTTTATGTTATAAATCAGACCTTTAAACATTCACTCTAGCTTTATTATCCTTTGAGACGTTTGTAATGTCTATTTTCACATCTTTTTTCAGTCAGTCATGCAAAATGTTCATGACCCACATGGCTATTTCTTGGTGTGCTGCTCTTTTCTGCTTTCTCAAGTGGCTTTTGTCGTCTCTTTTCTGCTTGTTTTTGCATATTCCCTTTCTCTATTAGTTTTATTCTGGGTTGAATTTATTTTCCCTTAATTTCTATATATTCAGATTAGTGAAGTGTTTAGTAAATGTGCCCTATTTTTTGATGATCAAAATTTTCAAGTATGGGGACATGATAGAAAAGTTGATGAGCATTTATGGTCTTTTTACAGAAAAGATTAAAGTGATTTTGATCTGGGCCCACAATAGATATGTCACAGTGATACTAGAAATGCTTCTAAAAATATCACAAAAGCTTCCTAAAACTGTCAACACATTGCATGTACTTTCCACAGGATCTTAAAAATCTTCATTATGACGATTTGGCACTAGTACAGGTACAGTAACAATGGCGCCTATTTTTATTGGCTTACATGGTTAGTAGCTAAGGCAAAGAGATAATATTATCAGAGACTTTCCAAAGCTTGACCTCAAAAGTATGAATGTTGAGGATAGTTATTTGGAAAGACTTTAAGAATTGCAGGAGTCAGCTATATTGAAGTCATTTTAAAATCTGGAACATAACCAGTGAACCAAATCAGGTTCTGTCTTTTGGGAAGTGGACACTCAAGTATTTAAAAACATCTTTTCTTGCAGAGAAAAGGTCTGTAGAAGGGAAAGAATTGTGGTAGTCATATGCATTGCATAGCTCTATCCCTGTTTTTCTGATTCTATTATATATAATCCTTTATCTTTAATTAAGTCCTGGTTTTCCTTTCTATTAAGAAAGTGCTCCAAGGCAGTATTGAATCATTGTATTTTTAAAATGTACCTTATGTCATAAAAGGGATTAAATGGAAGCTTCTGTCGGAATCTTTTTCAGCACTTCTTCACAAAAGCTTCTGCTAGAGAAGTTTCACTGTGAAAAACTGTGTCATTTACCCACTTGGGTAAGATATCTTCAGTATCTTTCAACTGTCAGAAAGATCTGGAAAAAAAATAGGAATCTGAATAGCACAATTCAAGTTATAAATTGCTATTGCTACAAAACATGACTTGAGCTTGGTGAATGTTGTTTATTTTTGTCTCTGAAGAATTTATATATTTATTTTAATTCACAAGAATACTTCAATATAAATTATTGCCTAGTGAGAAAGGTGGGTACTTTGCCCTCAGACATCAAGACCTTTATCAACAAAAATCCCCCAAATTCATCTGAGTAGAGGACAGAGAGCAGTTCTTACCATCCTTATACTGCTTCACAGAGATCATCGCAGCTTATTTAAACATGAAGAAGCAGTAAGGCAGCCAGACTCTGATAGTTGTACAATTACATGGCATACCAAGGAGGAGACTTTGTCCAAAACATGTAACACCCGTAAGGCCAGAAAATGTTTTCGAAGATTAACTTTTGGCAGTGAAGGCAGGTCTCCCTCCTCTCGCTCTGTATTTGATGGAGAGACTCAGTACTTGCAGAGGGTAATTTAGAGCATAATTGCTGGTCCTTGGCCACAACTCTCAGCTTGCTGCAGGTCTATATTCAAGGCAGATGGGAGAGATGTACTTTGGAGCATCAGAAGTTGGAGGAATCATTTCTTAGGTAATTTTTTTTAACTCCTTTTCCTTTAAAAGGTATCATGATTATTTAGGTTAATCTGGTTGGCACCTAGAAATGACCTTGAACTTTGTCTTGGATTTTCTATTAGTTCTGGCTGTGAAGCACCTGGTCTATAGTGTTGCTAGAGATTTCTTGATGAGTTTGGGATGTAATGGGCAGATAGGTGTTGTAATTTTCTTCCCCACGTGCTTATTTCCATGAAGAATTTCAGATATGTTCAATGTGAGCAAACAGTCCAAGAATCTGTGATCTGGTGCCCGTGTTTTGTTCTCTGGGGTGACTGTGCAGGAAGGAGGAAACTTTGTATGGACAAAGTCTAGCCCTTGCTGTGTCTTGAGGAGTGACAGTCATCCAACTGCTTCACAAAAATAGGAATGCAAAGGTAACGTGCTACATTGAGCCGTGCGCTACAGAATTGAGATTCAAGTTTACATTGTGTATGTAAACTATCAATTTGCACTCATTTACACATGATTTTGTGTAATCTATTAATCAGTAAATGTCACTGTGTAAACCAAGGTTTTAAATGCTCTTATATAATGTATGTAAATAATTATTCAGTGTACCTGTTCATGGAAATGTCAGTAGAAACCCAACATTAACACTAGATTATACTATAAATGCATTCATTAGGAAGGCAGAACATTGCTATGCAAATCACATGCTCTTTTAAACTGTTATTAGGAGACATCCTGCACAAAATGCAATTTGAAGAATGACATGACATTACTATTCATTTATTCAAACGTGAGTGATATGTTTCAGTGTGCATCCATGGATAAAATACTTAATAATGTTATTCAGCCTCTAGACCTACTAATAAATAAATGTTCAGTGTATGTTTCAAATTTGGAAAAATAGGAAATTCTCTTAATAAAGTGTCTCTCATCATTCCAGTGGGAGCTGGAGCAGGCAGTGCAGCTTTGTGTGTGCCAGAGCTGAGCAGAGCAGGAGCAGGGGAGAAAAGTTTGACCCTTAGCACACAACCACAAACATTTAAAATATCGAATTGAAAGGGGCTGCCAGTGAAGATATTTCTTCGAGGTGAGCTAAGATGGACAGGTGATTACTGGCTCACAGGCATGCAGATGTCTTTATTGCTGAAATAAATATACAGTAAACATTGGGAGAGGTCTATAAACTGCAGACAGAGGTTTGGGTTTGGGGTACAAAATATACACATACATATTCACCAGCTTGTTAGCCATCATCTGTTTGTACTGTTTGGAGGCTTGTATCAAATGCTTTTCATTCCAGTTGATGGAGCAATGTAAGGAGTGAAGAAGGGGGGAGCATTTGCTTTGGCTCTGTTGCCCTCCCCCAGTCCTTGTGGTGCTGCTTCATCCCCTCCTTGCTGCACATCCCAGAGCTGCATCCCCCACACCTGCATTTTTAGAAACAGCTCGCTGTTGTGATAGCAAGTTTTCAGGTCTTAGCTCAGACAGTTGGAAGTGTTGCCAGAAATAGCAGTTGTGTCTTTTCGTGATTAACATAGTTTCTTTGGCATGTGAATTTACCTTAACTAGTTTTTAAAACACTTGGAATGAGCCTGCAACTGCAGCAGATGACTAATTGAGCTATGTTCAAACCGGGCCAAGAAAGTAGCAACAACCTAGAGTCAGAGCAGAGATCAAAGCTGTTGGCTCATAGCTTCCTTGTAATCTCATTAGAGTCTTCAGGAGAGAGCATAACAATGAAAGGAATAACAACAGCTGTATTTTATGTGGATTAAGGGCTGTGTGTTACAGGCTTGAGTTAGTGTCACATTATAGGTAGGAAAGCCTTGTCCAAAAGCCTCATTACAATTGGCAGAGGAATAAAAAAAGGGAATGGTTTTGTGAACGCAGCAATGTCCTCCAGACCTCTCTGGTGGGAAATACAATACATAAAATAATTGTCTCTCAGCCTCCCACCACCGCTTTGCTCCTTGTAACAGTCACATTTGTTCTTAAAAATGCTGGTTAGAGAACTTATTATGCAGAGGGATGAGAAATGGCTGAGTCTTCCCAAACTGAGCACAGTGGGAGCTGTACGTGCTTCCGTCCTCTCCCTCTGCTGATGCTCAGCTGCAGTTTTCATAGCTGTCCTAGTGCTGGCCTTGCTTTCAGCAGATGCTGCTGTTCACAGCAGCCTGTTTAGCATATGCTGATGCCTGTAAGACACTTTGATGCGAATGCAAACTCTTTGTCTACTCTGGCGTTCATATTTGGTCTGAAAGCCTCTAATGATGTAAAAACCAGTTCTCTTTCCTGCCTGCTCCTTCCTTCATCCCAGCCAACTTGTCATAGCAAATACGGGCAGTGTTACTTGGGGAAAAACTATACCACTGAGCCATCAGTAGGTGCACGTTTTGGGGTCCTTTTTTTTCAGTTTCATCCTGGAAAATCTATTTAGGTACAGAAGTGTTTTTTTTTCCAGGCAGGGATTCATTCATTCACATATGCTGCATGCTGTCTAATGGGGGGGCGACTGGAAGGATGATTTGTGGGTGCATGGGCTGCACCCACCATTTTTTTTTCTTTTCTATCTGGTTTATTCTAGGGCTTTCCTACCTATTAAGCAGGGTTTGGGTACGTTATCATCTTCCATACTCCAGAGATGATTGATCAAGGGTCAGCAGGGATTCATTCTTTGAAGACACATAACAACTCCCATTGAAACCCATGCTTGAATGTTTTGAAGCTCTGAGTGTACGTGCCTGCCTCTTAAACCTAGGCATGTTTTAATATGCAACTTAGTACTAATAAATGCAAATGAGGTAGGAATTCACAAGAGCTTCCCTGTGCTCCTACTGTTCCCAGCAGTGAGAGAAGCCCTGCCTTACTGAGTGGCCTCAGTCCCACTGATCAGTTGATTTGTATTACACGGTGCTTTTGCAGAGAAAATCAGTATCCAGCTGCTTTTCCAGTAACAACATATATATCCTTCTGTTTTAATTTCTAAAACACGCGACCCACCGTGGGCAAAATTAGAATGTTTGAGCTTGAAGGTAGGCCAAGCAGCCTCCTAATCTCTCTCTTCCCTCTCTCTGAAGAGAAAAAAATGTAAAATATTTTTTTCTTTTCCAAAATAATTAAGAAAGCTCAATTAAGTGGAAAGATGCATTCTCTGGAGAAAGTGTGGATGGTAATGAAAAACTCTAACATCTTAATGCTTTTTCTCCTCAGAGCCTTTACAATCTAAAAAATCAACTCTTGTAAGAGTGAGTAAAATCTTGGCAGGTAGATGAAACCATGTCCTGTGGGTTTGTAAGAGATGCCTGCTTTTTAACAGATGGCTCTGTTTTCTTCAATTTCAAGATGAGTTCTTCAGAACAGTGTTAGGTCTGTGGTCCTCCTATAAACATTACCTAAGTGGCTGCTGCGTAGCTGTGTGGAGCTCACAATTCATGGTGCAGGCTGGAGCTGCAGGCTGACTGGTTCTCTTCACAAAGCCCTCGTGCAACCATCTTCTAGCAGCTGCTCCATTTTGTCCCGTTCACATCTCGCTTCAATCTCAGATCCAGGCAAACCGTCCTCCAAGGTCAGGCAGAACTGGTTACATCTAGTCTCCTGTATGAAGAAAGAAGCCCAGCTGTGGTTGCTTTAAGGCTTATTGTTTCGGTCTGAAATGCCAAAGGTTTAATTCATGCTCTCACCTGGTTTGCTGAACAGCTTGTGAAACTCGGGATTCTTTTCAGTACGTCTGGTTTAACGTTTGTCTGGTTTTGAGTTTCATGGCAGAAGTCTCAGATTTGCTAAATGTATATTTTACAGCTGTTATTTTAATTATTATTTTTACCTTGCAAGCAGAACTGCTAACAGTGACAGGGCTGATCAATACCTTTTCAAATGAGGGGGCAGCCTTTGCTGCCTGACTAGGCATTGTCGAGCAGCTGGCACTATGGCCATGCAGCACCCTGATGCACCCTGTGATCCTCCCATCCTTAGGACTTCTTTTCCAAGTGCCACGATCCTTTCATGGCCAGATGTTTGCAGTGCAAGCAGAAGGAAAAACACCGACCCAAAGGAATGGGTTTTCAGTAGAAACATGCAGCCTTTGCTTTATACCAACCGCAAGAATCCATCGTGTACAGTCCCAGGTCCATGTCCTGGTTCTCCCTGTGGTGGGCAGCCGGCTGGGGTCTGGCTTGGTGGAACAGAGATGGTTTCTGGGACTGACTGCTGCCTTTGTCCTGCAGTTTAGACTCCTTTCTTTATGGCCTCCACGCGCTGTTCAAAGGAGACTTCAGGATAGCAGCGAAAGATGAGTGGGTCTTTGCAGACATGGATCTGCTGCACAAGGTGGTTGCCCCAGCAATCCGAATGTCTCTGAAGCTACATCAGGTAAGGTCTTTATTTTTTTTTTTTTAATTTTAATTTTTATCTTTTTCTGTTGTATTTGCTTTCTTATGGAAATAAAGGAAAACTTGGAAACTGTCCAAATTAAAAATGAGAGGGAAGTGGAGTACTTGTTGCCTTATTCTGAGAAACTTCCTTAACCAAAATGGAAAAGCTCAGCATGTATTTATTTTACATTCAGTTGACATGGGGTACCCCCAGCTGTCCATTTTTTAACTATTTTTATTGCAGAGCTTGACCCTGCATTTTTCATTAGAACAAAACTGATGGTCACATCATGTTTTACTTGCAGAGGTACCATAATGATGGTTTTTAACTTGAAAATAAATAAATTGATCAGTAACTTTAAAAAATCAATAAATTGATTAGGCTAATTTCACTGTTAATTTATCAGTCCTTTGATGATAGGTGATACATGAAAAACACTTCCATATATTAAAAGTCACAGCTGAGAGGAGCAGTGGGTTGAAGGGTTTAGTGTCACAGCTGTGTTTGATTATGTCATGCTGTTTCTGACCCCATTCTGTTTTCAGTTGTAAAACTCTGGCACACCTCCATTGAAGTCACTCCAGTTTCTTTTGGTCAACCTTTGTATAGCTTGGAATTGATTTTGTTCTTGCTCTGGCATATTATTTAGTCTCATACACTTTGATAATGCATGATATTTATAATTGCTCTGAGTGTAACTGAAGTGGAACTGCTCTGATTAATGCAAGAGAATTGGACAAAATAATGTTGTGAATGTAATCCCTGGCAAGTATTGCTTTGTGACAGCTAATGAAGTAACACAATATTGTGATACTTGTTGATGGATTCACAGTCTGTGCTTTGTTGTGGTTTTACATGAATGAAAAGAAGGATTTCCACAAGAACTGTGGAATGTCCCAGGTAATTCTGATCTCCCTCCAGATTATCCAAAACCTCTGCCTACTGTGGTTTCCCACATTATAACTTGTAACTGGATAAGCTCTCGTTCTCTGCCTTTGTCCAGTGGAGACAAAATCAGAACAGGTTACAACAGAACACTTTTATGTATTACTGGTAAATCTATTGTTCTACCTCCTCCAACACATGCTGTGACACAAGTCATTTTGGGGGACAGATTTTGGCAGACTGTCAAAAAAAAAAAAGAAAGGAATAAACAAACAAAAAAAAAATACAGGTTTTTGTTAATAGTTTTTGTGTTTTCATAAATATACCTGACCTTTTCAATACTTGTTGTACTACCAGGACCAGTTCACCTGCCCAGATGAGTATGAGGACCCGGCAGTTTTGTATGAAGCAATCCAATCTTTTGAAGAAAAGGTTGTGATTTGTCATGAAGGGGACCCTGCCTGGCGCAGTGCTGTACTCTCCAACAGAGAAGAGCTGCTAACCCTGAGGCACGTGGTAGATGAAGGAGCAGATGAATATAAAGTTATCATGCTCCACAAAAGCTACTTGAGCTTCAAGGTTATCAAGGTACATGAACCATCTTTCTAATACTGCAGTAAAAAAGGAGGAGGTTGGTTGTATTTGTCAGAGTAGGGACTGGAGGCCCCAAGGGGAGCGCTGTTCAGTTCACTTCTGTTTTGCACCCTTAATTTTGTGCATAAAAAGCAACATCCCAGGCTTAACCAGGGAGTAGCTGCTCATGCAGTTCATAAAACCTGTAGGTACAAAGACACGGCATACTTACACACTCCTACTGCTGTTCTACCTAGACCACATAGTTCTGTATTTTAAGTAACAAATATTTTCCTGTGGTCCACACTGTGTTTTACCTACCTGTAGGTCAACAAGGAGTGTGTCAGAGGACTGTGGGCTGGGCAGCAGCAGGAACTGATTTTCTTGCGCAATCGTAACCCAGAGAGAGGAAGCATCCAGAATAATAAACAGGTCTTGCGGAACCTAATTAATTCTTCATGCGATCAGCCACTGGGATATCCAATGTACGTTTCCCCTTTAACCACCTCGTACCTTGGGACACACAGCCAACTGAGGAACATCTGGGGGGGACCTGTCAGTTTGGACAACATTAAAAAGTGGTTCAGATCCAAATGGTTAAGGTAGGTGTTAAATTTTGGTCATGCAGATAGACACTCTGCAGTCTCAGTTCCACTGTATTCTCTGTTAAGAGAGTAATTGCATACTGTTATCTATGAGTAAAAAATTAATTGCAGACAACTCAGAGTGTAATAGAACAGCCCTACAGATATGGCAGAAAACACATGCATTTGCAGCTTTTAAGCAAAGCTTTCTGTATGTTAGTCAAAATTCATTATCAAATCACTTGTCAGCAGAGACATTTCCCTTATTCAGAGAAATTTTACTGTTTAGTCCTTGTAAATAGAGGTCTCTTTTCTGTAACTCAGTGACATGTCAGAAAATGAGGAAACATGTTGGTGGGTTATGCTCCAGAGCTTCAGCAATGTAGATGATCATCCCATGATGATCATCATTGTTCTTGACCAAATTACATGTAAAAATAATTACACATTGCAACATCTCCTGACATGGATGGCACAAGTTCTCCGTGTATTTAGACTGACCATGTGTTTGTTCCTGCAAACAGGATGCGGAAAGACTGTCATGCAGCTCACCATGACAGAGGCAACGTTGAAGAAGTGGATAATGGAGGGGGGTCATCCAGTGGCCATTCCGCAGGTAACTCAAGCCAGAGCAGTAGCTCGCAGCACACCAGAGATGGAACCCCTCAGTTGCAGGCTTCATCACATGAGGTCCACCAGCGTGCAGGTATTTGCACAAATTACTTGGCTTTTTCTGTAGTTTTCTCCTGAGGGGCCACATGGACAGATGCTTTTTGGGCTTCTCTCATATCCAGTGGAAAACTAATTTTAGAAAGGGGGACCTTTGTCTTTCCTGGTGGACAAGCATGTGTAGGAGATGGCTTCCTGATATTGTTTCAGATTTTTACAGGGAGAGTGTAAGACAAATGTGATTCGTGTGGCTCACCAAAGGTTCCACTGTCAAACTATTTACTGTGTTATTTTTGGACTAGGAGGTACTACTAACAAAGGCAGAATGAGAAATTCAGATGGGAGTCTGTGTGTGTGATGCCCATTCAGTTCACACATTGAGCCTGTGCTTATTGTTGGCTGGGAATAGCAGAACTAAAAATATGCAAAAATCTTAATTATCTTAGAAGAAGCATGATGATTTATTTGAGGAATTAGTTTGGCTGTTCATCAGCACTTGTGGAGAATAAACAAATAACAAATAACTCGCTACGTCTATACATCAGTTACCAGGAGAAAATTAAATGTTGCCAGTCACTCTGTCAGTTAACAGCTGAGCCTTTTTCTTATTAAATTACGGATTCAAAAGTACTTCAGATGCGTTCGTAAGGTAGAAGTACTGGCCTTCACATTGGAAATATACGTTAAGTTTGCCAGTGGGTCACTGTGGCACCTGTCACTAAGGGACCAGGATTTGTTGAAAGGTCAAGTTAATTGACTGCATTACAAGTTGTGGTACTACTGTATCAATTAAGGCAGATAACTAGAGGGTACAACACTTGTTTGTTTCCTGTTAAGATCATTTTGACCTACCATTAAAAATAATGGACAGGAATGGAGAAAATCTTGCCGTGAATGTAAATCAGGCTGTAAGGATAAAATAACTACTGCTTTTAATTGAGTCTAGCTTTAGACTAATCCCCAGGTGCATACTCATAACTTGACACTGCAGTAATCTGAATGGCAAACTTAATTGTAAAATAATGATCCTGAGCATGCCATGCAATAATGAAAATTAATTGTGAATTGTTTAAAAGGATGTATTGGGTGCCTAGAAAACCACAACCAAGAGAGATCACGCTTAATTAAGAAAAGCTACCTGGCTTTGAGGTAAAATGAAGAAATGCACAACAAATGCAAGAAAATGGAAACCAGCAAATGTAAATCAGTATTCAGTCCTGAGAGAGAGTTGGTAAGAGAAAGAAAATGAAACAAAGAGAACTTTCTGACTAGCACCATTAGGGACAATAGGAAGAAAGCTGATTTGCTGCTGTTTATTTTTTAAGAATATTAGAAGCACAAGAAATTTTAACAGTAGTCTTGATCCATCACTATATAAAAAGGCTAAGTTGTCAATAATGTAGAAATGGGGAAAGAACACATCCATTTTATACTTGGGAAAGATGCAGATGATCTACGATCTGGTCATGAAGTAGTTCTTTGCATCCTAATGGCTACGGGGACCATTAAAGAGCAGCTATCAAAGCTATATGCCTAATTGAGCAAATCCAAATAACTCTCATTCAAGAAGGTTTTTAAAGGAGCTGCTTAAAAAGCAAGCTCTGTTTGATCTTCAGTAAATATCAGGACAGTACGGTGATACCAGAGGACTAGCAAAAAGCTTATGCTATGTCAGATGTTAAAGAACGAATAGGGTCACCTGACTAGTACATGTCTGTCAGTCTGTCTGTGGGTCAGTACTCTTTTGGCCTCCTATGCACAATCCCTGTGCCCTAATTTAAGAAAGACCTTTGTAATTTGGAAGGAGTTCAAAGGAGAGAAAAAAAGAAAAAAGAAAAAAAAAAGATCAAAAATCTGGGAAACGTCCTGTAGAGAAAGATTAAAAGCTTTCAAATAATTTCTATTGTAAGAGATTCTTTGATCGTAGTCTGCATGTACTTACCTGGGCAACAACAGGTGACCAAAGCCAGTTGCTTCTAGCAGACTTCGGTACAACAAAGCTAAACAAGTTCTAATTTGAAGTCAAGTACACGTTTTTAACAGTGAGAGTAAATAAATAGCAAAATAAATGGCAAAGGGTTAAGATGGATTCTCCCTGACTGCAGGTGTTGGATGCCTTTCTTAAAAGTAATAGTAGTAATTAATGCCACATAGAAGTTAATTCCAGGAAGCTCCATGGCCTGTGCTATATAGCATGGCAGACTGGGTCATCACAGCAAATCCTTCTAGTCTCATAATCTATGAATCAAGTGCATTTAATGCTTTCATATTTCATTTTGCAGCCTGGTGCCACTGAGTCTGCAAAATGCAATTAAAACCCTATATAAAAGTGTGACAAAAATCGGGAGCATTGGAAATGTGTGGGGTTTTCCCCCAAAGTGTCCTTATTTCATGATGCGGTTCAGGGAACACTCTTTGTTTCCTAATTGTTTTCATGGACAGACTTATTTCTGTGTAGATATGGGTGGTCCTGTCCAACGCTCTAACCTCCGCCTTTGGGATGAGTATCAAGTACTTTTGGACAGCGGTCAGCTTGGCAGTTGAAATCACAAACAGATGTTTGGCCGCGGTAGCCCCTGCACAAACCCACGCACCGCAGCCCCTCTGTTCCCAATTTGAATCGGTGCCTTTTATTTAGAGACATGATGTATTAAAATAACCATCGGATGCAGAAACTGCAGCGCTTACTTAAGCAAAGCCCCCGGGTCTGAAGAACCTGCATGGCCCCAGTGGCAGCGCACGTCCTCCCTGCTCATCACGCTGAAGGGCAGAGTACGCTCGTGGAGCCACGCACCTCTGTCCTGTTGCTCTCAGAGATCACGGGGCTTTTATTGCCAGGGCAGCAGCGCTGCATGCCATCCGAAGAAAATTATTTTTTTATTGTTCTAACAGTAGAAATAATGATGTATTGTAAATGGGGTGGAAAAGCATCCAGTGCTTGCCAAACCACCTAGGTTGTAGCCCAGCCGAACGGCTTCAATGAGGTAGGTTATGGCCCAGCTCTGCCATCTGACTCTGTGCCAAGGTTCCTAAATTTTCTTTGCTTCGGCATCTGAAAAATGGGGCTAATGGTACCAGCCTGCAGAAAGCAGGCCTGGGGATGTAAAACAGCATGGTTCAGCTATATCATGTAAATAGGTTGGATATTAAATCCTGCCTTCCTGGATGCAATCCTTGTGAATTGAGCAAACAATCATATTTGTGAGCCACAGTGTGGGATTTATATTGCTCTATGCCTGCAACATTTCAATACTTGGAAGGGTTTCAGTGCTTCTGTCCCCTCCATACTACTTGTGTTGGGAAAAACCAAGGGAAAAAAAAAATACCAGCAACCCCAACAACCTGGAAATGCCTCAGACTTGTTTCTGTGTTGGTGGGTCTCAACAGATTACCTGCCTTTAACCCATAGCAATAGCTAGACAAAATGCTGGCTTGTGTTAGTGTTTGGAGTTTCCTGGAAAGCCAAAAGCCAAGGCACTCGCATGACCGGGTGTTTGCTGCGTAGGCCTGGGTTAGAGCCAGTCCGCAAGCAGGTGTCTGGAGGGTTCACTGGCTGATAAGTTGATTTTATTTTTCATTCTGTGGCTATTTAAATATGCAAGCATAAGAAATACAGAATCGTTTTGTTGGCATGACATAAGGTGCTGATGTAAATGCTAAAAGCAGCAGGGGGTATATGTACAGGAAGACAGAATTTGCCTAGGCCCGTCAGAACAGTTCATCCACTCTACCCAACAGAGGCTGCATCGAGACGCTTCACAGAATGGGGCAAGAGCTGTACGTGAATCTCATTTAAACCTCCAACAGCTTACCTTAAGTAGGGGTGCTCTTATCTTTTCAATCTGTGATGTACTGTAAATACCAGTCTTGGATCTCAGTCAAACTGTCAGGCTTAAAAACTGTCTTGTAGATGGAGTTACTGTCTTCCACTTGGCTGAATCCTCAAATTATCATTCCTTATATGCAGTTTTTAATTCACAATTCTATGCTTTACTTTCGCAGCTAAGTTATACCAAGCCCTTTAAGGTGGATGTTCGACATCCCCTACTTCAGTGTGGTTGTCAAAGGGGAGTGGAGTTAGAGCAATGCTGCTCATTCACTGGGCAGGTTAAAACGTACAGGGCAGAAGAGGTGAGAGCCTGTGATCAGCGTACCTTTCTTCGTGTCTTTTCTCATTTTCCTCTCTTTTGACCCAGTGCAGAACCACTGGAGCAATTCTGACCAAAAGTCAGAACTATTGTGGTGGAAAAAATAGAGAGGTTCATAGGTTTAGCTGTTTCTCATGTCTGAGATTCTTGGATTCTTAAGTTGATACAACCCATAGTAACACGTATACACAGGACACTGTCGATAGCATGGACTTCATTAGGATACCACAGAAGACAGCACTTAAATATTTTACTTTTTCTTTTAAAGGCAGGAGAAAACACAGGAGTCAGTCTGTCCAGGCACACACTGCTTTAAGCCAAAGGCCCCCTGTTTCAAGTCACTCTGGACCAATTGTGGAAAGCCGCCAGCCTTTCATCCAAACATCTACATCTGCCCACGAAATTGCCCAAAGGCTTTCAAGTAGCCAGCTGTCACTCCACAACTCGGCAACATCTGTGTTTTCTCAGTCCCCTGCTGTTCCCGGTGCTGGCCAGCTGACTGTGCAGGACCGAGCTGCTGCACTGCTCAGGTCCAGCCTGGCCTCGTCCACCAGCTCAACTCTCAGCCTGCTGTTTGGCAAGAGAAGCTTTTCAAGTGCTCTGGTGATTTCTGGGCTCTCAGCTGCGGATGGAGGTAACACCAGTGACACCCAGTCATCCAGCAGCATGAACATCGCCATGGGTCCTTCTGCCAGAGCAGCGAGTCAGGCAACGCGGGTAAGGCTGAAGCCAGAGCAGCAGTACTGGCCGTGAGCTGCTGTGCTGCTCGCCTGTCAGGTCCTTGAACCACTGGTTTCTTAATTCCCTCCTAGTTTTTTTTTTTTTTTTTTTTTTTTCATTTTGGTATTTGTTTTGGATTTTGCATCACAATGAAGATGAGACTGTTTAGTATTTGTGTGTATATGGGTGATGTATTCATTGGTAATGGTAAGAATGCACCTGAAATTGCAAACAGGGACAAAAAGTTGCTCTTCCTTTTACTGAGACTAGGGACTCAAGTCTCTGTTTTATGCAGCCCAGGTGGTAAGTACCAGCATAAGCAGACTAAATAGTACGTTTCTTGCTTGCTCACTCAGGACTGGATTATTTGTACAAAGAGGAATGGCGCCCACTAACAGTGTACTTGTTCTGTCTCCTCCTTTGACCTGAAATTCAATCCAGAACCTTGGAACCTTATTACTGAAAGGGTTAGTCAAAGGAAGGCTGCAGGAAATATTTCCCAAAGGAAACTAAAAAGCCTTCAAGGAAACCTGCATGCACTTTGAATCAGCATTTTCTAACAGAAAAATAGTGCACACAAACAATTTCCAGCCTTCATCCCAGTAGGCTTCCAGTTCTGTTTCATTCTTCCCTGGAAAATTCAGTGCACATACTAGTGCTACTGTTTCATTGTCTACTGAAATGTATTTAACTTTGGTTGCCATCTACGGCTTTCCTGTATTTTAAAACCTTTACACTACAGAGCAGTAATGGGAGAAGATGGATTAGAGATAAAGGGTGGCTGCAACTAGAGGCTGGCAAAGTAATTAAGACTGACTTTCACATCTGGCCTATCAAAATGGAAATCAAATTGGCAACAGGGGAAAATTGAGGATATGGAAAGTCCAAAACACTTTTCGGCTAATATCATTCCAAATTATGTATAAATTCCCTAATTTTCAAAGAATTCTCCAACTCCCAAGTGAAAAAAGCTCCTTAGCCTTTGTGTATTTTGCTGTCAACCCAAAAATGCCCTTTATGGTACAGTTTATGAGGCTTTGCCATTAAATTCAACAGAATTTGACTGAACATTACCCATCTGGGTTCAATCCTGCTTTAGTACACTTTAGTACTCTAATAAGCTTTAACAATACGTACAGCTGAACATATCAGATGACAAGGTATAACGCCAACTTCCAACGGTTTACAGTCTAACTTGCAAGAATTCAGCCAGTCTGCAGTGGTGAGTACCAGTGGTGGGATTCAGCTCGTCTGACTTTCAGCCATGTAAAATTTGGGTGTGAAGTCTCAGTAGACCATTGGTGTGGCCTCTGTACTTGGAGGAGAGGACGATCCAGTTCATCCGTAGAGCTGTCAGGAGGAAAGCTTCCTTTGGAAGACTCATCAGTCCCTGCCAACCATTGGCAGCCTGGATGATACACTTAGACTGCGTTGCTATATGTAGGTGAGGTGAGCTCTGGCCAAAAAGTAACTGCTTGGAGTCCAGGTGCTTCTTTGATTGAAAGCACTGAGGAGGAAGCATTTTACTTAAACCTTAACACAGCACAGTTCTGGAAAGCTTTCATAGTTGGTGAGATCCTGCAGTGGGGTGACACAGTGCATAAC
Source organism: Aythya marila (assembly GCF_965140915.1). NCBI lineage: Eukaryota > Metazoa > Chordata > Aves > Anseriformes > Anatidae > Aythya > Aythya marila. The sequence continues at coordinate 41,671,013 of NC_139044.1, forward strand.
ATTTTCAGGTTCATAATTGCATTCCAGTTCTGCTGCAAAGGTGCCTTTGTAACTTGGATTTAAAATTTGGTGTATAAAAGCAGCCCCAGACTAACCTATTTAACTTCTTAGAAGTTAGCCCTGCCTAAAGCAGGGGTTTGGATTGGATGACCTCCAGAAGTCCTTTTCAATCCAAAGTATTTTACAGCTCTCTATACATGTACATTTGTGGTACTAAACCTCTAGCTCCTCTAATTTTCTTTCCAAATTTATGCATTACAAGTACCTGTTCACTCTTCAGAAGTCCCTTGTGAATTATGCATGTTAAGAATCCCATGCAGTCTCACAGAATGACATTCCTAAATCAATTTTTAACTTTTTCACCTGTCACTTCAAAAAACAGCTGAAGTGTTACTTAGAATAATCTCCTCGACTCCTCCTTTCTTTCTCTCCAGCAGCTCACTGAGACCTGCGATGCGACGGAAGCTACAGAATCCAGACCTCGTCGAGAGCAAGGTCCGGCCCATGCCATCTTCATGAGCCAGACCCTGGAGTGCAGAAGGGCCAGCCAAGAAGACATGGCCCTGGAAGACACGGCTTCTCAGCAAAGCCTCTCTGAGGAGCAGTGAGGAGTACCGCTAGCGCAAGGGCCACACGCTTCTCAGAATTAAAGACAGAGTTAGGTCAGGGAGCTGCAGGTGGGTTTAAGTTCTTTCAAATGTAACAAGCAACCTCCAAATGTTTATTTTTCTAACTTCTAAGCAAGAATACACAGGGCACATGTTCTTCAGCTAAAGGCCTTGGCATGGGTGGGGTTGGAAGATGTCAGAAAACACGGTGCCACTTCATCTCAGGTTCTTGTAAATGCTAGAACAACAAACACAACCTGTTTGACATTCCTTCCCCTGCAGAGGTGTTGACACGCTTGTGGTGGGAAAAAGCAAGCATAACAGCTGGCATCGCGAGTGAATACAATGGGAAATACTATTACAATTCAGTGAAAAGCACACAAGAAATCTTTCCTGCCATAGCTAGACAGCTGATTGCATGCAAATTAATTGGCACTTGATTATAATGTATAGCAAAGGACAACTTTGAACAGAAGCAATGAATGCATAAAAGGACAGTACAATACGTACTGTAACCGTAGAGCTAAATCTGATTATTTTTTTCCCAACAGCAAATCTTTATTTTCCTTCAACATGTTATGCAGGTGCTAATTATGAATAGCGACATAGCATCACACAGACTGATACACTGCATGCAGCTATACTGAAACATTGTGTGAACAAACCTTGCTAAAAACATTAACAGAAGTCAAACGTGAGAAAAGAAACTAGCCAGTGCATGGAAAGCCTTCACAAAGCATATGGTGCACCTTATTTGCAAAGAAAGCAGCTTTGTATTAACAGCTGCTCTTAGGTATAATCTCATGCTCCTGTTTGGTTTACAGCAGTGTTTCTCAAATTCCAGGCAACAGCCCCCTTGGGAGATGCAAAAGGGCCCGGGAGAGTTCTCCTCAAAGGCAGCAAAGTGCAAAGCAGACTGTAATTATTGTCTGCATTTATAGTGGGCCGGGAGCAGCTAAATGCCTTTAATTGCTGGACACAACTCAGTGTCCATAAACACTTGTAGCCAGTAATTACAGAGCGCTCTGATTTCCCTCCCCCAGAGAAACTGAGCTGCTGCCAATTTAATAGTTGCATAAAGATGGATGAGGCAAAAAGAGAAGTCATGCTTTCACAAAGTTTGAGAAACACTGATTTACAGGAATCCATGACTATTTTGGAAGCCAAAAGGCTACAACAACTCCTTACTGTACTATAATGCATAAACACACATGCGAGCGCGTTTTGTTTTATTGTTTGTTTTGTTTTTTTTAATTAAAAAATTTGCAGCTATCAGTGTCTTGCTATTCCTCTTTACTGTAAGTACCATAGATTGTTTCTAATTCTCCTCACCACAATGTGCAGCCAGGCTGGCTTGTCCCAATTAACAGGAAAGATTTAACAAGGGCTGCTGTAGCTAAGTCTTATTACCATTAGATGATGCACAGTTGCATTCTCAGCTTCCTACTGTGCCGCACTAGAAATTATAAGTAGTAAAACTAAATAACACCTAGTGAAAAGAAAACCATCCAAGTCTGCTTTGTGTGGCTGCAGTTTTGGGGTTCTCTTACATTGAATTATTTTCACTTGCTTTATGAAGTTGAGAAACCTTTTGTTTTTCTTTCACTTCAGATCTTGACAAGTTGATTATTTATAATGCTCAGCATAATCTAGGCAAAATTCTACTCACATTTACAAGGGGAAAAACAGACTATTAATGTAAAGTCCTTGAGGCACAGGGTCAGCAGTGTGGCTTAGGCCCCGTTAGCATCACCTCCAGCATCCAGGTGTGATGTGGAAGAGGAAACTGAATTCAGCTGCTCCTGGCAGATGTTGCCTCGCCTCCCACCACCCCATGAGTGGAGTGCTTCGCACTCTCCCTTATGTGGGACAGGTGGAGGTTACAGGCATAGGTGGGGGGCTCCTGCTGACAGCCACTGGCCCTGTTTCTGCCTTGGGAGCTTTTGCACTGCAGTCTACCAAGATAAACCATCACCACTTTGTCTTTCTAAACCCTGCTATGTGTGGAGGCAGGACAAACAGCTGCAGAAAGCACTAAACCTCCTTGTTAAGTTAGCCTCACATAGGCCTATGATTTTCAAATCTGTAACTTAAAGCTGAATTAACTTCCATAAAAAATAACTAATTCCAATAGTCCCAACTAACCTAAATTATTCTGTGAATCCAACTCAAGCAAACTAAACTGGACCAGGAAACAGCTGCACAAATTGTTCCATTGCTGCACCTGCTCTAACACCAACAGTGACAACGCCTTCCGACTGCACCACTTCAAAAGACTCGCCCATCTCCATGGTCTCTGTTCCTGTGCCCTAAGAACTGCAGCCACCCTACAGTTCCTGAGCCAGCTCCAGCCACCAGTGAGGACAGGAGGGTGCAAGGAGCCCCAGCTCCTGCTGCGTGGGGTGGCCACCAGGAGAGGCCTGTCCTAACTCACCTTGCTTTGTTCAGGCACAGCACACAAGCAGGAAAGAAGAGGATTTAAACACAAGTAATTTACTTTTAGTATCCATACATACTATAAGTTTTCTTTTGCTTTGAAGTTATTACTTCAAAGTAATAACTTTGAATAGAATGGTGACTTGAAGAACAAGAGTGACCATTACTAACAGTATCACATTTAAATAAAATCAGAAACAGATGGTAGCACAAACTTTCCTCCACCATTTCTACATCATTTTGGAGATAGTCAAATGTTATCAAGACCACTGCTATATCCAGTGTCAGCTGCTGCGCTGACCAGCTCTGGAGTGCCCAACACCATTGCAAAACTCAGCCCTGAGTTCGCTCAGGTTGAGCAGCTTGCTAACCCTACATGTTTGATCACTTACTGCAGCTGTGGCAGTAGAAGGAGGGCTACAGCCAACATGTCAGCACCTTTTATGAGCAGTTCCAGTTTGTGTCAGTTTTGAAGATCCCAGGTGCTAGGCCTAAGTTTTTCTAGTGGCAGTGGCTGCCGCTTGTCAGGGTCCTAAGAGAGAAGCCTGCTGGGTGCTCACTCGGCCAGCCCAGAACCTTTCTGGTTCTGATACCAGAGAGCAGAGATGCTCCCATCGCTGGTGGGCTGAACTCACCCTTGGAGGAGATCACCTGAGCCGCAAGAGCAGCCAGTCCACACGGTTCTTTCACGGAAATGGCAGAAGGGATGAAGAGACAGAGCCCCCCCCAGGTAACAGCAGCACTGCTGAAGAGAAACACCAGGCATGATTTTCTGCACGCTGCCTTGATGGGGCCCTCGCAATGGGAGAGCTGGGAGAACACCTACAGTACAGCAGGCTACAGGCAGGAGGTTAATGAGCGTACAGTGAAACGAGCACAAATACAGCACTTCAGCCCTCACATTAAATGGGGGATACTCGCTGCCTGCTCTCATTTTGTTTTCCTATGCTGTCTTTTCACAAAAGAGAGGCTCTAGTTCACATCACACAGTAAAAGCAGGTGATAAAACTCCTAAGGGTGAAACATGCCCAGACCTGGTCAAAAGATTTTGGTAACATTTTACCAAAACCAACCAGAGATTGCTCAACTGCTTGCACTCACCAGCTATGTTGGAAGCATCTTACAAACTTATGTATATATATCCATAAATACACACACGTGTGCTGTGAACTGTCACTGAAAAGTCTCGCCTTGTTTCCACAAACAGAAAATCTTGACCTTCACTGCAATTACAACAAACGTTAGCAAGAGCACTTACCGCTGAGTCTGTTTCTCTACCAAGATGGCCAGGTACTCTCCATCTGTAACATTCTGGAACTATGAAGTTCTTAGGAGTCTCTGCAATGCTATTCACAGCTTTTTTAAAGAGCTATTTACTAGAATAAAGCAAGAAATGTCACTTGCATTTGGCTCGAGCCCACCAAGTGACTGCACTTCTCTTGCTGGGAAATTTAAGTTAAGGATTAGCTGAATTCTGTGCAGCTCATTTTAGAAGATTAGAATTACCAGTGAAATTCTCCAGCATGTAATAAGCATCTTCTCATCAATGCATGGTGTTTTTGTGTGTTTTTTTTTTTTTTTTTAAACTACTCAATTATTGCCATTTTTAGATTGCTCCCTGCATTGGGAGCTGGTATTTAATTACAGTCTTTCACTAGTGCTTGTACATCCTTAAATCTGCAAGACAGACATATTACTTATAATTAACTTTGCAGTAGGTCCAGTGTTAAAGATTCACCTCTCATTCAGCCTTCTCAGAGTTTTACAAGTCAAAAGTGGTCTAATGCATGATAAATAATGCAGGCCCTGCTTATGCCATGCTGTGTGCAATTTTATGTTGGGATTAGAAGCCTCCTTGCCAAAAACGTCCTTGATTCTCAGGCTCTGAGAGAATAATTGGTACCTCATATTCCCTCCTTTTTTGCACCAATTAAAACCTGCAGGTGCACTAATGTTGTCATCTGGAATCTTGCTGGTACATCAGAGGTTATTTTCACCAAATGCGTGCTATTAGTAAAATTAGCCCATCAGGGGAATTGGGAATGCTCTGTTTGTTGTTACAGTTCTCTCAAGGCTTTCCAAATATTTTACTAGTGCAAGACCAGACAATAAATTTTTTACCTCTAAAGTAAACACAAGGTGTCATAAAAACTAACTTCACCTGGAAATATTACTTTCTCCCTCGGTGCGTATTTGAAACAGGCAAATCATTTCTTTGCCTGTCTCAGATTTAAAGGCCAGAAATGACTGGTAAGATCATCTAGGAATTCCTGCTGAACACAGATCACAAAATGTCTCTTTATTTCTCTTAAAAGCATGGTGTATCTTGGAGAGAAAATGAACTTAAAGTAAGATCAACAAAATAAAGACTCACCCGTCTTGAGACAGGTAACTGAAGGCAAGAGCCCCTGATGTCAGTGGCAAAAAATACCCTTTGATTTAAAGGGGCTGATGTTTCATTCACAGTTGAGAGAAGGAAAAATCCACCTCCAGTGTTGGTAAGTCGTTCCATTGATTAACTCCCCTCACCTAACTACAGAAAGTATTCCTTGTACCATGAGACCATGTGCAAGGCACCATCAGCACACTGCTCAAAAGTTATGAGAACTGAAGATTTTTCCAGTCTAATTATGGAACCACAGTAGGCATCACGGCATTACTTGCAGGGCAATACACCTTGTATGAGGAATTAGCATTACTTAACAGTGACAAAGTGAACTATCTCAACTGGAGTTTGGAGAACTGAGCTCTGCCATCACTCCTGAAGAAACACCCCTTCCCACCCTCTATGGAAGTGTCAAATACCCCCATTTTATTTAGCTTTAAAGGTCAGTCCTTCCTTAAGGCTTGCTAGAATTTTGCTAATTATGTAAACATTGAAAGAAATGTTTTCCAGCATATTTTACAGCTTAACTTCTTTGACTGAAGTAATGGGACATCCAGCCTTTAAGAGCAGAAAGAATTATTGTTGAAAGCCTATGGCACGTAGCCCTGATAAAGTTTGCTTTGGTCTCAAATCTTTTACCTCTAACAAGGTGCCTCAACAGTGCTTTGCATTTAACACTAACAAGCAGTCAAAAAAGCACCAAGCAACCACTGCAGGAGTTTTCAGGCTTCGTGGTTTAAATATCTGTTTCAGAAATACCTCGATTATGGCTTCTATGTAAGTCACCTTTCTGAATGAGGTCCTTGGTTCCTTCCAATAACTTCATTTCAGATACAGTGGTATATTAAAATAAAACCACAGTTGTTGGCGTCCTCTTGTTCAGCAAACTAAAGCAACACAGTGAAATGAAAGAAGAATTTCATGAGGTCAAAAATCCTGGGCAGTGTATTTTTTCTTAAATAAGGGTCTCTTCAGCTTTATGCTGTTCAATAAACTACCCGAGTAAGGCAGGAGCAAATTGTTCCCCAGGCCAAGTAATGATCTTCTCTAACCCTTCTCATTTTACCTCCCAATTTAACTATGAGAGGCAATTTCCAGTACAATTCTCAGTATATTCAAGAGAGATGTGTTCACACCCATTAGAAGGCATACTCTTAGCACTGTTACTCCCGTACACGTAAAGTTGCAGATGCAAACTCCTCCTAAAAGTTTGTGGACATCTGAAACAAAGCCCACATGAGCACATATGGATGACTGCGTAAATCTGTGCATCTCAAGCACATGAAATGAGCTGCACAAACCCCATATTAATACAAGTTTGTGGGATAAGGTGCCCAAGCAGCATGGGAAAGCCAGTCACAAAACCACCCAGCACCAGTACTGCAGCAGAGCACGGCAAATTCCCCCTGAGTTGTGCCAGCATAAGGCACAAAAACTAAAAAGCAATATCCAGCCTCATGGTTCACCTGGGCCTTGATATTGTTCAGATTTCTGGGTGGCAACAGTCAGAGGTTTTATCTTTTCTCATCAGCATGAGATCGCTTTGGGGCTGCTGCAGAAAGGGCAAAGAGGTTGGGTTTTGAGCTCCCTCTTGAGTGCCCTGCAGTAGCCCTCAGGCAGCACAGCGCAGTTGCCTCTGCTCTTCTTACTGCAAATCCTGACGCGATGGTTTCATTCAGCCAGTGGCCTCCAGCTGGACACAGAGAAGCTGCTGCCATGCCAAGAGGCAAGCACAACGAGTGCCCTCTACAAAAAGGAGAGAACAAACACCCTGCAGGCTCCTTGTCACACAAGGTGCACAATGGAGCTGTACCACTGCTGTCACCAGACTCAAGCAGGTAGGATGGGATCTTTCACATGGGTGAGATGGGACCTTTCACATCCAAAACACAGAACCCAGCAGCCACCACCACCACAGGCAATGACTGGTAAATGCTGGGGTAAGAGCTAGACATGATCTTGCATTGACAAGGTTGCATTTCTCAGTGCCAGTCCTTTACAGACAGGGTTTGGAGCCATCCATCCATCTTGTCTAACAACAGAGAAAAATGCCTGGGGTAATTACTGTGGATTTACAATACCTTCAGGGCTCAGTCTTATTTTGTGAAAAGTAGGCAGGAGCTGTATGTTCCCAGAGGGGATCTCTGCAAGGAATTCTCTTTTCCCCAGATAAGAAGGCAACCCCATTATCCAAATGGCTGTGGCCAGGATGGCACTGTCATGGAGCTGTCAGGGAACAGGGCCACGGTGTCCTTTAACACGGCATGTCCCTCCTGCCATCCGGGCAGGGACAAGGTTTGTACCAGACCGGCGTTGCAACACAGGAAAAAGAAAAGACGCTCCCTGCAAGCTCCCATCTGTTTCCAGGGCACCTGTAAAAAAATTCCTGTCCCCATCCAGCCCCCTAGAAATGTTGGTGTCAGTTTGCACAGAAATAGGAAACAAAATCGATGTTTGAAAATGCCTTTAGTTTGCTCACTTTAACAGTCGTTGAACCAAACAGAAAAAAGTTAAGGAACAACTCAAATCTTAACATCTTACAGCCAGAGATGACTATAAATTGTACAAGGAACAGGAGTGCACCTGGGAGGGAATTCTGTTTTCGTAACATGCAAAAACAGATTATGTGCAAGTACTTTTTCCTAACACATTTGCAAACCTCAGAGGAAAAAGACATTGTCTAACACTGTCACACACATCTTATATCACAACTATTAAGTGTGTACAGAATTGAATAAGGAAAAAAAAAGCAAAAAAAAAAAAAAGTATCAGTAAACATGATGGCTTGTAAAACCCATATAGACAAATGCAGAATTAAGTCAATCCTGACCTCATAAACTGTCAAGATTTGATTCAGCTCCATGAACCTAAAGCTTTTTTTTTAAAGGGGTGTGAAGCAAGGCCGCCATCTAAAACTTTAAAATTAACCCAAAAGGCAGCCCTCATAACTACTGTCTGGGCCATTTAAGAAAGGGTATAGTTGGTTATGTTTCCCCCTGAAGTGGAATTCTGCATGTAGCATTTGGGATTACAGGAAATTTCCCTGGAACTCTCCATAACCCTTCTTACCACGCAGCTGAGGAGAGAGGTGCCGGTTGGATAGGGGGTAGGAATCCACTCCCTCCTTCCACCTCATGAATTGTCAGCACCCCTGGTGAAATTTTGACACACCTCAACCAGGTCAAAGTTAACAACAGTGTTTATTTATACTCAAGCCAGGCAGAGCACACACACTTTTTGGGCACAGTTGTATTCTGTTACACTGGGGTTAAGTTCTGGTTCCTCAACGCGCATTACTGCACGGGATGTTACAGACCCCAAACTGCTCTCTGGCCAGAACAGTCCTCGTCGCTCTGAAGGACTCAGATCTCTTACCAGATTTGGCAACTAACTGCTTTTACATGGTGTAATTAGGATCGGAGTCAGACTGCCTAACTTCCAAATACCCAGGTCAGATTTTCATGTTAACTATGGATCTCTCGAAGTTTTGAATGGATCAGCTCATGACCTGGACGAACAAGAACCCTTCCATCTCGTTTTCACAGTTTAGACTATTACCAGCTTTACCTTGCTTACCCTGGAAGCTCTAGTAAAGCCTCCAGGAGCTTCAGCAGGAAAGGCAGATTAAATATCCACAAAGCATTATGTTTTGTAAAAATAAAGGCTTTAGTGTTTACAGGCAAGAAAAGATCTTCATTTTCTGCAGGACTCCACCGCTGCCAAGATGTCTTGCAAAATGTTGTTTCTGTTTTCCTTACTAACCTAGAGAAAGAGAAATTAAAACTGATGTAATTTGATGAATAGCCTCTACATCACTTTTTACTCCAAAAAACAAAGCAGAAATTCAAATGCATTTCTTTCTTGGTGGAGGAATGTTGAGTGTCGAACACCTGCCTTCTTGTACTACTGAGAACACAATAAGCTAAAGCCACAAACCTGCACATGTAATTGAATATTCAGTGATCTTTTTGATTTAATTACCCATGGCATTTTACAGTATTATTCAGGGCTTGAATAACTAACAAGAATTGCTCAAAGAAGCTCTGTGTACTTTTGTCATTACTAGAAATCCTTTTTGATTACCAAGCATCATTTTTCTACTATAAAGTGGAGTTCTTACGCTTGAGAAGATTTTATTTCCAGGGATGACAGCCTGAGTCAAAAACATCGGTGAAAAAATTAAAACAGGCTTAACAGCACAACTGTGTACTTAGAAACCTTAGCACTGCAGGGCAGAAACTCCTTGAAAGAGAACTCAGACTACCTGAAGAAGCTGGGGGGCTTCTGTGTTGCACTGAGGCATGTCCTTGGTTTGATAGTCTGTGGCAATGCTGGGCATTAAGAAGAGCCCGTGTGGAAATCCACAGTCCAGTGTTTTTTCTGGGTCCATCAGTGTCGCAGCACCTGCAGACCGCTGTGAATTGCCAAGGAAGCATTGCCAGCTCAGCTCCCGGGTACAGCAGTGACAGAGCACAGAACGGTGGGGCTGGGGGTGCAAATTACCCCTTCCTGAATGACCCTGCCCTCATGCAGAGCCTGGTGACCCACATTATGTACGTGCGTGGCCACAGCATGACCAACCAAAACCTGGGGAGAGGGCTGGGGTGGTGCAGACAAGAAACCCCAGTATAGATGGCATGAAGCTCTCCACCAGCAAGGTTTCATTGCATTCCCTGTAGCTGCACTTAATACCTGAGCATGTGGCTCTGTATTCCTTCCAGAACTATGGTCAGTACTGAACAGGAGAAAGTCTGTTATTATTATCATCATCAACAACAAATCGGTGACAGTCCTACATGAAGAATTTAACCCCAGGCATCTATTGCTATTCAGTCACAGACATCCTACCCAAATGCTGGAAAGCTGCCCTATAAACCTAGAGACAGCGGTCTCACCTATGGCACCTGAATTCAAGAGAGCAGATCAACATGGGACTGATGAAAAAGCGATGTTAAAAAAAAAACAACAGGAAAGGGCTGGGAAGATCTGCCTGGAAGTTGCTGTTTTTATTGAGTATTGTTCCAAGGCTATTATAAGATAAAAAGAAAGGCCCACAACAGCAAAGAGCAAGACAATAAAGAATGGAATTGCTCTTCAGTAAGGCTATTGAGACACCCCGAGGTAAACAAGGCACAGAGCACAGACGAGCCAAACTCTAAATCTCACAGCAAGTGTCCTGACATCCTGACTTTCAAAGGACCTTCTGAACATTTAATAGCTCTTCCCACTGTCTCACAGCCAACAAAAACAATACTGCATTTTATCTGCCCCTCTTCCATACCTACATGCCAGAAGTCCAGTGAGAGCACCAGAGCGTGTGCCAAGTGCTGGGAAATTCTCACGAGTGTTTTGCAAAGGCTGCTTGATAGATACCAGCCTCCTCTCAGATCTGGAGACATTCTGTGCAGGCAGCTTTCCCAGACAGAACCAGTCTCCCAGTATCCGTGCTGAATGTACAAAGAGATGGGCAGTTTCTTAGGGAGCAAAAGCAACTGCAGATACTGCTTTTGACTAAGCATTTAGGTAATCTGGAAGAAACGATCACCTAAACTCCAAGCATGCAAAAGGACAGAAGCTTTCGTCCTCTCACAATTCAGGAACTGTTGAGGAAACAGTGCTAGCAGAGAGCATCCAACTGGAACCTCACCTACTATCCATTTAACTCTTTTTTTCTGTCTCAAAAGACAGAAATAACCAAACTTCACTCATGGGTTTCATGGAAGCAAAATTAATAGAAGGGAAAATGGGAGAAAATGAATCATGCCAGCTGCTAGGGATAAAGTGATCCTATTTATGACTCCACGTCTGCAAAACTACGCAGAGCCAGGCAGTGCAAAAAGAGCCCCTGTACTTTCACTGGAAAGTTTAGTTCTCAGCAAAATGGAATTGGGCAACAATGGAAAAATATGTGTTAAATATCAGATCCCCTATCGTTAAGTGCTCTAGATAAAATAAATTAAACATTGGGGACCGAATCTCAACTGCTTTTAGGGCATCTGGACCCATTTACACCAACTGAATATGCTTTCAAGACAGAAGGGGCTGTAAAACCCAAAACAGCTGTGTCCAGGCACTTAGTGTCAAACATCAGAACCATCCCTGTGACAATAAAAGAAGGATCAGAAAACCCTGCTGAGTTACTTGAATGCAGCTTAACTCCACGCTAAGTGACAAAGCAGACAGAGCTATTTTGGAAGATAGCCACCTACTTCTGCACACTTCCAGGCATCATAAAAGTTAGCAAGAAAAAACTACCGTGGGCTCTCTGGGCACTCCAGGCTCTCCCTGTGCCACAGCCCTTCAGTGAGGTAGCTGGTGATCCGGCATTTACTTCAGGCAGTAACACATCCGACTCCCCAAGGGCAGGTTCTGCTCCTGCTCATGCACACGCTTTAACTAGCTGGGAAAGAACATGTAGCGTGTCACGGGAGCTAGACAGATGCTCTCCTGCACAAGACTTTAGCGTAGCAGGTCTCTTGTCATCGGGGAACTATTGCAACCTGCCACGTTTCACACTCTTGCTTTTGGCTGAAGGATCCGCCAGAGAAATCTGTACTAAAACAAAGAAACCTGCACGTTCTAATCTCAGCATCATAAACAGGATGGCTCGTTTTATTTTTTTTTAGTAAAGTTTTTTTTTGTGTTAGAAAACATTGCTCCATTGAAATGTACAGCAAGACTTCAGCTGGCTGTAGACATTTAAGAGAAAGACGCGCTGGCAGACTGACACACCCAATCACCTGGGGCTGAGCAGCACGTGCCCTCAGAACATCACCTGACACGAAGAGACAGTGAAAAGCTCTGAAGCTTCCTTGAAAAGCCAAGCAGTGCTTTCTAGCACTTTGCTTCCTTCCCTGAGAAGAAGGAACACCATAGCCTCACCATGACTGCATCCTATGCAGCAAGTGACTGCTGCTTCAGTGAGGCATTTGCCACCAACTCTCCCTCAGTTCTTCCACCAAAAGGCAAGTCACAGAGAATTCACACCCACGTGCATCCCTGGTCAGTAGCACAGCAAGCACGTCAGCTGCAGGGTGGGAAACACGGGGTTTAGTGTCTGAAGGGAAAGGTAGGAGCCAAATGTTTATGGGGGAAAGGAACATTCTCTTGTCTTTGCTCCTAGGGCTGCTTCGGCACTTAGACAGGCTTTTAATTCAAAAAGCAGAAAGTAAAGATGAGGAGGGGACCACCAACTAGGAGAAAGCCGAGGTACTTTTCTGAGCACTGCAGTTCTGTTAATGTCACTTTGAAGAGGAAAAAAGGAAATGGAGGTTTTTCTTTCTCTGCAGAAAGTAAGATCATTCAGGACAGGGTTGTTGTGATCCAAGTGAAGGAGGAAGGAAAAAACAAATCACAACCAAGTACACGCTGTCACTGTGACCTGCATCCACTGCAGACCAGGCTGCAGCACCGTACTGCTCTACAGCTTACTGCCCCTGCTAGCGAGTCCCACTTACTGTATCCCTAATTTATAGATCCAGAGAGTTCAGTTTTGGATATATGCCTTAGTTCTCTCCTAGAAACAGTAACACTGAGCAGAAAAAACAAATCAAAGTGGGGGCTGTGTTTAGCTTGGTTTTGCAATGTATCCAGGGCACTTAGAAATGTTAAGGGAACCTCTCATGTATTCCTGTGGACAGGCTGATCTGTTGTGGTGAGTTTTTGAGAATTTCTCTGTAACTGATCAGAAATGCACTTTGAGGCCCTAATATCCTGAAAATTATGTCTGTAAAACAACATAATGAATTCCAAAGTTATTTCACTGACTCCAGAGAAAGCACACTCCATTTACAAGTGTCTTTCTTCTAGAAATGATTTCTGCAAACCCCACTGCTGCTTTTTTTTTCCTTGAATACGATTACTGGTAATATTTCTGCAAACCAGTCTGAAAAAAAAAAAAAAATCTGACTGTACTTTAAAAGGTTTAACTCTCAGGAATAATGAATACTTAGATGGTAATAATACTACAGCAAGAAAACCTTTAAAAACAACTACATCATTACTTCCACGGCCCCTCACAAGCAAAGCCAGCTGTGAGACTGCTACAGTAAGTGCCAACTGCGAGGGTTTTTTTTAATAAGGTGAACACCTGCCCATTAAGAACCAAATGGAAACTAGAAAACTTATTTCATACAAGCTACCCACAGCTATCAACTGGTAGTAACAATTAGTTTTTAAACAGAGCCAAATACAAACCAGCAGCCCAGCACAGAAGGCTCTTTAAGAACATTTAACGTTACTCACGTTGAACACTTTAACATCTTTCCTACTTCTTATTTCTTCAACAAGATCCAGTGGCTTTCCCTTCGGTACTGGAATCGTTCCAAGTACCACCGTGCCAGGGTCGGTCAGCGTTTCCCGAACAGCTCGAATAAAAGCCTGGCTGAAGAGCTCCATCTTACCAATCTCATCTATGACGCAGATCTTTTTCTCTGAATCGCTGCCGTGGTTTACCTGTGGAAAAATGCATCGGCAGCCTGTAAACAACACAGAGCTTAGAAACAGCAACAGAAACAGTTTCTGTGCTAATAAAAATTACCTCCACAAGAAATCGATTACATTGTAATTCTGGGGGAAGTGGAAGAGTCAAAGCCGCTGTTGGTGACTGACAGGCTTTAAATTTGTCATTTATATTTCAGCAAAGATTGTTGGAAGATGAGAATGCAGGGACAGCGTAAATACCTAAACACCAACTACAATAGGAAATATTCATATCAGTTTTTCCTTCAAAGCAGCATTGGCCCTGTAAGAGCTATGTGACAGTTCAGAACTGCACTTTGCCTACCTAGCAACTCTCATTAAACCTGAGGGACTCCTGTTTCTCAAAACATTGGCTTCTGCATTTCGAATAGATCAATATCCACACTGCACAATTATTGAAAAAAGACTTGCATTAAATCTAGATTTGGAAGCTTGTCTTCTTGTAGCTACAGGATGCCATTTGAAAAACAATTTTAAATTGAGAAGCCTGCTCCTTGTTGTTTTAGCATAAGAAATGCTAAATCAAATTTTTATACCCTTATCTTCAGTTTCCAAGTTGTAAGTAAGATTTCAGATTTCATAAAGATTACTCTTCCATTATCAAATCATACAGCAGCAGTTTTGCCTGTGCCAGCTGAGCCCCTAATGCTGCAAACTCAGGCATGCAGAGAAGCGAACAGACAGACCCAGGCAGGTCTCAAGGACTTTACCTCTGGCTCCAGAATTTGTAGCATCATGGTAAAATTTCAAGAGGTCAAAAATGTTTGTCCAAAGTAGAACAAGAAGTCAGTAGCCAAACTGCAAACAGAATTGTGCTGACCTCCCCAGAAGCAACGGTAACATTCACCTTCACATTGTGCCTCCCTTTTCTGTCTGATCTATTGCTCTGGCATAGTCTCTTGCCACAAAATTGACTTGAACATCAGATTTGTGATTAGAACCTCACAGCACAGCAAGCAATGCAGAGGCACATTGTGATAGAAAGCCTCTAGAGTTGAAAAAACAAAAACATAACTAAAAGAAACACCAAATAAAACTAAAATCAGAAAGAGTGTAAGAAGGGCAAAAAACAGCATTTCCCTCAAAAAAACTAATTTTTTTAAAGCTATCTTTAAAAAGCTATCTTTTTTTTAAAGCTATCTTTAAACCAGGACATTTCCAGCTTTTTTCTCTCTATTTACTTCCAGAGAAGTGGAAGAGCTGTGTAACATGCATCCTAAAACTTTTTCAAGCCAAGTCCCTGCTGAGCTGCTGTTTTATTTAAAAAGCTTTCACAGATCAGTCAGCTAAAAAGCCAACAGTCTCTAGGTCACCCCCAGAGAAACAGAACATTTTGCTTTGGATACAATCCTCAGTCCTGCCCGGTAACGTTTCCAGAACCAAAGAGCTCACCCACTGTAGGATCTATCCCAGTTCTCAATGGAGCGAGCAAGACCCAAACCGTAAGAGCTGAAGCTGCCTGCCAGCCTAACCAGGCGCCTTCCCACTCCCCGCTGCTCTTTGATCAAACCAGACCATGCCTTGTTCATTTTCCTCTTCTCGTCTCAGGTCTGTGATCTTCCTCACCCTCTCTTGTCCTCTCCCCGTTCTGTACCACGTACATGCATGACCACATCCCCACAAAACGGATTAATGGTGCTTTCAGTGAGAACAGGGTCGTGCACTCTCCTACCCCTTTGGCCCCTTTTCTTCCTCTCTTCGCTCTCCTGTACTTCCAGAAAGCTATAAAACAATCAGAAAAAATGAACACTGCTAATACCCTTCTAGCAAGATCATTCGTGAACTTCAAATATATTAAGACAGCAGTAAAAGGATTCAGAGTACAGCACTGACTTAATGAAGCCTTTTTTATTTATTTTAAACTATCCTTCTATTTACTAACAGTAGATCAAGTTACAGTGAAGTTAAATATTTTAAAAGTCCCATTTTATTCATATTCCCTTTCTCCCTTGCCCCTAACATCTTTACTTTCCTCCTCTCAGCCTTTAGCTTTCCTTGACAAAAGCAATCTGACCCTCAATCTCTTTTTAGCCCCTTTGCACCCTTCTGTTTTATTACTTTTTATAATTATTATTATTTTTCTTTTTTTTTTTTTTTATTTTCCTAAGTTCATTAAGAAGTCCCTTCTCCCTTGGCCCCTTGAGATTTGGCAGTGTAGAAAAATCACAACATGATTTTTAGCAGTACTGTTCAGCAGCTGCTGCACAGCTTATGATATGTTATTGCCAAAGTCAGGTCTGTTCTTGTTTAATTTTGGAGAGGGGAAAGGTTGGGATGAGAAGAAGGAAAAGGAAGAAGGGACACAAGCGTAATATTGCTTGCACTGTTGTAACAGGATAATAGAAGGATATGGAAAAGCCACAAAACACTCAGTGTGCAGCAGCCTGTCTCAAATTATAGACTGCTGTAACATTTAAAACCTAATAGTAATTATGTAGCTGTAAACAAAAATAATCACTGGATTCAAGAAACAATGTTTCTACTGGAAAAAGAAAGGAATCAGTGAGAGGGGAAAAAAGAGATATAAGAGGAGCAGCAGGAAAATCCTTTTTCTTGGACCTTCTAACTCCTGCCAGTTGTGTGTTAAGCCACCTGTACATTTTGTTTACCTTACAACATGGAATCTGGTGGTATGGGAAGAAACTTCCTATCGGCTGTCCCTCAGCCCAAGGACAGCCTGGTCACAGGACGATGTCACATCAAGGAAATGGAAAGTGAACTCAGCCCCTTCAGCTTCCTGATCCTGAAGTCGATCAGTATCAGTGACACCCAAGAAAGAGGCCCTTTATTACCATCAAAAACTAGGGCTGTACAAGGGCCTTCTGATAACGCTCATTATCATCAAGCATCCATTTTTCAGCAGCTTTACGGTAATACTCACATTTCTCAGCACAGGTAGAACCAACTGCTCAAACGAAACGAGGTCTACAACATACTGTCCAACTCGATATTCACGTCTTGAAGCAGAAGAATCAGAACTGAATTTGAAAGACATAAACAGATCATTCTAAGTAGTAAATTTAATGAGAATTGACTGCAGTCATTTCAAGTGCATTTATTAGAAGAGTTACCCCACTAAGTCGAACTCCTCTTAATTCTTCAAAGGAAAGAAACTCTGTAAGCCACGCATTAAGTCATGCTGCAGATAGCATAATTCAGATAATAAACATACCATAGGATACCTTCAGTACTATGCAAGCTTAAATTTGAACGCTGTATAGAAGAATAAAGGAATATAAAAGCTGTCAGATATATCTGCACTGAAACCAAAATAAACACCTGCAGTTCATGGAAGCATGCGAGCTACCTTTGAATTAGGTATTGAGACATTACAGACAGCAGCACAGCAGTAGCCCAAGGCTCAGAATGGGCTCCCAAACGCTTAAATGGTTTTGGGAAAATAATTGGAAGGTTTCCATGTGCTGCATCACATATGCAAACATCATTCTTTTTCTTAAAATTCACACGTGGGATTTGTGGGCCAGTCAGTGGCTCCTTAAAAGATGTTGCATGCAATTTCACTTCAATTTTCAGATTTTGTACCCATCAATTAGCTTGTGGAAACAAATAATCTTCCTTTCTGTCTACAACAAGCTATTCACTGTATCCCAAAGAGACTTGGACTTGTGAGAAAAGGCTGAGCACTGCTTCCTCTACTGGTGTAAAACGGGCACTAAAAGAGACCATCCTTCTCTAGCATATTTTCCATGTTTCACTATGCGATAGACATAGGCAACAATGCAACAATGCAAGGACCAGCCAGGTCATGAGAACTGAACAAAGAACCTGACATGAAAGCCATATGTGCAATGGTAATCGCCTTCTGGAGCAGCATTTAACATGCTGACACATGAGAGAGGCATAAAACAACAAGCTGCTTATAACAATTAAAACTTCAGTACCTGACTCTAGATAAAGGACCTCGTTTTCCAGATAAAGTGACAACATCAAATCCTCTTCTTCTGCCACCTTCTTTAACTTCCTCTGTGTAAAATCCATCAACGGGAACGTCTGAGGATCTTAGTGCCTGAGTGACTTTCTGAATCAAAGTAGTCTTTCCAATCCCTAAAATCGTAGGGGGAACAAAAGGTACACAGGATTAATCTTCTTTGGAAAAAGCCTATTTTTTAAATACCACAGCAATGACGTGATTTAGAACAAATAAATAAATAAATAAATAGCCAGTGTTTATTTTTAAGAAAAATTTACAGACTTAAAAAGTGGTAGGAAAAGCAAGTACAGAAGCACCTTTTGAAGTCCACGTTGTACCAACACCATGTTTTATTAGTCTTTAAGAAGTATGCCTACAGTGAAGTCACAGCAGAATGGTAAAAATATCCCAGGCTACACTAAACTTGTTCGCTTAGTGTCTGAACAGGCCACGAAGCTTGCCCTACGATGGGCAAACACGCAGGAGATTAGCCCATGCTGGGAGCCACACCGTTACACAACTGATATCCAAGCTAGCTACAAGGCTGACTGATCAATCTCCTTTTCTTTATCACTGCTCTTCACTATCTTTTAAGATCAGAGATGAATTCATCCTCTTTTTAGATTAGGTCAAAACTGATTGCTATTACCAGAAGCCTGACTTCCAATGGATTAAGCATACAATACTTGTATCGTGTCCTAGCAATTGGAAGCACTCAGTACCCCCAAGATGTCAGATCCCACATGGCAAAAAAATACTTCCAACAACAGTAATTGAAGCAAAAGAGGTTCTGACTAGATATGGGGAGGGAAAGGCTTTTTATTTTTTTATCGTGAGGACAATCAAGCCCTGGCACAGGCTGAGCAGTGTGGTTGTGCAGTTTTCATTCTCAGAAGTTTTCAAAACCTGACTGGATAAAGCTTTGAGCAACCTGGTCTCATAGCTGGCCCTGAATTTCCTTCCTGTGTGAATTATGCTGAGGTCCTATAACCAAGTCTCCCAGATCTAAGAAAGATCATTAAGACCCTTCCCATCTGATGCCTCCTAGCACAATTTAATGTACCTTCTATGTGAATGTTGGCCATCTTCCAGGCACCCTCTGTTCTCACAAAGGAGCCATTTCCCTTCTTTGCTGCTTTAGAACATCCCTCAACAAAGCTGAGCATAAAAGAAGACAGTCGCCTCTCAGAATTTATTGTTAGCACTTCATTTTTTATCGTTCTTATTAAGAAAATCTGCTTTAGAAGATGGAAATTACCCTGCAGAGTAACTCTTTAAATTGCTAGAGACAAAAAATATAGATGATTGTGATGTGTGTAAAGACGCCAACAGAAGCCTTTTCAATAGGCAAATTCCTTCCCTAGATTTTAAGCAGATTTAGGAACTACTTCACTGTCAGTCTCACAGAATGGTTTGGGTTGGAAGGGACCTTAAAGATTACCTAGTTCCAAGCCCTGCCATGGGCAGGGACACCTCCCACCAGACCAGGCTGCCCAAAGCCCCATCCAGCCTGGCCTTGAGCACCTCCAGGGATGGGGCACCCACAGCTCCTCTGGGCAGCCTGCGCCAGGGCCTCACCACCCTCTGAGGGAAGGATTTCTTCCTATTACCTGATCTAAATCTATCCTCTTCTAACTTAAAGCCATTTCCCCTTGTCCTATCCCTACACTACCTGATAAAGAGTCCCTCTCCAGCTTTCCTACAGCCCCCTTCAGGCACTGGAAGGCCGCTATAAGGTCTCCCTGGAGCCTTCTCAAGGCTAAAATACCACAGGCAAAACCTTCTGTGGCTTCAGGGGCACCTTAGCCAAGCACAACTTTTAAAGTTGAAGGCCAGAGGGACCCTTGGCATTTGAACGACAACAAAATAACAACAGTGGCACCACCAGTACCCGCCGTCTTTCTGAGGCCTTGTCTCTGCATGGGAATTGATACTGATGCAGCTAGGTGGGTGTGATCTCTCTGATTTGGTTACCTTCATTCAGTTAATTGCCAAAGTAAGCTAAAATGATTCAAAGCGAGTTTAAGAAAGCTTAAAATTACACATGTATCTAATCAGAAGAGTACATTCAATTTCAATTAAATGAACAGAGGCGAGGCCAGGGTCGGCCCAACCTCCTGCAACTGCCTTTATTTATGGGGGCGGAGAGGCAGCACGAAGCGGGGAGTGAGCGTGTGCTGCTACCTGAGCCCAGCAGCAGCGTTTGAGAGTAATTACAGCCAGCACCAGGACCAGGAGAAGGCTCACAAGACGGGGAACCAGGCCCACGGCTTTATTAAAGCGAGCTCGGCAGCCGGAACAACAGATCCGGCCATTTACCACCCTTACAGCTCAGCCCCGGCCGCCCCCCGCAGGCGCTCCCCGGCTCCCAGCGGCTCCCCCCGGGCCTGCCCTCGCCCCGCGCTGCTCCGGCTGCCAGCGCCGTTACCTGGGGGTCCCGTGAGGAAAACGTGCCTGGCCATGGCGGCCGGCCCCGCTCCGCACCGGGAAACGCCGCCCTCACGCCGCCCTCACGCCGCCCTCGCCCCGCCTCGGCCCCGCCGCCGCCGCAGCACGGAGCCGGCCGGGCCCCGGCCCCCTGAGATGGCCGCCCGGGAAATGGCGGGGCCCGGGGTGGCGCCGGGGCTTGGCGCTGCCCAGCGCTGGGGTTGGCTCTGCTGTGGCGTTTGCCAGAAGGGGGGTGTCGTTTAAGGTTAGGGGAGAGGTGAAATGGGAGAAAGCTGATTTCTGACACGTTTTTTTTTAGTCAGCTTGACCTACTTCTCTGAAATATCTCCCTAGATATCCCTGAATATCTCCCTAGATATTTTTTTTTTATCCAGTTCAGTAAACAACGTGGTCCAGGATGTGTGGAAACGGTCAACGAAAAGACAAACAAGTTGTCCTGACACCTCGGTGTGGACACCAAGTGAAGGGTGACTGGGGCTTAATCAACTGGCTTGTTACAAAGCTGAGCGAATTCAGGCACAAGTGAAAGTGTTTGGCACGTTAAAAAAGATGCTGACAGACATCTGTCCACATCCCAAAAAAACGTATACCGTCAACACCCGTTAGGCCCTGAAGATGGAGATTTGTAGGAGAGCACGGGAGGGGATTTTGGAGCCCAGTCTCCAGACACACAAGGGTCAGCACTTCCGTGAGGTGGAAATTGTCACCGCTGTTTTCAGAAGACACTGCGGCACAGTGCTGTTAGGAGGTAGGGTTGAGAAATCAGGTATTTGGCCCTCAGGTGGCTTTCAGAACCAGGGCATATTCTCTTCAACTGCAGCCTCAAGCTGAGGGAGTCGAAATCCATTTTGTCCATTTGCCGGGAGAGTGCCCTTATAACCAAATTCACATGCTTTTCCTGTTAAGGCTGAAGCGTGGCACAGCCACAGATTCAAGCTGATCAATTATCATGCTCCAATACTTCATTAAAAAAAATAAAAATAAAAAACTCTGACATGCCTCTTGGGGGGTAGGAGGGTGGAGAGGGAACAAAGCTTTCCATATCATCTAAAAATGAAAAATAAATTTTCATAGTTTACATCCCAGTACTTTTTTTTCTTCTTCTTTTTTCCTCAGGAGCAGTGAAGTTGTCATGATGTTAACTTACAGCTTCCTACAGGGGTTTGTCAGGCACCTTTAATCTAAAGAAAGAACTACAGCAAAGAACTGCATATTGACTAGACTATTAACACAAGCACAATGCTTTATAACTGGCTACTTCACCCTTGGCCTGGGCTTCCTGCACAGAACTTATTGTGATTGATTTTACAGGTAGGTTTTCTGTATAATATTAAGCTATTTCAGACTACTGGCTGGTTGCCCAGGCAAGCCACATAAAGAGACCCATACAGTGTTATTTTGTTCAACATACAGTTTTACTAGGTTTTATAAATCAACCTTTCATTTTCAGAAGTGCATGTGGAGAATTTTAGGGCTATCACTACTGTTTGACAGAACCCTTGGTTTCTTGTACCGTAATCGAAGAACCATTTCACCCTGTTTTCAGAGAGAGGACTCTTGACAGTTACTTCACTGTGTGGCTAAGACCTTGGTCTTGCAAACAAACGTGAGTAAAGCAGTTGCAATATCAGGAATTAAATTAGTTAGCATTCCACTTAGATTTCCATTATAATTTATGTATTTTTGACATAAAATGTTCTCCCCTTCTGGGTGCTCTGTTTAGGCTGAAGTTATTTCAAATGCACCAAGAACGGGAGGTAGTTATGCCGGCTGTGCCTTTGTAGAGTTCTGCTGTTGAGGGGACTTTATATTTGCTAAATGCATTTGAAGTTTTATGTACATTTCCTCTAAGAATTACTGTTTAGGTCTGCTCCCTTTGATAAACTTATTCTATAATCTAGTCACTGCAGAGAACGCAAGCTGTTCAAGAAACATGAACTGCAGCATGCAAGTTGTCTTCTTTGTAGCTATGTGCTATAACCAGTTGTCTGGAGTCAGCCTGCTTGCTCTCCTGATCAGGGGATTTTTGCATTCTTGGCTAGGGGTGGTTAGCTGAAGTAAAAGAAGCAACACATAGCCTAGTAGTGTCAGTAGCTAAAAGAAAATGTACAATATGGGGTTTACTCCTTTTCGGATGAGGAGAGAAAAAGACAGCTCTTTGTTCTGAAATAGGTAGCTTAATTAATAGTAATTTATTTCTAAATGATTAACAGTCTGCTGGCTCAAAGTATCGTCCTGTCCAGTTACCTAAACTTTTTGGTATGTGGGTGTCGGTTAAATTCAGCTTCTGCTGAGTTGAACTGTATGGCTGGGCAAGACCATGAAAGAAGTATTTGCAGAAGTCTCGTGCCTGGAAAATGCCCCTGTTGGAGTACCCGTGATTAGTTGTGATTCTGAGTTCCGAGTGACCTGCAGAGACTTTGGAAGGAGCTGCCAATCACAGTTATGAACTGTTGCTAAGCCTGGGGAAGCCTGCTTTTATTGCTGGATGTTCACTAAAAAAAAAAAACAACTTGGATAGAGTCCTAGATCTTTATGGTGAACGGGGAAAAATTAATTAAGTGCAAGTTTCCAGACCAGTGGCTAAGAAAAGAGGTCATTTAAGATATTTATGGTATTCCCTAGGGCAGAAGCTGGAAGGAATGAGAGTGTAATCTACCGTCTCTGACCTGCACCCCCGGTTGGGCAGTAGTTTACGTTTCAGCACTCTGCCTCAAGGAAGGCTCAGCACACAGTTACAATTCTAGCCCTTCCTATATCTGGTATGCTTTTTTTTTTCTTTTCTTAGAGAAGAGAGAAAGTTTAAGTTGAAACACTTTTCTTTCTCTCCTCCAGCACTTTTCTTTTTGATTCATAGTGCCCTGAGTTTGTACAGCATTTTGCTTAGGTCAGGGTAGAGTACATGCTATTTTTTTAAAGGATTTAATTTTAGAGAGTTCTTTACTTTGTCCTTCTTCTCACTTGCAGAGAATGCTCCTGTTCACAGATTGTGGACCTAGCTGTATCCCACTAGGCGTCTAATGACATTAGTGGCAGTATTCTTATAACTGTCTCTAGTTTGTCTGTGGAGTACACAAGGCGTCAGCAGGTGCCTGAGAATAAGCACTGAGCATCTACGGCCTGCCAGTCTTTAATCTCAGACTTCCCAGAGAGATAAGCCACTAGCTACACGCAGGGCCTCCTCTAGATGAAAACTGGTGCTCTCTGTCAGTGATTTCTTCATGAATCTTTCCTGTGTGGTTCATGAAGTAAAAATTCTTTATGTTCCAGCAATGGTTGTGCTCCCCAGAACAGAAGAAACTCCTGAAGTATTTCCTGAAAATAGAGGCATAAGAAAAAAGTCATGTCAAATGTTATAAACACCTTCTAAATAGAAGTGGAGAATACTTATGGATAAACTTACATGAATTTGCTACTGTAGAGACCAGCGTTCAAAGAACAGAGTTCTGTGTTTCTACCAGCACAGTACATCATCCACCAGAAATGGTATTTTTCTATCAATCCATATGGTTATATTCCTTACCACTGTAAACACGCACACATGTCTACATGCATGCATCTATATTTGGCAACATATACCTTGGGGGATTAGCTGCTCTGATTATAAAGACTTAGACTGTTCAGAGAAATGTATGGTGTTAAGAAAGACAATCAGGGGGAAACCAATAAAAATGTTTTGTCCGTATGATAGGACTGAACAGGCAAATTTGTACAAGCATACCCTGTAGGTGAGAAACCAAACAGAATTTCTGAGGAGGAAAATGGGTGATGATTTCACACTGATCAGGAATAAAAGCAGCATACTCTTGAGAACCTCTGCACACCACTGATTTTGTTGGAGCTTGCTCAAAACTACAGGGTGCACCTGTATGTCTCTTTACAGGATTTAAGTTTAAATAATACACTTCTCCTCGCTGATGATACAAAAATGATACCATTAAAAGATGTTTCCTTCAGCTGATACCAATATGCATCGGTATTTCCAGATATAGTGTCCTCCTGTAATTTGGGGTTGTGATTAATTGCCTCAAAGTCAGCACGGCGTGATATTGAGAGGAATTCATCCATCATGACAGCATGACAGTGATGCTCCAAAGAGTCAGTGTGAGAGAGGCAGGAGGAGCAAGGGGCTGACACAAGGCAGCTGGTTTGCTAGGAAAGCTTAAATAGCACAGCCTAGTTCTGGCTGGGATCAGCATCAAGTGTAGGTGTTGCCTTGGAAATGGGAACATGCAGATCTGTCATGGGTAACATGTCCATGCAAGATTTTCCTCTTTCATAGTTTGTGCATGTCCTTTTTCATAGTTTTCATGCATGTGCATGGCCTGATTATCTATTTCTTCCTGAGACAAGGTATGTGCGCATGGGTTAGTCCAGTGCAAACACCTTTCTCATCTAGCAGTCTTCTTGTAGAAAAGCTTATTGTCAGGGAACCACTGGAGCAGAACCAGAAGCCAAGGGTGACCATGACTCCAGACATTGTCCTTGTTGTCCAGGCCACCATCCCACTGTATCTGAACACTGGGGGTAGTGCCAGGTGCTGGTACCAGGATCCATGGACAGTCCCAGGCAAGGCGATAGGACAAGTCAGGTCCAGGACTCATCCGGGTAGTCCGGTCAGGAGCAGCAGGAGATAGGGCCAGACAGGACTGGCAACAAAGCTGGAGTATCTCCAGCTGGTCCAGAAGACAGGGCAGGAGACAAATGTACAGCGCAGGTCAGAGGCCCATCCAGAAAGCAGGACCAGAGACAGGGTGGAGAACAGATGCCCATACAAAATATCTCAAGCATGGACTGAAAGTCCAGGGCCAAGCTGAAATCTCTCAAGGGGACACGGGGAAAAGGGTGAGTGGAGGCACCAGGTAAGGCTGCGCAGGGACATTTAGGCTAATGGGTGGCCTGGGTGCTCTTTAAGATTGTCCGATCCTCTGAATCACGTAGTTGTAGCTCTTGCTCTTTGATTAAAGCATAGCATACTTGTCTGTGATACTTGATATTGGCCTGGTCCTAGGAAAATGAAACCAACGTGATCATGCTGTGTGGATATGTATGTCACTTCACCTCTAATAACCTTTGAACCTCCTGGACAACTGCAAACAATTTAGGAGAGAGGAAAGAGTCAAAAGCCTAATAAGTTGCGATACATTTTTTAACATGCGTGTCTGGATGTAACAGAAAGACCATTGAATGCTCTGAGGGGAAATGTGCAGCATAAATAGAATCCTTATTAAGCAGGAGAGGAGCCACGCAGAGTTCAAGCCGTAGCACAAATCTTTAGGAAACCAGGTTTCACTGTTTCCTTTCTTGATGAAACAGCTTGCTTGTTTGCTCTTTTCAGTGATCTCCCACCTCCTACTTCTTCAAAAAGAAAATAGTCTCCTTCAAACTGCATGACATGTTGCATGAGATTCTTACATTTTTAGTATAAATAGCAAGAAGCATTCACTCTGAAAGAGAAAAAAAAAAGCAATTCAGCTTGCTGTGGGATGATGAAAATAGATTTCCTATGTTAATCTGTTATTTTGACTTAAATACTCACCTGCAAGTTTCAGATTTCAGCTGAGTTCTGCTTTGTGGTAGATGTCAATGGGATAAGCTGTACTAGAGGTGGAACTTGACTGCGGCAGGGAACAGATTTGATCATATTGCCAGATTTCTCAGTTGCTGTTTTTTAAGGTGTAACATTTTTGTCAAGCAAATGTCATTCTTTTGATTGTTGGTTTACATAGGCATGTGAACATAAGTGAGTTTCTATACTACCTCGAGTGACAGTTGGCAGAATGCTTGGTACAAGCTGCTAGGAAGGAACAAGTGCATCAGGCAGCAATTCCAGTAAGATAGTTCAAAGAAACCACAGGATGAAGTGAACACAAAAATCCCAGGAAAGCGAAGCAAATTATCTCCCACAGGGGGTCTAATCTCCTCAAATTCATGAAAAAAAAAATAAATCCAAAGTTAGCAGGCATGAATAGTTAAGAGAATACAAAGCAAAACTAAGCCAGTCTGACAGGCTAGATACATATGTATTTAGAAGAATTGAGTTCTCGGATTTGTATTCCTCAAAGACACTCCTTTTGTGATGAACAGCCTTTATTCACAAAGGATGCAGGGGTAAGCCCTGCAGTGTGCTGCTGGACAGGTGCAAAGATGTTCAAGGAGAGCCTCCGTGTCTCTTCGGGCAAATATGGAGCGGTCTCATGTAGATGCTGGTGGAAGTTGCTGAGTGTGGCAGCCTGAGAGAGGCTCCTCTTTCCCCCTTCCAGCCGCTGGCGAGACCGAGCATGTTTTCCCAGCAGACACCCACCCACGCAGAGCACCTATATACATGCACAAATAGTTGGCCAGGCAGATCAGCGCTGGCAGAAAACACAACACACTTGCAAATATAAACAGCAGCAGTAGACTCATCCTCGTCCCTTTTCTGTCTCATCAGGATTAATTCTGTCTGATCCCATGAATGGAAAATATACATAAATATACATATATATATACACAATATATATATACACATATACGTGTATAAATGCACACATACATGCATGCATACAATATGGATCCATGCAGAAGCTGGGTCCTCTCGTCTGCACTTGCCATGCAAACGGGTCTCTTAGTTGACCCCCACGTTTCGTAGTCTGTCCGTGAGCTGGCTTGCACTTGCTGATCCCTTGGTAGCCAGGTTTCAGATCCTTTGGTCTTTCCAGTATTTGGCACAGACTCGTGGCTGCTTTGATACCTGGTTCCCAAGCCTTTCTGTCCTTGCCTGGTAATGCAGCTTCGTGTCAGCGATCACACTGATGTGTACACACACAATATGCACAGCCTCTGCTCTCTCTGCTTGCTGACACCATGGACACATGGGCTGCTCTGACCTGTGGTCCTCACTTCAGATGCTGACAATTTCACCTCCACGTTCTCTGCTTTCTCCTGTCACTGGCACCCTACTCACAGTGGCCCTTATGTCTCATGGCACCCTCTCCTGCCACTAAGACCTCTCACTCCACCCAGTTTCTCCAGCTGGTAGCACGAGGACCCCTGGGCTCAATTGCACAGACAATACAGTGTCCCCTCACAAAGAAAATATTTAAATTTGGAGATCAATAGCGTGGGATAGACTATGATGATCAGGTACAGAACATGGCCAGATGAGTGTGACATCTAGCCCCTTTGATCCTGTTATCCCTCTATTTTCCCATGCTTGTTCCTCCCCAAACCACCTTGATCCCTTCCTTTCCATCGGAGGCAGGGACCTCTGATGAGGTTATTGGGGTTCTCCTTTCCGCCGTGTGCATCTTTGATCCTGCGTGTGTATGGTGACAAGCCTTTAATCACAACCTGACAGATAAGGTGAGTAGACAAGCTTTTTCTCTGCCCTCACAAAGCATTTCAGGAGGGAATGCAGTCTATCCTGCCTTTTGCTCTGTGAAACGACTTCAGTCTTTCATGAAATAAGGGGCAAAATTACACCAAGCTAGATTTGGTGTGACTGTGTATTTACAAGAAATTGACTTGTTTTCCTCTAGTTCATCACTTTACACTGAATTTTCTCCGTCATTTTATTGCTGTCACATGAAGTCCTTCTGTAACTCATGCCATTCAATTTTTTATTCCTCTATCCCAAATAATTTAGCATCACCAGCAAACCTTGCAACTTTAGACTACCGTCTTCTCTGTATACTTATGATGAATAAAATAGGCCCTACTGTAGATCCAGATGGACAACCAGTGGTGAACATCATTATGAAGATTGCCCTTTTTTTTCCCCTCCATTTTATTTCTTCTATTTTATGCAATTACTTATCTTCAAGATTATTCCATGGTGGTTTACCTCTTCAGGAGCCTTAGGTGAGTGGCCTTTTCAAAAGCCTTTTTGAAAATTTTCAGCAAATTATACACCTGGTCCCTCAGCTTCAATAATTTAATTTCTCAGACATGTAATGCCCCATTTGTTTTTCAAATTGGTTATTAGTTTCAAAAGTTGCTAAGTCTGAAGAAACAGAGAGACAGTATAACTCTGAAATCTAATTTCCGTCAAACATGCCTTTTTCCATCCTTTTGCTGGTGATATCTTGAAATGATTCCAGTTGGATTTTATTATCCAGTACGATACTTATTACTGTAAATGAAGTTGGCAGATGAGTCCATAAGTTCCTCTTGTTCTTCTGTCTATTTGGTGAAAGCTTTAGGTCATTCAAGGTCAGAAGAGACCATTAAGCACATGCACTCATATCTATGTTATAGCATACACCATGAAATATTACCCTCTTATTCCATGTGAAGCGTAATGCATTCGGGTTGTTTGAAGCTTTATCTTTTAGCGAGCTATCCAAGTGGGGTGCTGGCAAACCGACCAACACAGTTCGAGAAAATATTCCGGTAATTAATTACCTTCATTTAAAATTTTCATTTTCTTCCCTGTTCAGATTTTTCTAGCTTTGGTTTTCAACCAGTGAGTCTTGTTAGATCTTTGTTTAATGAAGGAAGTCTGATATTATGCATGCCTACATTTGTGTCGATATGAAAATAATGCCTAAATGTTCTCTCTTTACATCTTCCCCCTCACATTAGTCGTCAGTTTAAGGGAGATCCTCTCCTCTCCCCCTGCTCTTGTTACAGGAACAAGCCTGTTTTCCTAGTGCGAGCCAGTCACTGGTAGTTACTTTTCTACTCCTTCTTTTTCTACCAAGAAAAGAACAAAGGAAATAAATTCTTCCTGCTGAATTCCTCTTGGTGCCACCTGTGGTTTTGCCCAGCCACAGCGAAGAAAGTCAAAGAGTCAACAGTCTGTCCCGTGCTAAAATCTATACAAACTCTGGCACAGCTGTCAGTCATCTCTTGCCTGATGTGAAAAACAAACCCACTTTTGGTACCAGCAGTAAATGGCCCTGATGCTGCTGAATAGCCAATGCAGTTCAGTATCACTGGGAAAAAGGTAACACGAACAATCAGGTGGATGGAATTCATTTCTTAAATGATAAAACCATCTTCGTGGTTACCATTTGCTTTAGTTACTATTTTTTTGTCATGTGTTTTCTAGCTTAGCTGCATTTGTCATGTTACTGGTAATGTAGTTATGTTTAATTTCTCCTACAAACCTTTGTGGAGGGCTGTGTATAATTCTGTTTCTGTCATCACAAATTCTGATTCATCAGTTCAGGTTCTCGTGCTGGAGTCTTGGTTGCTAGGAACAGAGGTTTGCCTCCTTGCCAGGAATCGAGGATTTGTTTTCTTCCCAGAAGAAAAGCTGTTATTTACTTGTTCGTAATACGTGCTTTGCCTGCATGACTGCTGCTCGGATCCATTTGTAGTTTAGGTGGCTTTCAAGTAAAAATCCTTCCCGAGTGATTATCTTTTGAAGCAAGTGGATAAACACCATGTGGGTAGAAGCATCATAACAAGGCAATCCATTTAAAATTTAATAAAGGACAGATCCTTGCCTTATGACTTTTGTGTCAGAGATTGTCCTGCTGTCATGTAGGTTGGTATTCAGTCTCACTCCTGCTAGTTGTTGTAGCTGGTCCATGGTAGGCATGTTCCCAGGGGTGGTGGAAGACACCTGCCTTCCAATTTCATATAAAACACTCTTCTGCTAGGAAACTTTTCCCCATTCAGTGTTACTCCTGTTCCACGGTGGAAAAAATCTAATTCTATGTTCACCTGGTATTAAGTTTAATTGTTGGAAACTGCATTTTGGAAAGTAGCATTTAAGGATCACCTGGGCAGTCGGTGTCAAAATAAAAGCTGACTGTTCTGTATGTTGAGCTAGTGGGAGGTGATGTGGTAAGTAGCCTTTTTTAGTTAGGGCAACTGTGAAAGGAAGAAAATGTGGGGGCAGGGGTCACAGCAAGAGGTCAAGAAGATGCTCTCTTCTTCCCCAGTCAGAAGTCTCCTGACCCACACTCTTAAAGGAAAACAGGAATGGTCATGTTATTTACCTGGACTGAACTGTAGACTACTGTCGTGCTGAAAGAAGAGCAGGAACCGTTCTTTTTGTCCTCGTGTCCCAGCCTGAGGCTCGGGCCTTTAGAAGTGCCTAAGTTGGTTGGAAGGATGTAGCCCTGGGTTGCTTGGACCAAAGGCCAGAAAAGGTTTGACGTGGTCTTGCTTTCCCCTTGTTGAGTGAGTGTGGAATGTTTTTCACGCTTGGAAACTTAGAAAGGAGCTAGGACTGGGTTTGGGTTTTTTTTTGCAGCCTCCTTATTCTACCATCAAGTTGGTTTCCCTGCAACAGAGCGAGGAGCTCAGTCTCTGCTTTATGTACTGTCAGCCCTGGGGGCTCTGGCCTCAGCCCATATCCAGCCCCACAAAGCCTGACTGCAGGCTGATAAGTGTGTTTACTCCAGCCTTGAATATAATGTCACAGTCATTGCCACTTTCATGTTATCTTCCTTCTGTTGCAGGAGTCTCAAGTTTGTTCATGTGACCTCCATGGCCATTCCTGTTCTTTTCCACCTTTATGGCAATGAACAACTTATGTGAGTAAGTTTCTATAAATGGTTTCTGTTTGTGCTATTTGATTTTAAATCCTTCTTGTTTTATGTTGGGTGCAATCAAACTCAATATTTACTGTGTTTTGTACCTAATATAACTACTTAAGCCTTTAGAAATGGCTCTGTTGGGCTGGGTGCTAATGTTTTAGAGAACATCTGTTACGACTCTACATTGTAGAAATCTGTGTGAGAGCCAAAAGGTCCAAAGGAGATCCAAAAGCAGAAGTTCAGTGACTAATACCACCATCTGTTTTGAAAGTTTGTTAATCTCAGTGGCCTGACTAGAACGTGGTTTGGATTATTTATGTTCTGTTTCTTTCGTATGTCCTGCTATGTTATGTATTTGACTATTGTAGCACTTGGCACCGCCTGTCCTAGTCCATTTTGGTTGTGGTGTCACAACTCACGCAGCACAACATTCTCCCCCAGAGGTGTAAGCAGCGTTTCACTGTGTAAGTTGGCAGGAGGGAGGACAGCTATTCCCCTGGTATGCAGGCAGCCCAGAAATGAATCCGTCTGAATGAAAGGTGCTCTGTAAGATCATTAAACACTTGTAAAAGCCTGAATGTTGCTTAGTATAGAAGTATAGTCTTGGGTCTTAAAAAGTGTAGTTCTATACTTCTGACTGTACTGCTGACACTCTTTCCTTGGTGGTAGTGATAGATCTTTAGTGCTTTTCTTGCTTTTCTTTAGTTTTAATGTTTTGTGGTGTTTTGTTTTTGTTTAAAGAGAATAATCTGAGAATCCCGGCTCCATTATTCAACACAAGCTGGTCCCAGAGCTTTTCAAGGAGTTGCCACTAGCTGTTAACAATTTTGTATCAACCCAAGCTGCATGCAGAGAATATACCACTCTTTAAAGTACTTTACTTCTTCATTCTGGCATGTAATTCCTCAAGGAATGGAATGATTTTTAGGCATCACGCCTAGTGAACAAGGATGCTAAATGTCCTCTGAGGATACCAGTCACTGATGTCTCAAATGATGATCAACAGTAACCAAGTACTGACATTCAGCTTAGTCTTACAGGAATCTCTGGTACTGCAGAGGTACAGGCACACAAATGCAAACATATCCTACAAGCTATCATTCTACTAACTTGTTCTATTATCTCTTGAATCTTACTTCCCCTCTTCTGAATTTTTTAATTTTTATTGCAGGAGTTTAGCTGCTTAGAAGTAAAGCTGCCTAGAAACTTTTTCCTTCCTGGCAAGTAGAATCAGAAAAAAGGATGAGCTTCACCTCAGACTCAAACTGCCTGCATCGAAGTCTGGAGATCGGGTGACTGCAATTCCACCATTCTGTGCGTGACAGCAGGCTTGCTGCTGCCCCTGCCCGTGCAAGTCTGAAACCTGCTTCGCCCTCCACCTAGCCTGATACATACACTTGCTGACCTCTTTAGGTCTCTCTCCTCCCTTTTTTACCTGCACTGGCTCAGATCTTGCAGTTTCAGCTATACCCAGTGATCTCAAAAAAACGGAATGGTCTTCAAGTCCATTCACAGTATGCCAGCCATGACTTCTGTTTTCTCTCAAGGTTTTGTCCAGAACTCTAGCCTGAGACTAAAAACAGAAGGTTGGATGTTTCTTTGGCCTTAACATTACACGTTCTTCCTGCTTTTCTTTCAAATGTTGCTCATTATACAGTCCTTTGTACTTTACAGTTCTTTCCTTTGAAGTCATACATGTGTTTTACACAGATTAATGTAATTGGTGTGAGCCTGCTCTGGTGGAACAGGTAGAAAGCTGATCCTCCAGTCTCGCAGATAGTAACAGAATAGCACAGTTGCAGACTCTGGGACATACAGTGGGGTTTAGTCATGTGCTTTTAACTGTAGGTTAATCGTAGTGTCTCTGTGATCTCTGAGGAAAGAGATGTCATGTTAACTTGGCTGCTGCCTTTATCTCGTATAGTCTAGATTTCAGATACCAAAATTTAGTGTCTTTGGAGTTCTTGTGTTGTTTTACTGTAATTGTCACGGATCTCAGTTTTCTCTGTTGTTATGCAGTTTTTAAGTAGGTTGCTTCTCTTCTGTATTTTATACTCCGAGAAGGCTTTGCATTCCCAAAAGCTTATTCGGTTTTTCTAACAGCTATACCTGTCGGTTCAATAAAAGAACTTAATCTGCTGACTAACTTTATCTTGTCCTACGCTGTAGACTTCTCTACCTATTCTCTTTTACTTGAGTACTGAACAGGGGCTTTCAAACTGCTGCAAGGGATCTGTAAAATACACGATGATGAAAGACATGTTAGCAGTCAGAATCTGGCAGCTGGTTTTAAGTTTCAGACTTAAGTTTTGTTGAGAGGACGGGGTAGGGCAGTTTATCTGTAGATAAAGAGACTGTCTTTCTTTTTATCCACCTTAGTCTCCAGTTAGAGTAATTTATCAAAGATTAAAACATAAAAAGTAAGTAGCATTCTTGTTCCTGCAGACTGTAGGCTGGTAATGGATAAGCCTTCAGGGATTTAACATTCAGTGCAAATGAGCATCCAACTTTAGCTTGTTGTGAGGTACATATATGAACATCTCACATCTGAGAATATATCTTCCCTAGGTTTACTATTCTCTGCTGCCAAACTGGAATAGTATGAACTTTCCTCGGTACATTTGCCCATTTTTATTTTTATTTTTTGTATTAGAAAAGGGAAGTTAACTACCTGACCTTTCAAAGATGTCTTTAACATACTGGACTGGATTTCAGTTTAGTGAGAGATTTTCTGTTTATTGAAGTTATTTTGTCTTTTCCCACTAAATATGTTGGCTTGCACAAAGATCAAGAATTTAAATACTTGACTGTGTGTATCTTTGCATGTACATATATATACTTTTTTCAAATATATATTTTCACACATACCTTTGTTATAAAAATACACTCTGAGAGACACAACAACTAGCATTTCCAGTGTACTCATACTTCCACTTGTGCATAAGGATCAGCCAAATGCTAACACTGCAATCATTTTGCAGCTATTTGCAGAACATGAATTGTTTTTCTCACTTCAGTGTGTCATTGTAATTAATTCGCATTGGAGAATAACATTCCATTTTCAATTTAGCTGCTTCCATTTAACTCTGAGTCCTTGTTAGAATGAAGCTTAAACAATGATTGCATCTTAGGAAAATATACAACGAGAAAATAACATCTGCTGCACGATGTTGGCAAACACCAGGGCTAATGAATGGTCACCAGTATCTAAACAGCTGTCTGTTTGCAGTTTAAAAATATTCTTTACAAGTTAAAGTACATTTATAAACTAATTTAACTCTGATTTGCAGTGTATGGCTCAAATTGTTTTGCTGTGGTAACGGGTGATGGACAAGTTAGTGAATTGCAAGGTGTCTGTTCCCCTTAAGAAGGCTGACATGAATGTGACATCTGTGTTGGCTTGCGGAGTCAGTACGGACGATTTGACTGGGTGAGGATTGTCTTGTCACTGGAGAAAACCTTCGTAATTAGCTGAATATCATCATCTACCTAGGAGTGTTGCAGATCAGAATACTGGAGGGTTTTCCTGAAGTGGAAAATGGATGGTTAACTAGTCATAGCATACAATTAGATGCAATGAAATAGACACAGCTTCAGCACTCTCCACTCCATACATCATATTCGTAACAACACTCAGTCTGTGCATCTTGTGTCCTGATAAATCTGCCCCACAGCCCAGTACTGGCAGTGGAGATGCCAATCCTCAAAACAACATATCAACTCTATGCAACGTATCAACTCTTTCTTTTGTCTCTCCTCACTAAAGAGGCATAAAATTCAGTTCCCCTGTCCTCCTGGGAGAAGTTCTTTAAAACCTTCCTTTGTTATCCAGGTCAGCACTAGGGAAGTCCATTTTCTAATGAAGAGTTTAATTTTACATTCAAGACATCAAGTGCACAGTGTCAGTGGTCTGCAGGTCAGGACTCAGCCAGCAATGCAGATTCTAGACGATTTCCCCAAATTTAACATTTTTTAGCCTTGCAACAGTATCTCTAGCTTGTCAAGTTCCAAAGCTGCATGGCCACTTTCATACGGGTATGTGTAATGCATTTTGACCACTTTGTTTTCCCTAATGGTGGCGTTCATGCTCAAATAACCTCATCATGACGTACGTTCTCTTTCCTCCCTCACTTTTGCTCCAAAGCAGACAGCATTTAAGAAGATGAATTGAATTTTGAAAATGAGTCAGCAAAGTGCGTGTTGTGTTTTATCTGTATCATACACAGAAAATTAGTGTTACAATGTGTCAGTAATTCATGGTGACATTTAAATGGGGCAGAATCCAGCATAGATCACAGAGTGCTGAGCAATATTCATTATTCATTTTAGACATAAAGAATAATTAAAATGAAATCTCTAGATGTTAGGGAGCCTTTTTCCCTTTTGTCGGGATAATCTTGGAAGTATTGCACATGCTTAAACAATTAAAGAGGTTAAAATAGTGCACAAGCTCAGTGCCATTTAATATAAACAGTCTTTCACCCCTTTCACTGTAAAAACTTACTGGATTGCTGTGTTTTCCTTGCTGGAAAGTGCAATCTTTAACTTTGCAGCTGAAGTTTCAGATGGATCTCCCCGTTTCTTCTATATATTGACATTTATCATACAGATTCTCAGTAATTTACTGAACCTAGACACAGCATCAAAACCCATGGGAGGAAATTTTTTCAAATGGCTTTCAGTCTCCACAAGGTCGCTTTTTCTGAATGACTTCCCACTTCAAAACTGTGGTTTGGGGTTTTTTTAATCCTCTGATCTTAGTCTCTAGCAAGTGCGATGCACTGATTATCTTGTAGGAGCCACTGAACTCTGACTTCTTATTCCTTTTATGCTTCTTGTGTTTCATTGCTTCTCTACTATATCTTCCAGCCAACATCAGGAGAAAGGCAAGGGAGGGGGTACATGTGGAGAGAAGTTCCCTTGCTCAGCAATGAACAAAGCCACGGATTACCATTTATTCCACAATTACAGTGGATGGTGCACGGGATGTATGTGTGAAATCCCAGAAGAATTGTGGTGTGTGTGAGAAGTTGGTTTCTTTGACTTTTCTTTGTCTTTGTGGTGATGCACTCTGAAATGAAAACAGCCAAGCAAACTATTTTTGGTGTCAGTTTTCCTTCTCAGCCTTGTTTCTGCTCCTTAATCTTCCATCGGGGTATAGAAACACTTCAGTGCTTGGGCTCATTTAATTTTTCTTCCTTTCACAAAACGTCAGATTAAAAATTGCTTCCTTCTCTTGAACCTAGTAATTGCCTGTGTGCTTTGCAGCCAAAAATAAGGGGCAGACTGTGGCCTCTGGAGTAAAACAGAGCGGGGAGTTGGTCTCACTGTATTCCAACAGGGTGACAGAATGGCCTCTTCTCTTCCCTGCCTTTTACTCATGCAGAACAGGAGGAAGCTTTCTTCTGTATATTTTGTCCCGTGAAGTGGAGCAACAGCTTTAGGACCTACAAGGTTGTATCCCAGCTTCTCTCTCTTCTTGCCAGTGCCAGGCTGAGACACTGAGCACCTAGGGTCATGAGACAGGGGACCTCTCAACTGTTATGGTGCCTCATGCTCTGCCTTAGAGCTGCACCTGGGCATGAATGTGTTGAACAAGCACACGTGCAGGAATGCACAGGAACACTGGAAAGCAGCAAGCCACCAGGAACCACACTATTTATCCAGATCTGCAAACAGAGCACCTGACTTGCTAACTAAATGTCTAGATCTGTCAGAAAAGAGTGCTGTCCTTGGCACTGGAGAAGAATTATTTAAGAGACAGGTAAGCGAAATAATAATCTGGAGAAAGACAGACTTGAGAAAAATAATCTGATGGACACACTTCAATAGAGAGGGAAATGTGAGACTACAGCAATGCAGATCGGTGATGCTTTGTGTTGGGGACAATCAGTCTATTCCAATCTGCTGCTCCAGGCTTCTTCATGCGTCATGGAACACAGTCTGAAAAGGGGAGCGGGTGGCAAGGTACACTTAACATAATGGCAGAGAGACAGTGAATTCTGTGTGCCTGTTTGTTTTTTTCCTATTATATGAAAACACACAGATTTTAGGAAACCAACTTTGCCTTTCCTGTGGAATTGTTTGCCAAAAGGATTTGCTAAATGTAGGTTAGTTAAAAAAAAAACAAACAACAACAAAACCCACAGAGATAAAATTGTAACAATCCTCTTTTTTATAAGCTCATGGTTTTGAAGTCTCTATATAAATGCTATTTCAGGGCATAATGCACAATAAAGATGGTAGTCATTTTTCTCCCCTTACCTCTCTCCTAAATATCATATGGTCCTAGTAAATACCAGAGAATGCATAGCTCTAAAACTTAAGCTCTTTCCAATTACTATCAGCTGTAAATTTTGTATGCTTATTGGAGGCTGTAGCCACCAGACATCGTTTTTGGCCATGTCCTCAGTCAGAAGAAGAACTGTGAAGCTAGATTTGTTCCTTTAAAAATAAAAGATAAAATGGGAACTGTGAAGGGTGGGTGGAGGAACAGGCTGCTGCACTGTGTTTGATATCTTAGAACCATGTCTTGTCTGGATCAATAGAAACATTGATTTGCTTTGAGCCTCTGGCCATCCTGTGTACAGGGAAGGTACAAACCTGCTTGCTTACAGCTTTTTGAGTCTAACAAAGTACAATATCTCATATAGAGGATTAGCATGTTTTTTGTCTGTAGCATGAGGCATATACAAGGCCATTGCATGGAAGTTTGCAGATGATAAAAATTCATGGAGCCGTAAAAATGAGGAAGGTACATGTGGGTCATTTTAGAAGAGCAGTCTGTATTGCCTGATGAGCTCGGTGCATTTATGTATGCCAAATGAAAGCCTGCGTGCATCAGAAGTGAAAAAGTAGATCCCACTTACAGGTTGGAAGCTATGTCTCAAGAAAGAAAGCTTCAGAAAGGACGAGGAAGGGCTGGAGGTTGATGGTAATTGGTTGAAGATACATTCCTGGTCCTACATTAAAGCTGAGTAACTGGCGCTGTCCTTGGCAGTATAGCTGGGGGAATCCAGAGCAGGGATGGAGAAGCTCCCCCTGCCATTATGCAGCATTACTGGGCACGTTACTTGGCTTCTTTGTCCTGGGCTGGTGCTAATACAGATAGGACGGGAGAGAACAGCGAGGTAGAAAGTCATTAAGTCTCTCAGAATGAAATTCATCCATTCAGGTGACTTGAGGTGACTTAATCACTCTTAATACACGCAGGAAGGTTTGTAGGGCAGTTTTAATGAGCTCTAATAGGGGAATTGGACAAACTCACACTGGAAATAGAGTGCCAAATTTTTTAAATGGGCTGGTAATTAGCTTCTGGGACACAGCAGTCATGATGGATTTCTCATCACTTATAAAACCTTATATCTGACTGTGCACTTCTCCATACAATTAGGTTTGACTACAGCTTATTAAAGTGACGTGGGAACTGTTGGACGAGGGCATCTGCTCCGGCTATGTGTGTGCTTTCTGCTTTAAACTTACTTGCAGTTGAGGTACAGTCCTGCTCTGCGGGAAGTGCCAGGGTTCAGTTTTACAGAAAGTACAAGCCACCAAATCTCTGAATCCAATCCTCTTAAACTGTATGGACAACTGTAGGGGAATTGGATGCTGTTGATTAAGGAGAAGTTCTTCAACTCCTTCTTCCAGAGCTTTAGATTTCAACGGACCTCTGTCCAGTGTAAAAGTGTGTATCTTGCTAAACTTGCCAACAAAATGAAAGACAAAGAGCTGCAGTTACTTCAGCACACGTAATTTGCAGTGGTGAGGAGAAGACATGTAATCACCCTTCATCCCAAAAGAATGGCTGTCAATGGGGCACATTCTGCTCTGTGACACCATTGTTGCCTGCGTTGCACTGGTCTAAATGCAGTGTGTGGTGGCTTTCCCAAAGACTGCCTTGTGTCTGATACAAGCGACCTGTCTCGCATCTCACCAGTCCAAGAGAGAGCTCTGGGAGAATCAAAATCGTGTTTAATTTTGCAAGGGGAACGTGTCTCATAATGCCTACCTTTTTCTTATTCCTCTTTATTTTACTGCACATCTGCTTCAACCCTGCTGCGCTGAAGCGATGCCAACTGCCAGGAAAGTCCCCGCATCATCAGTTCAGTGGGCACGGAGGAAGTTCGGGTAGGATCAGGAAGCAATCTGAACGCGACCTCATTTGAACTGGTCATCTCAAGGTACCCAAGTGTCCATCACTGCAGCAGGTGCATTGCTGTAGAAGGTCTGGTTGCACCTGCTCCATCTCACAGAGAAATGCCCGCCAAGGGAATCATTTCATTAGCTGCAATTTTAGCTGGAGTAAGCCTTCCTGCTTCTGTGAGTGACTACACTACCATAAACCCTCTAATAATGTGGTTGCTGGACTAACTTGCTGGTGGTTTATGACAGCAAGGGCTTTGTTTGCTTGGGTTTCATTAAACCAGTGTTTTTTTTCCTGTTGGTTTGGCTTGGGGGAGCTTGTTTGTGGAAGAGTCCCCAGCACAGGGAGATGAGTTAGTTCTCAGAGCTATGTAAGGCAGCTTCCCCAGGCTGCCTGGAATCACACAAGAGCGTGGTGCAGTAAAAAGAGGTCACCTTTGCCCCTTAAAACATTTTGAATTAAGGTTTAGAGAAGGGTCTCAAAGAGCCTCTTGCCTTTCTTCTTAGTTCTGTCCTGTTGGGTGCTGTGTGTCTTCTTTGGTGTCCATTAGCATCTGGGATTGCCCTTGGTCATCACATTCCTGGTGGTCTTCCTCCCTTACTCAGCGACCTGTTTGGTTTTGTTTGTCAGCATCTCTGTCAAATTCTGTTTAAACCGTCCAAGGCATTGAAAAGAGAGGTTGAGGACAAACTGACATGCACAGAAAAGGTAACTCAGCAGGTAAGCCAGGTGGCTGGTTTGAAACTGGCTGTGGAGAGTGCAAACTTGCAGTGTGTCAACAGTCAAAAACTAGATCAACAGAGGGAAATAAGCATACAACAATTCTTCAGAAGGGTGTGGTTTTGTGGTACTCTCAGCTGCACACGGTGGTTGAGACCAATATGTTTTTGTGCCCATTTTTTTTTCTTGCTGTTTGATCTCTTCCCCCTCTGGGACAGCCCCATCCCCCTATTTCAGCTTGCAGCATTGGCCTGATGGAGCTCCTCCCAGAGCGGCTGCTCTCCAGAGCAGGTTGTGTGATGCTCAGCAGTGCTTTCCTTCCTTCTTTTTAGCAAACTTCATTAATTCTCTGCTCTGGGCTTCTTCTGCAGCCATTTCAAATTGCCGCAAGGATAAATTTAGGGTATTTGGATCATGGGTTTTGGTGTGGCCTTTCCACAGGAAATCATGGCCAATTTTGGCAAAAAATCTCAAGCCATGTAAGGACAGTACAGGTGGTTTGGATTCCAATATATTATCTAAAAAATGTCATCTTGGGGTAATGTGAAACAGTTTGGAAGTGTTAGGTCAAATATCCAAACTATCAGACGCTCCTGCACAGCTTGGCAGCCTTGTGGACAATCTCTTCATTCAGTCTTTGCTTAGGAACAGAAGTCCTTCCCGGGCTTATCACCACTTACCAGAGGTGCAGAGGCTTTTTGTGTTGTAGTGGTCAAGTAGAAAGGGACTTTTAACTTCCTTAAGTTATCGTGGAATTCACTTCTTTAATAGAAAGAAAATAAATCAGTGAACTTTTAAATTTGATTACTCATTAAAACAAGTGTCATGCTTGGTACGTATACAAAATTTCTAGTGACAATGCAGCAAATCAGAATCTTGTTAGAAGAAAGTTATTAATCATAACATCTCCTTATTAGCATGACTTTTAGGAAGAAAATTGTGAGTACTTTTTCTCTAAGAGTTGGCTTCATAAAGAATCTTTTCTGATTGTGCATGTGAGAAAAACAAAAGTACTACCTAAACAATTGTTTTTACGTGTTATAGTTGTGCTGGAAATATGCTTTGTTATCTGTAATTCTGGTCTACCAGCCTAATGAACTGTAAACTGTTGCTAAACTAAAGTTGTGGGGTTCTTACTCAAAGTTTATTTGCAGTTAAATACCAAAGGGTCAGCTTGAAGCACTTAGATATTAACAAAACTCCTTTGCTTCTTAATGTCATACAGGAATAAAAGACACTGTTTATTCCTCCAGACTGTGTTTATTCCTCCAGACTTTATATATTCCACCAGCTTAATTTTGAGGCATACTATTTAAGAACGCCTCCTGTTCATGGTACTTATTTCTGCTGGTTGTTTCTGGGCTTACGGAGGTGAGTGCTGTGCTTAGGCAGAACTGCTCCTTATTGCTGAGATCCATCACTTCACACACGTGTTCCTAATCACCTTGAAATGACGATAAATGCCAGCTCATAAATTAAATTTTTGCATCTGCCTACTAATATTAGAGTCAGTTTGGAAGATGCCACCTGTGGGACATTTTTTATTCTTTTCTTGCACGTGACAAATATGGGAAGATAATCCAAGATGCTTCAACGAACTGGTCAGGGAATTGCTTATTTTCCTTGTGAAAAGATTCTGATAAATGAAAATGCTTGATTCTTATGAAAATCAAACAACCCTAAAAGGTCACAAATCCCAAAATTATGTAGGGATTTTCTTTAAGGGGAAAACCAGATCTTTTAATTAAAAGTTCTGTATTTTACCTTTTACCACTGTTTGTTGTTTTGTTTTATGGTGAGTTCAAGCCACTTCAATTTCGGATTTCCTTCATATGGAAGAAATGTATCAACTTACTTGGGAGTTTGTTATATTTTATAAGACCACAACACTGCAGCATGATTTTTTTTTTTTTAACATTTTTAAAACCTGAAGGCAGTTTGACCAAATCTTGCGAATAAAATGACACTGTCCTTTGTCAGAGACTGGGTATTTTTAGATCAGGAGGAAAATGTTTTGGAAATGTATAAACTTCCATATTTCTAAGACAGCTAAAACAGACACTGTCTGGTTTGCTGAAGGAAAATTTCCAAAACAATACAATAAATTGGAAGATTTCATTATGCTATGTGGCATCTCTGTGAAAGTATTTCATTCCTACCCTCAAAAATATAATTTAGAAAAATGTTTTAAAAGCAAGAATATGATGCCTTTTATGGAGACTTTCCCCTAAATTATAATCCAGAAGTATGCAAATATATCAAAAAGGCCTGAGGATATATGATGATGTTAAGGTTTTCTCTGTCTTAGACCAGAAAAGTTGAATTGCTTGGCCAAAGCGAAGGGATGTGGGGAGAGCTCAGCAAACTGTGAGGGGGGAATAACGCAGTGCGGTGTGGAGGCTACTTGGAAGGACAGCTTCTCAAACACACAGGGATAAGTGAAATCTACTGAAGTGAGTACATAAAAGGTTTATGCTTTTCTCTTGTAAAGGGAGATGCCCTTACCATAAAGGTGGAGTGGTTTCCATGTGGTGGGATATGCTTTAAGCCAGGTACACACTAAAATAGGGACTCACGGAAAGGCAACCTCACACAGTTAGGAAAAACCCCTAACTTTTAAAAGCAGCTCTCCACTGCTAATATTTCTGTAAAGCATACATTGACTTGCTTTTGTTGCCAACAGCTGCTCATGCTCCAGCGCAGGGGAGTCGGTGCTGAGACGCGCAGCCAGGATGTGCAGATGCTTTTCACTCCCTCGGTCTGGCGGGGCCGAACTGCTGCTCCCAGCGGAGAGGCGCTGGGCGGCGTGGCAGCAGCATCAAAGGGAGGATTTATTGCTCCCCTGTAAGGCGCGGTTTGCGTGGTCTCAGACGCAGTTTGTTTGGAAGGAGGGAAGGAGAAACACGTGAAGGTGAAGGAGCCCAAATGGAGAGGCGTGCTTGCAAAAATGATGAGATACGTTGGCTTTACCGTAACTAAATCTAGGAGTCCTGGTTCCCAGGGCCCCATGATAAGGCATGGTTCTCTGCGTCCTTGTCCTGCTCTGCGGGCTCCTCTAAAGGAAAAATAAAAGAGAAATAAATAGGCTGTAATACATACACTCAGCAAATGTAGCCAGTTTGTTTAGTGCATTCAGAGCGGGGCTCAGTGCAGGGTGTGATGCGCTGGAAGGAACGGGACAATTCCTTTTATCCCAGCCTCAGTGAGGCGGACACATGAGAGCAGTCTGACCTCTGAAGTCTTTCGCTCTTTCATGGCTGTTGATACTAATGAGGCTTCCAGGCAGAACCATCTCCCCTTCTCTGTTGTTTCCACGTTCTTCATCTATTCCCTGGCTCCCTCCTCTTTGTTCTCCACACCAAAAGCTCATTTACTTGTTTTCTTGCTGGCTGTAGCTGCTGGGGTTCACTTCCTCTCTGTGCATTTTCTTCAAAAGCCTTGAAATGTCACATAGCTCTATGTCCTGCTGAGATGCTCTTGTCTTATTAATGTAACAATAGGTGTTTTTTAATGAGAAAACATGAAAGTACCATGAGCCTTCCCCTGCACCTCCCCAGACTGATCATGAGAAATTGATGAAGTGTGTGAAGGCTGCAAAGACTTGGGGATTCATTTTAAGTCTGATTGGGCAAGTACGCACAAATCAGAGTCCGTTCTTTAGGAAATGGTTTGAAATTGGCTTTCCCAAATCGCACACTTTGGCTAGGAGCTCAGGGCTCCGGGTCTCAGTACAGCCTGACGTCGTATCCCCTGAATAATTAACTCCCCTGAAGTGATGAAGGCAACTTATGTCATGGACTTTGGAGCAGAGGCTTACATTATCTGTTCTCACTGACTGTCTCTGGAGTTAACAATCTGGGGCTCATGTATATTCTCTAGTAAAAGCCATCAGATGCTCACGAGGTGGGTGCCTACCCTGTGCTGCAGATCGCCCGTGGAAATGATGCAGCACAGCCCCAGTGACGGGCACCTGGTTCCTCATCTCAGGGCTGGCCTCGTAACTCT
Source organism: Aythya marila (assembly GCF_965140915.1). Taxonomy (NCBI): domain Eukaryota; kingdom Metazoa; phylum Chordata; class Aves; order Anseriformes; family Anatidae; genus Aythya; species Aythya marila. The sequence goes on from NC_139044.1 coordinate 41,714,646, forward strand.
TGGTGGCGTGGAGTGCAGTTCCCTGTTTGTAAGCTGAGCCAGCAGCCAACCCAGCGGTGCTTCTGCAAATCTGGGAGAAGTTTGCTGTCAATTTGGGAGCCTAGCTTGTGACTCTGCTAGGGCAAACTCTCAGTCTAAGTAGATGTTTCCTTTGGTTCCACTTTTTGTTCCACAGCGTTTGTTGCATAACAGCGGAGAAGGTAGCTGAGAAAAAGACAAGCACTAGCAGGGCAGGCAGCTGTCTAATCAAGAGCACTATCTTTTTTTCTCTGTAACATTTTTTAAACAGATCTGGAGAGACCTGTCTGTCCCTCTGCAGTTTTGCTGTTTGATACAGACCCATTGCAGCTTGCCGAAGGAAAGTTTTTCTGCATTCCTTCGTGGAGACCTTGATCTCTTCGTACTTTCCACCCACCATGCTTGGTCTGCACATGACCTGGAAGAAGGGATGTGGTTGGTTTCAGTAGGAATCAGAGCATTTTTAAAGCAGGAGTGGAATATCAAGGACTACAGATTTCAACAGCCTCAACTTTGGGTTAGCAACAGGGTAGTTGCTATGGCAAGGGTTTTTGGGTTTTGTCTTTCTGAGTGTCTTTGAAAGGGTATCAAGCTGGACAAGTGGTACCACTAATTCATACCTATGTTACTTTCAGGAGAAAATAAGGCACAGCTTCTGGACCACAGGGAACTATTACACCAGACTATATGATGAGGTGGGGACACGTGCTAGGCTGCAGCTGGGAGCATGCCTTTGAGTGCTGTGTGCTTTCCTGGGCAGCGTCCCCTGCCAAGACACCTCCCACCCTGCAGTGCAGCATCCCGGTGTCCTTTGCCCTTGAGGGTGGGTGGATGTGTCTGCCCTGAGCACAACGTGGCTCTGCACTGCAACCATGTGAGAGGCTGTGCTCTTGGCAAAGAGCAGGTCCTGTGCTCGGCACCTGAGATTTGCTGGGGTCTGCGTTATAGCACCAGCTTTGCAGCTGAGACACACCTGCCAGTGTGAAACTAGGAATTACGGGGCAGAGCCACCCCACATCATGTACAGGCATTTCTGTGGAAGAAACGAGAGAGCCACCCAGGTTCAGAACCAAAAGTTCACCTAACCAGTGTCCTGTCTCCAGTGATAGCCAAATGGGGAAGCCTGGAGAAAAGTTTAAGAGCAAAGCAAGCCTTCAGTGCTCCCTCCCAAGAATGCTCCAGAGATCCAGGGATTTTAGGCTCAGTGGCAGCACCTTTGGATTCAAGAGTCCTTAAATGATTTTTCATGTGAATTTGCCCTTTTTTGAACATACACACATTTTTTACATGTATTCATGCGCTAAGATGTTTTGCAGTTTAACCATGTGTTGTGTCATCAAGAATCTCTTGTTTGCTTTGAACTTGTCACCTGTTAACTTCATTTAATGCCCACAGCTATGAGTGGGAATTGAACTCGAAGACCAGAGGATCCCTGGCTCAGCATGAAATGTGCACTGAAATGTGTCTCACGTGGGCAAACACAAAACACAGAACAGAAATTCCCCTGGCCTGTGCTTTGTGAAGGCACATCACGCTGCCACAAGAACTCCCATACCGCTGCAAGAAGAGTTTCCAAAAAGTGACTCACTTTGTATTATACAAAAATGTGAATCCTGAAATCTCAGGTAAAGCCTAGAGGGAAAGGTGTGAGAAAGGGATGGGAGGAAGGTTCAGGTGAGACTTTGTCTTGATACATGCATGAAATGTGGAAACCTAAGATCTGTTTATAGTTAGGTCAAAAATTCAGAAGAAAATAAAACACTAGGGAAAAATTACAGCTTCCCTTTAAAAATATATATCAAAATCTTGAATTGTGCTAGCAAATAGGAACAGTAAGATGTAACAGTGAAGCTCAAACAAGGCTGGATACAGAAGTTATTGATGGCAACAGATCTTTAAATTACATACAGCAGCGGGGAACACCCAGTGTTAAAAGATAACACATGCATATCCGCATATTGACACATGTTCTTTTTTAAAATCTGGCCTCCTGTGTTGGTGTTTTTACTGGCAGCAGGAATATAAATTTAGCCTAATCTCTGATTTTCATTCCAGATAACATCTTCCTTTTCCCAGCTGCCAGTAGTTACAAGGATGTCATGCGAGAGTAATAGCTAACTGGTATGAACTGGTGCCTTGGCCTTGAAAATCTCATAGTCCTGGCTCTGGTTTTTATGAGCTGTGCTGCCTCCTTCGTGGGTTCTGTACCTTTTGTTTCAAGGGAATTACCTGCAGGAGTGAGGCCTGAGGAACCGAGATCTTTGTGAGGAGAACCATGAATGCTTTGTGATCGAGTGAACTTGCCATGCTATAAAATCATGCCATTAAGTTATTCTGTCATGTATTACATGCGTGTGTGTCTAAACCTTACCACGACCACAAAATCAAAGGCAAACCACGCAGGAGCTCCTCGGATTAAGGTTTCATTATGCTTAATACCCACCCCTACTCCCACTAAAATCTTACAGGTTTGGAAACAACTGTTTTGATGGATTAACTCATTAAAGTTTGGGGAGTTTCAGTGAGCGTGGAAGTATGCAAAGCAAATGTAGAAACACCATCTGAAGTCTTTCACCCATCACTTTTCTCAAATGTCGCCCCTGCCAGCGTGAGTCTGTAAAGGACAGTTACAGCTAAAACAATCCAAAAAATCTGCTATAGGACTATAAAAATGGGACTGGGAAAGAGTATGAGAGTTCCCTGAATCCACTCCCCAGCTGATTGTCTAACCTCTTCTTAAAATCCTCCACTGATGGAGACTTCACAGCCTCCCCAGGCAGTCTCTGAGTGCTAACCAAACCTTCCCACTGGAAAGCTTTCCTAATGTCACATTTGCATCTCCCTTGTGCAACCGAAGCCATTAATTCTGGCCTATTGCAACAGGCATTGGGAAGAGCCAGTTCCCTGCTTTGCAGCAGCATTTTGTGTACATGAAGCTCCCCGGTCTCTCCTCTGCCTTCTCGTTTCCAGATTAAATCTTTCCAGTCCCTTTGATCATTCCATGCTGCGCGCTTTCGCTGAATCTCTTCCTTGAAGTGGGCCACCAACGCTGGATGCAGTAATCCAGACCATGCCTTACCAGCACATCACTGAATACGAGCTTCTTATTTTATAAATGTCTTTTAGGCTCTACTTGTATTCCTGTTTATACAGCTTAGAGTGGCATTTGGATTCATCCATCTAAGGATGACCTTTGGCTTTTCTGTGACAGTGCGGTACTGTGACAGCAGTGACAAACCTGTGGTTGCGGAGCCGCGTGCCGTTTACAGGTGGATCAGGTACAGCTTCCCTGCGTGGGGCTGTGTAGGGCGCCTGGGAGCAGTCCCTGTGAGCAGGACCAGAAAAACGGCTCGGACACCAGAATTTGTCTCTTCAGACTGACGTGTGGAAGACCTGTTTTCAGTTTGGGTGGGATCCTGTGGGACTCCTCAGGTGCCAACTGTGCTTGAAGGAGGTGAGATGGATCCAGCCAGCTGAACGCTGCCAAGGAAGCAGCCAAGCTACCAGGGTAAGATAGGGCAGTGGAGATAGGGCAGTGGTTTTTCTGGCCACCCCTGCTGCAGGGAGTAAAATCTAGCCAGACACTCTTCATTTATAGTACTCACATTTAACTACAAAGACAGCACTGCCAAGCCAGAAACGGCCTAAACCAAAGGCACAATTTCAGTTGACTTATGCCCATTGAGTATCCCTGGGATGGAGAAAAAAGTCCATCAAGCAAGGAATCTCTGGGCTCCACCTGCTGCAAATGTGAAACACCGTCTGGTGGTAGGCACAGGTCCACAGTACTGGTCTGCTAACAACCATCCCCAAAGTGGTGCACAGCTCCAGGCAAAGCCTGCAAGGACTGCTTGTCTTCCCAAGTACAGACATGCATGTGCAGCTGTACACAAGCTTTTCTGTGTTACTACAGCCTTTGAATGAATAAACAGCGATAAGAGGTGTTTGAATATTGTTCCTGGACTTTGTTTTGACAGCTGTCGCTTGTATTGTCTCCCCCCAGGTCTATCTTTTAATTACATCAGGTTAAGGCAATGTCTCATCTGTCACCCTTGCCTGATAGCAGAAAGGGACAAATTCAGCCAAGGGTTGAACAGATTTAGCTTGCCTCGCTGCCATGACACGGTATTTGCTACTCTCCACTTGAAGCCCTACCGACAGTCAGTTATCATGGTTAGAAAAAGGAATGGTCTGTCTAAGGGTTGAGCAGTGGTTCAGGGAACTGCCATGTGCTTTGTGTGATGTCCAGCAGCTAAGGCATTTTTAGCTGAAGCTGTGGCATATGGCATAATTCTAGATCTCAAGAGCCAACTGCATTCTCACCAGCTACGGGGGGCTGAGAATCGGCTGCAGAATGAGAAAAAAACAGTCTTAGCACTTGAGCAATTACCTAAGCTGTGTTCACATCTTCCCATAGTCACTTGAGTGTTACTGCAAATAGGAACTGGTCAAATGACCCCAGAGAGTACAGTGGAGAGCCCTCCAGATTATTTTTCCTCCTGTGTTGCTAGCTGGGGGATGGAAGTAGCTGGCTTTCATCAACACGTCTGTGGAGGTTAAATCAGCCTGCTGGGGAGCTGACCCAACATCACACGTCTTCAGTGGTGGCTTCTGCACCATCGCTGGGATCTCGCATGTGAGCAGTGAGTCTTGGAAATACCCCGTGCGAGTGGGCTGCCAGCTGGAGCACAAAGAGGGAAATCCGTTCAAAGGAAAACACTCCTCCAGCAGCTTGGAATAGAATATATTTTTAAAACCACCCTGGAAAATAAATTTCCTTTGGAAAAATCGTAACTAGGAAGATCTGTGAAAAAACTCTTTGCTGACTGGCACAACTGTGTTAAGAAGGAGCAAAATACAGTATGCTACAGTAAATTTTAAAGCTTGCACGTATAAGCTCAGAACAGAGTTGCAAGGTTTTCTAAATCCAAAATGTCTAAATTTAAGGAAGACTGGTTACATTGTTCTTCACTTCCCGACAGAAGCTAACCTGCACACGGTTTGTCTATGTGTGTTATGCGTGTAAGATGTAAATCTTACATAATTAAGTAAAAATAATGACATTTGTGATAGTGATAACTCCCTGGAGCTGAAAATCTGTTATCCTTTTGAACCAGATTTATTTTACCTTTCTGCCCTCCCAGATCCAGGAAAAGCAGAGGAAGAGAAACACCTCCCTTTTTGCTTAATTTTTTTGCAATAAAAGGAGAAGCAGTTCTATTTCCATGCATTTCCTTCCAACTCCAGCCACTTCTGAAAAGGCCAGAGAAGGTACGTCTGTCCAGCCATCAGTCTGACATCTCTGACATCTTTTCCATGGCCAGCTAGTGGTGAACGCACACAGGACAGACCCCACCTGGGGACTGATGTCAAGCAGGGCTGTTGCAAAGGACTCACTAGAGCTTTGGCACAAACATCTCAGAGTTTCTGATTTCTCTCGAACAAAACTGCGCCGTGTTTTCTCACTGCTTTTCTTGTTTGTATTCTCACACTCCTCTCCCTTTGAAATAGTTCGGTGGCATTGCCGAGATAGCAGGCAGAACACAGGTAACTTTTCTCAGCGAGGTAATGGCTCTTTTGTTCATCTTCGATCTGGATGATTCTCCCTCTCTTTTTTCGTTTCTTAGTTTTTGTGGGTTTCTTTTTTCTCCTTCTTTTTGAGACACCATTTGTTTCAGCAGCAGATAACTTACCTTACTCACCTTCCCTGCCGTGACAGGCCTCCTGTTTCCACTCTAGACTGCAATCTCTCACACGCTGAGAGAGGAAACTGTAGATGACTGAGCATTCTCTATTCAGAGAAGAATGTCCTTTAAAGAGATTATTTTCTCTTCCTGGAGGGAGTTGTCCGCAGGTCAGGTGGGTGAGTTGCAGTGAATCACAGAGGAGAGAGTGAGGAGTCAGCTTGGGGTCAGCTCTTTTCTGCCTCCCATGTCTCTCTTCTTCAGGTTCCCAGTCTCAGTGATGTTCAACCTTTCAAGGTCTTTCTTGAGAGCAAAAGAAGGCAAAGATAGCACATCTCTTTCATTTTTTTCCTACTTGTCAGCCAAACGCTGATCAGACTTCAGCACCCGTGAAACTGCGGGGAGTCATTTCTCTGCTTCTGTGCTAGTTCCCGCTCATCTTGGCCAAATGCCTCCTGCCTTCCTACCCTCGTTAGAAAGGGAAAACTAGCTGAAACTGTCAGCAAGCTGAGACAGAAACCCAAAGCACCTTCTTGGACAGGGAAGCGGTTCGTGAGGACCTCCACGAGCAGCCTGTGCACGCTGCACAACTGAGGCTTCCCTGCAGTGAGAGAGGAAAGGCTGGGGTGCGCGCCGGGGTGGGCAGTGCTCAGGAGACTTCACCTGCACCCCCCTGCAGCCAGCAGAGGGGCCCTGCTCCAACCAGACTCAGCAGGGCAGCGTCCCTGTCCCACTGCCCTCAAAAATCCCCCAAATCCCTGCTGCCAGAGCTGCCTCGCCTGTGCTCTGTGCTGCACTGAGCTCCTGCTAAGGTTGCAGCATTAACTTTGCCTGAAAAACCTGCTGGTTGTTAGGGGTGATGCCCTTTCCAGGGACTGCTCGCTGGCTTCTCCGAAACTTGCAGATAGCAAACTTTTCAATATTTATGTGGGAGGGATTCTGCAAACTCGCAGGAATATGGGGCAAAGCTCTCTCCCATCTCATCTGCGCTTTTGTCTCGTCCTTTCTTCCAGTTCGCAAAGCCCTTTGCTCCTTTCCTCACTGCGCAGTGGATAGGAACATTTGGCTTTTTGCAATCAAAGCAGCTATGGGGGTCTCAGTGGGATTATTTTTAAATGTGAGCATTGTGCAAGTCCAGCTCCAGGAAAAGAGGCCAGTATTTTCTTTAACACATGCTGGTACAAAATCGGAACAACTCTTCTAGAAAGCTTGGAGATTGAAATGGCCTTGAATTAGACCCAGGGACCTCAGCTTAATTACAAACCTAAATCAGAACGAATGTTCTTTTATAGTTCTGCTTCACAATGGTCCCTGGACTTGGTGAACCTGGATGTCACATATATAGATAAGGATGAGCTGTGCTGAAGCAGAATAAAGGGCGCATTTACCGAGCTGTGAATTAAGGCTCTGTTCTCTGCTGAAATCTGCTGCTACTTCGCTGTGTTTGAACAAGTCTCAGAGCAAAGGCAGATCTCTGCTACTGAGGGGAGGCATGGCAGGGCCAGTTCAGCTTGTTTCGCTCAGGCTTGCTCCTCTGCCAGAAATTTCTCTCCTCTCCTGACAATGATGCTGTAACGTTTCTTGTGCTATGGAAACCTACAGCACACTCCACAGAGGTCGTCTGTCCTCCTCCTTTTTTAAAGGCTGTCAGGACTGAGCCTCTATTAACGTTGTACATTTCAACTTGCAGAGTAAGAGCCTGAATAAATTGCAGAGAACTGCCTTTCACAAGGAGATGAGCAGTTCTTCCCTGCTCTACGTCCCGCAGCATGCTTTGGGAACAAGGTTACATCTATCTGAGTCATGACGACCAAGATAGCTCGGGCTGCATGAACTGCAGGCGGATTTCCAAGCAGAGAAGAGAGGTGGGGCCCGCAGCATTTGGGAACGAGAGGAGCCCCAGGACCTACGCTTGCCAGGAGCCTCTCGTTCACGCCGAGGCCCGGCGCTCCTTGCAGGCAGGTTGGCACCGTCCTACCCGCCGAAGAAGCAGCATCTCTTGCTGGCTTCCCACCAGCACGCAGAGTCTCTAATTTAGGAAGGCGAAGTACAGCCTCGCATGCCAGCCGTGAAGAGCTACCGCCCCTGACGTGGGAACAAGGACAGGCACATCTCTGCGGCTCACGCCCTGAGTAAAGGCACGCTGCCTTCTGGCTGCAAGCAACAGCAGCGTGCAGAGGGATGAAGGGGCCTGGGCTGCTCAGCCCACAGAAAACTCGGGGGATCTGGTTGCTGCCACCAGCCGGGGGGGCTGAGGAGATGGAGCTGGGCTCTTCCCAGAGCTGCAGAGCACACAGGGGCAGAGGTCTCACCCTGCAGCGAGGCAGATGCCAGCTCAGTACAGGGTCAGAAATGTCATGGGGAGAGCGTGCAGTACGGGGACACATGGCCCTGGGAAGATGTAGGGTCTCTGTTGCAGGAAGCACGGCCGAAAGCACGACAGACACACAGTAGAGTCAGATCATGCTCCATTTTATTGCCCGAATAGCCTAACTTTTATAGAGAACTTAACAGGGGTGGACAGTGTTTCACACAAGATTATTGGTCAAAAGCACTCAGACAAACAGCTACAAGAAAACAACCCCACCTGCAAGAAAACAACCCCCTTGTGATTAGCAGTCACATAGACCTTGTCCTTGAGGCCAGCTACTGGTAACAATATTTTCCTGAATTCCTCAATTGGGCGATGTGGGAACACTGTCATGGGAACTTCTCATAGTTGCCCTGGTAGCTTGGTTTGCTCAGCTACAGCAAGCCATGGGATTTTTGCTGTTTCAAGAAATCCCTCAACAAGTCTCCATCCTTGGAGATATACAAAATTTGTCTGTAGGGGGCCCTCTGCAACTTGCTCTCTCCTTCAAGGTGCCCCTGCGTGGAGCTGGTCCTGACCCTCCTCTGTTTTTCTGTGATTCCAGGTTGTTACACGTTGTTTAACTGATGTGGCTGTGGAAAGGCACTTCGCTGTGTTTGCCCTTCTTTCTTTACCTTCAGATTGGAAGTAGTACTTTATTTCCATGAAGGTTCTGCCCTCCATTTTCATTGCGGTTTTTAAGATTTCAGGGTGCACACGGAGGTATGTAAGTCATAAAGAAAACGTGAGTCTTCAGGAAGGCAAAGGCAAAGCACTGCTGTAGCAGTTTTCTTTCTTGCCCAGGTATAATCAAAATGTACACCTTAAAAAAAAAAAAAAAAAGAGTTTATTGGTGAGAAGAGCTGAAATTATAAAGTATGTTTGTCAATTTTCCCCTTCTCCCAGGTCTCCAGGAACAACATGGGATTTTTTTTTCTCATCTAGATGGGTGCCATGAAGTGCAGTGAGAATAGTGCCACCTGGTTTTTCCCAATCATGTCTACATGAGGATTTGCTTTAAATGACATAGAAACGGACCAGTGTTGACTTATACAGAGCTCGTGGGCATTTGCAACGTGAGGCTGAATTAAACAGCCCTGCAAGCGAAAGGCAGTGCAGGACAGCACCTTCTGGTTACAGACATTCAGAGAGAGACTTCCATTCTCTACAATGCCAGTGATGTCAAAAAAAGATCTCCTGCCTAACTACAACCACCTCCTTCCCCTTAGACCTTTCACCCTTGGAAAAGACAAAGCTTTTTCCAGCAGTGGTGCTGGAAGCATTTTATTACCTTTCCTGCAGGCAGAGGTTTCTCTCCGTAGGGATACATGAGAGTGGTCAGGTAATGAATGGGCTGATGGGCTGAACATCTGCAGGTGCTCCGTAATGACAACAATTAAGCTATTCTGGAGCTATTACCATATTAAATTAACTGACTGCAATGCTATTAATTAGAATTCATGTTCGAGAAATGAAACAGCACAGCAATTACATTGGTATTTAATGACCTGTAAAATACAAAAATGCCAAATTTCCTCCTGTAATTCATTTAGTGTTGGAAGATGGTGGGTCAGGCTGCTCCCCCGTGTAACTCCAGCTACTTCTGTAGTTTTGCAACATGAGTGATTATGACTCAAGTTACCCTTTATCTCGAAAGGATGATTATTTGGCAACTGATAATCAGAACTCCAACAGCTCTGCCAAAATTTAGAAATCAGGCAAAGTTCAGCTAGACTCGTCCTGAAGTCCGAAACTCAATACAGTTTTGGGAAAGGTTCAGAAAGGTTTGTGGTCTCAGCAATGCGTATACAGACAAGATCCAGCAGCATTTACTTTTTGCATAAGACTTCAAGGTCTTTACTTTCCCTCAGCTCCTTTCCTTGACTAAAGTAAATATAAGTGCTTCCGACTTCATATTTGCTATTGAATTTCTTAAATTCTGTGACACGGTGACTTCTTCAAGGTAAATCCTTGGAAACTGCAGGAGATGTGTCCTGCCTGGTTCTCTGGGGTTTCGTGATGTCAAGACCTGGACCTGTCTGTCCTCGTGCACAGCAGCTGCAGGAGCTTCGTGAAGTGTGCTCACCACGGGCCATGCCTGGAGCTTTGTTCCTGCTCTTGAACTTGCTCTTGCTCTGCCAGGGTGAGCTCACCGAAACAGCCCCTGCTTGTTATTTTTTACCACCTTACAGCTGGGAGCTCCGGGTGTCATCCGCTCATGAACTGAGAAATGAAGTACGGAGAACAAGCTGGAGCAACTGAAGCACTTGTGGGTTGCTGTCTGCACGAGCAATACAGACTGGGCCAGCCGGCTCCTGTCCATGAGCCATCATCCAGCGTGAGGTAAGTTTGTAGAGCAGCCCACGAGGTGTTGCTTTTGGCCTGAGGGAGCTCTGAGCCAAAGCTGCTTCCAGCTCTCGTTGCTGCTGTCTGAGCTGGAGCGTTACAAAAGGGATAGCAGTGATGGATGTCACCCTTCTGTAGCTCGTGGCCCCGGATCCTGGCTTGTCCACGCGTTTCACGTTGCATGCTTTTCATGGGAAAAGCAGAGCCATGGCCCAGGGCATGTGCAGAAAATTCTCTGGAAGAGAAGCTGCTGTACTTACCCTGGAGTCTTCCACAACAATGCCTATTTCAGGCTGATTTTCTTCCCCTGGTGAGACGGGAGAAACGGTGGAATTTTAATGATTCATTTTATGGATGGGTCTGAATGTTTATTGTTGTTTTAACTATCAAAATGTACAGAGGCTGGAATCCATCCAGAGAAATGAAGGCGATTTCTTTTATTTCCTTACACTGCGTGGGGCAGTGAAATATTTCCATCTTTCTTACAACAGCCGTTTGCCTCATGAGCAGTGGGGCAGAGAAATTTGCAAGTTTGAGGAAAAACTGGATGGTCATCTACACTGGAAGCTTAACTGTGAGGTGTCACTTCTTATCTGCTGCAGGTTTGGGGCTTTCTGATCTTCTCTCTACCTGTGCATTCATAGTCAAAGCTGTTAAAAATAATGTTTTACTGTCCCAGAACTTCTTGGCTCCAGTCTCCTTTACATTTACTTTCTCAAGGCTTGATGCAAGGACATGGCTTATTTATTTTTAATCGCAGTGAGTTCCTGAGTGTGGCTCTGTGCTTGTGGGAAGCTGCAGATATAACTTGACATGCCCTGTACAAAATCCCAGGAAGGTATTTTTGTTTAAATATCAAACATTGTTTAGCCTCAAGTGTTTTAAATCAGGCTTAATCCCTTCTGCCTCTTAACCAGACTGTACTACCCCATAATTTTAAAAATAGTTTTATATACATGAGCGGGGAAACAGCCTTGACAGACCGCCCTGGTTGTCCTCATAAACGTTTGAGGCAAACTTTCAAGCCTTCAGAGCAGGCTTAATGTAAAAAAAAAAAAAAAAAAAGAAGTAGGAAGGCCCATGATTTATGTCTTTCTACTTGAATTTCAATAAAAAGGGATGATGGGGTGTTGCAAAAAAATGGATTAATGGATTGTACCTGGAGTTTTGCGACCCTCCAGACTGAGCCACTATAAATGTCCAAGTGTGACCTGTTGCGTAGCCTCTCTGTTGGAGCTCTTTCAGTGACGCTCTTGCAGTGGGCTGGGAGATAGAAATGCCTTGGTGAGGCTCTCCTGTGGCTCAATTTCCCCCCCCCAAAAAATGTGTTTTGTATTATGATTGTTGTAATTGCTGTTTTATGAAAAAGGCAGTGTGCTTGAACAACTTTTCCTTTTTGTATGGATGGTAGAGGCTCAAAATAGTTCCTTATCTCACTTTGGAGGCTTTTTTGTCCAAAACCCTTTTTATTTTGGAATGAATAATAATAATTTAATGTGGCCTGGACTTGTTCTTTGGCACTATGTCCCTAATTACAGGAAGCTTCTTGTGTTAAGGTGCTAAAGTTTGATGGGGAAAAGGTGTCTCAACTTCCACCATTTGTTGCGGGGATTTTCACAGGGCACAGACAAAAATCCCAAAGTTCTGCGTAACGCATCGGTCTCACTGTAAAACCCGAATGGACTCTTTGTGGATGCTCTGTGCCTTGGCAGATTGGTAAATTCAGGAGTCCAGAGGGTGACATATTCCCTAGAAGTCCAACTTTATGTCCCGGGGGTCTGTCCACCTTGCCAAAGCCACGCTTTTTCCTCTTCCACGCTGGTTTTGATGATTAAACAGAATCATCAGGCCGTGAGAGACAGGCATGGGAAACACAAAGCTGAAAATAATTGTTCCCTACCACACAACCGAGGATTCAGTTCGAGGATCCAAGCCCACACAGCATTATGGGTATTAATTTTAGATAGTCACCTTTTTGAAGCTTATCCTAACCTAATTAAGTGTCTGTTTTCCCCTCAGGGCTGGCACTTTTACTAGATGAGATAACAGCTGCATCTCTGTGAGGAGCCTTGTGAAGGGCAAAATATTTGTTAGCGGTTGCTATTTTCAGCCTTGCCAGAATAAACAAAGTGCTAGGCACCTGCAGTCATTTCTTTTCAAAAGTCAGCACAATCCGTACGTACTCGGGGGGTCAGCAGAAGAAGGAGCAGGGGAACGGGCGGGCTCAGCCGGGAGGCTTTGGGAAGATGCTTCTGCAGGGAGCGATGGGCTCTTTGGTTTGGAGGCCCGGGGGATGGTTAGGTGATTAATAATGCTCTTCCAGCAAGGGTGAGGAATCTGCAGAAGAACAAAGTACTTTGAAATTGTTCGTGCATCTTGGGACGACGCAGTGTGAGCCTCGCCTTGGCTGTAAACAAGACAGCTAGCAAAAACAAACTGGAGGAGTTCAGACAGAGGCTAAGGCAAGAGGAAAGCAGAGAATATTTTAGTCCTTGCTCTGTTTTTGGCAATTAACCACAACTAGATTTCAGAACGCATGATTTTAGACCCTGCCTGTCTAAATATGTCTTCAGCTCGAAAAAAATTAGGCTTTGGGCTTAATGTGCCTCAGAGAGTTGTATAAATGAGATCAGGAAAACTCCTTACACAAGAAAAACATTCCTGACTGTGTGGGAGAGCAGATGGCACTTGGGTAAACTGTGTTTGTGGGAAGTCCCCCTGTGCCCTTAGGTGGCAAATGGCTACTGTCTCAGCTGTTCCCCTGCTTGGGACTGCAGGAAGCTGTAGAGAAAGCAAGCGCTGATAAAATGCACCGAGTGCTGCAGTGATGCAGCAGAGAGGGTCAGTGCTCAGACATTTCAAGGGTCAGCACTGGTGAGCTGCATTGTTCTGCTGCAGGGTTTTGTAGCCCAGCTCATGTTAGGTGGCAGGCAGCAATGTTTAAATTGCAGATGTGTTGCCGAGTGGTGCCTCTGGACACTGCATTAAAACCCAACTCAGGCTACAGGGAAGGAGCGGAGGGGGATTTGTGTGCCAGCACCATACCCAAGGAAAGGGCAGGAGTGAATGCACCCACAGGTGGGTCTGGATAGGGATGAATGACCTGCTGCTGCTCCCCATCACCTGGCTGAGGGCCTCTCATGGTAGGAGAGCTGTGTGTGTGGGTACATGGTGCTGAGACCTCTTGGGGGGGGGTCACCCTTCAAAGGTGAGAGGTAAGACCTCCACCAAAGTCTGTCTGTGAACATCACGCCATTGTGCCTGCAGGGTTACGATCCACACTGCCCTGGATAAAGGTATTTGGGAAGAGTGTCAGGGCCCTGGGGCCTCTGCTAGGCCTTAATGGCCCTGATGAGCCTCACCTGAGACCACTTTGCCCACAGCCCAGCCCCCTGGCCCAGCAGTCCTTTTTCTGCTGACGCTGCAGCAGGGTTGCTCTCCAGTTCTTCGTGGATCTGCCTTGGTGGGGGCCCTGCTGAGCAGGATTGGGTGCATCCCAACTTCTCCTTGTGGTGACAGTCCAAGCCCAGCAAAGAAGTTGCTGCTTTCAGTGAAGGTAGGGCAGGGGGTGACTGGACTGGAGGGTTAGTGGGTGTTTCTGTAGGTCTTAGGCTAGTTGCTTCCATGTGTTGAGGGCACTGGAGGAGCCTGGAGGGAGCTAGGCTAGAGCTGATCCTTCCATACTGCTAGGATGAGTTGGGTTTGAAAATAACCTATTTAAAAGTCTGGTTTTTGTCTACAGTACTTACCTAGATGGCTACTTTTCCTCTGAAGTTCTGTGTTTTTCCAAGTATCTTTTATGAGTAAGTATGAAACCCTCGTGACTCAGTAACCATTTGGGATGTTTACCAAGGGAGGCTTATCCTGTCGTCCTGTTCTTGGTCTCTCCTAGTCTGCTTCCTTTCGCACAATAACCCTTCTGTTGTGGTTTGTTGTGGGTTATGTGGGGTGTGCATGGATTATTTTGGGGGCCACTTCTGCGTTATTATCAATGTCACCCCTAGCATTTTTCAAGGAGAGCGGATATTTGCAGGTGGAGAGTATCTGTATGAAAATGCGGTACTTACTTGGGTTGCTATGAGTGAGGAAGTCTGCAAAAAGTCAGATTTTCCAGGTCGATAAATATTTATTATCTGAAAAATCTGTTGTGAAGAGATTTATGAAGAAGCTCAAAACTTGACACTGATGAATAGCCTGCATTACTTCTGAATTTGGAGGCATCTATGGGAAAAATAAATGTCCTCTTTTTTGCTCCTGAGGGACTCTCAGGGGGCTACAAGAGCCTGGTAAAGCCACGTAGTCAGCTCCTCTGGAGAAACAGTGCTGGAGAACAAAGCCTGGAGAAAAGCACAGACATCTTAAAATCCCAGTGATCTGTTTTCCCCTTCAGCTAGTCTTGTAACACCTCACAGCCTTGCACGACCCCATGGTAGGACAGGGCACAGGGGAACCCAGGGGTGGGAAGAGCTGATGGGTGAGCCTTCCACTTACCAGCAGCCCACCTAAAACCAGAGCTCTTCCAGCAGGCTGACAGCAACTCCAGCTCCTGATTTCCTTGGTTTATGCATATAGACAGCCTCCTCCTGCTTTCAGGAGTGCATGCTCAGGGGAGCCTGGGAAAACAATTTGTTTTTTGCCTTGTTTGTCTTTGCTAATGCCAGAATAAGGGCTATGATGAGAATCAGTCTTTTAGAAATAATGCTAAGGTTGGAGTGCCCGGTGCTTTTGGTGCCCCAGAGATGGGTGGGCTGATCAGCTGAGAGGTGCAGAAGAGATGCTGCTTAGGCTCTCAGCTTACCTTTGTGCTTGTCCATTCATCATAGGAATGAATGCTGGACAAGCACAAAGTCTCAAGCTCCAAAGTTCACTGCAGTGGCACTGGAAATAAAAACTGACTAATGGTATGCAAGGAATCCTGAGGACAATAACTATCACTTAACAGAACCTAATTTCAGTTTGATGATTCTTCCTAGTTGATCTGGGGTATCTTGACCATCAAGTCAGCCTAAATTATCTCCAGTGTTACAAATTTACTTAGCCTGATCTGTTTCCTTTTTTTTTTTTTTTTTAAATTATAAGGTGCCTGTAGTGATCTATCGTCCTTTGCTTTCTCCCTTCTGGAAGAAGGGTTATGTTGCCACTGCACACCCTTGGAAGTCAGACAGATCTGAGAGAGCCCTTGCATGCTTTCCCACAGGAATAAAAGGATGGAGCAAGGATGTCTCAGATGCAGCTGGCTGAAGCAATTGCTTTAGCACCAGGGACTCAGCAACATTTTGTGAGGGCTGCATCACTGGTTCTACATACTAGCAAACATGGAGAGTATAGTGAGAGGAGCTGCTGTATGTGTGCCCTTCTCTTATACTTTTTACTGCCCCTTTAGTTATACCCTGTACAGCCACTCTGTAAAGTCCGAGATAAAGCAGCTTTTAAAACTTGGCATAACATTATTTAACTAAGTGGTTAGTTCCCAGCGGAAAGGTCTTTTCAGCTTATCTTTGGAAGACAGGGCTTTATTGCACTCTGGCTCTGTTACAAATTCTCCCAGCTTGCCCTCTGTTGAAGGGAGCTCTTACTCCTGAATTTTTATGCTCTGAGGGTAAAGACCTTTAAATATGGTTCATCCAAAGCAAATTACAGCCTTAATCTAACAACAGCTGACTCAAAAATGAAGGTTATTAAATGTATTTGGGAAGGTGATAGTTTTGCCATGTTGCTCCCAGTCTGTAAGTGAAATCTGCACCTCCTTCCCTCACTGCTTGCGTTGAGTAAAGATTTACTCCTGGTGTTCAAAGACGTCTTAGTTGTTAAATATGGTAAGTTCCAGGTAAAATTCAACATGAATTGAGTGCATCTCCGCACTGTAAAGCATGCTGCTCATCTAGTCTGTCTAAGGGAGAGTGACCCAGGGCAAAGCTCTAACTGTTGCCAGGAAGCCTACAGCCCAAGTCCTTGGGAAATCTGACTCAGTAAAGAAATTCTTGCTCTTTTGTTTACAAATTCACTCTTCTGGTAAAAAACTTAAGACTGAAAAATGTAGAAGTTACAGTGTTAAAAGCCCCATATACTTACAACTATTTTTACTGAAATCCTGAACTAAGGAGCAAATCCACTTTTGATTTGGCTGTACTTTGAGAACAGAAACCAAATTTAGAGTCAAAATTTACTTTTTTATCATGGACTAAGCGAAAAACGAGCATGACACACAAACATCTCCTGTGCTGCCCCAGTTGCTGTGACATAGCTTTCTGCAGGAAAAGTGTTAAGAAAAGCCACATTAACCTCTTGTATCACCTCTAATGTTTATCCGTGAGCAGTGAAATCAAACTGAACCAGCAAATTAAAAGTAGATTTATGGGTGGTAGTGTCTCTTTTCTTTTTACCCTTTTGGAATAGAATAGAAATGAACTAATAGGATTTGGAGGCAAATTTATAATTAAAAGTGACAGTTCCTACCCTGGTAGTTGCATATTTAAGTTTGTATTTAAAGGATACGTTTTGGTTGGCTAAAGCAAAATTAATTCCAAATACAAAAGTTAAAGAATTACCTGTTTGATAGATCTTCCTAAAAAGCCAGTGTGAATACCAGGCTCAGAATGATTTGTTGAGCACACTAAAGCTGCAGTCATGCATAAGCAATGAAGCAAGGCATGTTGTAGCTCTTCTGGATTTGCTAATTCTGCTCGTAGTATTGATCTTAACTTTTTTAAAGCTACTCCTGTCCAGTTATGTTTTTGCTTTCCTTTAATGATCTATCTTAGTTAAATTTTGGTCCGTCAGTGATACGCCATGGTCGCTTTCCTGAACAATATTATTGTTTCAAGTTGAGGTTATTTAAACAAAAGGTTCTTGAGATACTTTCCTGTAGCACTCAAAAGAGTCTTTTTAGATTTTACAGATTCCACCAGTCTTTGCTGAGGCGTGAAGATTAAATTTTGCCTTTGCTCAAGCTGTCTGTCATTCAACTTTATTCCTTCTGGTGCTCAATACACTGTAGTTTATCAGATAACAATAAACTGAAAATAATTTCTTTAAAAGATTTAAGTGTGAAAGTGCAGATTAAATGGTCAAGATGAATCAAAAGCTCAAAAGTTTTGCAAAGCTGTCATTGTTTGCATGAAGTGCACAACTCAGTGCAGGCTTAAATCCAAGCAGTACTGAAAATGAGGGGAGGAAGGGATGCTGCAGCTTTTTTGTTTGGAGGAAATGTGGTCCGAGTCCAGCTGTTAAAATTCAGAAAGAGCTTTTACAAATTTAAAAAGAAAATGCTTAATTGCTGGTGGGAAGGTAAAATGCAAATAAGGATACTTGAATGGAAGGAATGGTGAAGAGAGGTTTAAAGAATGATTAAGGGAATTGGTTCTTTAATCCTTAAAGTACATTTCAGCATTTCCTTCTCTTTTACTTTTGAAGTTTGTGAAGTTCTGAAATATCTCTGCCCTTCCAACCACATTCAAGACTGTCTACCATAAAAGCTGGGATCTGGGGGGGTCCTGTCCTTCTGGGAACAAGGAGGTCACTTCTACATAATGCTCCTCCTTAGGGAAAAGGGGTTATACCTTTCTCTCCTGAATTGCAAACAGGGATCTGCCAAGGTATGAGCAGGTTCATAATGTTCTTGCGTGGGGAGAAAAGGGAGCTGTGTTTCTCAACTCAAGCATGCACTAGTGTCTAGGGTTAAGGTTTGTGCTTTAGGGATTTGGGCAGAGCCTGGTCTCTCAGTGTGCTGAGTAGAGAGCTGCTCACCAGCTTAAGCCACAACTATGACATTGATATGGTGATGAAGGATTGGGCAGAGACAAGCTTGGAGCTTGTCACAGATTCCCATGAAGGTTCTTTACTCCACTCTGGGAAACCTTTTTGTTTCCAGGCTGCTCTCCAGGGCTTTGTGTATATTGTAAATACAACAGCCCACAGTCTATCTTCCAGCCTATCACCATGTGGCAGAGCCTTGGTCATTTTGAGATCATCAAATTCTTTCCCTTCAAGACAGAGGTCTTATCAAGTCTGTTTCTTGGGAACTGCCTCAGCCTGTGATGTCCTCCAAGGAAGGTTGCATACTTGGGATCAGGCTACTGGATGCAAGTGAAGCCCAAGAGGTGATGTGTGGGCTGTTAAACAGCGTGGTTGTTCATTTACCAGGTCGTAGGCATGTGCTATGGCCTTGCCCAGTTTATTATTTTTGATGTAGCCAGAGTACAATGTCCACAAGAGCATTTGACTTTCTTCCTGATTTGGGCTCTTCTCTCTCCAGCAAGTTGCAGTGCCCGATGCTTCACAGAAGGCGTTATCCTCTGCTTGGTTACACCTGGAAGGAAGCTTCTTCCAAGCACTGATCACGAGAAGTCTAGACCATAAGTCATTTCCAGCCTATATAGTAATGCAACGCATCAGAAACACAACTTCTATTCCAACTCATGTAAATACTCCTCTTCAGAACACCTTGAACTGCTTTTCTTGTTCGTGTGGTTTTGTAGCAGTCAACTCATCCTGGCAAGTCAAGGGGCTGAATGAGTCTGCTCATATCACTGTGCTTTAATGCTGTCGTCGTTAGGTTTCTGCAGATTCTGGTGGATCTGCCTAACCAGTGAGTAAAGATGAGTAAGGAGCATAAAGGGTTTCTTTAACCTCACTTCACAGGCTTTTTTTTTTTTTTTTCCCCTATTCAATTGTACTTTGATCTATTCGAGTTTTGGTTGCTTACAGACATGAGCCACTGAGGTATATTGTGCTCACTTCCTCGTCATTTGTTTTTCTGTACAGACTGTCCTTACTACTGATTACCTGCATAGTGCCTGAATGTTTTCCTTTTGAAATCCAAGAGGAAAAATACCGTAGCAAATAATCATGTAAACATTCTGTAAATGCTTGGAAGATAACAAGGAAATGAGTAATAGCCAGCATGGATTTGTCATGAACAAATCGTATCAGACTAATCTATTATTTTCTGTGACAGTGTAACAGGCTGTTTGGGTAGGGAAGAGGCAGATGATGTCATGTGTCCTGACATTAGGATGCTCTGACATCCCTGCAGATAAGCTGGGGAACGTGCTCTGGATGTGGATTTTCTGATATGGTTGGCTTTGTGTCCTCAGCAAGTATTTCTCCATGGGTCACTGTCAAAATGGAAATAAGTTGGCAGCGAGGCATCGTAAGGGTCTGTAGTGACTCTGGGCATAGTCAATATTTTCATTAACAATTAATTGATGGAAGAGGAAGGATGGGTATTAAACTTGCAGATAATGTTAAACAGAGAGAGACTGGAAGGCATGTGAGGTAGTTCTTCCTGGCTACTAGATCCTAGGAGAATTTCCACTGGTGTGATTGTGCATAGGTCAAGGTAATTTACACTTTTTGTTTGAATTAAAGATGAAATTGGAAAGCAACAAGAAGGACCAGAGAGCACTGGTCTGAGAGGGAAAGCTCTCATGCTGGAGCAGGGGCTTGGACCAGATGGGCTCCAGAGGTCCCCTCCCACCTCAGCCCTTCTGTGAAGGCTGAAAGACCTGTGCTTGCTTAGTCCAGGGAAGAGAAACCAGGATGAAAGGCAAATCTTAAGCACACAGAAAGCTGCCTTAACAAGGAAGGGAATAACTTGTTCTCTCTGTAGCGTAGAGGCTGGGAAATGAGGGACTTAAATAGCACCACGAGCTGCTGATGTCTGACACTGGAAAAAACTTTTACCATTCGGGACAATGAAGCACTGGAACATGTTGCCTGGGGAAGGTGCGTGATCTCTCGTACGGGGGTTTCTAAGAAGGAGAGAGACCAAGATCTGTCAGCAATGACGTAGCTACGAGCTGATTTCTGCCTAAGGGGATGGGGATGTGTTAGCTGAAGCCTCGAGTCCTCCGAGCGCTGTTTTCTGTAGCTGCGTGTCGCTGCTGAATTCAGCACTTCCATATTCATGTCTAAGCTCTGGCTGAGTACACAGGGAGCCTGAGGTCTCTCAGGCCTCTCCCCTCTACTTCTCTCTAATTTGGAAAATGAAGCCCAGGAGGGATAGGTCTAATTATGGTCTAGTTTAGAGGCACAAGTATTAGGGAGGGGAGGGATAAAGAACAGGAGCCTGGGTGCGAAATGTCCTGCCCCGTGTACCAGGCTCAGCCTTGTTGTGCTCCCAAGAGGCCCATCTGTGATGGCATTAACACCAAGCAGCTCCATCGCAGAGGAGGTCGCATGCAGAAGCCATTGAATTAAAATTTCAGGCAGTAAGGGAGGGCTTGTAATGTATTGGCAGCATTATCTGTAGCAGCACTGCCAGCATATTAGCGATGATGATGGAGTGACTATGGGGGAATTCATTAAATTTACAAGAGTCTCCCCAAATGAATCCACTGGCTAAAATACTAATTGCTGCCCTTGGGAGCACTTTGGCCATTTAGTTTCCAAGCAGAGCTTGCTCTCAGAATAGGATTATGCTACTGATGTTTTGCCTCAGTAGTGTCAACTTCTGTTAGGGTTTTTCAGCGCCATTAATAGTTTCTGTCTGCACGAAGCTCGCTGCCTTACTGAAAACAGGGCCTGCGAGAAACTGTATTAGGAGGGAGAAATGTTTCAATTCATGTGAAGTGCTCAAAAAGCATAAATATAAACAACAACCAGTATTATTGGTGGCAGTGATAGCTGCACAGTCCCTTTTGCTAAAAGAATTCTGAAACTTAAATGAACGGATAGAAATCCTCCGCTTTCCTTCTTAAACTGGCAGATACTTTGAGGCTAATGGGTAACGTTGCAAAGTCAAGTGTATCCCCGTATCTGTGAATGTATGCTGGAGAAATTGTCCAGAGCTGGAGACTGCAACCCTCTCCAGAGGTTGGGGTCTGTGGAGGATTTCCTGAATGAGCTCGAAGTGCAGTGAGTCACAATCTGGATATATAAGTTTTTTTATTTTTAAGTTCTGATCCTAGTTTAGAGAACTGGAGACTGGATGAAACAGAGCAGATCTTTTCCAGGTGCTGTGATAGTACCACAGGTCGGATTCTTGACTATAAAATTGAAATCTGTAATAACTTTCATGGGTCGGTAGCTGCAGAGTCTATTTCTTTAGAATTATAATTAAACCGTAATGTGGAAAAGGTGAAGCTTTTTGGATGAGGAGATGGATACTTTTTGTAAGACCCCTAGTATTATACACTAAATATTAAAGATAGCAATCCTAGCAATGATAGTAATCAATGGCTGAGAAAGGACAGGATAT
Organism: Aythya marila; assembly: GCF_965140915.1. Lineage (NCBI taxonomy): Eukaryota > Metazoa > Chordata > Aves > Anseriformes > Anatidae > Aythya > Aythya marila. The sequence goes on from NC_139044.1 coordinate 41,736,244, forward strand.
CTAGGGCTTGTTCATCCAGTGTGGGAACGTATTTCATAGCTAAAAGACTGCGAGTCTTTTATAGTCCTTGCTGTACCATTAATAATCTCTCTTTTGAAATGTGCTGATAGGCTTTTTTTTTTTTTTTTTCTGAGATCCTGAAGACAACCATCTGAATGACTGTCTGACAGGAAGGTGAGCTTTTGGGGTAGGAGAGAAGACTTGCTCAGTTCTGTTTCGCAGCTGCAGGTAAATCCAAACACAGTTGCAGTGTTAACCGGCATAGTCTTACTGCTGGAGTACAGCTTTCCAGCTGGGCTTTTCTTATTTTGCACGAGATGCAATCCTTGCTTGTCAAACCTGGGAGATGATTGACTCCTTGATTGTATTGCCTTGTTCTCAGTACATTGCAGTGCTTCCCAATTTACCTGCCATATGGCCAGCTCTTCTCAGAAATCCAACTGCACGAGTGATTTGTGCCCAAGAACCTGGGAAGGGAGCACGTTATTCACAAAGTATGTAACTGAGCACTGTGATCCAACCCATTCGCTGGGTGACATCCTTCTCTTTATTTGGACAGTTTAGAGGCTCTGCGGTTTCAAGTGGGAGCTGTCACTTAGACTTTCTGATCATAAAACTTAATTGAAATTTCATTCCTCTACCAGCAAGCGCCAGGTCACCAGATGGTTCCTAATTGTTATGTCCACACGTTATGTGCTGCAGTCCAGCACAGAATACTGTTTGCACTGATGTTACCAGGACAAGTGCTATGTGCACTCTCCAAATTTTTAACATAATATCTTATTGTTTAAAAATGTAAATACTGAAGTGGTTATTTTTACTTAACAGTGTAAAGTAATACATTTCCACATGGAATTTTTGAAGATTTTTTTTTGTTAGCTTGTTTTCTAAATCATGAATAAGACCTTAGCAGCTTTTTATCCGCAGCAGACCACTGGTTTCCTATTCAAAAAATCAGACTTTATGGGACTGTAAAAGCTGTGATCTGATCTGGGAGGCGATTCAAACTGCACTGTCTCAGCATATCAGTAAATGTGCTATAAGTAAGACTTACCCTGAGGCAAATGTTCTCCAGGACTTTGGATGAAATACCTAAAGTCAGAATTTAGAGTAGGAGATGTTAACGGGACAAATGGGGGAAAATCTGCCTGCCATGTTAGGTTCTTGACAGGCAAGAGAGGATATGCATATTGTGTGGATGGGCGTAAGCACACTTCATACTTCTCCAGCTCTTGCTCAGGACCTTCTGGGCTGGGATGTGCACTCCTGGTGCTGTGCTTTTTTGAAGTGCATGTCATGAGCTCGCTCCTTGCAGTGGGGCAAGCATATCCATGGTAGAAAAGAAGGGTGATCGCTGCAGTCCATTAAAGTTGCAGGGCTGGACCCTGATCCTTTGCATGCCTCTGTCCTTGGAGATCTTTTGCCTTTTGGTCATGTACCTAAGGATATCGTAGCTGGGCCTTGTCCTTGTAGCTGGTTCTGTGGCTCTTTTTGGGAGTAATAACGCAGTAGGAGGTAAAGCTGTTGCAGAGGATTCCTGTAAGAGCAGGAACGTGGCCTGCTCTGAGTAGGCTGGAGCTTTCGTGCAGAAATGGACAGAACTATTTAGGACTCTTCAGGAATAACAAGCGTGATACTGAATGACAGAACCAGCTGCCCACTGAGACATGGGAATGGAGGTCACTCAGAAAGGCAGCTTTTGGAAAATAGAGAGTAATAATAGATGATATGGTGCCTGAGGGATTTCCGACCCCTTGCAGGACTGGAGATGGAAAGTTTCCTAGCTGATGCACTGGAGCATCTCATTTGCATCAAGAGACATTTTTGCACTTAGCCTCCAGATGTGCTTAAAAGTCTTGTTGATGTTCCCCAACAGCTGTCAGGAAGATGAGGAGGAAAGAGAACAAGTAATCCTCGTCACCACTGGTAGCTTTACAGCAAGTTTGAAGCTTCAAGTGGCAGGGCTTTACTCCTGGCTTCTTCCATTGCTTTTGTTCCACTCTCCTGTTTTTAACTGGGGAGGCAAAGTGTGCTTGGTGGTGCGTGCATTTCTATGGGTACTGTTCACTTCTAACTTTTTGTCCAGAGTGACTTCCAAAGTGAAAAGAAAAAGGAAAAAATCAACAAGTTGTGGTGCTTTGTGCCAGGATGGATTATTACTCAGTTTAAGAGTTCAACCCAAGGTATCAGTTCTGATTATAGAAATAGTTTTTATCCATATATCTTAAAAGCCAAGCTCTAAGTGAGATGCCAACTGAGATACTTAAGTTAGCCAGAGGAGAAGCAAATAAGACCGAGGTCCCTCCAAGAAGGACCCTTCCCTAAAACTTACTCCCTCCTTCCTGTTCTTGACTTCATTTTAATGTCCCACTGGTCAAAACGCAAGGCCTGCAGGGCTGTCCCCAGAAAGACATTCTTTCTTTGACCTGGTGTGTGGGGAGCAAACTCCTGTTGTCAGTATTGCATCAATACAGCTTTATTTTGCTTTATGTTGTCCATCTGATCCATAGCTTTGGTATTTACTCCGCTTGCTGAACTGTTGGCAGGCCTGTGTGAGGTGGCTCCAGTAAAAGCAGGACTGCTGGGATCTAAACTATTGCTAAACTCAAACAAAAACAAAATGCATATCTCCACAGTTCTTCCTATTGGGATCAGAAGTAGAAGTAATAAATACAGCAAGGGAAGCTGTTCTCAAATTATTTGGGATGTTAAGTGGAATGGGAAAGTGCTTCAAAATACTTCTCAAATGGGTTCTGTAAACATTCCTTGAATACCTTTCGTGTGCATAGGCTTGCTGTGTGATTAAGAAGATGCACACTTTCTAGAAGATTAGTTCTGGGTTTGTTAAAAATCGCAGAGGCTGGCAAATAAAATACCTGTTCTGCTTTAGAAAATGAAAAGAAGCAAAGTTTCAGAGGAACATTTGGAACCTAGTCCCCTGTTTCACATCAAACTTCTCTAAGCTTGCCCAGGACTCACTTTTCTAGACATACAAACGTGATGCCAGCAGCAGACAAGGAATGTTTCTTTGCCTGACTCCTGTTTTTATATATAGCTGTAACGTTTTGCAAAAACAGAAAGCAAATTTCAGCTAGGACTCTGTTACTGTTAGTGCTTTCCTTGATATAGCCCTTGACTGCATCAACCCAAACTGAACTGAAACAGCACATGTGTAATTTGGCAGAGTTTAATCAACATTAATTGTTGATTAAATGTGGAAAAAGGATGTAGTTAAAAAGTGGTGTTAAAACAGTGATGGAGGAGTGGGTTGGCAAATATGCTGCTCATTGAAACAACCAATTTTCACGTTGATAAAGGTTTTGATAGCAGTGAAACTGCTCCAATGTTTTGCTATTAGAAATGGGTGTATAGGAAATGTACTGAAGTACCTTGCTTTCTGGGTTCTTAGCTTTGTCCTGAAGGATCCTGAGCAAGCGGTTAGATTCTTGTTTTGAACAAAACCGTTAGGCATCTGTTCGGCTTTGCAAAAGCAACTGGACAGTGCGAGGAGTGCTGTAAAGCAGGACTATGGGAGCAGGAGATAAGAGACCTGCAACAATCAGAAGGCTGCAACTGCTTCAGAAGACAACAATAGATGTGAATGGTGGCTATGAATCAGAAACCAGATTTTCTTACATACAGTGATTCTCTGGCTGAATCTTGTTAGAGTTGTGTATAAGCAAATTAAAACTGCATCCCATGGTATGTCAGAGCTTTCCTTATATTTCCTTGCTGTGTTCTAGGTTAGCAAGATCTGACCGTGTTTTGTGAAGAGTTTCCTTCACTACCATAGCAGTTCAGTTTGGATCGATTTTATTCATATAGCTTTATCCCAGTGACACCGGCAGTCATGAGAAGGCAGACAAAATATCAAGGATCACAATGTGGAGAAGGTCAGAACATGATCTGGTGGTTTGTCTGTCTGAAAGTCTGTCTGGCATGTTCCCTTTTGGGAACTTTTAGAGAATAGAGCTACCTGCAGGCAAAAATGAGCAGAACTGAGCCACACAAAGGAAACAACACAATTTCCAGCAACTTCTCATTCTTGAGAATGGGAAAAGCTAAGGTTATGTAGAAATGGCTTTGGAGTAGGGAACTAAGGTGTATGGAAGGAGAAAGGGGATAAATCATGCAGAGCACTGCGGACAAGGGCAGAGCTTCAATTTAGTAACAAAGATGAGAACAATGAAGGTGTCTGAGAAGTGTTTGGAGATTGTTTTGAATGATAAGTATGGGCAAGCTGAGGTCTAGAGATGGCATGAAGTATGTCCTGATTTAAAAAGCTGGAACAGCCAAGACATCATGGTCAAGGGAACAACAAGGATTTGTTGCTCAACAACCCTGAAATGAAGTTCTGGAGATACTGTGAGGAAAAACAGGCAGGACTGCATGGAGGCATTGAAATTTAGGGGAAAGTCAAAGGTTACTCTTAGTACATAAGCCTCAGGGACAGGAAAAATATTGAATCTGCCAACAATTAAAGACAGGAGAAAAAGAAGTGGAATTTCCTTGACACTAAGGGAGTTTCTTTCAGTCATGATACCACTCAACTTTCCAAATGGCTCTGAAAATATTTGTTGAAGCATGAGTTATCTTCTTTCAAAAATATTTTTGCATTCCACGAGATAATGCTGTTAGAGCCCTCTGCACGCCTTTCCATTCTCTGACTTTTTTCAGGTGACTAATTCCCATGGAATTTCAGGGGATTTGACCATGTAAATACCTGCACTTCCTTCTGAAAACTTGCTGCCTTCTGTTAATGGATACAAAGAGCCAAATTCCTACCTGATGTAGCTCAGATACTGCAGTGCATAAAGGAAACCTCCTAGGCTATCACTCAAAACATTTCAAAGTCTGTGATTAGAATAAATATATATAATAGACATCTGTTTTTTTTCACTTAATATTTTCAAGGTATTTTAGTAATTAACTGTAACTGACTCAACCTTTAAATGCTAATTTAGTTAGGAGTAATGTGTATCTCAGATGTTATTTAAACATTTCCTCTGCCAAGCCATGTTATTTTAAACAACTGGTATGCGAATCGCTTGCAGAGGTCTCTGCAGAACTGAAGATTAATACCAGCTTCTACAGCACGAGACATCCAAATTCATCCTCTAGAAACCAATAGAGAACTGACTGCCCTTCCGGGAAGATGTAAGCTAGCCTGTAAAGTCAGGGCAGGTCTACGTTAAATTGTGATATAAAATTCATGCAAGAATTTAAGCGATTCAGTGAAATCATAAGAACAAAACAAAAACAATTTAATGCGGGTGAATGTCGATGCCAAACAAGAAAAAGGCAGTGAAGCTGTAGCTCATCAGGGTGACTTCAACATAACAGAACTGCATACATAAAAGGAATTTAAAATGAGAAGAATCTGAACAAAACTGAAATTAAAATCCAGCAGTGTACTGCCTAAAAGGATGGAAAGTGGAAGCAGCTAGCAGGTAGCAAACATCAGCAAGAGCAGTTGTGATTGCCATTAGTTTGAAATTGGTGGGAAATTAAAGCCAGAATACATTCTCACAGGGATCACCTTGGTCATCTAAAATGTTTGATTTTAGGAGGGAAATTAAAAAGTTAGAATCAAAGATAGGGTTGTTTGGGAGAGGTAGAGAAACCTGGTGTCTGATAACCGTGGGTAAATGTTCAACCACGGGATTGTGGATGACTGTCCTGCAGCTCTGAATGAGCAGGGTTATATTTCACAGGAGCTAGTGAAGCATTTAAAGAAGCTAGTGAGCATTTAAAAGTCAACACAACCTGTTAAGGATGTGAATGTAAGATTCAATGATTTGACTTGCTTCTAGACAGCCAAAGCTGAGCAAGCAGGAAAGGAGCTGCTGGTGACAAATGCTGAGAAAAGGAAAGCAGAATCCCAAAGGTTTCCAGATGATGACTAGCATTTAACTCTGAGTAGCACTTGCACAAAAAAAAAGAAACCAAATGATTACAATTGCAGGCATCATAAAATACTGGGACACAGAAAATTTAAAGTACTGAGAATTAGTTACCCAGTCAAAAAAGTTAATTGTGCAGTTACCAAGGCTAGATGTAGCTTTAGAAAATAGAAGAAAAGGAGCTCCAATGTAATGAAGGGATTACAAATTATGAAATAAGTAATAGGAACTATGTCAAAAAAAAACCATCACAAACAGAAAAGAAACAGCATCACCTAATCAGGGTGTTGAGAGCTGAGGAATAAAAAATGAAGTGGAGGAAACCGATGCTTGGCTGAGTCTTTAACAATAAAAAACGTTTTTAGCCACTGACAGCACAAAGGGTGGAGGACTGACCAGAACTACCCTACAGCAGGAAAACTTTACAGTAGAAGAGGTAAAAGAGTGACCCAAGCTGTCACTCTGTTATCCTGCTCTCCCCATGGCCCCAAAGGCTATATAATGTTGGCTTATTTACATTTATTTGAATAAATATAGTATGGTGAAAATGATGTCTAAAAGACAGTCATAGTAACTATTGCTTTAGGGTCATAAATTTTTGGAAGAAATGTATGCATCTATGAGTTTGTTTCTCAGTTTGGGACTTGGAGTGAAATATTAAGTTCAATTTTATCTTAGCTGATTGAACCGCTTTTAAGCAATCAGAGTATGGTTTTGAACACCCATCTACCCTATTCCTAGAATACAATGCAATTTCAAAGATCAGTTGTTAAAGTAGCAAGTCAAAAGCAAAAAGCTAGATGGCTTTCTGTAGTGATAAACTATAATTTATGTAATTAATATTAACTTTTTAATTTTACTGTAGTAAAGTTTAAAGTGTAACTAAAAACTATGAAATTTGATTCTGAAGTAACTATAGTGTAGTATAGTGTTTAATACTGAAGAGCAAGGAACTTTTTATAATTACTGGATTGAAGTGAAAACTACAGCAAATTCAATCAAAATACTGTGTGTGCGACATTTCAGGGCTATCAGAAAGTGGGAAATCAGTAGCTTTTAGTAAATATCTTGTTCTTGTCATGCTTTACCCGGTGACTAGCTGTTCAAGCACATACCACATCGGTAAAGGAGACTGTGTGGTTGTGGGGATTGCTCGATGTTCATTAACTATTTAAAGCTCCTCTGAGCAGATAGCTGGGGGCCTCCAAGACAGCAGCTTGTTTTTACGTCTGTCTCCCAGTGGGCAAGTGCCCCTGCTGTAATGAGTACTAATTAATAATTTTTCCAGGAACAGTGACAAAGAACTGTGGATTGAATGCATGTGGAAATATTAGTTATTCTGGCTCAAAAAGCTGAGTTTTCAAATCATGTTCTTGGCGTGCAGTGGGACAGGATTTGCTTCTTTACCTCTCTGCTCCTTTTCTAGGCTGTGTAGCAGTCTCTAGGGAGCAGTTCTAGGGTTGAGATGTTTCTGGGAAAGCAGTTTTCCAATGCACTGACATTCCTAGGACTAAATCGGACCTTTTAGGGCAGAGAAGTAGTGCAGAAGTGCAGGAGTATCAGCACTTGTCTTTGATCCCACTGCTTCATTTGGACACCCCAGCTCTACGGCTCTGGTTCGGCAGGGGACGTGCTACTATTACTTGCCTTTCCCACCATATTGTCATGTCCACTGCACAATTGTAATCCATGCAATTTGGCACCCACAATTCACAACTGATGTCTTTATGAAAAATTGGTTGAGTACTTCCATTAAGGTAGGGAAATCTTATTAAACCTCTGATGTTAACAACTTGATCACAGGGGTACAGGAAGCAAGTCATAATGACAAAATTGTCTGGCTAATGTAGTTGAGTGTAGATTATTATAGGATTTGTACAAAAGGGAATTTGTTGCTGGCTTTTTTTTTTTTCTTCCATACTTTATACCAATAGTAAACATTTCTGTTTTGTGCTGCTGGGCTGAGATATTGAATCTTCTTGTCGTTAACAGGTACTTCTTGCAAATACATTGGTTTGTGACTTTTCAGTGATAAATCAATGACATGAAGTTCCTTCCCGTTTTTATTGACTGGGAATTTTTTGTATATTAAATAAAATAGTTTTCTCTCATAACAACATAGATAATATCTGAAAAGATTATTATCCCAGAGGGTAGGAGCCTCTCTGTGCAATAGCAACTACCTTGAGTCTGTATTTGAAAAGACAAAAACCTACTAAAGCACATGAGCATTATGCTGACATTCTGCTCTTGTGTCAGAAAACTAGTACATATTTTCTGTCACTTTTCAACATTTTCCTAATGAAATTATAAATGCTATTGCAGAATAAACTTCACAAAATTATCCCAGATAAAATCCGATGAAAATAGATCGGATACTTCTGTTATTTAAACTAACAAAATATTGTTCCTAACGTATTTACTACTGGAACTTGAAAAATGAAGGTGGGATAGGAGATAGAAGGGGACTGGGAATTTGCCCTTGAATTTCAAGCTGTTTGGGGTTGACAAATCTCTTTAAAATAAACTTTTCTGAAGAAACGATCTTCAAATCTTGGGTTCTTAGTGTTAGCAACTCATCTGAATAGACAAGCAGTAAAAATGGCTGGGCAGCATTGTATTTCAGTGGCATGGGAACGGCATGGATCTTAATCAATAAAATCAGAATTATTGCCATGTATGTGTATAAATGACAGTCTGAGTTAATGTGTATCAGAGGTCCATGGCCTTAAAAGTTAATTTTTTGTCTGGAAGTGGAGTTGATGAAGCAGAGGCACCCAGACAAACATTTCAGAACTGCTGTGCATAGATTCCTTTGTAGAGGTATTTTCAGCTGCTTACCTTTAGATTAAATATACTGGTAGTGTTCTCAGAAGTCAACACCAAATACTTGAATAATCCTCACAGATGTTAGTAATTTAAATACATGTAGGAAAGGTACTGTCATTGCTACAAAATAAATACATAGTAGGATGGAAATAAAAAAAAATCCCTCAGAAATGTTCAAGTGTAAACAGATTCTTGAGATAAGTCCATGGAGTACTCATTGTCACATTAGGAAGGCACCGTGAGAAACAAAAAAGCCAGGGAAAGAAGTCAGATTGTAAATGGCAGGGGAAAAAGTAAGTCCGTCATTTACAGTCTTGAGGATAAATGTCATAAATGGTGAGTTAGTTGGGAATGTAAAGTAGAATAAGGAAGTGAACATGTCAAGGAGTGGCAAGAGGCAACGAAAGAGATGTAAAAGCAAAGGCAGCAAGCTTGAGCTCTCATCAGATTCAAGTCAAAGACTGTCTCTGAAATTTGTAACAGGGATACGGACAGACTCTAAAATAAATAAAAACTCAGTAGTAAAACAGCAGATAAGACATAAGTCCAGTGATTAAACAGGAACTCAAAAACCAAACCAGAAATCAAAAGCTAGCATCAGGTGGTAGTTCAGCCATTGTAATAGAAAAGGGGATGTGGCATACAGCAGTTCAGCCAACAGAACAGAAAAGGAGGTGGCAAATTCTTCATTATCGTGAATCTTTAAATCAAGATGTAATATGCTCATTTGTTCAAAGTTTCTTGACTGTGGGTCCAGCCCCTCCACTCCTTCTCCACTGTCGGAGAATGCAATCAGGGAGTTGTGAAGCGTGGAAAATTTACTGCCCTCTCTTTCCTACTCTTTGCACACCCTTACTCTTCAAGGTCAAGTAGCTTCCATCAACTCCTCGAAGCTCTCCCAGATAATATAGATTTACAGTCACCAATAATTCTTAAACTATTTTATAATCACGAAAATCTAACTTCAATGAGAAACTTCAACCTACAATAATGGAAAAAGGGCTCACCTAGTTCTGATCACTATATTTAGTGACAGAACAGTGAAACAAATGCCTTGTTATACCAATTAGCTGATAAAAGTATGTGCTGCTATTGGCTGTGACTGTTTTGAGCAACTATTTGTAATAAAGCATGGAGCTATTTTCACGAGGGAGAAAAACTTAATGTTCAGCTAGGAATGCATTTTGTACTTGGCTGTTTCTGTAACACATTACTTCTACCCTGGATAAGTTTTATGAGTGCTGCATTCGCTGCTTCTGTTTTCTTTTCTGCTTTTGACAGCAAGTTTTTTTTCCTGTGCTGTTCAGATTACTTTTGTGTTAGGATACTGATGTTGATGCTGGGCTCTAAATACCAATCAAGATCCACCTGTTAAGAGATTCTAGTAGTTTATTTGAAAAGCTCTTAAGTAAATTAACCAATATATTAAATGTGCATGATGTGGTCTTAAATTAGCTTGTATTACTTGTAGCTACATGTAGCACTTCATACAAATAGTTTAAATACCATATTTTAATCCAGGCAGTGACAAAGTGTGATTACATTGTATATCCTGGAAGATTGTTTATTACAAGTTCACTGATGTCTTTATACTGATTAGGAACATGTAGTTGTCCCAAGAAATCACCATCTTTGTCTGACAAACTGTTTTCCAGTACATGAAGTTCAAGATCAGACAAGTTGGGTGGCAAGTAAGAGCTAACTTGAGTTAGTGACTGGCTTTCTTCTGTGGAGGCCTGCCCCTTTCCTACATTCTGATCAGTATCAGTGCTAACTTGCTTGCTTCTCGGTGTAGATGCTTGTTTAATATGCTGATCAACTCTGTTCTTGTCCTTATTGATCCATTCGGCTTCCTGCTCTTCATCTAATAACCTTGCCTGAATGGAGGCATCATTAAGTACATCAACAGATTCACCACTAGTTCTTTTGCTGTTTATTAACTTGCGGTTTCTCTTCAAAGAGTGGACTGGGGATGAAGCTGACTGCACTGGAGTAAGATCTGATGTACTTTCAGCTCTTTGACTTGCCTTTGAAACTCTGGACCTGATGGATTCCGGTTCTGTATCTGACCAAGGTTGCTTTGGGCTTTCAAGCCAGAGGGGTTCAGGACTGCTGTCAAAAGCTTCCAAGTCTCTGCCTGTACACTCAGCACTGGTGAAATCTTCTGAATAGGCTGTGTTGTCAGGACTAACAACAAAGTCGTCTGAGTATATGAGTTCAGAGTTCTTCTCAACACTTGTGCTGGGGCTTGGTTTGTGATCACTTACAACAAAAACATCATCGTGCTCTGTGGTTTTACGATGACGTAAGTGTATTTCTTCCTCATTACCATTACTTCCCTTCCCATTAGCATCTGATGGGACAGCTGCTGGGAGATGGACTTTCAATTCCCTCTCCTTGCAAGCAGACTTTAATATGGTTTCTCCCAGTAAGGGGGCTGCAGTTACTTTGCGTGTATGTTCTTCATTTGCAATCTCATTCTTCCTCAACAGCCTTTCAACAGCCTGCTTCTGCAGGTCAGGGGAAACATCTCCTGTGCTGCTGAAGTCCTCTTTGAGAGTGCTGTTTTGTAACGAAGTCTCAACAATTTCATCCAAATGACCATCCTGCTTTGAACTGTCTGCATTGCTACAGTGCTTGTAAGGAACCCGGTGTTTTTCTCCAGCATTTCTGAGCAGCTTTCTTTTGGATGAAGGGCTCCTCTCCTTCAACATCTCCACTCGCTTTTTTCTGTACTGCTCTCTCTGTTCAAGCTGTATCAGCTTATCGGGGTTGGTCTGCTGCAGCCGTAGCCTCAGCGTGTTTGTCAGCCCATACAGCAGTTTCCTTCTGGGAGCTCGGTTCTCCTTAGTCTCGCAGTTCCTTTCAGATCCCGTCTCTCCCTGGGGTGCAGCTTCCTTAGGTCTTCTCACAGCCTGTGCAGACTCCTGGGTGGTAGCTGCCTGCTGGCCTTGCTTGAAGGGAGCGCTGGCAGCTCTGCTGTTCCCCTGGGATCTCACAGGTTCCTCTGCAGCTCTGCGGACAGGGGAGCAGCCGGGGGGCTGTGGATGGGTGCTGCTGCCCTTTGGGGCCTGGTAGAGCGAGGCCAGATTTGGGTGGCCTGCAGCAGGTGCTGTGTGGCCGGTGAGCAGCGACAGCTCTGCCAGCAAGGCGCTGAGCAGCGGCAGCTGCCCCAGGGTGGCAGGGGGCTGCCGGGGGTGCAGCAGCGAGGGCCCAGCGCTGGGCTGCGGGGGGCTCTGGGCTTCGCCGTGCTCCTGCGAGCTGTGCACCACCACACGCTCCTCTGGCCCCGCTGCTGCTGCTCGGGGACGCGGCCGGGCCGGCTCGCAGCGGTAGTAGAGCACGGGCGGGCAGATGATGTTGCCCCCTGCCTCTTCCTCTTCTTCCTCCTCAGAGGAGGAAGAGGAGAGGTGCGGGGATGCAGCAGGGGGGGCGGCCGGGCTCCCCTCCCCGCCGTCCCGCAGCCTGCTGAGGCGCACACCCAGCGCCAGCTCCCCGACGGGGCGGCCGGCGGCGTCCCGCAGCGGGAAGCGGCCGCGGCGGCCCCAGCAGGAGCCCGGCCCGGGGGAGCCCCGCAGCCGGGCGGCGGCGGGGGCGAGCGAGAGGCGGCAGGACCCCAGCAGGCGGGCGGGCCGCGGGCCGGGCAGCGCCAGGACCAGGGCGCGCAGGGGCTGGCGGCGGAGCGCGGCGCGCAGCGAGCCCCGGCGCCAGCGGAACAGGCAGCGCTTGCCGCGGCCGAAGGGGAAGAGGAAGGGGCGGCCCGGCAGCGGCGGCCGGCGCGGGGAGGAGGCGGCCGGGGGCAGCAGCAGCAGCGGGGGGAAGTCGAGGAAGCGCAGCGCCACCGCCGGGCGCAGCGCGGGGCCCGGCGCCGCCAGCCGCACGGCCGCCACCAGCAGCTCCAGGCAGTACAGACCCTGCCCGCCGCCCCCCGGCATGGCCGCCTCCGTCCCGCGGCTCCTCCGCGCCTCCGGCTGTTACCGCCGGCAACGCGCCCCTGCAAGGCGCGCTGGGAGCTGTAGTCCTGGGCACGGCCCTGTCACGGAACCACGGAGCCCTCAGGGGTGGAAAGGCGCTCCGAGATCACCTCCTCCAACCACCCCCCTACTACCATTGTCACCCACTACATCATGTCCCTAAGCACCACGTCCAGCCTTTCCTTAAAACCCCCAGAGGGTTCGTGACGCCACCACCTCCCTGGGCAACCCGTCCCAGTGCCTGACTGCTCTTTCTGAGAAGAAATGTCTCCTCACTTCAACCTGAACCTCCCCTGGCACAACTTGAGGCCATTCCCTCTAGTCCTGTCACTAGTTATCTGTGAGCAGAGGCCGGCCCCCAGCTCCTCACACCTTCCTTTCAGGCAGTTGCAGAGAGCAATGAGGTCTGCCCTGAGCCTCCTCTTCACACTAAACAAGCCCAGTTCCCTCAGCCGCTCCTCACAGGACTTGTGCTCCAGGCCCTTTGCCAGCTCCGTACCCCTTCTCTGGACATGCTCCAGGGCCTCCATGTCCTTCTTGTACTGAGGGGCCCAAAGCTGAACACAGCACTCGAGGTGCGGCCTCACTAGAGCAGAGCACAGGGGGACGATCACCTCCCTGGTCCTGCTGGCTACACCGTTCCTGATACAGGCCAGGCATGCTGGATGTCTTTCTGGCTACCTGGGCTCACTGCCAGCTCATGTTCAGATGAGCATCGACCCTCCCCGATCCCTTTCCTCTGCTCAGCTTTCGAGTCACTCTGTCCCAAGCCTGTAGCGCTGCATGGGGTTGTTGTGGCCAAAGCAGAGAACCCGGCCCTTAGCCATGTTGAACCTCATCCCCTTGGCCTCTGCCATTGATCCAAACTTTCCAGGTCCCTATGCAGAGCCTCCAAATGTACAGTGTTGTGAAGTAGGAGTGGAGTTAGTCTGGAATTAGTCCCCAGGGCCATGACTCTCGGGGTCCTGGGCAATCACCAGCCACTGCCACCTCCCAGGGCCATGGGCACCCCCAGGAAACCTCAGTAGGACACAGGCACCCTGCCAGGATGTGGTCTCTCCTCCTGGGGCATGGGCGCCTGGGCGGCACCTCACAGCTCTTCTCTCCCGGCCCAGCTCCCTCATTCCTCTGCAGGTGTGTTCTCTACAACCCACACCCAGCAGCCCTCACTTGCCCCACTGCCTCCCATGTGGCTGCTGCCCCAAGCCCCTTGGTACCAAAAGGACACACACAGGTTGTGTAGGGATGATCTTTATTGAGCTGGGAGAAGTGGTCTGCTACCAACAGAAATTTTCCAGAGTCTCCCAGCCAGCTCTGCTGCACACGCGTGCTCCTGCTGTCCTCTGTGGAGCAACAAAGCAGAGCCACGTCCTTTGGGATGCCAGCGGCACCTCAGGGAGGATGGAAAAGGAGACTTCTCCTCAGAGGTCCTCATGAGATGAATGGCGAGTCCCCGCTGGCTGTTGTTCTGGCTGGGCGTGGGCAGCCCAGCAGGGGACAGCTGGCATTGTCGGTGGTGCCCACGCAGGGAGGAGGTGTTCAGGGCGATGTTGGCATCCAGTTGTCAGGGGAGATGCCTTCAGCGCAGCGAGAGCCTTCGGAGGGCTGAGGTGTGTCCTGCCTCACCGGCTCGCTGTCAATCTGAAGAGAATTGACTGTCAGGTGGCTGAAAATGCTGTGCCACAATTATTAGCCAGGCACTTCCTTCCACCTGCCTCTTTTCCCAGTGCGATGCCTACCCTCTCACGGGCCTGAAGGTCCTAAGCCCAAGGGCTGCCCCAGCAGGTCATGGGCATTCCCTGGCCACTGCCATCTTACAGGGCCGTGGGTGGTGGCTGGGCCACGCGCCCCTTTCCCTGGGTCATGGGCTCCTCCTATGGGGCAACCCCCAGCCATGGGTCCCGAGCTCCTCTCCCCCCTTCTCCTGGAGCATCAGCCTCCCCAAACCCATGGCCAGCAGCACTCACTCGCCGCGCTGCCTTTCCTGTCACCGGTACACGGGATGCACGCTCTAGATGAATTTGCGGAGGGGACACACGGGGGCTGTTCTTCTCCCGTGCTTGTTTTGTGCCTTCTTCCTCTGACGTGGCAGCCCAAGCTGTTGCAGGCGGAGCTGGTAGAGGCGCTTCAGGCATCTCACCATGATGGCAGCGTTGGCCTCCATCCGGCAGAGCAAAGCGCCATCATCCAGAGCGTTCTTTCCCCGGTGGTCTGTCCAAAAGGAAGCTGAGGCCCGCCGGCCCGTGCCCTGGAAGCAACAAGAGAAGTGGCACAGTGAAGGGCAGGGACGAGGGCTCACGAGGTGGCGAATTGTCCTGCTGGGCTCGGCTTCCTCTGGAGCTTCCAGCCTCGTAGGACTGCTCCGGGCAGCCGTGGGGGCTCGCCACAGGCTGGCCCTTTCCTGCACGCGGCGTCTCCAGCACTCACCTGTCTGAGGCGTCTCTTTACTCTTCTCCAGAGGCTGTGGGCAAGCAGCCCCACGCCAAGGAAGCAGATGGTGTCCCAGTGAGTGCACAGCAGCCAGAGCCTCCTGCCCAGGGCAAGGTGTTCCCAGAAGTGGAGCAGGGGGTAGGGCAGGTCGGAGGGCTGGCGCTCGGTGCCGACGGGACGTAGCTTTGGGCCCTCTGAAGGGTCCACGGAGTTCAGCCTGAGCCGGATCCAGCTGGGGCAGCTGGAAAGGCCGAGGCTGCAGGGCCAGTTGGAGACCTGGTGCTTGGCGCCTAGGCTCCGGCTGACCCTGACCCTTTCCCAGCAGTGGTGGCCGCAGAGGCCAAGGCCACATGCCTGGAACACAGCCACGGCCAGAGCCGTGACCAGGAGGAGAGCCAGGATGAACTTCATGCTGCTCTCTCCTGATGAACACAAATCGACACTGGGATGGCTGTCACGCTGAGCAGAGCTCCAGCAGTGACCACCAGCGCTAGCAGCAGAGACCAACAGCACTAGCGGCAGTGACTACCAGCACTAGTAGCAGTGACCAACAGCACTAGAGGCAGTGACCAACAGCACCAGTGGCAATCACCAGCAGCACTAGCGGCAGTGACCAACAGCACTAGCAGCGGTGCCCAGCCGCAGCCTGCTTTTATACCCAGCCCTGTCTGAGGTCACAGGGCCTGTCGCCTGGAGACGGGCAGGCAACAAAGGCCATGGTGAGGCTGGGGAGGACGCGGGCAGCTGGGCTTCGAAGCCTGCTGCTGCCACTGCAGTCTGCAGAGGGGGTCTGTCTGACCAGCAGGGCGGTGGGCCTGAGCCCCCTGTGTTTGGGACTGTGCCCTGGATTTCTCAGTGAGAGGGAGCCGTGGGCAGAGCCACATCCAGGCTGGGCAGCCGTGGCACGGTTCTCCTCAAAACCCTCTTGGGGGCAGAGCGGAAGCCCCTATCAAGAAGAAAGCCCCAAAATGGCTGTTGGTTGAATAAAATTGTAGAATCATTAAAGTTGGAAAACGTCTCCAAGATGATCTGCTCCAACCACCCCCCTACTACCATTGTCACCCACTAAACCGTGTCCCTAAGCACCACGTCCAACCTTTCCTTAAAACCCCCCAGAGGGTTCGTGACGCCACCACCTCCCTGGGCAACCCGTCCCAGTGCCTGACTGCTCTTTCTGAGAAGAAATGTCTCCTCACTTCAACCTGAACCTCCCCTGGCACAACTTGAGGCCATTCCCTCTAGTCCTGTGTCCTGGTTTCAGTTAGAACAGAATTAATTTTCTTCCTAGTAGCTGGTGGAATGCTCTGTTTTGGCTTAGGATGAGAAGAGTGCTGATAACACCCCGATGGTTTAACTGTTGCAGAGCAGTGCTTATACCAAGCCAAGGACATCTCAGCCTTTGCTCTGTCCTGCCAACAGGCAGGCTGGGGGTGCAGTAAGAGCTGGGAGGGGACAGACCCAGGACAGGTGACCCAAACTAGCCAAAGGGGTATTCCATACCATCTGACGTCATGCTAAACAATATATAGGGGTGGCTAGCCGGGGGGAGGGGGCCGGACTGCTTGGGGTTAGGCTGGGCATCGGTCAGCGGGTGGCGAGCAATTGCATTGTGCATCACTTGTTTGTACATATTATTAGTAGTAGTACTATTATCACCATTGTATTATTATTATTATTATTATTATTATTATTATTATTATTATTATTATTATTATTATTATTATTATTATTATTATTATTTTCCTGTCTTATTAAACTGTCTTTATCTCAACTCACGGGCTTCACTTTCCATTTCTCTCCCCCGTCCCAGAGAGGGAGGGGGAGGGTGAGCGAACAGCTGCGTGGTGTTTAGCTGCCGGCCAGGTTAAACCACGACAGCCTTCTTGGCGCCCAATGTGGGGCTCGAAAGGTTGAGAAAATGGCAGATCTGACCAGAGCGTGTTAAACTAAAATTGGTGTAAGTATTATTACAGAATCACAGAATTTCTAGGTTGGAAGAGACCTCAAGATCATCGAGTCCAACCTCTGACCTAACACTAACAGTCCCCACTAAACCATATCCCTAAGCTCTACATCTAAATGTCTTTTGAAGACCTCCAGGGATGGTGACTCCACCACTTCCCTGGGCAGCCTGTTCCAGTGCCTTACAACCCTTTCAGTAAAGAAGTTCTTCCTAACATCCAACCTAAAACTCCCCTGGCTCAACTTAAGCCCATCCCCCCTCGTCCTGTCACCAGGCACGTGGGAGAACAGGCCAACCCCCACCTCGCTACAGCCTCCTTCAAGGTATCTGTAGAGAGCAATAAGGTCACCCCTGAACCTCCTTTTCTCCAGGCTGAACAAGCCCAGCTCCCTCAGCCGCTCCTCGTAGGACTTGTTCTCCAGGCCCCTCACCAGCTTCGTCGCCCTTCTCTGGACTCGTTCAAGCACCTCGATGTCCTTCTTGTAGCGAGGGGCCCAAAACTGAACACAGTACTCGAGGTGCGGCCTCACCAGAGCTGAGTACAGGGGGACGATCACCTCCCTAGCCCTGCTGGTCACACTGCTTCTTGTACAAGCCAGGATGCTGTTGGCCTTCTTGGCCACCTGAGCACACTGCTGGCTCATATTCAGCTGACTATCCACCATCACTCCCGGGTCCTTCTCTGCCTGGCAGCTCTCCAACCATTCCTCTCCCAGTCTGTAGCTCTGCTTGGGGTTATTGCGCCCCAGGTGCAGGACCCGGCACTTGGCCTTGTTGAACTTCATGCAGTTGGCCTCAGCCCATCGGTGCAGCCTATCCAGATCCTCCTGCAGAGTCTTCCTACCCTCAAGCAGATCGACACACGCACCTAACTTGGTGTCATCTGCGAACTTACTGAGGGTGCACTCGATGCCCTCGTCCAGATCATCGATGAAGATATTAAAGAGGACCGGCCCCAGCACCGAGCCCTGGGGAACACCACTAGTGACTGGCCTCCAAGTGGACTTGAATCCATTTACCACAACTCTTTGGGCCCGGCTATCCAGACAGTTTCTAACCCAACGAAGCGTGCGCCAGTCCAAGCCAAGAGCAGCCAGTTTCTTGAGGAGAATGCTGTGGGAGACGGTGTCAAAAGCCTTGCTGAAGTCAAGGTAGACCACATCCACAGCCTTTCCCTCATCCACCCAGCGCGTCACTTTGTCATAGAAGGAGATCAGGTTCGTCAAGCAGGACCTGCCTTTCATAAACCCATGCTGACTGGGCCTGATCGCCTGCTTGCCCTGCAAGTGCTGCGTGATGACTCTCAGGAGGATCTGCTCCATGAGCTTCCCTGGCACTGAGGTCAAACTGACAGGCCTGTAGTTCCCCAGGTCAGTCCTCCGGCCCTTCTTGTAGATGGGCATCACGTTTGCTAGCCGCCAGTCAACTAGGACCTCCCCCGATAGCCAGGACTGCTGATAAATGATGGACAGTGGCTTGGCCAGCTCCTCTGCCAGTTCCCTCAGTACCCTCGGGTGGATCCCATCCGGACCCATCGACTTGTGCACATCCAAGTGCCGTACCAGGTCGCCAACCATTTCCTCATGGATAGTGAGGGCCACATCCTGCTCCCCATCCCCTTCCGCCAGCTCAGGGTTCTGGGTATCCACAGAACAACTGGTATTGCCACTAAAGACTGAGGCAAAGAAGGCATTAAGCACCTCCACCTTTTCCTCATCTCTTGTAACTAAGTTTCCCCCCGCATCCAGTAAAGGATGGAGATTCTCCTTAGTCCTCCTTTTTGTGTTGATGTATTTATAGAAACGTTTTTTGTTATCTTTAACGGCAGTAGCCAGATTGAGCTCCAGATGAGCTTTGGCCTTCCTAATTTTGTCCCTGCACAGCATCGCTACATCCTTAAAGTCCTCCCTAGTGGCCTGCCCTCTTTTCCAAAGATTATAAACCCTCTTTTTTCTCCTAAGATCAAGCCACAATTCTCTGTTGAGCCAGGCCAGTCTTCTTCCAAACCGGCTCGTCTTTGGGCACGTGGGGACAGACCGTTCCTGCGCCATTGAGATTTCCTTCTTGAAGAGCGCCCAGCCTTCCTGGACTCCTCTGCCCTTCAGAACCGCCTCCCAAGGGACTCCACCAACCAGTGTCCTGAGCAGCTCAAAGTCAGCCCTCCGGAAGTTCAATACAGCGGTTTTACTGGTTCCCTTCCTGGCCTCGCCAGGAAT
This sequence comes from Aythya marila, assembly GCF_965140915.1. Lineage (NCBI taxonomy): Eukaryota > Metazoa > Chordata > Aves > Anseriformes > Anatidae > Aythya > Aythya marila. Next base: position 41,755,559 of record NC_139044.1, read on the forward strand.
AGAGAACTCCACCATTTTGTGGTCACTCTGCCCAAGACAGCTCCCGACAATCACATCCTCCATCAGTCCTTCTCTGTTTGTGAAGAGAAGGTCTAGCGGGGCACCACCCCTGGTAGGCTCACTAACCAGCTGCGTCAGGAAGCTATCTTCCACGCTCTCCAGAAACCTCCTAGACTGCTTTCTCTGGGCTGTGTTGTGCTTCCAGGATATGTCAGGGAAGTTGAAGTCCCCCACGAGAACAAGCACCGACGATTTTGCAACGTCTGTCAGCTGCCTGTAGAACTCCTCATCCGTCTCCTCATCCTGGTTTGGCGGTCTATAGCAGACCCCGACCAGGACGCTAGCCTTGTTGGCCTTCCCGCCGATCCTAACCCAAAGGGACTCAACCTTGTCATTCCCAGCCTCGAGTTCCACAACATCGAAAGACTCTCTAATATAGAGAGCCACACCACCACCCCTTCTGTGCTGCCTGTCCCTTCTGAAGAGCTTATAGCCAGTCATTGCAGCACTGCAGTCATGAGATTGGTCCCACCACGTCTCCGTGATGGCAACCAAGTCGTAGCCTGCCTGCTGCACGATGGCTTCCAGCTCCTCCTGTTTGTTACCCATGCTGCGTGCATTGGTGTAGATGCACTCCAGCTGGGCCATTGCCTTATCCTCCGGCCTTGCCATTGTTCCCCCTGGCACAGCTCCAACAATCCTTGCTTCAGCCCCATCCCCCTTCCTACCTAGTTTAAAGCCCTCTCAATGAGCCCTGCCAGCTCCTGGCCCAGGATCCTTTTTCCCCTAAAAGATAGGGACCCATCTGCGGCCATCAGGCCAGGTGCTGAGCAAAGTGCCCCATGATCGAAAAACCCAAGATTTCTGCATTATTAGACCTGCTTAATAGTCACTTGTCATAATGCTGATTGCTTTAATCTCAACTCTGCTGTGCCTGTTTTCCAAATTGAGTATTATAGCACGTTATTTTCCGTATTTGCTCTCTGTCATGTTGTTTATCCTCTCCGGGCCCTGGTTTCAGATCATTGTGGTACTGTGTGTTGTAGCAATGGCTTATGAGACGATGAGATATCTGGTCATGACTCTAACTTGGTATTTGTACTCAGTAACATCGTCGACTCTGTATTTTGGAAACTATTAGCAATTATACCTATTGTTTTTTTCCATTAGAGAGTCAATCTGTGGAGGGGAAAGGGGAAGATAATTTTTCTTACTTGATTACTCTCCCTTTCTCCTTCACCACCCCTGTATCCTCCTGGATCACTCTCCCTTCCTCCTTCACCATCCTCTTACCCTCCGAGCTTGTTACAATAGCTCTCCAAGGTATTGAATATCCTTGGGATACTCAGACCAGCGTAGTCTTGTTGTTCTGCCTCCTGAATGCACTTCAGATTCTGCTTAAAGTTAAACAACTACTTAGGAAGCTCATCCGGAGATCTGCCCGGAGGCAGTATAGTTGTGGGTGGCAGGGAGTATGGGAGGATATGGGCAGGCATCTAGAGCAGTTGGCACCCCTAGTGTTTTGGAAATTCACCCCTGAACAACTGCAAAATCCTCAAAAACTGGCAGAATGCTTGAAAAAAAGGTGTCATGATTCTGGCAGTTCCAAAGTAACACAAATCATTGTAACATGCTGGGGCCTGGCTCATGCCTATCGAGCTGCCATTGATACTGCTATCAACTTAGTGACAGACCCTGCGGCCACTCCAAGCCCTGTGACAGATCCAACGGCCACTGTGACCCCTACGGTGGACTCTGCAGCCGCTCCAGTCCCAGCTCCTGCAGCCGCTCCAGTCCCAGCTCCTGCAGTCGCTCCAGCTCCTGTGGCTGGGTCAGAGAAATGAGCTGTAGCAGTGCAAGTTGACCCTGCAGAGGGTATTCCAACCCCTGTGGCAGACCCTGTAACAAGGTCAGAGAAACGAGCAGTAGCAGTGCAAGCTGCCCCTGTAGAGAAGGTGAAAAAATGGTATAGAGATTCAGGTCGTTTAGAACGCAGAGAGTCTTCTGCCAAATCTAGGTATAGAGACGACGGAGACGACGACGACGCTGGGCCATCAAGGGTTCAGGAGGAGGAAGACGAGGATGCCGAAAAATCAACAGTAACTACCCGAAGCCTAAACGAGCGTGAGTTACGAGATGTGCGAAAAGATTTTGGTCGCTGTATAGGTGAGCAGCTTGTCACCTGGCTGCTCCGATGCTGGGACTCTGGAGCCAATTGTGTGGAATTAGACGGCAGGGAAGCCAAGCGACTGGGATCCCTTGCTAGAGATGCAGGCATTGACAAAGCAATTGCAGATGGAGCACAATCTCACAGCCTCTGGAGGCGTCTCCTCTCAGCTGTGAGGGAAAGGTATCCCTTCAAGGAAGAACTTTTATGTCTACCAGGCAAGTGGACCACTATGGAGAAGGGAATCCAGTACCTGAGGGAATTAGCCGTACGGGAAGTGATTTATGAGGATCCAGACCTCAGACAAACATCCAAAGATCCAGATGAAGTCAGGTGTACACGACCCATGTGGCGGAAGTTTGTACGGAGTGCACCATCATCATATGCCAGCTCATTGGCAATAATGGCCTGGAAAGAGGATGAGGAACCCACAGTGGATGAAGTGGCTAAACAACTCCGGCAGTACGAAGAAAGTCTCTCCTCTTCCTTACAGGCCTGCGTCTCAGCTGTGGAGAAACTTTCTGAAGAGTTCCACCAACTTGAAGAGAATCTATCGTCCTCCCCACCTGAACCAACCAGTGTCCAACAACCGAAAGAGAACATTTGGGAGAAACTTTCTGAAAAGTTTCACCAACTTGAAGAGAGATTATTCTCTTCCGTACCTGTACAGAACAGTGTCTCAGCTATCAGGGGTAGGTGTTCATCCACACAAGGAAGACGATATGGTGAGTACTCACCCTGTGCCACCCTGTGGTTTTACTTACGAGACCATGGAGAGGACATGAGAAAATGGGATGGAAAATCTACCGCGACCCTAGAGGCACGGGTACGTGAGTTGCAAAAGAAAACAAACTAGAAAAAGGGATTCTCTGAAGTTTGCTGCTCCAACTTCCAGCAGAAAGTCCTTCAAACACAGAAACGAAGAAGATTCTGACCAGGATTAGGGGGGCCCTGCCTCCAGCCAGGGGGAGGAAAGGGACAATCGAGTTTATTGGACTGTGTGGATTCGATGGCCTGGCACATCAGACGCACAGAAGCATAAGGCTTTAGTAGACACCGGTGCACAATGTACTATAATGCCATCGAGCTATAAAGGACCAGAGCCCATCTGTATTTGTGGAGTGACCGGGGGATCTCAGCAGTTAACTGTATTGGAGGCTGAAGTGAGTCTGACTGGGAATGAGTGGGAAAAGCACCGCATTGTGACTGGCCCGGATGCTCCATGTATCCTTGGCATAGACTATCTCAGAAGAGGATATTGCAAGGACCCAAAAGGGTTCCGGTGGGCTTTTGGTATAGCTGCCTTAGAGACAGAGGGCATTAAACAATTATCTACCTTGCCTGGTCTCTCAGAGGACCCTTCTGTTGTGGGGTTGCTGAGGGTCGAAGAACAGCAAGTGCCAATCGCTACCACAGCTGTGCACCGGCGGCAATATCGCACTAACCGGGACTCCCTGATTCCCATCCATAAGCTAATTCGTCAATTGGAGAGCCAAGGAGTGATCAGCAAGACTCATTCACCTTTTAATAGTTCCATATGGCCAGTGCGAAAATCCAATGGTGAGTGGAGGCTAACGGTGGACTATCGTGGCCTGAACGAAGTGACGCCACCACTGAGTGCTGCAGTGCCGGACATGCTGGAACTTCAGTACGAACTTGAATCGAAGGCAGCGAAGTGGTACGCCACAATTGATATCACTAACGCATTTTTCTCCATCCCTCTAGCAGCAGAGTGCAGGCCACAATTTGCCTTCACTTGGAGGGGAGTCCAATATACTTGGAATCGGCTGCCCCAGGGGTGGAAACATAGCCCTACCATTTGCCATGGGCTGATCCAGTCTGCACTAGAGCAGGGGGAAGCTCCTGAACACCTGCAGTACATCGATGACATTATTGTGTGGGGTGACACAGCAGAGGAAGTTTTCGAGAAAGGGAAGAAAATAGTCCAAATCCTTCTTAAAGCCGGTTTTGCCATAAAACAAAATAAAGTCAAAGGACCTGCACGAGAGATCCATTTTTTAGGAATAAAATGGCAAGATGGACGTCATCAAATCCCAATGGATGTGATCAACAAAATAACAGCTATGTCTCCACCAACTAACAACAAAGAAACACAGACTTTCCTAGGTGTTGTGGGGTTTTGGAGAATGCACATCCCAAATTACAGTCTGATTGTAAACCCGCTCTACCAAGTAACCCGTAAGAAGAATGAGTTTGAATGGGGCCCTGAACAACGACAAGCCTTTGAACAAATCAAGCAGGAAATAGTCCATGCAGTAGCCCTTGGACCAGTTCGAACAGGACCAGATGTAAAGAATGTGCTCTACACTGCAGCCGGGGAGAACGGCCCCACCTGGAGCCTCTGGCAGAAAGAACCTGGGGAAACTCGAGGTCGGCTCCTGGGGTTTTGGAGCCGGGGATACAGAGGATCTGAGGCCCGCTATACTCCAACTGAAAAGGAGATACTGGCAGCATATGAAGGAGTTCGATCTGCTTCGGAGGTGGTCGGTACTGAAGCGCAGCTCCTCCTGGCACCCCGATTGCTGGTACTAGGCTGGATGTTCAAGGGAAGGGTCTCTTCTACGCATCATGCAACTGATGCTACATGGAGCAAGTGGGTTGCACTGATTACTCAGCGGGCTCGAATAGGAAACCCCAGTCGCCCAGGAATATTGGAAGTGATTATGGACTGGCCAGAAGGTAAATACTTTGGGATATCATCAGAGGAGGAGGTGGGTCGTGCTGAAGAAGCCCCACTGTACAACCAGTTACCAGAGAATGAAAAGAAATATGCCCTGTTCACTGATGGATCCTGTCATATTGTGGGGAAGCATCGGAGATGGAAGGCTGCTGTATGGAGTCCTATGCGACGAGTTGCAGAAGCTGCTGAGGGAGAAGGTGAATCGAGTCAGTTTGCAGAAGTGAAGGCCATTCAGCTGGCTTTAGACATTGCTGAACGAGAAAAATGGCCAGTCCTCTATCTCTACACCGATTCATGGATGGTAGCAAATGCTCTGTGGGGATGGTTACAGCAATGGAAGCAAAACAACTGGCAGCATAGGGACAAACCCATCTGGGCTGCTGCATTGTGGCGAGATATCGCTGCTCGGGTAGAGAACCTGGCTGTGAAAGTACGCCACGTAGATGTTCATGTGCCCAAGAATCGGGCTACTGAAGAACATCAAAACAACCAGCAGGTGGATCAGGCTGCTAAGATTAAAGTAGCTCAGGTGGACCTGGATTGGCAGCATAAAGGTGAATTATTTATAGCCCGATGGGCCCATGACACCTCAGGCCATCAAGGTAGAGATGCAACATACAGATGGGCTCGTGATCGAGGGGTGGACCTGACCATGGACGCTGTAGCACAGGTTATTCATGATTGTGAAACATGCTGCAGTCAAGCAAGCCAAACGGTCAAAGCCTCTTTGGTATGGAGGACGATGGCTGAAATATAAATATGGAGAGGCCTGGCAGATTTATTACACCACACTCCCTCAAACTCGCAATGGCAAGCGCCACGTACTTACAATGGTGGAAGCAACCACCGGATGGCTGGAAACATATCCTGTGCCTCATGCCACCGCCCGGAACACTATCCTGGGCCTTGAAAAGCAAGTCCTATGGTGACATGGCACCCCAGAAAGAATAGAGTCAGACAATGGGACTCATTTCCGAAACAACCTTATAGACACTTGGGCCAAAGAGCATGGTATTGAGTGGGTGTATCATATCCACTATCATGCACCAGCCTCTGGGAAAGTTGAACGATACAATGGACTGTTAAAGACTACATTGAAAGCAATGGGCGCTGGGACATTCAAAAATTGGGATACGCATTTGGAAAAGGCCACCTGGTTAGTCAATACTAGGGGATCTGCCAACCAAGCTGGACCTGCCCAATCAAACCTGTTACGTACTGTAGATGGGGATAAAGTTCCTGTAGTGCATGTAAGAAATATGCTGGGTAAAACAGTCTGGGCTACTCCTGCCTCAGGAAAGGCAAACCTATTCGTTGAATTGTTTTCGCTCAGGGACCTGGATACACTTGGTGGGTGATGCAAAAGAACAGAGAGGTCCGGTGTGTAACTCAAGAAGATTTAATACTGGGTGAGAATAGCCCATGAACTGAATTGTACAATGTTAATTACTATATAATACTGTATGTTATCACTACCATGACTACTATAGATGACTAATTAGAATGTATGGAAAAGAGTGTAACCTGAGCATGACATAAATGGTATGGAATAAGGGGTGGATAGATGTCCTGGTTTCAGTTAGAACAGAATTAATTTTCTTCCTAGTAGCTGGTGGAATGCTCTGTTTTGGCTTAGGATGAGAAGAGTGCTGATAACACCCCGATGTTTTAATTGTTGCAGAGCAGTGCTTATACCAAGCCAAGGACATCCCAGCCTTTCGCTCTGTCCTGCCAACAGGCAGGCTGGGGGTGCAGTAAGAGCTGGGAGGGGACAGACCCAGGACAGGTGACCCAAACTAGCCAAAGGGGTATTCCATACCATCTGACGTCATGCTAAACAATATATAGGGGTGGCTAGCCGGGGGAGGGGGCCGGACTGCTCGGGGTTAGGCTGGGCATCGGTCAGCGGGTGGCGAGCAATTGTATTGTGCATCACTTGTTTGTACATATTATTATTAGTAGTACTATTATCACCATTGTATTATTATTATTATTATTATTATTATTATTATTATTATTATTATTATTATTATTATTATTATTATTATTATTATTATTATTATTATTATTATTATTTTCCTGTCTTATTAAACTGTCTTTATCTCAACTCACGGGCTTCACTTTCCATTTCTCTCCCCCGTCCCAGAGAGGGAGGGGGAGGGTGAGTGAACGGCTGCATGGTGTTTAGCTGCCGGCCGGGTTAAAACACGACATCCTGTCACTAGTTATCTGTGAGAAGAGGCCGGCCCCCAGCTCCTCACACCTTCCTTTCAGGCAGTTGCAGAGAGCAATGAGGTCTGCCCTGAGCCTCCTCTTCACACTAAACAAGCCCAGTTCCCTCAGCCGCTCCTCACAGGACTTGTGCTCCAGGCCCTTTGCCAGCTCCGTACCCCTTCTCTGGACATGCTCCAGGGCCTCCATGTCCTTCTTGTACTGAGGGGCCCAAAGCTGAACACAGCACTCGAGGTGCGGCCTCACTAGAGCAGAGCACAGGGGGACGATCACCTCCCTGGTCCTGCTGGCTACACCGTTCCTGATACAGGCCAGGCATGCTGGATGTCTTTCTGGCTACCTGGGCTCACTGCCAGCTCATGTTCAGATGAGCATCGACCCTCCCCGATCCCTTTCCTCTGCTCAGCTTTCGAGTCACTCTGTCCCAAGCCTGTAGCGCTGCATGGGGTTGTTGTGGCCAAAGCAGAGAACCCGGCCCTTAGCCATGTTGAACCTCATCCCCTTGGCCTCTGCCATTGATCCAAACTTTCCAGGTCCCTATGCAGAGCCTCCAAATGTACAGTGTTGTGAAGTAGGAGTGGAGTTAGTCTGGAATTAGTCCCCAGGGCCATGACTCTCGGGGTCCTGGGCAATCACCAGCCACTGCCACCTCCCAGGGCCATGGGCACCCCCAGGAAACCTCAGTAGGACACAGGCACCCTGCCAGGATGTGGTCTCTCCTCCTGGGGCATGGGCGCCTGGGCGGCACCTCACAGCTCTTCTCTCCCGGCCCAGCTCCCTCATTCCTCTGCAGGTGTGTTCTCTACAACCCACACCCAGCAGCCCTCACTTGCCCCACTGCCTCCCATGTGGCTGCTGCCCCAAGCCCCTTGGTACCAAAAGGACACACACAGGTTGTGTAGGGATGATCTTTATTGAGCTGGGAGAAGTGGTCTGCTACCAACAGAAATTTTCCAGAGTCTCCCAGCCAGCTCTGCTGCACACGCGTGCTCCTGCTGTCCTCTGTGGAGCAACAAAGCAGAGCCACGTCCTTTGGGATGCCAGCGGCACCTCAGGGAGGATGGAAAAGGAGACTTCTCCTCAGAGGTCCTCATGAGATGAATGGCGAGTCCCCGCTGGCTGTTGTTCTGGCTGGGCGTGGGCAGCCCAGCAGGGGACAGCTGGCATTGTCGGTGGTGCCCACGCAGGGAGGAGGTGTTCAGGGCGATGTTGGCATCCAGTTGTCAGGGGAGATGCCTTCAGCGCAGCGAGAGCCTTCGGAGGGCTGAGGTGTGTCCTGCCTCACCGGCTCGCTGTCAATCTGAAGAGAATTGACTGTCAGGTGGCTGAAAATGCTGTGCCACAATTATTAGCCAGGCACTTCCTTCCACCTGCCTCTTTTCCCAGTGCGATGCCTACCCTCTCACGGGCCTGAAGGTCCTAAGCCCAAGGGCTGCCCCAGCAGGTCATGGGCATTCCCTGGCCACTGCCATCTTACAGGGCCGTGGGTGGTGGCTGGGCCACGCGCCCCTTTCCCTGGGTCATGGGCTCCTCCTATGGGGCAACCCCCAGCCATGGGTCCCGAGCTCCTCTCCCCCCTTCTCCTGGAGCATCAGCCTCCCCAAACCCATGGCCAGCAGCACTCACTCGCCGCGCTGCCTTTCCTGTCACCGGTACACGGGATGCACGCTCTAGATGAATTTGCGGAGGGGACACACGGGGGCTGTTCTTCTCCCGTGCTTGTTTTGTGCCTTCTTCCTCTGACGTGGCAGCCCAAGCTGTTGCAGGCGGAGCTGGTAGAGGCGCTTCAGGCATCTCACCATGATGGCAGCGTTGGCCTCCATCCGGCAGAGCAAAGCGCCATCATCCAGAGCGTCCTTTCCCCGGCGGTCTGTCCAAAAGGAAGCTGAGGCCCGCCGGCCCGTGCCCTGGAAGCAACAAGAGAAGTGGCACAGTGAAGGGCAGGGACGAGGGCTCACGAGGTGGCGAATTGTCCTGCTGGGCTCGGCTTCCTCTGGAGCTTCCAGCCTCGTAGGACTGCTCCGGGCAGCCGTGGGGGCTCGCCACAGGCTGGCCCTTTCCTGCACGCGGCGTCTCCAGCACTCACCTGTCTGAGGCGTCTCTTTACTCTTCTCCAGAGGCTGTGGGCAAGCAGCCCCACGCCAAGGAAGCAGATGGTGTCCCAGTGAGTGCACAGCAGCCAGAGCCTCCTGCCCAGGGCAAGGTGTTCCCAGAAGTGGAGCAGGGGGTAGGGCAGGTCGGAGGGCTGGCGCTCGGTGCCGACGGGACGTAGCTTTGGGCCCTCTGAAGGGTCCACGGAGTTCAGCCTGAGCCGGATCCAGCTGGGGCAGCTGGAAAGGCCGAGGCTGCAGGGCCAGTTGGAGACCTGGTGCTTGGCGCCTAGGCTCCGGCTGACCCTGACCCTTTCCCAGCAGTGGTGGCCGCAGAGGCCAAGGCCACATGCCTGGAACACAGCCACGGCCAGAGCCGTGACCAGGAGGAGAGCCAGGATGAACTTCATGCTGCTCTCTCCTGATGAACACAAATCGACACTGGGATGGCTGTCACGCTGAGCAGAGCTCCAGCAGTGACCACCAGCGCTAGCAGCAGAGACCAACAGCACTAGCGGCAGTGACTACCAGCACTAGTAGCAGTGACCAACAGCACTAGAGGCAGTGACCAACAGCACCAGTGGCAATCACCAGCAGCACTAGCGGCAGTGACCAACAGCACTAGCAGCGGTGCCCAGCCGCAGCCTGCTTTTATACCCAGCCCTGTCTGAGGTCACAGGGCCTGTCACCTGGAGACGGGCAGGCAACAAAGGCCATGGTGAGGCTGGGGAGGACGCGGGCAGCTGGGCTTCGAAGCCTGCTGCTGCCACTGCAGTCTGCAGAGGGGGTCTGTCTGACCAGCAGGGCGGTGGGCCTGAGCCCCCTGTGTTTGGGACTGTGCCCTGGATTTCTCAGTGAGAGGGAGCCGTGGGCAGAGCCACATCCAAGCTGGGCAGCCGTGGCACGGTTCTCCTCAAAACCCTCTTGGGGGCAGAGCAGAAGCCCCTATCAAGAAGAAAGCCCCAAAATGGCTGTTGGTTGAATAAAATTGTAGAATCATTAAAGTTGGAAAACGTCTCCAAGATGATCTGCTCCAACCACCCCCCTACTACCATTGTCACCCACTAAACCGTGTCCCTAAGCACCACGTCCAACCTTTCCTTAAAACCCCCCAGAGGGTTCGTGACGCCACCACCTCCCTGGGCAACCCGTCCCAGTGCCTGACTGCTCTTTCTGAGAAGAAATGTCTCCTCACTTCAACCTGAACCTCCCCTGGCACAACTTGAGGCCATTCCCTCTAGTCCTGTCACTAGTTACCTGTGAGAAGAGGCCGGCCCCCAGCTCCTCACACCTTCCTTTCAGGCAGTTGCAGAGAGCAATGAGGTCTGCCCTGAGCCTCTTCTTCTCCAGACTGAACACCCCCAGTTCCCTCAGTCGCTCCGCACAGGACATGTGATCCAGGCCCTTCACCAGCTTCGTAGCCCTTCTCTGGACTTTTTTGGGTGTGTCTTTTCACCAAGGTGTCGGGCCCACATGTCCCACGCTGCCAGGCACTTGTGAAGGGGTGCAGCTGCCAAGGCCCCAATGGTGCTTTCCCCGCCAAAAGCACAAGTAACTCAGCCCCTTAGGATGTGCAGGGTCTTGCATGCGGCAGAGGAGTGCTGCTGGAGGCAGGGAGTGACTAAGTTTATTTCTGCTTGTCTGCGGCATTTCCCTGCCCCCCATAAATAAAGTGTCCTAAACTGATGGTGTTCAGTTACAGCCATAGTATGCCCTCACCATTCACAGCTGGAGTGTGCCTGAAAGAAAGACTGATCCTCTCTCCCTTTCTTCTTTTTATTCCCTCTTTTTTTTTTTTTTTTTTTTTTTTTTTTTTTTTTTTTTTTTTTTTTTCCCATTTCCTTCCTCTGCCAAATCACAATCTCTTTTCAGAAAAGTAGAAACCAGAGAGAAATGAATAAAGAACTCTTCATTGTTGGCCAATTCCCTCTATCATTATTATTTAAAGGATGCCTTTCATAAGCTGTTCTGAGAAGACAGTTAAGGAACGGACCTCTGTATTGTGGCCAGGGCTTCAGAAGTAAATAATTAAGTTCTTCTGTTTTCCTCCATTGCCTTTATGCTGAGCATGTGAGTCTAAGGACTAAGGTCCTCTGCCATCAACGCTGCTAGTGTTCGGGTATTCTCATTGTACTGACGTTGCAGCAGATGAAACAAATAGCCAGTCCATTCCCATGCCACGTTCATCTCCTGTCATCAGTTGTCTGTTTTTCCTTCTGTTTCCTTTTCTGCAAGACTTTTCCCATCCCAGGAGGGCTTGACAATTTAGTTGTCATTCTCTGAAAAGGCAGAATGACAAAAGACCCCCGATATGCTGAGGGCAACAAACATATTTAGCAGTGGTCAAACAGCTCCTCTTAAGGTCCCCAGGGAAGATGCTGCATTGGTGTTTTGCCAATTTTACAGAGGGGCACACTGAGATTATGAAGCTTAGTCCATGATTTTTAAACTCTTTATTTTGAAACTTTCAGCCTGAGCAGATGAGAGATGCAGCTTTGTGTGGTAACTGTGACTGAAATTAGGGGCTAAATTCTGTAGGAACCGTGGCTGTATTTTAAGTTGCTGAGCCTCTGCACTCCCAAGAGTTTCATGTGAAACTGAAACTTTCAGTTTCATGCATGTCCCTGAAAATCAGCCTTATTCCTGTATTTTATTCTGTACATGCAATATAAATAAAAATTACGGAATACTTGTGAAAACTGTAGGTGTGAATAAGCTGTGGAAGGTCAGTCAGCGAGTTAGTAATAGAACAAGTATTCAAATAGAAGGGGGTGTGTATTTTAAGTTTGTTCCCTTTGCTGTGTATTATTCACTCAGTCGTCTGAGCACATTTCTCTTCAAAATAAACAGAAAACAACATTTTGTTGTTGAGGTGCGACTCAGAAAAAAAAGGCAAAAATCATTTTTCCAATAATCCCGGTGTTTGGTATCCTCCTTTGTAAGGAGACTTGAGATAACACATTTTTAGACTGCATGTCACAGAGGAGCTGTTTAGGAGCTAGGCATGCCTGAGACGGGCAGGGTTATGGTAAGTTTCATTACCTGCTAGTGCCCCAAAGACTGCAGGTAGCTGTTAAGATCTACCTTAGTCACATTCCATAAACTTTCTTTGAATAGCTCTGTTTCTTTTCACTGCAATCTCTCAGACTAGACATCAATTTGTCTGTTTGTTTGTTTTATTTTTTTTGTTTGTTTGTTTTTAAATGACTTTAAGACTGAGAATTTTTGCTGAGTCGGTGAAGTCTTCCAGTGACCTTATTTGTTTGTTTGAAGCACTAGCATCTCATCTCAAAAAATTCCAGCCCAGACAATTGGTATCATTAGCAGCAGCTCAGCAACTTTGGTTCAAATCTTTTGAATGCTCTGAAATGTCTCCCTTTTGCCATTAACTTTTGTAAGATTTCAGATTTATTATCTCTCTGCACAAAGAGATCTTGCTATACAGTTGTATATCTGTTTGTGGATGAAGAAGTCTGGCCATTTAAAACAAAACAAAGCAAAAAGATCTTGAGAAAGCATGGATTATGCTGAATCTGCAATGACATTACCTGTTCTGATGTCGTTTCTAAAGACTGCATTTTTTACAGATCAAATGCAGGAGTGAGGAGCTGGCTATAAGATGCTGGCTATAAAATAGTTCTGCTCTGTGCAGAACCTGCAGGGCGATGCTAGGAATTCGTGCAAATATTTCCAAGCCTGGTGGCACTCTGATTCAGAAGGGGGTCAGACAGTCTGCTGGAATATTCAGCTGCGATGTAACAGCAGTTCTTAAAATACTCCAGCTTAAAATACCACCCAGAGAAGACTTATTCAGTCTTTTCTCAGTTGTCTCTGTTGAGTCAGCCACTTGTCAAAGGGTAATAAACAGGAAGAAATTCAGGAGTAAGAATGGCAGCTTTTGATAACTCCTAGTTTTCACTCAGAAAACTATGAAAAATGAAGAGTTATAAAATACATGAGCAAAGCACTTTTTTTTTTTCAAAAATATTTGTGATTTCTCTCTTGAAGAGTCTAGAAAAGGTTTCCAAAAGGAATAAAGTCAAATGGGAATATTAAATCTATTCCAAAATTGCTGTTTGTATCTGCTTCCATATCTTTTGCACCGTTTGCAGGGATCTTTGCTATTTCCTGCATCCAAATTCTACTTCATGCTCCTTAATTTTGTGCTGACCCAGTTCTGATGTTGTGTGGCACAGTCTAGGAACAGCTCTAATGGTATTTAGCACAGGTTTCTTGCGAAATTTCATTGAAATGAAGGATACTGGGGCCTGTTTCCAGTTCTTGGGGTGTACTCTCCTGTCCACAAAATGCCCCTCAAGTAGGGTGGTCAGAAAAGCTGGTACAAAGCCCCTTCAGATGTACAGCTCCAAAACATCTCCCCTCTTAAATTGCTACCCTAAAGATGCTTGCCAACTGCTCTTGCTTCAGAGTGATAGCTCTCGCATTTATTTTTGTTCTCGACCATATTTAACAGCCTTTGGGAAGTGTTAAAATAAACATTATTGGCCTGGTCCTGTGGCCCTTCTCCATTTGGCAAACACCAGCCCGTTTCCCATCCCTTCAAAGATTTCATTGCTGTCCTTCACGTTTTACTTTCCCAGAGTGGTGAGAGTTCAGGCTCACGGCTTCGTTCCTTTTGCAGAGTCAGCAGGGGAGGCACACAGGATTGTTTTCTCATTACGTCGGGGTGTGGGGAATGGCTGGCCTGTAAGGCATGTGTGAATCTGTGGCTTTCGCAGCCAGCTTGGAAATGCAACCCACACCAACTCGCCTTCTGATTCCAATTTTCTTCCCAATTAATGGGACTGTGGCAAAACAGAGCTTCTCCTTCTGTAGCGAGCAGTCCTCTTTCTGGGATCTGGGGAAGCTCAGCCCAAGCAGATACTTGGAGGAAACATGGGAAAATCTGGCAAGTCATTCCTGAGGCAGAATGACGCGGAGAGAGCGAGCCAAGAGGAAGCAGGATGTCACAAATACAGGAGCCCAGACAAGTGTATGGAACATGACAGTGCGACATATCCATAAGGGTCATGTCTGCGGGGACTTCCTTTATTTAAACAAAGTGCTTATTAAAGCCAGTAGACGTTTGCTGAAAATAAAAGAACAGTGAAAGGTCAACCTTAGGATTCAGCCCATTGAATATTCCTTGCGTAATGCCCAGCAAAGTGGATTTCCTTAAATAACTGTGTGCCTTCAGCACATGGAGGCTTTACCATCCAGCTTTCCATTTATTTAATATAAAACATCCTGAACTCGCTTGGTATTAATGAAATCCCCCCTGGGTTCACAAGCCATCATTCAGCATTAATTAGTGCCTCGCTGTTTACATTGCGATGCTCCCCATCCAACAGCTGGGAAGCTCTTGGAAAGTTCACAAAGGGATCCGTTTATTTTGCTTGGCTTCATGGTCGCAGCCCGTACCTGCCACGCACATACGCACCGAATGACGGAGGGATTCCAGGTGCTCAGTCATCCAGGGAGGGCTGCTTAATCGTGACAAAAGGCGTGCGCATTTTTTTGTGACGCAGGGCAAATCTGCACCAAAAGTTTTCTTCTGGGTGTAGGGGTCCTTACAATTCCCGTTGTAGTTGTATAGGACAGGTCCTCAGCCCCTCTTGGGGCTAGCAGCAGGCCATGTTTTGTAGGCAATGAGTTTTCAGACTCACCCTCTCCTAAGAAGCTGCATTCACAGCGTTCCTCCAGCTTAAGCTGGGAACCACTAGGGGCAACTTGCAGTACAGATATCTGACAGAGCCCCTGACAGTGAAAGCTCTCGTGAGCCTCACGATGGTTTCTAAAGTCAATTCAACAGTTAGATGAGATTTCATTAAAATAAAAAATTGGAAGTGTCTGCAAATATTTGAGTAGGAAACAGTTAGTACTGCATGCATTGTACCATCATGCTGATGACACTCATTGTTTAATCTGCCATAATTACCATTGTAAACTATGTTTTTGCAAGGGTTTACAGTACAGCTGTTTTGTTCGCTGCACATTCTCAACCTCTGAGCTGTTTCTCTTTTCCCTTTAAAATCAAATTAAAATCAATTTGACTGCGCCGGGAGCTCTCCTTCAGAGACAGCAAAAGAAAAAGAGCCAAGGATGTTGTTACAGCTGAGCTGCAGAGCTGGACTAGATCCTCCGCGCTGGTTGGGCTTGAGGCTGAGCGATACCCGAGTGCCTGTGCCTGGCAGGAAGGGGGCAGGAATATTCCTTCACATGTAGTGAACGGGAGGCACGGAGCTGCTTGCGGAGGTGGTAAAAAGAGGAACCACGTATTCCTGTGTTTTTCACAGCCCTCTTTGTTTTCCAGGGAGACATGGTGGCAATCCCATGGTTTAGCGAGGTGGGAAGCTGTGCGAGAGATGGCTCTTTAATGAACATTATCCCTGGCTTGCCTGGCAGCTACAGGTTTCCTTGGGAAGATCTGATTTCTCTGTGCCTGGTTCCTCGTATAAAACTCAACCAGTGTTTCTGAGATGCTGGGTGGGTCAGTACCCCCTGAAGGGCAGGGCTTTCTGGGACGCACCGAGCACACAGCATCCCTGCCAGGCTCACAGCTCTCTGCCCCGGGGAGCAACAGTGAGCGGATGGCTTTGCTCACTCCCAAAACAGAGTGCTGCAGCCCCGTGGTGAGGCCGCCAGCCCTCCACAGAAGGGAGCAACTCGTTATTGAGGGACCCGACCCACTCCTTCACATGCTTTAGGAGCGGGCGCTGTGGCACACGGGGAGAGGCTCAGGGAGGTCGGCACATCCACGCAGCTCGCTGCATTGCCATGCAGGGCTCTGAGGCTCCAAAAACGTGGCAGCCTGCCTGAGCTAATTACCTCCCCACCTCTGGAGAGGGCTAGCCCAGGCACGGCTCGTGCTGACACAGCTGTCCTGCTGCCGGTTCCTTGGCTGGCTCCGACTGGGGGATCCCAGGGCTGGGCTCCTTCGCAGAGCGTGGCTGTGCTGCTAGGAACTTTTCGCAGATAGCAGCAGCGCTGGGAAAGTTTTTATTGCACTGCTGTGCAAATAGGCCTGTGGGCCATAGCTGGGGAGGAGAAGAGGCTCGTTTCTTCCGTGCTATGCTGTGTATCTGCGTGGGCAGAAAGACAGAGTGCTGCCTGTTTCGAGCCTCCTGACACAAGGTCAGATTAAGGCTACGCCAGCACAGAGCCCTGGGCGGCTGAACTCGCCCCTTGCCTAACTCCACTGGCTTTCTGAGCCAGTTCAGGGATGTCTGTGGCCCAGTGAGGTCGGTTACAGCAGCCGTGATTGCCCTGGCACATGATTTCCTGGCTTTGCTGGTGTGTATTTTAAGCCTATTGCTATTTCTGTGCAGTTTCGTGCATTTCCTATTTGAACCGTTCCTGTCGGAAGCAGGCATTGTTTGGGAAGACATGGCATTAATTACTCTGTGAATTATTTGTTGTGTGGGTGCCGTGGAAGAAATAGATGGGAACTATTCCAAATGGTCTTTAATGAGTTCAGTCATCCAGGATCCTGATTTCCATCTCATAAATAATAAACTGTCCTCAATATGCTAATTCAAATTTGCTTTTAAATTGGTTATTTTAATTTTGCAGGGGAAATAATCAAGAAGAAAAAGTTCTGTAAGATGCAAGCCTGCCCTGTCTGTGTGGCAGGGCACTCGGAGGTTGCAGTACCTCACCCTGTTCCCGTCACTCAGTCCTGAGACAGTGAGCGTACGACCAGCCTGGTAATGGTTTCTCGTCCTGAAATTCAAAACATAAGGAATGAACACATATATGAAACCTCAGCTCCGTAAGGGGAGGGTCCTTAATATAACCTTACACGGCGAGCTATTTGCCACCTCCTTTTGATGGGATCTCCAGCCTCAATTTCCGCTCCTGATCATTTGCTGTTTGGGGCCAGGGAGGCCAGAAGAGCTGCTCCGACAACAGACCTAGCCTCTGGCAAGGTAATAGTGTGTGCTCAGCACCAGCACATCTGCTTCATCAAATGCAGCAGCAATGCTCTCTTAGACGAGTCTCACCCGGTTTTGCAGGAGCGGGTGAGGATTGCTAAAGAAGCCTTAGATGTGCTTGTACGTGCCAGTAACTGGACTAACGATTTACCACTCTGCTAACCATAAACAGCAATATTTCTGCTCCACGCGGGTGGATCATTGCACTCAAGGAGGTTGGTACCCATGTAACTGTTAGACGTGAGGTTAATCTGTTCTGAAAACCCCCTTTTCCTTTGGTTGTTGGTTCTCAGCCTTTTCTCTTCAGTACACACATATCCTCGTTTTACATGAGCCTGTCTGTAAGTCCAGGCTAAACAATAGCACGTAGCACAGTGCTGCAGAAACACTGAAAGAAAAGGAGGTTTGTATTTCGGACGTATATTAGCTGCTCACACATCATTCAGATTTGTTAAGATCCGCTAACAGATAAATAGAGGGGAATAGAAGGTTTGGGTGGTCCTGCAGGCACGTCTGAATGGAAACACAGTTGTAGAAATTTGATTTCAAGAGACAAACCAGTGAAAAAAAAAATAAAAAATCCAAACAGGTTACTCTATTTCCTGCCCTGGAAGGAATGGCAGCTTTTTGAAAACATTAATATCCTCAGTCAGGCATTGCAAATATTAGTTCTCAGTTCCTTCAAGGGATAAAAAGAGATAAAAATAGAAGCCACTCTGAAACCTCCCAGAGGCTGACAAATGCATTCATTCATTTCTTTATAATGACATCTTTCATGAAGGCTTTAACACTGGAAATTCTCCGAGGAGGATTCCTTCCCCCCAATACTTCTCACTTCTCCTGAAAGCTATCTGTATCATTGTGAGCAGGCAGGGGGTAAAATACTTTCGGAAAACTCAGCTGTGCTTTTGTAGGCTGACAGGAAAAAGGCTCCTTCTCCTGGTGCAACAAGAATTTGGGCATTGCAACTGGAAAGGTGTGGGAGTCGTAGGGGACAGCTGTAGTGGGACAGCCCGCGTGGGCGTGGGATGGCCGTGCATGGTTCTCAGCAAGGGGTAAGCAGAGTGCAAGCCTCACGTCTCAAGTCTGTGTGTGAGGAACACGAGGAGCCTCTTTTTGTCTGTTGATTGTACAGGAAACCAAGGTTGCTTAGTGGGCTTGGCTGAAGGTCTAAAATTGAGTGGGATAATCTTGATTTCTGTGCTTCAGTCTTTGGCAGACAAACGGAGAGGTCAGTTGCTGGATTTTTTGTACACAAATTTTAAGAGTCTTCTTCTCAACCAGCAGAATAAAGCAAAGCCCAGCACATTGCTGACATGGTCACTGGGAGTTAAAGCTGAAGCCTGATTTGGGATCGTTACAGCAGGTGGAACTCATCTGACCAACTGCAGGATGAAAATCAAGATGAACTGGACCCCAAAAGACTCCCTTCCACTCCTCACATGGTGAACGAACCTGGGGCCAGTAGCTCAGTGGTAGTCACATACATCTAGAGCTACAGGGGGTCAGCCACACAGCTGAGCTGAAGCTGCAGGACCGAGGGGCACCACCCAAGTCATGGCAGCGCTATGGGAGGCAGAGAGGCGTGCTGCAGGCATGCAGTCCGGTCCGCCGTAGACCATCTCACCCCAGGATGCTGCACGTTTCCAAGCTTTTCACAGCAATCTGTGCTAAAAGACCAAATGCCTCAACAGTTGTGCCACCGGAGAAGGATTGCAGAGCTCAAGGGCATTTCCAGGTCCTTCCAACTATCAGATTTGCTGGGTAACATCTGCAGATGCTTCCAGGCTTCCAGACCATGCGCAGTGCTGCAGAGGAAGAGACACGAAAAGCAGCAGTCTCTGATGGGCTGGTCTGGAGGAGAATTGCTTCCTGATTCCAGATCTGCTGGTTAGCTCAACCCTGAGCATGCAAACAAGAGCAGACAGCCGATACCTCAGGGAGCACTGATGAACCTCAGTGACCGTGTTTACACCCCTAACTGCCCCTACGTCAAGTAAAATACTGTGAAAAAAAGATTAAGGGGTAGGGAAAAAGTATATTGCCCAAGAAAAACATCAGCCCTGGGAGTATTACCTCAATTGTTCAGCTGTGCTGGTCTAATTCTGTAATTTCCCATGTACAAAACCAAGTACTCCAGTGGGGGATTATTTCTTTCTTTTGTAAACAAAAGCTCTGCTTTATAATGTACTGCTGCTTGGCACGGTCTCTGGTTGTGTAAAAGGCAGATCTTTAAACAATGTGCTGTGATCTTATCTGATCTGCAAGCTGGAGGATATATCATCGATATAATTTGTGGCAGGGCATTTGCATAGATGTGGTGAGCTTTGCTGCAAACTGCACTGAAATCACACGGGCAAAAAAAGAGACAGTATTAGCTTGAATAAGTGAGGCTGTCAGTTTAACAGCTCAGTGCGTGCATGCTCCCTTCAGAACAGGCAAGCACGGAGCTTGCAGGTATTTGAAGCCAGCTGAAGGGAGCTTGCTGATCATGGTCTTTGGCCATGAACACATCGGATCACACAGGGCACCAGCAATTACACAGAGAGCTTCAGCTGTTGCCAACAGGTTTGCTCGTGGCGGGGTGACTCCATCGCTGGTTTCTGGGGGGCTCCTCTGTGCCCCAGGGAGGGAGCTGCTGGGCTGGGGGCGTCAGTAGGCGAGCAGTGGCATTCTGCCCTCCCAAACAAAACGAATCCATTCCTCTGCTGGTGTTCTCCAAAAAAAGCTGCAAATGAATGGACGTTGCCAGCACTGCTCAGGAGACCAAACTACATTATTAGAGTAGACCCTTCTGCCAAAATATCTGTGTCACTGCGAGGTACTCCTCCTGGGTCGGGGTCGAGATGCATATCAGTATAATTTAGGAAAAAAGTGCAGCTAGAGATGTCAGTGAGTCTACTTGTACCGTGGATAAAAACATACTGTAGTTGTACAGCAGTAACTCTGGCCACTTTCACATATTCTTTGTGTGCTTGAAGAAAATAAACTGTGCTGTAGTGCACAGAAGAAAGGGCTTCTCTTCCTCAACAGTACTTAGAACTGTAACCCAGCAAGAATACTCGGGAAGCTGGAAACATCCGCTTTGCCCAGACAACTGAAAACTTTCCTTTCTATCATGCCAGGGGTTGCACCTTCTGGAGCCCTGATGCTGTAATGGGGTGCGTGAAGGCTGGAGATAATGTAGAGCTCCAGACCTGCAGCTGGAGCTTCCCTGGTGTCAGAAGTGTTGGTGTTGGTTATGCTCTATGTCTCGCTGCTTTGTAAGTTGCAGAAGATTTCCATTTCTGCTATAACACCCTGTAAAAAAGAAAGGAGAAAAAAAAAAAAAAAAAAAAAGCACTGAAATCACTTGTTAAAATTCCTTTTGGCCTCTCTTTTTTTCTTTTATTTCCCCTATATTAGTTAGGAATGGTCGAGGTGGATTGGGCTTTGGACCTTTTGATTGATTTGGGGCCTTTTTGGCAAGGGCAAAGCATTAATCACACCCCAAATTCTGCCTGCTGGCTGTTGGAGTGCCTCCCTGTGCTGGTGTACAGGCCTGTCAGAGCTGGGGAAGCTGTGCACACATGTGGGCATCGGGTGTACGGGCTGTCTTGCAGGGATGGAGAGCTGCTGAGAGATCAAAGAGTAACAAGCAACAAGGTTCTGCCAGATGCAAAAAGCAAATGAGCAGAAGGAAAACAAAACCGACTCATTTTTGCTGACATTTTCTCTGCATCGTCTTTGGACAAATGCAATATTTGAGTTAACCATGTTGTCCTTTCTTCCTATCCTTGAGTTCATTTGTGTCTTTGCATTTATTAATATTTTTTGTCCCATTATCGGCTTCCAGGGGCAGTAGACCAATCCTGGTTTCTGCTCAAAGCTGTAAGTCTCTTCCTGCCAATTTTGCATAGACAGAACTCCAAGCTGGACAAGTGAGTTTATTTTCCTCCCTAAAAATTCAGAATGTCCTTGCCTGCTCCTGGGGTCCTCCACTGGCTGCTGTTTTGGTTAAATTCAGTCTTTGCCTGGTGAGGGAGATCAGGCTTCTTCCTTTGAGAGCTTGCTCCTGACCTGAATGACAAAGAAACTGAAGCAGGGACGGGGTGAGGCTGGGGAAGGTTTGCTCACTAACGCAGCATTTTGGAGGCCTTCGCTGCCTTGCTCCCAAGTCTTTTGGTTCTGCCAAGTTTCTTGGTGAGAGCCGCAGGAGTAACAATAGAAAAGTAGGTCAGAAGTAGATCTTGTAAATCCACTCAAAGGGCCAAGAGCACAATTTGTGCAGAAAAAGGAAGAAAAGAGAGGAAGGAAAAAAAGAAATAGTAAGATTTTGGGGTGAGGTAGGGGTTCACGTGTGAACCATGGTGGGTAATTATGCACCTGCTTACAGATTGCTTTCTTACAGGGTCTGAAAAGGACTTCAGTTTCTTCAACAGGGCTTTCATTTGTGCTTCAGAATCTCTTATTGTGCAGTTGCCCTGCTAGCAGTAGGACCTGCCTGCCTGCCTGCCTGCCTGAAGGGGTTTTGCCTGTGCCCTGGGTGAGCAATGTGCTGGCCTCCTGTATACACATTTGAAGTGTGTAGCTGCACCCCTACTGAGACCCAGGGAAAAGCAACGGCAGAAAAACAAGAGCTTTGGCAAGACGGACGGCTTCCTTTGAAATGTGGTGGGCATGTGGTTTCTTTAAAGGGAAGAAAATCAATGGAAGGAATTTTTAGGTTGGAAAAAACACCGTCCCCGGTGTTGTCTTTGGGAGTGAGCTTTCAAAACACCTCCCGGTTTGGGCAACACGCTCTGCTTATCCAACACGCACGCAGTATGCACCTCGACTTCTATTCAGCTAAACTCTTTGCCATGCTGGCGAAATTTCTTGCAAATAGCTGGTGTCATGAGTTTTTCCTATTTAGGCATAAAATCCTAGGAGGTTCCTGTAACGCACAACTTAGCTCCCAATACACTGAGCTATAATCTGATTTTAAGCAAAACCTGACTGTGGCTCTGCCAGCACAACCACATTTGCAGCTAGCAGCCTCTTAGCTCCCAGCAAACGCTCTGTACATATACATTATGAACGTATTTCTTCTGCTTTTTATTAGAATCCTTGCTGGCTGTTCGGGGGGCTGCTGTTCATTTCTCTCTGATTGCTTTTAACCTGTTTTTCACTTTTATTTTTCTAGCAGTTAGAATACAAATTTTGAACAGCTTGTTACTGTGATACACAGGCTCAGCTGAGGCAAAAGCCCTTTGGCACACACATTTAGTCAGAGAAAGTGGGATTGAGAGGGGAACAGGATTTATACTTACCAGTGTCATCCTTTCATGTGGAAATTTCCCCTTCAAAACGATTTTGCATTCGGGACAGCATCCTGTGGATCAGGCACTTTCTGCATTCGGTGGTACAAGCCGGCACATTTCCCCATCCTCAGTCAAACTGAGTGCTGCTTGCTGCCTGCTGGGTCTCCCCTCTCAATAATTAATATGTCAGTTGATAGGCAATGAACATTTTATAAGGGCCATTTACACAAATCGGAACACTGTCTTCCTTGCATCTATCAACGAAGGGCTCCATCTCTCTTCTGCAATTTCTCTCATTTTCCCTTTGCAAGCTGGAAATCTCTACCAGGAAAACATGAGCAGGAGGCTCTTCATTATCATCACGTCGAAAAGCTGTACAGGAACACTCAGCTTAGACAACTACATCTCTGCGGAAATGTTTTACCTCCTAGGGTTACCGGGACAGCATTAAATTTACTGAGAGCTTAGGGAGATTTATTTTTCCTTTCCTACTTTTGCTTCCTCCTCCTGACAGTGTTTTTCTCAGTACCTAGCCTCAAGTTTCCCCATAGCCCATCGCTGGGCCCGTGTCCTTTCGCAGTGAGGGTGCAGACCAGTTTTAGCTGCACAGGTGCAGGGTTCCAGTAAACATGCAGGAATTACAGGTGTACAGCACTAAAGCTGCTCTGAAATTTGGGTTGTGTTTTGGTTTTAAGGTTTATCTGAAAGTCTTGGCAACTACTCTTTAGACAACACCACATTTATCTGGAAAATAAGTCTGGTATGGACAGGAGGAGTTGTCTGCTTCAGATTCCCTCCTCCTGCAGCTACATGCCCCATAAGGTTAAGGATATACCAACGGAGGAGCGGGTAAGTCGTACACTGAGGAGTAAGGAGCCTGCAGGAGTGGTAATGATGGACAGGAGCTATTTATATTTTGGGCAGTGACTACAAAAAGTCCACCATGGAGCAGCCCTGGATTGATGGCTCTACTTGTTTCTGTGATGGAGAAGCCTTTGGAGAGGAGCAAGCTGTGAGTGGCCTCACGTGGGTGGCAGAATTGGTTGGCCTGGTGGAAATCTTCCTGCATGCTCGCTACTGTGAGTGAGGCAATGCACATTTACTGTCCTGACAAAATGTTTGCTGCTCAGGTGGAGGTTTGAAACGCTCAGGTTTTTGTTTGACTTCTATTTGGCCTTGAAGCACGGCCGTGAAGGTGCTGCTTCCAGATCGCTGGAGGTATCTGACCCACCTGCCAGGTGCCTTTGGTTTCCGTTTGCTGAGCTGTTTCTGTGTTGTTGCTTGGTCTGCTCTCCATGTTCCCTGGGCAGCGTGGCCGCCTTGCCCAAATCACGCCTTGAGAGCAGCTGCCACCAGCCCAGGGTCCAGCCCATCACACTCAGCAGCAACCTGGCAGGAAAAGTTCCCCCCACAAAATGCAGTGTGTAAGCTGCAGCACGCAGTGAAAAATTTCATTAGTTTAGCTCTTGGCATTTTATGCTCGATTTTCACATGCTTTTCCAATTGAGCACAACACTTTCTGAGCTACATCAGACTCTTTTCCATTTTCATTATGTTTCATTTCTTTCCCTCACACTGCATTTCAGTGGCTAGCATTTCCCAAGTGTTTTCTAAGGGAGCTGTATACTCTTTTGATTATAGTAAGTATATCACAGTTTATGCAGTTTTACATAATTTGCTATTCGTAGTGTACATTAACTTCACATTCCTTATGAGTTACAAAATTGTGTTTAATAATGAATTGTGTGCTTTACTGAGTAGGTTTTCTTTCACTGGGATCTTAATGCTGGTTTTTACTTATAGAAAGCCCTAACTTCCCCTTATCTTTCTCCCTCCCTTTTGTAATTATTACTATGCTTAATTTCTAGGTCATTTTCAACCACAGCTACAAGGCAGGCCAGTGAGGAGTTACGATTTAGATAAAGCAGAACTGACAAATCAGTTCCTATTTTGGGGATGGGCACAAAAATATATGGCATGCTGTAAAGCTGTTGTTGTGGTCCTTCAGCCCCTCTCAGATGGGAGCTGCTTGGGGAGGGAGAGCGATTGAGTCTTCTCTTTTTTTTTTTTTCCTTTCTGTAAGCAGTGTGATGTGTGTATATGGATTGCTTACTGATATGAGTCAACTGTATGAGCAGAATAACAATGATCTTACTGTGTTCTCACAGGAGTATTTCTCAAAGATTTCCTATATACCTGAATTTTGTCCCCCATCCCATCGCTCTCTCTTTTAATTAAATTTCCCCCCAAATTGATTACATCTAGATTTTCCCATGGGGCTGTAGAAGTGAGTTTACTTTTATTCTCATATCTGTAAAGCTTGTTTTTTAAATCTTTTCCCTCTGTACCTTTTTTTTTTTTTTAAGAAGATTTGCTGATTGCGATTTGATTACCTGTTCAGCCTTTTACAAATTATGTTACTCTAATTGAAGCCTAGAAATAGAAATCCAATAAGTGGCTCTAAGTTAACCTCAGAAATGTTTGATTTTGTATTATTCTATTCTATTCATCTCAAGATTCTGTGCTATAATAGATGATACTTTTTAAGCCTGCATAGAAAGTATTAAATTAAAATAAAATTACAAAGCAAAACACTTGCATTTATTATACAAGCTCTCCTTAGAGATTGCAAATGTGGACAGATGCCGAGTCTATTGTCATTTTATAAATAAGACAACTGTTATCTTGGTGGAAACCAGGACTCTTCAAGTCAGATTTTCAAAGAGCTCCTAAGGAGATTGGAGGCGTAAGCCTCATTCAAAGGCAGATTTACACCAGCCAGAGATCCCTCTCGTATGGGGGGGGGACGTTATCAGAGGGAAAAGCAAATTCACTTTGTGTATGTCTCCGCGTGAATTGTGCTTGTGGGCAAGTCTGGCTATCTGCAGCGGAAATGTGATATTCCTCAGCACTTCAAGCTGTCCCGAATTTTCCCTTCAGCGCTGAGCTGTGCGTAAACACTTCTCCGGCTGGAAAGGCTTCTCTTCGCCACTCACTTCCCTGGTGCCGCTGTGCCAGCAGGGCCGTCCCCGGCCACGTCCCCCACGTGCTTGGCACGGCGGTGTTTCCACGTAAGCCGTGTGCTGCGGGATGCCGTCGAGCTGGCTGTGCTCTGGCTGCTCGGCTCGCAGCCCCAGGCTCCTCCATCTCGTGGTGTAGAGCACAGAAACCTGGCACTTCGCCGCAGATCGCTGCATTACTCTCGTGTCACCCAGGCCCCGTAATGCTGTACGGGCTGGTTAGCATATATATGAAAGCCATGCCTCACCGCTGCGATTTTTTTGTGACACATGCTCTCGTCAAAGGCCTTCACCACAGAAAAACTTTAATAAGTCCTGGCCATTACTGAAGAGAGTCTGAAACAGGGCTAATGAGTGAGGAAATCAGCAGATGGCCCCCCGTGGGTTTGGGATGGGGAAGTGAGTTTCCCGATTGCGTCACCGTGTGCGCTCTGCCCACCTCGTCTGGCAGTGCTGCGGCAGGGAGTGTCCTGCTGGCCTCTTGCTGCCAAACAGCTGCCAGCACTACCCAGCCTCCTGGCTGGAAAGTCTACAGCACAGTACTCACGATACTGAGACCACATCACTGCTCCTCTGAATGCCACAAAGCTGTGACGGGCATCCGCCGTACCCGAGGGCACCTGGGGAGTGTGTCCTGTGCATGACCAACTGCTACGGGCAGAGTCTCAGTGGGAAGTATGATGTCCCCCAGGGGCCAGAGAGAGTGAGCAACCTGCTGGGAGAATGGGGTGATGACGACAGCACTGTGAAAGCACACCAAAGGCCCATTTGCAATATGTTGCTCATATTGTTTGCTCGAGCAGTTATTACAAATGGTTTGGCTGGAAAAACCCTTTCTGTTGTATTGTTAACCTTAGCGATGCTGATGTGCTCTCCACATGCAGCTCAACCATGTCGCACCTCCAGCCTGGGCTTGCAGGGAGGTGTCTGGTGGGCAAGGTGGGGACCTTGGCAAGCGCTGCATGCTTCGGGGTCCCTTTTATGTCTCTGTGGCCTTTCTGTTCTCGAAGCACCAATCTAGAGCTAGGAGAAGGGCTGTCCACCTGGCTTTCCATTTCCTATGTGGCTGGGAGTGCCCAGTCTCTCCAAGGTTATCCTGACTGCTGCTCAGAGGGGGATGCCCAGTATAATGAAACTGAAAATGAACATGGCCCCGATGGCTAGTGATAGCTCCTCACTGATGGTCATTTGGGACAGAAACACTGAGGTACTGTGATGGTGGACTGCAGGCAGACCTCTGGGCATGATACTGCCCAGTTTCCTACCTTCTCCTCTGCCTCTAAGTTGTAAATGTTTTTTTTCCTAGGAGCATCTACATGATTTTTGACTTCTTTTGAGAATGGCTAGCCAGAAGCTGACTCTGATCCCACCTTTCAAGAGATTTACACTGGCTTTGGCCAAGTGTCAGAAGCCTGAAGAGCAACAGGCTTGGACTGTGGCAGCTCTGAAACCAGTTTGTTCTGATTTATTTCAGCACAAGCTGACATGCAGGCCTGGCATGCCCTCCTCAAAATGATGTGCAGCCATGAAGAGCAAACAGCTGTGAAGCACAGAGCCACGGGCAGTGGGAACGGCCAGGGGCACAGCTCGCTGGTCCCAGCTGGCTTACCCACACGTGCAGCCTGCCGGCACTCTGTCTAAACACATGTGCAGAAAAACTGGAGAAAAAGAATTTTTAATTGGCCTTTCAGCAGGCCAGTCTCTAAGCATTATTGGCCATGGGCACGTTTGCCAGTGCCCCCGAGGAGAGGAGGGCCGGCCCTGTCCCCCTCTGCGGCTCCCTCAGGCTCCCAGTGAGGGCCTGGACATGGCAGCTGGGTGCCGCAGGCCTCAGGCCTGCATCCCCCCCTGCATAAAGCAGCCCCTCGAGCACTGCTCTTAGCCCTGTGCTGCTTCTCAAGGGATCAAGGATGAGATCCTCAAGGCTGACTGGAAGGCTGAGCGGTGTAACAGCCACTGAAATTAGTGGCAGCGAGGTGGCTTCGTGAGAGGCAGCTTTTCCCTGCCTGTGCTTGTTTACCAGGGAGTGCTGCAAGGAGGCACGAAGTACCCGAGGCTGCGGCAGTGCTCGGTTGCTGCAGAAGCTGAAGAGAATTAGACGCACTTTTTGCCAGATCCCCAGCTGCCGTAAGCCGGCTCTGCTCTGCCAAAGTCAATAGAGCTATACCAATTCCCTCCAGCTCTTTCAGGCCATACCAAAGCGTCCGCCAGTTCCCTTTGCAGGCAGGTGAAACACTAATGAGTATGGAACCAGATCTTGCAGTCAGGGGATTTTAATAAATAAAAATGTATTAACAGAAATCAATGCCGGGCCCTGCTCCTGTCAGCATTTGTTTCTGTTTTCTCCCCCCACCCCACTCCTTCTTTGTTCACCGTGATTGCATCTGCATCACTATGGTAACTAATGAATGATTATTTAATTTACCAATCTCTGGATGCAGCAGTTTGGTGTTAAAAATATTCCAGAACTGTCTGACATACACATACGCACAAACACACACGGTCTGTCATGCAGGAAAAACCAGAGGTGCTCGATAGTGTTATTTCAAGCTAAATCTTTACCCATCCCTTCAGATGGGACACAAGAGCTTTATCCAACGTTTATTCACGTTTGTAAGAGCTGCTCAAAAACTGTTTTGGAGTGGAAAGGGGAAGAACAACCACCATTAGCTTTTCAAAAGGGTGGTGGGACTTTAGCCATCTGAAGTCTTCAAGAAAAGGATAACAAGCAATTGCTGGAGGAATGCTAGGGAAGCTATCTGCTCTTCCTTGGGGCGAGTGTAGGTGGGGACTGACTGGAAAAAGTAGATCACCATCTACTTTCATCATTTTTTCCCCATGCTTTGATGAGCTGGAGATTTTCGAGAGATTCCTAGACATCCAGGTACATGTTTGCTTGGAGGGGACTCAATTTTATTCTGTCCTGAGGACCCGTGCAGCCGACTTTCAATTTGCAAAGGGGATACTTTCTCAATGGAATATATTCCTGCTACAGGTGAAGCATGTAGCTTTAATAAAGTCACTGGCTTCTCTTTCTTTCTTTTTATTTCTTTTTCTTTTTCTCTTTCTTTTTCTCCTGTGGCTGCTTGAGGAAATGGGGGCACAAGAGTGAAAGGACAAGTGTGACAGTATACATCCAGGCATGATATGCTCTTATGCCCACTGAGTGGCTGCAAGGGAAGCAACACGTTTCCCTCCTGGAGCTAGTGGGACTTGAGACCTGGCCACTTCAAAGGCACCTTACACAGGGCCTGGGGAAGGAAATTTGCCTGGGCTCCTGGACGAGGAGGAGATTTCAGGTACTCTGAGAAAAGCTGTGAGGAATTTAATGTTACGTGATGCTCCAGCTTTACTCACGTGGGAAAACAGAGCAAATCTACCTTGTTGTCCACAGATTTTGTTGTGGTCCAGCAGGTTGCTATCTCCTCTTGCTCATCCTTTGAGCCTTCCTGGGACACTCATAGACAAAACTTCCAGTCTGCATGCAGTGGCTGCTGCCTCACTCAGTTACATGCATGCACATTGAGTTTCTAATGGCGCAACTCATAAACAACTGTTTTGTGTAGGTGAAACTGAAGTCTCCTAAGTACACTCCGCTTTGCTCAACTCCAGCCCCACGAGCAGCTTTTGACATGGTGGCCACGCTTCATTGCTGTTTCATACCTGAAATGGCAGAACCAAGGACTCCTAAATCACACCGCATTGCTGATATATGTGTGCAGTGATCCAGACAGGTAGTTTTATTGCTGGTTACATGAAACAATAACTGGTTGTATGATGGCTCCCAGTTAACCTGTGGTAAGGTGAAAGCAGGGGCACTAGACTAGAATGAACTGTTATATCCCGAGGTTGATTTAGGGCTAAAATGGGACCTAGATTCACCCAAACTGCAAAGCCCTGTGGTCCCTCTGCAACCAATGTTTCATTTCAGTGCTCATATCCCAGGCAGGCTGTTAGAAAAGAAAAAGAGAGAGAGAGAGAGAAAAAAAAAGAGAGAAGGAGAGAAAGAAATCTAATTCATAGATCCTAATTCCACCCCCCACTCTACCCCTTGCCCGCTGGGTGCTGCACTGCTGCTCACCTGAGAGCTGTTGGGTATCCCAGAAGACAACCACGTCTGTCTCACAGGGATGAGTCATCTCTAACAGCTGGGTGAGACATGATTTCCTAGTTGTACATGACTTTGAGGTTTCAAAACCACCCCTTTTTTTTTGCTGTATAGGGTTGAAACCAAGTTCTTTCTATTTCTATACGGGAAACAATGCGGAAAGGAAGAAAGATCCTCACTGAGCGTAACCAACAACTCATTAATCATCTCACACCAGGTGCAAACGATTCAACTTTGCTGGCCTCCCACACTCCAGAAAAGTGCTTTGACCACTGAAATATCAGGGATCTCCTTTGCAGTGTTTAATTTTTTATGCAGACTGGATCAGTGCCAACTTGTGCAAGTGAGATGCTGACTTTGGTAGGTAGTTCATGCCTTGGTGATTTATAGCACCTGCCGAGCACACAGGCGTCCTAAGCTCAGGTTTGAGAAAGCCCAGGGCTTTAGGCTGTTGTCGATTCTAATCCTCTTTCAAGTTTTGACCATAAATCACACCCTAGAGATAAGAAATATTTCCTGACAAAAGTTTTGACAGTGTTTCTGTGTTTCTCTGCAAAATGCTTGTTTCAGTCACTTGGTGCTTTCTGATAAGAGAACATTTTATTGAAGAACTTCAAGAGTTCTCTCTAAGTGTTTGGCAACACTGGGTCTTCCAAATTAAGGAATTTTACCTTATTATGGGCCTTATTATTATTACCTTATTATTTTTTCTGGGATGGT
This sequence comes from Aythya marila, assembly GCF_965140915.1. Lineage (NCBI taxonomy): Eukaryota > Metazoa > Chordata > Aves > Anseriformes > Anatidae > Aythya > Aythya marila. The sequence goes on from NC_139044.1 coordinate 41,785,813, forward strand.
CTAATTTATATGGCTTGATAGTGTCTGATATGCATCTTTAATACCTGTTCAGAGGACTTTGAGACACAAGACCCTGGCGCACTGTGTAGTAAAAAGAAAGAGAATTTCTAAAGCATGAAAAATTTTCACTTGGATATGGATGAAAAATTAGAGGAAATGACTATTTTCTCCCATTTTTAGTAGAACAAATTAAGAAAAATCTGTTAGATATCTTGCTGCCACAGAATAGTTTGGGGCTGGCTGGTGCGAAATGATAAGCCTGATGCCTTTACTGGGATCCACACAGGCAGATTAAAATTGTGTCCATTGTGAAAACTGAGAGAGTGTTCTGGTGTCTGCTGTGACCCCTGGCATGGCACAGACATGGGGTTCCCCTGCTGACCTGGTTGGGAAAGGAGAAGGTAGCCTGCCCTGCTTCTTTCTTCTTCTTTTTTTTTTTTTTCTTTTTTTTTCTTTTTTTTCTCCTGTTTTCTCAGCCAGGCTGCTGCTGCGTGGCATTTCTCAGCTCCTGACCTAATGGGAAAGGTTGCTGGATCTGGAGCAAATCCTTCCCTTCAACTGTTTGTCAGTCTGGGGAGATAATTCACATTGGCAATCCCATCCCAAGTGCTTTTTCCCAGGTCCTATCTCAACCATTAACAGAGGCACAGTGGTTTTTATTTTGCCTAAGAAACTCACTTAACCCATTCTTGGCTGCTGGCTGCAGCACGTCTTCTGGGACCTGTGCTTTCAGGAGCTGGTTGCAGAGCAGACAGAGGGCTGTAAGACAGCACATGAGCCTTACATTTATGACTAGAGCTGGCCAGAAGAAGTCAAAAGCAGAAAGTGAGTGTTACCTGTTTGTCTGCATCTGGGTGCTGTACCAACAGGGTGAAAATCAGTTTAGGGACAATAGCATGGGTCTGTAGGTGGACTGAATCGAGGGGCAAGAAAGCATGGTCTTGGCAGTACCACCATAAGCATCAACTGCAATAATATTTCAGAAGTGCCTGCTCTGTGTGTGCCCCACCAGTAGGTTCAAGGGGAGAGCATTTCCTTCTCCCCACACCGAGACCGTCTCTTGGCCCACCAGCAGCAACGCACTGAGGAGGTGGCCTGGAGGAGTGAACTCTTGTTTTTACTTATTTTTACCTTAACTTAAATATCCTTACAATAGATCTTTTAAGTGACTATCTTTACTTAAAAGTCCAGTGTTCCTGAGCAGAGTCAGCATTTTTAGTTAGTTTTCTACTTAGGAAGCAATGATAAAGCATGGACAAGGGCAGAAGGGTCCTTTCACTCTCCAAGAGCCAACTAGCAGAGCTAGGCTTTGTTTGCAAGTTTCTGAAGTATCCGGGGACACGGGAGAGAGCAGTGCACTTTAATGCTGATCCTCTCAAGTGTCACCTTGGGTGTCTTCTTGCTCACAAAACTGCTTGGGGTTCTCTCAAGCTAAGATTGCTTCAAGGCAACACCTTTGATCAGGCATGACAGTGAAGTGTATCCACCAAGGCATCACGTTCTATGTGTTCTGCACAATAAATAGCAGCTGTATACAGGGGCGATCCTCAGCAGATCGGTAGGGGCTCCAACACAGCATTGCAGCTGTCCCATGAGCATCCCACGGCAGCTGGGATCTGCCAGAGACCTCCCTCGGTGCCAGCTGCCAAACTGGGGTGCAGGTTTCCAAGGCAAAAAGAGCAGTGTTCTGAAATGCTGGTTACGTTTTGTCTGCCTGTTGGACTTTTCATTTATTTTTTAACACTTCAGCGAGAAACAGCTTTGCTTTGCTCTTCCCCGCCCATCGCTGGCTGTCTATTATTGCCTGGTGTGAACACTTTCAGTACTCTTGCCTTCTTGTTGCCAAGTACAGTAGCAGGGGAAGGGAGAACAGACTTACGTTAGTGGCAATTTCTCTGTGCCTTCACTTCTCGGCAGAATGGGGAAATGATGATTTTTATTTTTTATTTTTTTTTTCCATCTCTTGCCACGTTGTGTTTCATTGCCACACTATGCAGAGAAAAAATAAACTCATCGTGATTTTTTTTCCCTTTTGCCACCAGTGGGTTGTAATGCTGTAAAGCCCAAACCAGTTTCCAAGCTGATGGGAAAAGGAATGTACTGACAAGCTGGGGTAGTGTGTACTAAGCACAAATAATGGCCAATGTATGCAGTTTAAACAGTCTATTTAAACAGGAGGTACTGTCTGAACATCAGGAAGCACTCTTTATTGTGCAGCTGGCTGAGCCCTGGTGCAGGTTGCCCAGAGAGGCTGTGGGGTCTCCTCCTGGGAGATCTCCAAAAGATGCTTGGATGTGGGGCTGGGCAGGCTGTGTGTCCTGCTGGAGCAGGGGTTGGGCCTGGTGGGCTCCAGAGGGCCCTGCCCACCTCAACCACTTCATGATCCTCTGACTGTGGACTTTAGGCTGCCGTATATAAGGGAGGTAAGGTTTGTGAGAAGAGTCCTTATTTTTTAATAGACCGATAATATTGTTAGAAAAAAAATGCACTGGCAAACATGCTTTCAACATGTTCTGTGTGCCTAAAAAGCTTGGGTGTTTTTCTAAATGCAGTAGCTGCTTTAATAAAAACATACAGTTCTGGGGGGCTTAGTATAAACACATACATACAGTACAGACCCTGGAAGCCCTCGGGATTAAGGAGAAAGGCACCTCACCCCTGTATAACTCACAAACAGGAGCTGTGACCAGCAAAAATGCACCCAGACCAGGGTGACCTCCCCCTGATACCAACAGCTGCTCATTCCAAATGAAAGCCCTCAACAGTCAGATGTGGCAATGGAAAGACCCCAGGAAACAGATAAAAGGGATGTTCATTGTCAGTTTATCAGAGGGTTGCTTCCAGTTAATATAGTACAATATGGTACGGTATAAATGGCTTGAAGGGGTAGGGAAAATTTAACAGAATCACTGGGTTTGGTTTTTGAATCAGCTAAGTTGAATCCCACAACATGGAGGTGACCGGGAGGATGCTCCAGTGAGCAGTAGGAGTTACAAACACAAAGAACTTGCAAGAATTACGCCTGATAGCTGATGCTCAGTCATCAGCTCTTCTGAAAACACAGCAAAGCAGGGACTACATTGCCACTTCTAGATCAGTGCTGCTGGAAATTGCCTCACATACAGCCAGTCAGTGGAGTCTTCCCTTCCTCAGCCTTGCCACTTAGTCCCGTACCTGCCTAATAGATTTCTGTCACATTTCTACAGTATCTAAGCAAAGACCCTTCTCTAAATGTGACCAGTTGGCCAGAAACTGCTGACCACTTCCAGGTAAAACCATGGCTTGGTGCCAAGAAAGATTGACTTCAGGGAAGTGTACCCAGGGGTCCAGAGGTGCAGCAGACAGGAATAAAGAAAAAGAAAACCTAGGGAAGCCTTTTTTCCTGGCACACAGATTGACTTCTCTAATGACATTTTCATTAGCAGTTCTTGCTGCCAAATGCCATAGGTTTCTCCCTTCAGAGCTGTCTGCATTAATAATGAGCGACTCCCTTGGGAAGCGATTTACATAAAACATTCATCTCTCGTAGCAGACAGGAGCTCTATGCGAGGCCAGAGAGAGAAGGAGAATCAGTGCCCACTGTAAATGAAGGCCAGTTGAGTATGTTGGGCCATGAGAACCCATAAAAAATATTCCTCCCCTCCACCAGTGCCCTGGCCCAGACTGTTTCCTGGCTCAGTGTCCTCACCCCATGGAGGTGAATGTTTTTGCACAGGTCTGGCACAGGGCGTTGTGGTGGAAAGGGCAGGTGCAGCCCAGTGGTGCACACCAGTGGTGCAGGGAAGCTGCAGACGAGTGATCTCAGCTTCCCCCGAAGGGCTTTTTCTGCTTGGTTTGTATCACTGCCACGGCGCAAAGCGGATGGGGCCGGGGACTCTGTTCCAAGCCTTCTGCGTTTCTCCAGCTGTGAGTGTCACAGCAATAAGTTCATTTTTTGTGGGATGTCAAGTTCCAGACAGACACCAGTGTGAAAACATGACAGCCAGAAAATAGAAAATGAAATACCACTTTTTTCTTTCTTCCCCTCAACTTCATAAAAAATAAATTATTTAATTTCTTCCTGACTATGACTGGGACTTTACATTATGGCTTTTTCTCCAAGCTGGATATGAGGCAGGCTGGACCATTCATTGCTAAGTCATCCCCTGTGTATTTTTTGTTACAGATGAAATGTTTTTATTGACTCATAAATAAAGATACGTAGAGCTTCTTCCCACGGTGTTGCAATAAGTTAATAGGAAACACACTGCTGCGACTGTGCTCTTCAAGTAGCTTGCCGTTCAAGTAGACACCAAGTGAGATCTCAGTGAAGTTGAGCTTTCTAAGAGTTAGTGACCTAAAAAAGGCTCAACTCTCTTATCCAAGCCTCTTATATTAAGATGAGGTTAATTGTTTTCTGAGGGTTCCTATCTCTTCCCATTGACTGTGGAGAAAGGGAGGGGTGACTTAGCATAGACGTAGATGGCTACTTTTAAGATGCTGTTGTTGCATTAAATGAGTTCCACTCCGCATATCAAAGCCAGAAGAAATGATAGTGAAGAACTTCAAAGCCCGTTGTGGTAGTTTGGGGGATTTTTCTTAAGAGATGGTTGGAAATGGAAGTAAAGCTGCAGTGAATTTGGTTTCCTTTTATATTTTCATTTATATTTCATTTACTTATAAATGTATACATATATATATATATATTTAGCATGGTTTAGGATGAAACAAAGATAGGATTACCCATAAAGACCTCTTGAAAAGGCAAAACCAAGCATCTCTTTCCCGTAGTGGACAATTATGCCATTGACAGTGTGGTGGAGGTGCAGCCATGAACTTTGATTTCTGAAAAATAACCTCTCCGAACACTGCGAAGCTACTTTCAGGAAAATAAGGCTTCATTTGCACATAATTAAGTAAAACCTTTCTGTTCCTCTCATCTCCATGGAAATAGATTTGTTGTTCAGTTCATTAAAAATAAACATTTTGCTGGTACTTCCAACAAGAGGACCAGCTTGAGGATGGCGTTAAGAACCAGACAAGAAATCAAAGAGTTGGGGAGGTAAGCACACTTACTTCATGAGCCCTTGTTAATTTGGTAGTTAGAAACTGAGAACTGTGGATGAAAGCTTACACTAGCACTTGGTCTCATCTCATAGCAAGTGCCAGAAAAAAAATCTCTTAATTCTTTTTAATTGTTCTGATTTTTCTTTGGTAAGGAGGACAGTCTTGTGCCCTTGGTTGTGACGTCTTCCATGAAGCTACATACAGAACAAAGTGATTTGTCCATGTTGGTTTATTTGTTGAGCTGGGGCTTGTATTTGCAATGCTGCACCCAAACTATCCTTTCAGCAGAATAACTCTCACAAGCTACAAACCAAAATGTTTCATGTTTTGCCTTCCTTTTTTTCTTTTTTCTTTTTCCTTTTAACCTAATTTCTATGCCAGCTAAAACCATCAACATTGAAAAAGCAAAGTATCCCTGATTTTCCTGGGAGATTGTGCAGATCAACATTTCTGGGAAGCTGAATGAAATGTAACTGCAAGCTTTTGATTCTTTAAATAGCCTTGATGAAATGTTAGCAGTTCTTCTGCAACGTATCTGTAACAAAGCTGGAAGATTATACGTGAGGTTTGGCTTCGGCAATTTGTATTGTTGTCTTTTAAATTAGTTGTGACGTGGGCATGGTGCCCACAGCTTGCTTAATCTATTAAACCTTTTTTTTTTTTTTTTTTTGGTAAATTAATATTTCGGACAGTTATGAATATACATAATTTTCATCCGCAGCTTTCATGTTATATGTTCATCGAGCTGGATTTGCAAAGGCATCAAGCCAGGATCTAATTCCTGGCTTTATTAGGTTATGAAACAAAATCTCGCCAGAAGATATAATGTCCTTAAGCTGTAACATCAGCAGCAACAGACAGACCTTAATGCTGCTGGACCTAATGGAATTAGATTTCATGTATGCTTAATGAATGCAAATGCCACTTAATTTTTACAGCTTGAGTTGTAATACATTGCATGTGACACATTTGCTACTGAAAAAAATATTCAAATGTGTGATTCTTACACCCAGTGTCCAATTTCAGCACTGTAAAATGTATTCTCTTAGGGAAGGGGGACTGGAGAAACATGCCAGCAATATTACTGCATAATTTAAAGCAGCCACCAAAGAGAAATGTTAAAATATGCACTAGGCAATTACAAGTGTTGTGTATGTTTTTATTCTCTTTTGCTGCTGTTCAACAAGGAGTAGTAAAGAGATTTAGAGCAAGCGGCAACCATAGCAACAAGGAATTTTCGGTCCAACCTGGTGCCGCATAACTTCTGGCAGAGAAACGCGTTTCGGGATACTTTGTCAAGTGTTGATTCTTCGAAAAGATACGTGCTGCGTTTTCAGTCCTGCCTCTCAGGCACTGGTCCCATAGAGATATGTGAGAGCTGATCTCAATGCAAGCCCAAGCCCAAGCCAGAGCTGGTCATGGGACTTGTTCAGCAGGGTGCCTTGGGTTTGTTCACTATCAGAGGCAATACATGTAGGCATCCCTCTCTGTTCTCCGTGAGGGAGAGGGGGAATGGATGTGATGGCGAAGAAGGTTTCCATCCCTCACCAGTCCTGTGCTCTGTCCAGCTGTGGCTGTGAGAAGTCCCATGTGGGGCTTTGCTCCTCTGACCTGGTCACACCAACCACCCTCCCCTGAGGGGTACAAGAGTCTCCCTCAAGCACAGCTCCTCAGTAGTGACAATTGCCAGAGCAATTGTGTCCTTAGACTTTTATTTGTGCCTCCTGGTATGTCCTGTTTGGCCATTGACCTGAAAAGAGGCCAGTGAAAACTCAAGCGGACTACAGGTGGCACACCAAACTCCACTCTGGTTGCAAAGAGCCCAGAAAATGTTTTCAGTTGTTGCAGGTTTGGGAGGGAAGGGGCTTCAAAGACAGTCCAATGCTTAGTCACAATGCATTTTAAAAAATAGAGTGGGTATGCATGATGTTCAAGCTGATGGCAGACGTTGTAGCCATGAAGAAGCCTGCCTACTGATCACAAATTAAGCCATGCAAAGTCAGGCTGATCTGCGACGCTTGCTTAGGCAAAAAAAAAAAAAACACAACACAGTTGATGTTCACAGTTAGACACCAAAATGAAAAGTCCATTTCTTCTTGTGACAAAGAATTAATTTGCACAGTTAATTCTGAAAGGAAAACAAGATGACAGGACAGCAAATGGTATGCAATCTAAAAGATGAGATCTGTGTTATTCCAGGGGATGTGAGAAGCAACTGTCATTAAATGTCAGTTTTGTTCTGGCTGTTGGAGGCAATCTTTCTAGGTTTTTGTGTAAGATTAAGCTGTTCTATGCACTGCCTCAGAGCACGCTGTGGGCTTTTTATTTTTATTTGGTGGGCCATCCATATGCTCCAGTAGAGGTACCGGGGTATGTAAGCCTCTTATAGCAGTCCTGTTTTTCTTAATCTTTCCTTGTGGATGCCTTAGGAAGACTCTTGGCATGCCCCAGCGCTGCAGATCCCAGCTTGGAAGGCGCTACATGATGAGGTGCCGCTCAAAAGTCCCTTGGCCAGGCATTAAGTCCTGGGGTTGAACAAGAAGCCCCATGCTCCCAGGGGTGGCTGGAGTCCTTAGTCACTAACTGAGGAACTCCCCTGTTTTTACAACTAATTTGCAAACTGCTTTTTTCCAGACATGCAGAGTTGGGGATAGGTCCCAGAAACAGTGCACATGAAGTATGAATCTGACCATTTTATCCAATGCTCTTTTGAAGGTTACTTATCATGAGATGCCGTGATAGCCCATAGATCTCCTCCACCTCATTACACCTTAATTTGGGAGACTGAGACTATAAAATTGTTTCATAAATTATCTGGAAACAGCTATGGCTGAGTCTGCATCCCAGAGGAGGAAACCTATTGCCTTTTTGCAAGGCATATGCAGTTACCTGTGATCAAGGCAGCACAATCTTAAGTACTTTATATGTGCAATTGCTGTATCAGGTTACAGCTGGAGGAAGAAGAAGGAAAGTATTGCCATCTCCTTGAAGTACGTAGATGTTTAGCAAGGAGAGAATTAAGTGAAGCAGTTCTACTAAAAGTAGCCATGTTACTTTTAGTTTTCTTTGGTGACACCATCTCATGGATGGACTGGGATTAAAGCAAGCAGAAGGTGGGTAGTATAACTTGAACAAAGTTTCCAGCAGCTGTTGTGTTTGGATAGTGTTTGTGTTGTGCAAATCTTTTTCCTCCACACCCATATTTTGTTTCTTGTATTGGAGTACTTAAAGCATATCCAGCAGTTACTTTATCCACCTGCATAAATATTTGATTGCTCATATTGTGCAGCCTACACCATCCTTTGACCCCTGGGCATACAGAGCAAGTAAATGTGCATATTAACCATAAATAAAATGCTAAGGTGATCGGGGAATGTGTGAGATTGCCTGAAACATCAGTTTAAAGCAACAGCTCTGCTTGCACTGTTTGAAAAGTCAGAAGAAAAGGATGTTCTTGCTTTATAATTAAAAGGAGTTACTGCTAAATGATTTTGCATTATTTGATAAATTCAAATGAAATAATCAACTTCTCATTATCACATCTGTTATAAACACTTGTCCTTCAGGGAGTTATTCACATGTGAAAATATCTTGTCTTTTGAAATGTAGCGATAAGAAAGAGTTTTGGGGCTTAGGATTGTCTGAATATCATTTTGGTTCTGAGCAAAAGCATTGTTAATCATGGATTTAATTTACCTTGAAAAGAATGAACCATAATTATAGCTCCTAGAAAAATGTACTGTAGGATTTATATCTTTTATTTTCTGCTAATTTATTTTCATCTAAAAAAAAAAGCGACCTATTTTTATTTTGAAAATGTGTACCAGGACAGCCTGTTCTTCCAGAATCATTGAGAAATTAAAATAGTAATGTTGAGAAAGAAAAATCTGATTTTTTTTTCACTTCCTGTCCACATCCTTCTTAAATGCAGAAAACCTGAGATCGTTCTGATACGTGGGAAAAGACCAGGATTCCCATACCATGGACAATTCCAGTACTCCTAATTTTTCTTCCTCATGACTTGGAAACAAAAAGTTGAAACAGTTTGCGGAAGTCCAACTCGTTTTAGGAAAAAAAATCTACTTCCTATGGCCTTTCCAGTCTCACACTTACTCATACTGCTTGTTTAACTGAAATGAAATGCTTTTCTCGTTTCTTTTTCTTTAATCTTTGATGTGTCCAGCTGAGAGTCAGAGTCTTGTAGGACTTTGATTTCTAGCACCTCCTATGATTTTTCTCTTCAGGTTGAGTGCCTCGAAGGGACTGGTCCTTTTTGGCCACACCATGGTCATGCAGTGCCCATCCAGGTGCAATGTTTCAGGGGAAGGGGCAGCCTGAACAATTGTCCTCTTGGGAAGGTTTATGTTGTGGTGAAGCCTAGCGTGTAGCACTGCAGCGATTCACGTGATTCAGAGGCATTCCATTTCTGCCTTCTACCAAAAAAGTGAAAAATTACCCACTGGGAATTTGGACTTTAGGAAGAGCTGCATTTCCAGTTACGAAGACAAAGACATCTTTCCTGACCAGCATAAATCATGATTGTTTTCCTGTTGACAAACATCCCAGCCTTGTCTACTGAATAGAGAAAGAGGAGCACATCCTCCTGTATTTCGGTGTAGCTGCTCACCCAGAGCTGTCCTTAGCATGGTTGAGGGTAATAGGAAATGGCTCACATTAGAAAACAATACCTGCTTTTTTGCTTTTCAAAAAGGAGAGAGCATGTCAAAAGAGCGGAATGTACTTTTTCAACATGTTTTAGATAATCTAGGTCAAGCCCTTGGCCTCCTGTTTCCTAATCTTCCCTTTAAATCTGTTGCAGGACCTGGGGCCATCATCAGGATGAAGGAGGCAGGTGCTCCAGTGGGAGCTGTACATGGAAATCCCTGGTCCCCACAAGCTGAGCTGATCACCCTGCATGCCCTTTATCATTAAGGGAAGAAACAGGCCCTTGTATGGCATGATGTGTTTGCCCTTTCCCACACTGAGAGACACAAATCGTGCCCCCAAGTGTCTGTTCTCCCCGCTGCCTGTGAAGAGATGGAAGGCAGCTATCTTGAGGGGAAAGGTCTGTGTTTTGTTAGATCAGTCAAGGAGCCTGTGAAGATATCGCCCAACTCCAGACATAAGGAAGTATGACAACTATTTGAGAATTGGTAACAATCCGTCACCATAAATGCTTCACTGAAATCGGTTTGTTACTTGTTACACGTTGTTACATTGACATTGTTAGACTCTTAATGACATACTGGTAGCCTGAAAAATGTTAATAGCTGTGAATAAGGGAGTCTCAGATCCAGAACTGTCACCTTATGAAAGTCAAACGCTTGCCTTCAGCTTCAACAGAGCCTTGCTGTTTTAGTAAAGCTCTCTGGGTCTATGAGGCTACCACCCAATACACAGGGGCACCATAAGTAGTTCTGGCAAGCATCTGGTTTCTAAACAATGATGAGCTACCTGTCTGAGGTTTTTAGGAATTTTCATTTATTTCTGAAAGTGGAGCCGTCAGCGGCAGGTCAGAGCTGAATTGTATGGACTGAGTGGTTTCCGGGTTTTTGAACACACAAATTAACTCGGCAGCTAAGGAAATGTTCTAGTGGAAAATTAACTTTAAAATGAAAAAGAGGGAGAGAGGGATTGGGTATGTAGTCTCCTGGGACTGTAGAGGCAGAGGGTTTTCAAGGCAGGAAACTGCCTGCTCTTCTTCACTGGGAGAAACAAGATTTGGGAAACATTTCAGCAAGTTGCAAACATCTGGCATCATTTGAGGTGCTCTAAGAGTACTCTGCTTAGCCTCCCGCCTCCCTCTCCAACAAGCAATGGTCTCCCTGAAGTCCTGTGACAGGTGGCTTGGATATCCTAGGATATCTCAAATGGTGTTAGATATATCCAACTTGCTTTAAATCTCACCCCAACAGGAAAAAATTCAAAGCTCACTGCTTGAGTCAAATGCCATTGGGGTCATCCAGTGTGCCCTTAGTGTGGGTGGGCTACATGGAAACCACTTGTAAGAAATCAGAACTCTGGGTAAGAGAAGTGTTTTTAATGGATTGATATCATTATTTCTTTGGTTGTTGGTGTGCACACAGTTTGATCTGAGCAAAGCATTTATGGGAACTGTCTCTGTACAGAGAGGCGTCACAGGACAAATTATCAGAGTGGGCATGGGGGTAAAGTGATCGGTCTGATCCCTGCAAGTTCAGTCCAGCAGTCTCAGCCCCAGTACAGTAATATTTAGGCCACTTTAGACATCAGACATTAGACCTAGCTGTCTGTAGAGGCAACAGCAGTCCTGCTTCCTACGTGCTTGTTAAATATTGCAAATGCTGAAACGCTGCTATCTCTGTTACCTTTCATCTCCATCACCCAGACATCTTCTTCCCTTGAGCAGCTGCAGGCAGTGCTGGTGCCCTCTGCGATGGCTCTGGGTAACTGGTGGGCGGGAGAGGGTCTTGGCTGGTTCATCACACGGTGTGCTTGGTGCCAGTCAGTGCCTGTGTGGTTCCGATGAGGTCTGGCAGCACGTGTTCAAGAGGAGCAGGCCTCACGTCAGGACCTGGGAGCTCCCCTGTCTGTGCATCTTCATTTGGGCCAGCAACGTTCCTGCTCCTCCAGTCCCAGGATTTCCCTCAAATGTGTCCCAAACTGATGAATTTATGGCGGTGTAAATGCTGATGAATGACCGATTGCCAACATGAAACAGATGCTGCTTGAGATACTGTGCTAGAATTGGGCCCTGCTTTTGAGAGCAGAACAAATGGATGAAACCCTTTCATTACTTCTGCCCTCTGAGAGATAAAATGTCTGCTTGTCTGCTGGAAGATTGGACAGGACATGTGATTGCTTGTGACATATTGCTCTGCTTTTGCTCGTCACTGCACTCCCACATCGCTCCGCGCAGATTTAGGTACATGTTGTGCTATGCCAAAACCCTATTTGATTTGGGAAGGCTGTAATAGAAGTTTGCCACTGATCCAAACTTTATTAGCTGAGCGTGCTGGCCGGGTGCCATAGCTGCAGGTGCCAAGTAGTCAGAGCTTTTCCTTTTCCACGAGAACTTCAACTTCTCTGTCTGGAGAAAGGAAATATGCTTTTCTTTTGTCATTTAAAGCGGTAGTTTACATCATCGTTAGTGAAGAGAGTGTGGCAAGAACAGCCACAGGAAGTGATTCACCAGTGAAAAACAAATGTAAAGACAATTTAGAAAGCTGTCATTTACATAGATTAATGGAAGGGTTTGATTTTATACCATCTTACTCCTGCAGTACTTGCAGAAATAGGAGTTGTATAAAGATGCAAGGCCTTTTATCTCATGTTATTTTCTTCACAAAATGTCTTTTTTTTTTTTTTTTTTTTCCAGCTCCATGCTGAACAGAGCTGGCTTAATGAATACTTTGGTTTAGGCTTCTAAAGCTCATTTTGTTCCATGGGCAGTAAGTGACACGGTCATAACGATAACAGCCTTCTTGAAGTCATCACCCTGCCACAGCTGCCCTGAGGGGAACATTTCAGATCAGTGACTAGTGAGCTTTGCAGCCACATTAACCAAAAAATCACAGCCTGTTTGAGTTTGCACTGATGTAAGTCAACACTAAATCAGCATTACAACAGTGTGACCCGTGTGCCAAGCACGCTGCTCATCTACGTATGTTCCTCCCATTGACTGTTCTCATATACTCTCTTATTTTCCTCCTGTAGTAAGATACATTTCTGTAGGAAGTCCTTTTGTATATATAGTTACCCTGAAGGTTGTCTTTATTCATTGCAGGGTAATCCCTAGCTTGTCTTTGCAGATTGTTTTTCTTGACACAGGGTGTGTTTCTACCACCATGTCCAAGATACGGTAAAGAAAGCATTTTTGGGCAGCTATGCAAGTCACATCTATGCTCCAAATTGAATCAAGAGGGGGTTTAATCTTGTGGTGTAGTTTATTAAAAAAGTGAACCTAATGCTAAGCTTCAGAAGGGTGGCTAGGAACTTTTTTGCTGAAGTAGAAATGATAGAGAAAAGAGCTGTGCAGTCTCTCTAGGGTTTATAGAGCAAACAATGGAGGAAACACAGAGGTTTTATTTTTCCCGTTTCACTAGTTTTAGACAGTGGACTTGAATGAAGCCATCGTTTGTTAATATTAATAAAGGAAAGATCAGGATCAAGCTAGATTTCCTTTGTAAAGTAAACTTTATGACTTCTTGTAGACCAACAGAGACATTAATGTGGAAGGTGATATAAAAATTAGCCCTGGAGAGATTATAAAGGAAGAAGAAAACCAAAATTCAAGTTCTTGTCATACTGAAATATGGAATCCAAGAGCACAGGAGCCGAAGGGAAGAATGATTCACAATTAAAAAAAAAAAGCAAGTAAATGCTCAAAGAATTTGTTTTCTTTTTGATTATGGAGATTATATTGGTGAGTTTTTCCTAAGCATCACGAGCCCTGCAGTGTATTTCAGAGGGGAAGCTGATGAATGTTTTGTTGCTCGTACCTGAGGTGTGAGCCCTCTTCGTCCTGGGGCAGCCCCTCAGAGGCTTGCCCATGGAAGAGTGTTGACACCTTGTTTCGGCAGCACACCCACCAGATGTCCCTACTTTTGGGAGCTTGGCAGCCACGGAGCTTGCTGGTTTTTAATTTTGGCTTCAGTGACTCCTTCCTCTGGATGCTGGCGAGTCTTGTGTTTCGGCTCAGCAATGCTGACCCCCTCCAGCTGCACAGCTGCTCCCCCGCAGCATTTCGTACAGCTGCGTTTCTTCTCTGCATGTTTGATGGTTGAGGCACTCCCCTCCCACTCTGGGCCTAAACTCTGGGCTTCTTGCTGACCTGGCTGCAATGTCCTGACCCCTCTTCAGCTGCTGTCTCCCACCCGTTTCTGCCTGTGACAAGTGTCTGACTCTTTTCGGATGACTGAAAGGGTATATTTTCTCCTCAGACCATCTCAGTGGTGCCAAATGCCCCTGTCTACACACCCCAATTAGAAGTGCTGCAGGCCTGTCAAGTCTCGCACATCTGAAGCTTTGCACCTCCGGAGCTCTGAAGTGGAAAGAAGCACGTCTGTTATTAATGGACTCTGCCTGCTTGCACTGTGCTTTCCCCTCCAGAGCAGATTCTTCTGGATGACCTGCTGCGGCATTTCTCTGATCTTCTGGCTTGCCTTCATCACCAGCCTCAGACATGTGATTTCGGCAGCTTGAGTGGGATGTGTCTGAGACACTCTTGGTGTTTCTTGTCAGGCCTGGAAAGAAGGGCAGGCAGGCAATGGGTTGTGAGGGTATAAACTGGAGAGGTGGGAAGATAGCTTCATTACTTATGTTCATTAAAATGGAGGGAGAGGGCTATTTAACTGGTTTCTTATGCAATTGTCTTCACAGCCTTTGTTAGGAGATGCAGAAATTTGCACACCGTTATGTCTGCCCTTACACCACCAGGTGACCAGCTCATAGTGGCAATCGATCCCCTTCTGTATGCCTTTGCTGCTAAGTCCTGCTAAGAAATTAAAAAAGTAGAGACCCTCTAAATGCAGAGGGGACTGACTGCGTACAAGCATGAGCAGAGCATCATAAAGCAATCTTTCCTCAGGAAAAAATATCCCTGCAGACCTCAGCCTGCCAGGGAGGGAGCATAAATATCTTTTAAATACAGGAAGCAGATCACATTTCTGGGAGAAACTTTACTTTCCAGAATTTATATGTTATGGATCTTCTTTCACATAAGTTAATGTAAAGCTGGGCTAAAATTGGTCTAAGTGAGATCAGCCCCTTTGTCGTGGGCTGGGATATTTATAAACAGCTTTGTCTTCCAACAATGCACGCCATCCATCATGTGGCTCGGGCCTAAGGAGCGGTGCGTGGTGCTGAGGAGCAGCACTGGAGCTCCCTTTGCTTTGAAGGGGCCGTGCTCCAAAAAAACCCTTCTCTTTACTCAGCCAGCAAGTTCTGATCTCCACGGTAAAACACCAGGTGTCTTCTAAAGGGAGTATTTTTCCAGATTAACCAGAACCAGGGCTGCTCCATAAGCTACAGCAGGGCTGTTAGGGCCTCCAATATGTTAAGCTATGTATACTTCTCCGTGGCAAGCCCAGGTCACCTAAGGAAATCAGTACAGGTCAAAATTTCGAAGGAAATGTGTCATGGCCATAAAAAAAGAACTCCCCACAGAGATATACTTCCTGCAGTGAACTCCAAGTGAGCTGTACAAGGAGCTAGTATTTATTGAGCGGACAAAGAAACAGTGAAAATTAGGTCAGATATAAAAGCATTAGGCACTTTTACTGGCAAAAGCTAGTTAGCAAAAGAAGGTTGAAGTATTTGAAAATTGCTATTCTGTTGTGAATAGCAGTTAAAGTTTAAAAAATAGCAAAGTATTGTCAAGGAAACTCCTGCTTAAAATTCATTTGAGAATATTTAATCATTTCACGCTGGTCACCTTGAAATAGTTTGGTATTAATTATTAAGCACAATACTTTAGTATTTTAAATAAAAAGTCACACTACTCAGGTTAACAGAACAGTTTTGCCTGACAAAAACAACTGGGCATTAGCAGAAGGGAATGGCTGATGTGAACGAAAAGTGGTGGAAACTATTTACGCTTTCACCTATTCATAATTTGGCCCAGACCAATGCAGTCCCTTTAAATTTTCCCTTCTGGCGGAGCTTTCAAGAGACCTTTACCCACCAAATGGACTTCACCCAGCTCTGGGGTGAGAGCTGCAGCCTACCAGGGTGCATGGCAGGCTCCTAGCAGCAATCCGGCTCCTTGCCATTTCCCTGGGAACCAGCATTTGTCACTGCTGGGTGCCTGCTAGGTGACATCTCACCACTCCGAGATTCAGCCATGCGGCCACACCTCCTACAGCAGATCACAGCCCAAAGTGTTTTGCGTTCTGCAAACATACGTCATTTTTGGGGCCTTCAAAATTCTGTAAACTCGCAGTAATTACAAGTCTGGCTTGGCTTTGTTCTGTGTTCTAGCAAAATACAAGCAAAACAGCTTCCTTTTAGTTAAAGTTTACATTTCCTATAAATGTGACACTCAAATGGACTGATAAAAATAAATCACGCAGGTTGCTGTGACTTTAAATATTATGCACGCTAATCTTCCTCTATATTTATACTTCTCTTTCTAAAAGGAAATCCTTGAATCTGTGGTGGCGCTCTCATTTTCCACACAGAAAAGGCAATCAGTCAGCTAACCTTACAAGCAGGGCTCACAACACTGACCAAAATAGACTCCTGCTGAGAGAATGGGGAAAAAAAAACAGTTTGCAGAACATTCCTCTCAGTTGTAAGTGAGAAAACCAAAGCCCTGGGGTAGCTCTCCTCTGGTCTTTTCCAAGGAAGAAGACTTTTATGGGTACAAAGTGTATGAGATGTCAAGTAAGGCAAGGTAACACCAGTATGCCTGCTGTCAGGTTTCAATGTGGATCTTCTCCTATTGGTAATTCCACGCCATGGTTCTGTGGAATGAAGATGCCATCTCTGCCCTTTCCCTTTTTTTTTTTTTTTTTTTTTTTTTTTTTTTAACATGCCATGAAATGTAATTTTAGGAACTTACTGCTTTAATATATTCTATAGGAGCTTTTGTAGTGGAAATATTATTTTTTCTGTTGCACTTTACAGTAATGCTTTAGCTTATTTTTAATTTTCTTTTGTGCTTCAGCTTTAATACCTACAGAATGCAAATAAAATGTTACCTCCTTTGAAAAGCTGTATACAGGGAGCAGCATAAAAGAAACAGATATCAATGCTCTTCCTGTTTTTATCCTTCTTGACGCGAATGTTTGGCTAAATATAAAACGTCATGATAGATTGTTTCCATAGCTGGGGAAAATGGTGACGGAATCAAGAGTTACTTTGAATTTCTTCTTGGTTGCAAAGCCAGAGTCTTGCTCTTCTGCCAGCCCGGGGATTGCAGCGTATTGGTGTCCTTGGTTGGCGTCCTTGCCTGCAGCGTTGAGCCCTGGTTTAGCTAAGCACATCGGCACGGAAGTCTCTTTGCTTGACTTTTTCCAGGACTGTGTGCCTTGTGTTGTCTTGACTTGGCTCCGGTGTTTCTTGGCAGCCCAGAGCTTCTCTGTTTCTTTTTGTGTTTGTAATTGATGCTCAAGCTTTCACAAACAGAGAAGCCTTTCTGCATGCATGTGCCTTTGTTTTGGGTGACTTGTGCATGCTTGTTGGGCAGAAGATGCCCCAGACCTGCTCTCTGGCTCCATAAGGGCTCTTGTGGGAGTCTTTGTACTCCCTGCTAAATGATGGGCAGCAATTACACCCAGCCTGTAGCATTGTTCTAAAAGGATAATGATACCTATTGTGAAAGAAATTATCAGTGATACTTCTGTAGCATCTGATCACCTAATTGCATATTTCATCTTCCGTTCACATAAATAGCAGCCATGAAATAAGTATAATTAATATTGCAGCTAAGAAAATGTTCTAGCGGCTGTAATTAGGGCTGGATAAATTGTTAACTGCGAATAAATAATCCAAAGTGTTCTTGATCCTTTCAGTTTCTGAATCAATTAGGGAGTTCTAATTTATCTATTTCTCCCCTCTCTTTCTCTCACTTTTTACCCCTAAATGCAACCATTCACTGATTAACGTGTCCAAAAATGTCAAAGTTGCATGGCGTTGAAATTGTCTACTTCGCGGCATAGAATTGCTTAACCCAACTGCCTGGTACTGATGGGTGAAACATTCTGCAGAGCAAAGCAAATAAAACACATCAGAAATGAAAGGGGATGGGCACATGTCCTCAGAAGGTATCTGTTTTCAAGGCTGCTGAAGACCAGCCTTCACTGCATGATGTTACAAAGCACAAGAGGAGTTTTTACGAGTTTGCCTTGGTGTGGATATCTCGGTAAGGTCCACAACAATGAAAAATTTGGCTGTGTTGCCACAGCAATTGCTTTAGGTGTAATGCAGCCGATATGAACGCACCTATGTCAGGCTCCACTTCTTGCCAGGCATTATTCCTTTTTCTCTACTTCTCTCTTCTAAATCTGCCTAGATCATAAGTTGCTGAAAGGAAGGGTCCCCAGAAGGCCATTCTGGATTTACTGAAAAGTACTGAAAACATTTCCTAAGCTGTTCTTGTTTTGCCACAGTGAACCCATCCCTCTGGTGATTGCTGTAAATGGATGATTTGAAAACACTTAAAAACAAGCATTGCTTCAGATGAGATTTTGTCTGTGAATGTTCAGTCAGTCATAAGTCCCACATTTCCCCCAATTTCCCACAAAGGTGAGATTTCAAGCAACCTGCATACGGCATTGGCAGAAAAATAATAGAAGGCAGTCCACAAGCCCCAGCTGTCATCTGGGAGGGCTGCCTTTTCGGCAGCATACCTTCAATTTCCCTGTCATTAAGTGCCAATTGGTCCAGCTAGATGCAGGAAGCAGACTGTAGCACTCTGTTTGTTATTGCAATTGGCGATATAAATCGGCTAACCCTCTAATTACCCCAATCTTGGGACTAATAATTTACATACGTTATTTTCCACTCAGTAGAATTTATTTTAGACCCAGAGGAGCACAAACTCTATCTACTTAAATGCCAATTTTAAAAGCCAGAGGCTAACTACAAGCACTTCAACATATGTGCGGGGGTGTCAGAAGCATTCGGGCTCAGCCTTGAGCTGACTAAGCTGAGTTTGCAATTTAGCCTAGAGCTTATCTCCCATTTTGGGCAGAAGTGGTGAAATTTATGATCTGTCCTGGTGACATTGGAAACAACCTTATGAACATCTGAATTGTTTTGTTAGCTTTGCAGATTCACGGCAGAGAAGATCAGGTCTTACCTTGAAGAAAGACCCAAACAGATCAAATTTCAAGGTTTTGTAAAAATACAGAGGGAATAATCATGTTTTTGAATGAGAGCCTCCAGGTAGAGTATTCTCGGGAGGTGGGACGGGTGGTGAGAGATGTGAGTTGTATTGATCAAAGACGTTGTGATGGAGAAAACCGATAGAGCAGTCTCTTTTCCTGACCGTGTTCCTTCCTCCTTAATCTAAACCACCAGCGCTGCTACATTTGGTATTCAGATCTAAATGTTTATTGACTCTGACATGATTACGAGCGAGGGAATGGTTTGAGACGTGACCCTGGCTACAAAGGCTGCTGGGTAGCTGCTCAGGAGAGATCCATCATGTGTGCTTTTAAACCTCAGCCGCCTCCCAACACCAAGTGAGGCCAGCTCCATGAATCAAATGGAAACAAAATCAAAGCGGAGTGCAGGGAGGATCATTAATATCATCTTGGCTTCCTTTACATTGGCATAATTAGCATTTATACATAAACATGCATTTGTTACCATATCCTAAATAACCAACATATGAAAAATAGTTGCTGAGCAGGCACTGAGCTGTCCCATGCAAACAGAGGGGTGGCAGAGCACCAGACCCACGTGCTCTTAATTTGCTGGCCTCATCCTGCTCAGGTGCCTTGTTCCTGCCCAAAGTTGTAGTGAGGGGACTGCTTCACGTGCCCCAAACGGCAGGGAACAAATTAAAAATATCACTGCCAACAATGCTTTGTTATTACTGCAATACAAATACGTAATGTGCTTTCAGAGGACGTTTGGGGGTGTGACGCCCCGTGTACATAAATGCAAGTGTGTGTATGTCTGAGCATTTAATTAAATTACAGCAGTAATCTGATAGGATTTTGATCTCAACGGTTCCTGGACTGCAATGGCATTGCAGTGTAGGCTCTTACCTTCTCTTTCTGCCCAGTGAGTCAGACACTCCTTGAATCCACCTCATATCTTCCTAGATTAAAATTTGTTGCAACACACACCCCCCCAAAAAAAAAATAAATAAACCCACATATCAGACTTACTGCAGAGGGACTCTGCAATGTTTGCAGATTTTTTTCTGCTTCTGTGATGCTGCTTTTCCTGCCTTGCTTCCCACTTCCAAGCTGCACAATAGAAAATTCAATAGAGTTGAATATTTATGACTTTTCTATATACAAAGTTTCATAGCTGCCATGAAAAGAAGAACTCTGCAGTTATGAACAGGAAGAGGCAGTCTGTAAAACTGAAGGTGGAGGAGAGGTCTTTTCACTCCCACTAACTTTCAGCCTATACTAAGGGTAGCTATATTGGAAATCAATACCAAAACCCCCGTAGACTTTGGTGGGAGAACAATTAGGTCACTGTTGGTTGTCTTTGAAATCCCACACTGGCTATGTCTATTGTTTGCTTGTCTGGCATTGTCTTGAAAAACCTGCTGGCTTTTTTTCCTTTGTTCTGGGTTGCTTACATATATTAACTGCAGTCATTCTTATACGAAAGCCTACTTGTAATGGACTGGAATAGGCCAACTTTCTTTTAAATTTTACGTGGCTTGTTTCATGGCCCTACTGTGCTTCAAAAGACTGGTAGCACTGCAAGGCATTCATATAACACCTCGTGCAGAGTTAATGAGCATGGTTACATGAACCTTACTGTGCTTTCCTGGAAGATTATTGTGAAAAGAACCAAGATAATAACACTTTGCCATGAGGATATGAAAAAAACCCTCCTTTGAAGCACTCCATCACTCTGTCAAGTGGCCACTTGCACCCACTTATGGTATCCTCACAGGTGCCTCTGGTGAGTAAGATTTAGACCAAGGCTTGTGGATCTGCTCACCTGCTGCAAAGTGGAGGGTGGGGACCAGAGCAGGTGCTAAAGGCTGTGCTGCATCAGCATAAGTACTCCTGGTGCTGGAAGTTGGGTCAGGGAGATGAAAGAGTTGAAAACTATTTTATTTTGTTAGCTCAGCTTGATCTGCTTGTTCCCTTGACCACCCTGCAACCAGATGACCACCAATAGCAGCACAGAAGAGGGAGCAGATGAAATGCAACAGTTTAGGTAGGCTGCTGGGCTTCTGCCTTTCTAATGCCTGTGTATTTGTGGTTTTCCTTTGTGCTTTGGGTTTTTTATTATTCCTGGGACTTTTTTTTTTTTTTTTAAAGCTTGTATGAAGCCTTGCTCTGGCACTGCCCTGGTGTTGGGGAAGTAGAGGATAAAAGAGGGCCTGGTGTTTGAAGAGGCAAATACTGGTAAATATGTCTTAGGTGTTTTTTGATGCGCAGTATTGTCTTTCTGTGTACTCACTTGGAGGAGTTGTTCTTCACTTCTCCTCTACAGTGCTTCTGTGCAGCATTCCTGGTGCAGAGCAGTTGTCATGTCCCCTGCAGAGGGGACTGATTGATCACTGCGTAGCCACATATATAACCTCTTGAGTGATCCCTCACAATAAGAGGCGCTTTGCAGAAGTTATTACTCCTGTCGTACCATTACTTCACTCCTTTGGAACAGGGCCATTCCCCCCTGACTAAATATCAGCATTCCCGACTAGACAAATCGTGGTGCAGATACTCCCCGGGTGAGTCACCAGGCTGCCGCAATAGGATGGCGGCTCATCCGCAGATAAGGGGCCCGTAACTCATGCAGTGTGTCCAGTCAACACTGACTCAGAAACAGGAATACCCAGGTTGCTCTTGAGTCAGCATCGGTACGACCCTGTCACTAGGCTGCATTAGCTTGCCTGACATCTTCATATATAATGAAAATATCGGGCTGCTGCTGGTCAAAGCAGGACCTCTGTGACTCTACTGGAATCCTGAATAGCTACGCTAACATACTGCCCTCTTGGAAATAATTTCAGGGTAGGGACTTGCAAAGCTGTGTTCATGGAGAGCCACTTCACGGGTGAAGGAGTGACCTGAGAGCCATGGTACAAAATTAATCTTGTAATTAATCTTACAGTCTATCAGACTGTACCTTTACATCTGGTCAGATAAATTAGTGTCGTCCTCAAGGTGCCAGTCCCTGCAAGGGGACATCCCTGGGAGCAGCTCAGTGGTTACACCCTGGCTGTTCCTCACCAACCCCTGGGGCCTCTGCTGAGTCCTAATGGCCTGTGGACCACAATCAGTCATCTGGTTCCCTCAGTGATGGGCACAACTCTAACATCTATTTCTGGGCATCCTTTGGAAGCTTCATTGGCTTTTAGTAGCTTGCGAGCTGTTCTTTGGGAGGAATTCAGGTGGGGAGGATTTGTTCCTTAAAGTGATCCCTCAAGTCTGCTTTAATGTATTACTGAGGATTATCTGTAGATCTTTACTCATGGCAAGTCAGGAGAAAGTTGGGCTTTGGCTGCTCTTAATTTCCAGTTACCTTTCGTACTTGGAAAGCCTGTGGACTGACCTAAGGATGGAGAGCAGAGAAGCTTGTCTGAGGGGGCACTTACATTTCTCATTTTATTCTGTTCAATCATAGCAGCATATGGGAAGGAGTACATTGACCTGTAACAGCAGGATTCAGAGCAGTTTGATGTCCTGTGCTGTCTGAGCTGTGGGTGACAGTGATCCGTGTCCAAAGAGCTCAGCAGACAGTGGCTTGGAGGCTGAGTGCTGGAAGTTGTGCATGTTTGCATGCGCATCATCCTTTGGGGGATGATAAATGGCCACGTCTCTGCATCCAGAGCTTCATGCTAACACGCAATGGAAATTACTGCAATGTCCAGAGTGAGCTTGTTCTGAGAAGGCTTATGTGCTGATTCTTGCCAAGTGTACTGCTAGGATGTTTGAAAGAGCTCCTGAAAACTGTATGCTGGGACCTGTGAGCATTATGAAGCTTGCTTGCTCTCAGTGACTTGCCTGATTTCACCACCTGCATTTAAGAATCAGCAATACTAGAGAAAAAAGCGGAGGCTAGACCTGTGAGGTGGTACAACCTGGTGTAGTTCCACTGAACTGAATGGAGGTGTGGTAATTTGCACCAGTGAACCGTCCAGTTCAAGGCCTTAAAAGCTTTAAATTGATGAATATTCCCTGCTGGTGGGTGATTATTACCAGTATGCTTTGGTACAATGCCTCTGAAGTGCAGTACTCTATTAATTCAGCACATTGCATAAGCCTTGGGCTTGCTTCAGTTTTAGACTTTTTTGGGCACCACTCTCATTTTGCAGTGATGTAAGGCTGGAAAAAAGCCATCATACGCTGGCAGCGCTACGTGGGGCGCAGATTTGTGCAAACAAGGAGAAATGTGTTTGTCCCTCTTCAAAAGTTCTCACTGGCTTGGTAAGTTGGATGATTTTCAGGGTCTTCTATTTATTTATTTATTTCCTCCTGGCTTTCTTGATGCAGCAGAAGCACCAGTCCCACTTACAGTACATACAGATGTCCGTGCCTTGCTCTCAGACTCCCCGCAGGCGAACGATGATAAATGAGGAGGAAAAGAAAGATGGCTTTTAAAGAATGACCTTAGGAAACAAACACTGCAGAAATAGTTGCTATGCCTGGTGTTTTGTCTGTGAATGCCTGGGGAAATTAATGCATGTACAAGAGGGAAATGCATCCATATCTTTGGGCAGAGAGAACTAGAAGTTTTTGCACAGTAGCTGGCTCTTTGGGGCTGGACTTCTGCTGCTGTATCTATGGGTTTCTTTTCTAAAAGGGAAAAGAGATCATTGCTGAAAGATATTTTAAATGAAATATCAAATGCACAGTAATTCTTATTGCCTAATGGTCCTCATTTTTCTCATTACTTGTCAGATTTCTCCTTAGCTTGAGTGGCAAGTATCTTCTCTGTCATACAGCAGCTGTGCTGTTGATGGTTAACTTTTCATGACCTCCCTCTTCTTGTTCTCTTTCTTTCTGTGAAATATGTTCATATTGTATTTAGCCTCACTGTCTTTGGCAGTGATTCTGAATGGTATTTGCCCTAGTGGGATGGTTGCATCATTGGATATTTATATTTCAAAAATAAAAACCTTGTTTGTTTCATTAGTTCCACAGCTGACACTGGAGTCCTAGAACAAACCTTTTGTTGCCTCTGGTAAAGGCTTACAAAGTGATCTTATACCTAAAATTCCTGAGATTCCAACACGTTAGAAAGGAGAAATTAAAAAATGGAATAACGACTAACAAAAACTTTAGGAACTGAGTATGGAAACTCTTTCATTTGGGAGCAGAGGTGTTAAATGCAGGTTAGCTATGCATGCAGAGAAATAATCTTGCCTTGATTGTGGGAGTGGAGGAAGAGACACCATTACTTCCCTGTGTTTGCTTTGACCTCTGGTGCCACCAGGACACTTCTGTGCTCTGCAAGCTCAGTGTCATTTCCAGTCTTTGCTGTTTCTTGCTGAGGATTATCAGGCAAATGCACATCTGAAGCTTGTGCAACTTTCTGCCTTCTCAGAAGGGAAAGAAGTGGAGCCTGAAGCTCCTGTCAAGGGATCTTGAAAACAGGGGAGGGAGAAATAGTATGCAGTGAGATGGAAGAATTTTTTCTGACTCTTTTTAGTCTATTTTTATTTACCTTGGCTGGATATAGCCGTGTTTGCTACTGCTCATATAAATCAGATGCTTGTCCTTGTAATCCTTGAATCTACATCATTTCATGTGTGTCTGTGGGAAAGCAAACTCCATCTTCAGGGAATCAATTTCAGTTTGTGCTGGGACATAAGAAAGTCAGAAGTACTTCCGAACTGATGTCAGGGAAGAACTGCTGTGAATAGGTATCTTGAGTAAGTAACCTTAAGTTCTCCTTAAAGTCAAAGAGGCATTTTCCTCTCATGTATCCCGAACTGACTACACAGCTCATTCCCTAAAACTGTTGACTTCTCTCCACAGCCTCTGAACATGACCTGGCTTGGCTTAGCTGAGTTGTCTTGAGGCCCAGTGAATCCCACCCTTGGCAGCTCTAAGGCTTTGAAGGGGAGCTGAGGATACTTACCACTTGCAGGAAGTTCCAACCCCAGATTTAGAACAAGGGAGTAGCTCTTCAAATTAGATACAACTGACAAGTCAGCCTTAGCTCAGTGAATTGCTAGTAGCATAGCACTCAGAATAAGAACACGATGTTTCCTGTTCTCCATGCGCTTTTTTTTTTTTTTTTTTTTTTTTAGATATGGAGGAAAAAATCTGATCTAGCATAAAAGTCTCACAGAAGACTGCATAAAGCTGATGCCATATATAGGCTCGGAGGAAATTCCCACGACCGCATTTGACCTTCCTTTTTTTCTTTTTGTTTTAATAAAACACAATCAGCATCTGTATAGTTATGCACCTGCATATCATCATGTACTTTGCACATGATGAAGCTGCTGAGTTATGTTAAAATTGGCAGGATGCAAGCTAATATACCTGCCAAGGCAGGGGAAAAATTAAGTTGTCTCTAAAATATGTGCCTTCACTTTAGCAAACTTGTTTTAGCTATGGCACAAAATGCTGATCGGAGTACTGAATAAAATCAATGAATCTCAATGAATACAGAAAATATCAGAGCGTGTCTTCTGATATGCACAGTCCTGATGCAATTCTCTTGCTGAGTACTTCCCTCTGGGAAATAAACATTGTTGTACATGGTCCATTTTGCTAGCAAATCATCATTTTATTCACCTGTGTTTCATGCAGTTCGGTTTTTCTGCTGTGAAAGGAAAATCTTATATGAAGAATGGACTCTAAGCTGCTGTCTGACTACACAGGAAATCATTGTATATCTCAAATCACAGAGTTTTTGGTACTGACTAGATCCTTATTACTTTATTGAAAGGAGCAAGTGACAGGAATAATTGTGCTGATTGATAGTTTGGGGCCTGAATGCCCAGAACCTTACAGGATTTAGTGTCTAAGACCCAATCTGTCAAGATTCATACCCACACTTAACGTTAGGTACTGTGCACAATCCTCTTGACATCTTTGGAGGCAGATAGCATACAGTACAAGTCTTTGAGCAGTTGGAGTCCCAGCTTCCAGGCTGAGAAATGTGTATCTTAAATATAGCACCAACCCCCCGAAGGCTGGGTTCTAGTTTCCATTCAGCTCTAGACGAAGTGTTGCTTCACCTGGGAAATGAATCATAGCTCAGAAGAAAGGCATGCTGCTTGGCGGCATTGAGCAATTTGAATTCCCTGGGTAAAAGGTGTTCAAGACAGACACTTCTCTAAATACTCTGAATTTAAGTAGGAATAAGTTACGCAGAAATCAAATTGGCTTTTTTTTTTTTTTAAACATAATCTTATCTTTGGTACAGAAGAGTAGGGTATGGCTCTGTACAAGTAGTGATGGACTTCATTGGCTTTGACACTCGTTTCCCTTCTAAATAGTTTAACACTTTTTTATTATTTTTTTCAGTAGCAGAATTCTTGGCTGAGCATAGGGAATGTGTCTGGCCTCTGGCAACTACGGTCAGTAGTGCCACTGCCACAAAAGGAGGGGGCCAGTACATGTTGCCGATGTCAGGCTTGCCCCTGGGAATCTAGAATGGCATAGGAGCAGGAAGAAAACTGTAGGGTGGATGACTGGAGTTGAAAGGAGGATCTGAAATTATTTCAAGGAGAATACAAATGTGATTGTTTCAGGCTTTTGTGTAAGAGTTTCCTCCTGGGGAGGAGAAGATGCATCACAGATGCACCTACCAAAGCCTGTTTCTGCACTGACTACATAGAGGCAGCAGGGCAAAGCACTCAGACCCCAACCCTATCAAACACTCACGTGTATAAAATAAAGCATCACAGACAGTGAGATTTTTAAATTGTAACAGGCATTAAGTACCCGGTAGTTTTATCTACTGTTACGGATAAACTGTTGGGACCAATCATCCAAAGCCTTTGTCATAACTGTATTGCAAGATGATTACTTTCTCTGGGGGTGGTTATGAGGATGAATTAGGCAATAGTGCAAATCCCTTTGAAATGAATAAAAAGACATAGTATAATTGTTTCCATACCCTTTGGGTGCAAAGGCTAAAATAAAGATTCAGCTTTTCCTCCTCTTCTTTCCAATAGCCTGTCTCTTTGCACCCTTAGTTCTATGATTTCCTCAAGCCCATAAATCTCCTGCAAGAGGTAAAGATAGTTAGGAGAGAAAAATCACTCTATCAGGTGAGTTTACATCATTCCTCCTCGTTGTCCTTTGTTCAGTTATTTTCATCCTTACTGGTTGTCTTGTTTCCCCTGTATATAAATCAAGCTATGCAGACATGCAAAACTAAGTACAGGAAAATCAACTGCTTGCTTTATGGCCTGATGAGGATGGGCTGTGGGGGTGTTTGATGCTACTAGCAGCCAAGGAAAAGTGCCTGAAAAAGAGTTGCCTTTTTTGTGCAAAATTTTCTTGGTACTGTCTGCACCTTCTAGCCCACATCTTTAAAAAGAGGGAGAGTGTGATCTTGTTGCTGTTGCATTGGCCTGTGATCAGTGGGCACCTTGGCCGTGCCAGGGAGCAGTTGACAGACCATAGGCAAGGTTCCTTCACCTCCATGTCTCTTCCATCTAAATAGTTGCCTTTTAAGAGGTCCTTGAAATTATTTTGCCATGGTATTCTTCATAACAAACTGAAGGGACAATTCTGGAGAAAGGGAAGATTTTCATTTATCTTTTTATATATCTGAGTTTTCTATGCAGTAAATAGAGATGGAGCATACAGTATTGCTTCCTGGGTAAGCCCGTACGATTGCTTAAAAGAGTCATCAGATTTTCCTACCACTTCCCATTTTACCAAGGAGAATGTTTTAGACCTAACACGAGCGTTGGTACGCTTCCCAGTTCCCTCAGTAGAACGAGCTTGTTGATGTAGCCCACTCATCTTCAAGTGTAAGCTTTCCCCAACCCATTTCCTTTTCTTGTACATTTAAAAGCACTAAAGAGAACAGAATCCTGATTGCAGCCTTTGCATGCCTTTGGGCACAGCTATGTTAAATTCTTGATAAGTTTCTGAACTTCTGCAACCCTTCAAGCCACAAAAGAGTAGCTCAAATAGGTGAACTGAAGTAGGAAATGTTAAATGCTGTGTTGATTTGGAAATTGTGTTTTCTACTCAAAAGTAGGACTGCATTTCAGCTGGTACAGAAATCTTAAGTTTGAGGTCAATGGATCTCAGACTGGTAGAACTATTACTATCCACTTGGATAGTAATGATTTCTAACAAGTGAGTTAGCTACAGATTTCCCACTGTAGATGACCTCTTCTACGTGTTTTGAAGGAAGGAAGGGCAGAGACTGTAAAATAACATGAGCATGTGAAACCGAAGTTCATCGATCAGAGGGAAAATATGTTGAAGCTGAAGAACAAGATTTGTACTCAGATTTGGGACAGTCTAACTAGAGGAAGCTTTGGGACAGCCTTTTATGAGGAAGACAAAATGTGGACTGTTCACTCTTATCAATTGCATATTTTGCATGCAGAGATCATGGCAACAGCACCCTATGGGTCAAAGAACACTTGCTTGCTTTCAAGGGATTTTCAAGAAATGAATGCCATTTTGCTTTGCTATCATTGCATGCAGTTCTCTTGAAACAGACTAGTGTTGTCACTGACTGGCTTTGCTTTGCCTTGTTCAGTTTATTTCTTTTAATTCCTCAGTTCTTCTTTTTCTGATGGGGAGAACTTTGTGCTCTCTAGTCCATGATATTGTAATCTTTTATTTATTCACAGAACAGCTGTGCCACTGGCTGCATAGGTGCTGGCTTCCATGCTCCGTTGTGGCACGTTACTTGTGATTATCACTTTGTATTATACGTGCATCTGTGGCCTCTGCCAGCCTTGCTAAAGCACACATTGAAGCACACACTGCCCTACAATGTCCTCTCTCTAGGCTTTGCTGCCTCACTGACTATTTACCGGGGTAAACAAGTTCTGAAGTTGAAATGCTGGACTGAGGTCCAGGAGAGACAAGATAGCTCCTGCCACAAATGTTCCTTCTGATCTTGAAGAAGTTGCTCAATGTCTCTGTGCCTGTTGGGAGTAATAGCTCTGCTCTGTCTTACAGGAGCCTTGACAGAGGGTTAACTTGTTTACAGCTAATAGATCCTGCTAAGGCTCTGCAGTGGCTGAGGTGCACAAAACAACAAATGAGAGGGAAGGCACAAGTTACTATGAGGGACAGGCTGAGCATGCAGCTCAAGGGCAACCAGACTACATCACCTGGTTTTGTAAAGATAAATTGATTAGCCTTTATGAGGTGCTGAGATATGTGAAAGCCATAGGAAATCCTGAATCTGAGTATACTGACTAACAGAATACCCACTTACAGTTCTATGAAATCCATGACAGTTTTTTGTTTTTTTTTTAAACTGAACCTAGTGCCTTCATTATTTTTATATATATGTATATTATCTCCAGAATTACACAGTGCGATATTTGGAGCTGGGAGAAAAAGGTTAAATTCAAATAAACCTCAGGACTGATTTTTAAGCTATAAACCAAACCAAGCTGAAACTTAATTGTGCTGTTGGAAACCAATGTAGAAGCCATTTGCAGTGTGGGGACACATAAAGGAGTTTTTTTTTTTTCATTCCCTGCTTTCTTTTCTAATATATATTTAAATGTAAGAGTGGATTCTCACTTTAGAAGTATATCCAGAGTAAGTCATACTTTACCAGAACAGTTACACAGCTTGTGCAGCAGGGTGATGAGTTATGCCTGCAGTTCTCCACTTGCTGCTCTTGTAGGTGTCACCTTCACACAAAGCTTCAAACTGTTCCATGGTGCAGAGGCTAGAATGGCCTTTGCTACCTGCAAAACATGCCACTTTTCTGCTATACTGCCACTTCTGCGTTTATCAAAGATCTTGGCATTGATTTCTGTAATTGCAGAGGTGATTGCAATCAAATCTTCATTTGAATGAAGGCTGATGTATCATGGGTTCCAGTCTGACTGAATTACGCTAAACAGTATTCCCTCAATTTTGGAAAAACCTCCATGTCCATTAGGTTTGTAAATGACAGGCATTTTTTCCACAAGCACTCTTCAAGTACAGCACACAGTGATGGAGGAAGGGGCGCCTGCATTTTTCTGAGCAACCAACCAGGGTCATGCACCAAAAAAAGTTGTCTGCATAGCAGACCAGGAAAACAACCCCTCACACACCTAGTTTGTGCTTTTGCCTGTTTCTGGGAGGTGTCATCCATAGAGGAGCACACTAATGGCTTGCATCAGCAATTCAGTTCAGGTGCTCTGCAGACATACCAGAGGTTTTGTGGAGCATAGAGCTTCTGTAGATGCTTGCAAGGCTGCAAAGATCTTCTGAAAACTGCACTGAGGGCAAGAACAACCTCATTCTAGCATACCTGAAGTCAATGCTTTCAGACCAAGTAAGGTCACTTGGCTTTGTAGCTGCTCATTTATTGATTGATTTCCCTGCATTGGAGAAAATTACCATTGTTTGTGAATTCTGGTTTGCAGAGACCAAAGCCCCCTGATTGCAGGGGACTTCCATACAGAAATCAACACTAGCATCAAAGGTCAGGGAAAATGATCAAATAGTCTGCCTCAATTCAATGTGTCCATTTTTCCTTGAGAAGAGCAGAAAATTGCACGTACTTAGTCATATTGCTAACAGTAGTCCTTCAACTTCAGATTGGGCGAAGATCCTAACTTCCATCAATTTATTCTTGTTTGAGAGTAATTAATTTCTTTGTCTCATGGAAAATAAACTATAAATTTTTAGTGAAAGACTTAATGAAAGCATACAGAAACATATTCATCCTAAATCTGTTGAATTTTACTGCTGTATGAAAACTCTTACCAAAAAATATAATTTTGCTTTTCTTTTGCTTCATTC
Organism: Aythya marila; assembly: GCF_965140915.1. Lineage (NCBI taxonomy): Eukaryota > Metazoa > Chordata > Aves > Anseriformes > Anatidae > Aythya > Aythya marila. Next base: position 41,816,400 of record NC_139044.1, read on the forward strand.
ATTTTCAAAATTCCAAGTGAGCGTCCTGAAGTCCAAAACCTTCTGCTGAGTCAGTTCTGGTCAGGGGGAATAAGAACAACACAGATCAAAAAGGAAAAAAAAAAAAAAAAAAAAAAAAAAAAGGAGGGGGGGGAGAGACCCTTTTTAGAGTTAAAATCCCATTTTGATAAGATTGCATTTTACTTAGATTTGTGAATATTTTGAAACCCCTGATTTATTTGATTGATTTATTACAAAAAAAAAAGTGCTGGTCTCAAGATAACTCTACCTTAAGCATCGGAAATATCATCTTCTGAGAAAGAGCCTTACCTCTGTGGAAACAGGTGGCTCATATACAATGAACTCCTATCACCTGGGGTAGATAACCTATTATACTTATGTTATTTCTATCCTGATGATGCTGGCATGACAGTTCCATACTTTTTTTTGTGAAGAGAGGTGAATTTTAATTGTGACCTTAAATATAGTTGCACGTTTCAGCTGAACGTTTGAATATGCATTACAGACCTGTTTTTGTAAGTGAAGAAAATCTGATAGCCTTGATTTCTACAGTTTTGACGCTTTCTTTTATTAAGGTGTCAGCCTCTGACTTGTAGTGCCATCATTACAGTGACACTGACACCTATATATTGGTGCTATTAACGCTTCCATTTCATGTCCTCTAGATAAAAGCTGGCTCTTGGAAATCCTTTTGTTGAGTTACTTGCCTTGGGATATGCCTGCAATGCAAAAATAAACAACCCTTAGAATTTCTGGCTTTTTTAATCTGAAATGATTGCCTTGGTTGTCTTTATACATGACACATTCAATGTGTGCTTATTTTCAGTAGAAGCCGCGTTTGTCAGAGGTGTTGTTTAATGTGGGTAAAGGGAGACAGAGGTCTAGAACAGTTCATATTAAATTCCTGGAGGAAATTCCACTTTAAAATAGAATTTGGCAATGGCACGCTCAGGCTGACTAATTCTTTTGAATTTATGGCCCATCAGCCAGAACCAGAAAGGAGAAGGTAAAAGACTAGCATGGTATTCATTAGCATTCCCACTACTAGTACAGCATGGCTATAAGTAAGAGTAGATGACGTTGCTGCTCAAGACAAGCAACTGTCCTGAAGCAAGCAGAAGAAATGCTCTTGCTGTGGGACTTTCAAACAGGGCAGAATCCATCAGTGTCTCTAGGGCACTAGTAGAATTATAGCCACAGAAGCTTGCTCAAAAGCTAATGTAAGAAATATTTGCATTTTACTAACCTTTTTGCTTTATTTGTTGCTTTATTCTGGCATAAATTTGTGCTGGCACTTGAAAAGGTGGTTAAGTTCCCTGTCCTAACCCTTACAAACCACTTTTGCCTGCTACTGCCTCTTCTGTGGTGACATGAACATTGATGTGATTCAAGGTGATTCATATGGGAAAGCAGACCCAGCTGAAAAGTACCTCACCTGAAACTCTGATCAGCTTGATTGCTTGCTTATGCCTGGCCAGCTCTGGTGCTGGTACAAGGGAGGCATCAAGAGTAAGGAGCCAGGTGAAGGACCTCACTGGCCACGGCATAGCTTTGTTTCTGTGTTGCAGAGAATAAAGAAAGCGTGCTTCAATCATAGGTTTCCTCAAAAGGAGCTGAACTGGTCCCTGTGCAGAGCACAAATGGAATGCAGGCTTGGCTCGTCTAGTCAGGAGAATGGGTGAGGAAGAGCCAAGTATTCTCAGGCTCTGACTGTCATGCCAGTTCATGACTCAAGCACAGAGGTGTACCAGGATCAACAGCAAACTCAGACCTTCTCATGATGCTCATCACGATGCTCACGGAGTGCTTAGTTCACTCTGAATCAGAAGCAAGTCTTTCACAGTCAGCAGAATTATGCTATCGTAAAACCAGCATGACAGGAGAGTCAGGTCTTATGTTGATAATTATCCAGTTTCTTCACTTTGAGCATTCCCAACCGTTTTAGTAATGCTTTCCTCATCTTCTCTTTGTGTTATCTTCTCTGGCAGACTGGGCTGGTTTGATTTTTCTCTTAGTGCCAACCATTGGTCTTCAAATCACTTTTGTAGCTCTGTTTGAGGAGCAGAGGGCTCCCAGTGCTGCGAGCTGGGCTCTCAGCCTCCCCCATATGCAGTCAGGGAGAACAAATAAATTGATGCCTTAACAGCAATGTGCTGTTGTGCCTTGTGCTCAGTTCTCTGTCATGACGTGCTTTAGCAAAAGTCTGTTAACATCCTCTTGTCTGAGCTGTCCTTTTTAACTCCTGTTTCACTGGTTTGTAAGTGGTTTCTGTATTGCACTGGTACAGCCTCACCTCAAGCTCTGGGTGCAGTTTTGGAACAACGCTATAAAAAAGATCTAAAACTATTAGAGTGCCCAAAGGAGGGCTACAAAGATGGTGAAGGGCCTGGAGGGGATGATGCCTGAGGAAGCAGCTAAGGCCCCTGGGTTTGTTCAGCCCCGAGCAGAGCAGGCTGAGGGGAGGCCTCATGGTGGCTGCAGCTCCCTCACGAGGGGAGCAGAGGGGCAGGCACTGAGCTCTGCGCTCTGGGGACAGTGACAGGACCCGAGGGAACAGCATGGAGCTGGGACAGGGGAGGGTCAGGCTGGGGGTTAGGGAAAGGGTCTGCACCCAGAGGGTGGTCAGGCACTGGAACAGGCTCCCAAAGGCAGCGGTCATGGCACACAGCCTGATGGAGTTCAAGAAGCATTTGGACAATACTTCCAGGCATGTGGTCTGATTTTTTGGGTGGTCCTGTGTGGAGTCAGGAGTTGGATTTGATGATCTTTGTGGGTCCCTTCCAGCTTGGGTTATTCTATTCTGTATTAATTATTTAGTCTCTCAATTTTTTCAAATCCACCAGCTAAAAACACACAGATATACGCACAGACATATCTACACTTATTCACATCCATTAATAGATTCTTAAGAAAAGATCCTGGGTAGACTGCAGTTTATTAACCTACATAAAAAGAGGTAGCATAAAAAGAGGATTAAGTAGTAGTCCTAGTGTGAATCTCTTTTTCAAGAAAATGCAGTCCTTCACACTGAGAGCTGCTGAAATGACAAGTTTTGATAAGCTTGTATCCTTGATTTTGTGTGTGTGTACACCTTCCTCTTTCCACAGTGCCAGTTGTATGGTTTATTTAAGAAAACAGAGTATATACCTTCTTCTCCACACCTTGCAGCTTCCTGGCCGAAGAGTCAGTGTTCGTCTCAGAAAATTCAAAGTCACATAGCTGGAGTTACTAAAGGGCTTGACTCAACTTTTTGGAGAGTTCCTTGAAAAGCATTTTTTTATGACTGGAGGAATCATCAGATTCAACATAGCAGATGTCCAGATACCAGTGTCATCTGCTACCTTGCCTCGGAAAATCTTGGAGACAAAATACGCTGCCTGGCTTTTTTTCTCAACTTTTCTTTTTCCTTTTTGGACAGCTTGAGCTACATGAGATGATTGTACCCACCATAGCTTCCCATTGCTGCCAGATGACTGAAAAAGAAAAGCTGAAGCTAAATTTGGGTGTGCTGTCTTTTTTGGAACACATTTAGTGTGCAGTGCCTTTTCTTTCTCTATTCAAGCATTACTTCTAAAGCATATCTGTGAATCACTTTTAGAAGCAGCAGCCATGGCCATTTCAAAGCATCATCTGCTTAACAAATTCAGAGTAGATTGACCTGCTTCCCCATGTTAAAGCAGTCTCACTGACTTGTTAATTTTAGAGGATGTTTCCAGACAGTAGCTTTCTTGCTTTCAGAGCCTGATGGATCTGATTTTGATGTCCCAAAGACAGTAATAATCTCCCCCGCATATGCTAATATACACTAAGTATGAATAAGAATATTGCCATCAAGCCTTATGTGAACTCATTTCAGGCTCCCCCAGTATGCTTTTTGTTGTTTCCCAGTTCTTCTCATATCTCTCTTCCCCCTTTTGTTTTTCTTATAGTGCTATCAGCTGTTTCAACAGCAGATTCTGTCTTCTGGAACAACTTAATGTTCCTGGTTTTGGATTTTACAAATCATTCCAGATGGAAATTGATAATAATGAAACCTGTTATTGGGCTGGTGTAACATTCAGGCACTGTTAGAGGAGCAACAAATGCTGGCTTTACATCACCTTTGGGTTCCTCAGTGCTGGCTGGTCTTCAGGGTCCAGAGCCTACAGATGTGAGGCTGGCAGGGAGTTGCGGGAGGTTGGTCTGTGTAGCTGCACTACGACAGAAATACCCAAGAGGCTCTTTTAGGTACTGAAAACAGCATAGCTTTTTCATAGCTTTTTTTTTTTTTTTCTTTAAGGGGAAAAAAAAAAAAAAAGAGGCAGCTTTCCCTACCTCTCATGATCCTGTGCGCAGTGCCTGGCAGCCTGAGTGAGGGGGAAGCAAGGTAAGACATTGGAGACCTATGCTCAGCTCTTGGCTGTGTCAAAATTTTCATGTCACCTTGAAGATGTCCCTTAGTTATCTGTTGTTGCTATTTCCACCTGCAAGCTAGGGAGAATGTGTTTCACCTCCTGTGTGGTCTAACGAGAATCCTGTGTTTTCAGAGGCTGTAAAAATTAATGTCTCACATGCTGGCCTTTGCTAAGTAGTTCTGCAAGAAGATTTCACTTCTGTCAGGGTGCTTTGTCTTCCTCTATGCTCCTTCCCAAGGGACTGTTACTGGTCCTCTGGAAATCTGCCTCAGGGCTGCAGTCTGTGCTGGAGTCCTTGGTTTACTTCTGTACCCATAGTGCCTTTGCAGCCCTTGATGGATCTTTCTTACTGCTCAGGAGAGATTTAACAGCAGCCTTATCTCATGTTACTATGTCTTTGTTATTTCAACAGTGGCCTGTTTCAACTAGCTGTAGGACAGTGCTTCGTGAGGCATTAGGGATAATTGACACTAACTTTCACCTGCCAAAACAAATAGCTAGACTAAATGCATTTTCCTTTATTTTGAGTTGTCTGTTCCTTGAGTGAGTGGAGTTATGTGGTCCTTCATAACTGTTTTCCCAACCCTCCTCAAATTTGGAGTAACCTGAACTAAGGAGCTCATGATCACTTCTGCAGTGAGCATCTGGGCTTGGCTCCATCCATGGTAAGAGTATATGCAAAATGGGGAGTGAGAGTGGTTGCTGTGGGAAGAGGTGAAAGGCACAGTGGGGGAAAAAAAAAAAGCCAATTTGCAGCTTTTCTATACCTCACCTTGGAGTGACATTGTTTTGACAGGTGAGAGGTAGTATATTTCTCTGTACTGAGGGAGAAACGTTTGTGTGGCCAGTCTCTCTTTGTAACATGTGTGAAAAGGAAAGTAGGCCAGAGAAAGAAGCAGTACCCTCCTAGTACAGTCACGCTTGTTCCACAAAATTGGGCAGACAGCAATACCAGCCTTTCAAAAGCAAGAAGAATCAGGAGATTACCTGAAAGTCACTCTCTCATTTACTGAATCTGTGGCAAACTCTCTGGAAACTTGATCCACCTGCCTGCTCATTTTTTGGCTATTATGCAAAGAGTAATTACATTATCAGCCAACCGGTAGAACAGGCAAACACCATGGTGAATGTTACTGTGTCCACTGATCTATTTAATGGATGAATGATCTTTTCACTTCTGCATTTGATTTGTAAAGGATTGCAGGCAAATGAGAATAACAGCAATCAAACCATGAAATAAGGTGGTTGGGAATGTTTGCATTGTTCTGTGAGGCACCGTACAAAGACCCACTTTTGGCCAAGTTTGCAGAGAAAAATTCATGTGACTAAATTTAACACTGTGAGGACCCACGTGTCCTGAAAGCAGCACAGACCCTCTGACCATTCTGCTACCAGGCCCCATGGACCTACCCCTCAGCAGGGCTCACAAGTTTGGCTGGTTGGAGCAGGACAAAATCGGGTCTAAGACCACCAGAACTTGGTCTGAATCACTTGTAACTTAAGCATGATGAAAACTGTGTGTATTTGGAACGTGTCTTTTGTGGCTTGCTCATTTCTGAAGCAGAGCACTCAGTGAATTCACAAGTTTTAATGCAGCGTCAGAAAAAACATAAAGGCAATGTTGTCATACCACTCGGTGTGCCAGGTGAAGAGTCATAGCCGAAAAATAAAACTCACTGAACTGTTAGATGCCTCATGATGGATGAGTCAGAAACTCTTTGTTTCCTGCTACACTGTTACTGATTTAGCAGGCTGCAAAACGGGAAAATGGAGCTAGGGATGACAAAGAAGAGATAATTTGTGAAAAATGCCCACAACTTGTGGGGTAGATGAAAAACATGATACAGCAATTTCAAAACACCAGGAGACACACTATGTGGGCAGAGGGTGTGTCCATGTTCTTCAAGCATGTGAGAAATTAAATTCCCAGTCAGCATTCTTTCCAGCAACTTTCAGTGGGCAGAAGCAGGTGCCCTCTCCAAAGAGCACCAGTGGATCCATCAAATAACATTGTATCTGGTACCATCTGGAAGACGAACCTTTAGGGCCTAGAGATCCTCAATTTGCATCTTTTGTGAATTCCAGCGGGGAAAGAGTTTTCTGCAAGGAAAGCTTAGGAAGCAGTGTTATTGGAAGGCTGTCACAGCACAGAACAAGAGCAGTTCAGATGTTATGATGTGGCTCAGGCTGAAGATTGCTCACCTTTGCTTCTCTTGTGTGAGGCAGATTTATCAGTGAAATTCATTTCATGTGTATGTTATCCAAGTAAGAGTTCATCATCTACCACTTAGCCCCAAAGATAAAGAGTTAAATGCATCTTTGGGCCATGTGTGAGCCATCAAAGGTAAGGGAATTTGCATTACACTTGATGTATGCACTAAGCCAAATGGCTTCTATAAGATTTGTGTCTTCCTCTGAATTCAAATGTTACTGATTTCAACTCCAAATGTTGGTCAGCAGAGCAACACTATATAATAGGTCTACAGAATAAGTCATGAATATTTCTAGTTGATCTGCTGTTTCAAACTGAATGCCTTAAAAACAGAACTGAGAGACGCAAGATAGAATAGGAGCCTATATTCTACTGGCACAATTTGAAAAGTAATTAACAAATATGTCCGATAGCAACTTATCATGGATACATGCTTGAGAAAGGGGATCTTGCCAGCATAGCATCTACATCTACCTTCTTCTGTATTTCAGAAAAGTATTTAGAAAAATCTTGAAGGGAAATAAAATCAGAGAAGAGCCACTAGAATTATTGTGAGAAACAAAAAACAGATCAGACTGTAGCAAAAAGCTCTTGAGAATACTACCTATTTACTTTCTAAGAGAACTGACTGAGAAATAACTCAGTTATAATCTGTATGTACCAGCACAGAGGACACAGCATGAATGGAGTTTTCAGTATAGTGGACAAAAGTAAAGCAAGGTGCATTAACTGAAAGGCAGACAGATCAAACTAGGAATAATGCACACATTTTTAACGGTGAATGTAATTGAAGCAACCTACCAAGGACTTCAGTAAATTTTCCATCAGTGAGAACGCACATAGAAAGACAGGAAACTTTTCTAGAAGACACCTAGCTGAGGCACAAATTAATTCATGGAAGTTCAATGACATGTCATATACAGGAGGTCAAACTGGATTATCACAAATGGGCCTTTAGAGCTTTTAAGTCTAAGAATTTATGGGAGATTGAAAAGATATTAACAAGTTTTCTTCCAGTAGAATGCCCTTAACAAAGATCAATCTCTCTGTCTATCAATGGATTTCCCATACTTTGCATCACTGCCTTTAGTCTTTCCCAAATAAATTAGATTAAAGTAGCGAGATCAATAGTGATTTCAGCATCCTTTCTTTTTCAGCCTGCCTCAGTTATTGAAAGAACTGTCTAGTCAAAATATTAAAAAATCTTTTTTTTCCACTTCTGAAAAAAAAAATCCAATTATATCTCATTACAGACTGTTAAAATAATTCATAAGAAAGCCTTAATGAACATAGTAAAACTGCCAACTGAGAAATGCTGCAACTATAAAACTTCTTTTTAAAAAAAAAAAAAAAAAAAAAAAAAAAAAAAAAAAACAACAAAAAAAACCCACAAACAACTCTGGGCATTTATTTTATCAAGAACTAAGGATTTTTGCAAAATAATTATGTTTACAGTTCTAATTTCAGATTTCTCTGAGTTAGTCAATGCACAAGTTCTCTTTGGACCATGTGGAAAATAATCTTCATGTGCTTTAATAGCTCCACTGATTTTCCTTTATCTTTCAAATACCCCAAACTTGACATGTGCTAAAATGAAGTCTGGAAAATGTCAGTCCCAGAAAGCATGCTTGTCAAAGTAATGGCAACCAGAAAAAAAAAAAAAAAAAAAAAAAGGTGGTTATAATAAAACCTGAACTCAGTGATAATTATAATGGAATTTTGGGGCCTATTATCAGCCTGCCTAAAGTGAGATGCAGACATTAAGAGACCTGCAAGCAGAAGTTGCCTGGGAGATGTGCTGAAACAGCCTGTCTCTGGGTGCTCTTTCCCTGGCTGACTTCACCCACATGCCTCATCACACCAGTTTACTCCAGTCCTTTCCCCTCCTTCCTCAGCAGAGTTGGGTGTTGTGACCTATCTGCAGTGAGGAGGTTCCCTTCTTGGGTGAACTTTGTGTTACCTGGCAGGAGAAATTCCTTGGGAATGAGTGAAGTCTCGCTATCTGTGGAGCAGCTCAGGGATTAGAGATGTCTTTTCCAGTCAATGAAGGTTCCTGATAAAGAGCGCAGCAGCGCTCTGTGGGAAGTGCAGAAGAGCACTGACCACATAAAAGGCTGTGGGAGGTGTGTGTTTTTTTTGTTTTGTTTGTTTGTTTTCAAGCAGAAGCTGATCATCCTTGTTAGGTACTAGTTGTTATTGCTCCTGTTCTCGTGAAAAGTGGTACGTGTGATGCTGTGTATTTCACAGGCCTTATGCAAGTCAGCCCACACCTCTGCAAAGTGGTTGCATGCTACCCTGCATGACAATGGATAGGGAATTCAGACTGAGATTATCCATGGTGCAGTGAGATCAGCAGGGCACAGGAGAAATCTGCCTTTTTTGCTGCTTCTGCCTGCCTCTCTTCTGTACCCTTGAGGTTTTGTGTCCACTGGAAGTCCTCCAGGCGGAACCCAGGACAGAATGTGTTCAGTCGGGCACACAGGTGGCTGTGTCACCACCACTAGAAGGAAGCCATTTGGTGGCTTCCTAAGAGCTCCTCAGCAGCAGAGAGGCTCCAGCTGCCTTGCTGTACCATGGTCTTATCCCCGGAGGTCAATCTGTCCACTGCCATGACACCCACTGCTGCTTCCTATTGCCTTTGACTAGGGTGAACCGTGCCTATTGTCTGAAGTATGTGTCTGTGAGGGGAAAGGAAAAAAAAAAAAAATAATACAGCCTTTAACAGTTGGGGGTTGGGGTTGTGGAATTAAAAGAATGGCTTCTTTCCACGGTGAATGGAAGCCAAAGTGGCGGTGAATCTCATTTCAGCATCTAGCAGAAAAAACTGCCAGCCTGGTAATAGTAAAGATAATAATTGTATGTTGTTTAATCTTATCTGGATATGTCCCCTCCAGTGGTTTCCTGCTGGTAAACCACAGAGGAGAGAGGCAGTAGTAAGTAAACTAGAGGAAGTGAGATGAAATATTGCATGTTCCTCTGGTTAATAGGGGATTCATTTGAAGGATATTGCTAATTAAAACCAATACTATTTTCCTCCATGTGGGCTTTCAAAACCATTTTCAGAGGATACAAAGGACGTTTTGTTTCACTGAATTGCTTATAGTTTAGGGAAGCCGGTGGGATGAAATACTAGCGTAGTAAATTGTGCCTGTGCTTCAAGAGCAGCGTGTGAAATGGACACCCTGCAGATTGTGAGTACACAGCGTCACCCAAATAATGTCCAAGCAGAAGGGCAGCTTGGGGTTAGAGGAGCAAAAATCCACCCTCAGCCTACCCTGCAGTACAAGAAACTGCCCAACAGTTGTGGTTACTAGAAAAAGAGCTCCTGTGTGTCTGTGGCTCCAGGGCTGCTGGATCTACAGAAGCCTGCAGTCTGGGGATTTGCCTGCAGTGCCGACCTTAGCTCCAGCCTGCGGATGGCTCCGTGATTCACAGGGAGGGCACGAAGCCAGCGGCTGCCTCCTGCTGCTGCCCACAGCTTCCCTCTGGTGTGACCAGGGGGAGCCGAGGGTGCTCCAAAGGCCAGGCTTTCCAGAGCACCTCACCCCATTCACTGCATCCGAAAATAACTGAGCCATGTCAGCGGAGAGATGTGAGAGTGAGATGACATCTTTAGGCATCGGTGAGATCTTGTGCTCAGCGCCTACTTGCTTCATCCAGATTCTAGGCTTGCGCCCAAGGCTGAGGAAACAAACCTGAACTTTCTTCAGCTTGCCTGTTCCTGAGCGCCTTGTGTCAGCAGAACATGCCTCATCATGTGGCTACCGGATGTTTTCTCCACCTCCTGCACCGCATCCAGGGATCCCACTCTGACCCACTTCCCCAGCTCCGACCCACTTCCCCAGCAACGAGTGGAAAAGTCCACTTTTGGTTTTAGATTTGTCTTTACATCACTGGAAACAAACAGCCTGTAGGAGGTGTTGAAACAACTCCCTGAGTGTTAAAAGTGTCTGAGGACTGGCTTCATTGTGGCTGAGCTGGGCAGGCATTGCACCTATTTGAAATTAAATGTGAGGGGGTGAGGTGAAGACATTGCAGGAAAAGCTGGCACCCCTCTTAATCAGAGCTGGGGCCTGTGGGACATCTTCCGCCTTACTTCTGTATGCTTTCTGGCCACTACCTGAACTCTTACAATGCACCCTGGATCATACCACCAAGGGCTGGACTGTTCTGCTGTAAGCAACTTATCCCAAGGCGAGTGTCCTTTACTAGAAAGTTCAAGTAAAATACATGCAACCTGGAAGAATTAGAAACTTAAAGGAAAATTGGTCGTCGTCTTTCTCTGTACCCTTTTCAGTTACATTTTAATATTTCTCAGTTTTCAGTTTGGGCAGGGGATTCCTCTTATCCTGTTTGCTTTTGTGCTCCAGAGGCTTGAACAGCCCTTTGCTATTTCAAGAAGCTCCTGTTTACCTCCATTCACCTGTGTTCTGCTTTCTGGCCCTTGTTCTTCTCTTGTTGACTCCCTGAGGGTACACAGATGGTAGCCTGGAAGCCAAAAGGAATGATACTGAGGGCGTGAGAGTGGGAGAGAGGGGAAAAAAAAAAAAGGAAAAGAAGGAAAGGAAAAAAAAAGGAAAGGAAAAGAAAGAGGGAAAAAAAAAAAAACAAAACAGTGATTGCAGAAAGCCTTCAGACTCCTCTCACAGCAAAACCCTAATACATATCAGTGTGCTGGATCTTGTCAAGGTGCAGGTAATGTTTAATTTTGGGAATGCAACCGAAACACATTTGGCTTGCTGGCTGTAATCGTTTCGACCTGTGAAGTGAGGTAGCAACAGTAAGGTAGCATGATGCCATCGCAAAGCGCGTTCAGTCAGCTGAGAAGTCTCTCTCTCTCTCTTCACATGCTGTGCCACAGTCAGCCTGATCCTCACTGGTGGGCGGCAGCCTCAGAGGCACCACATCGGCAGCATATGTAAGTGTTTCTCGTCTCCAAATTAAGCCCTGTGACATACTTCACCCTACATGCAGGAAGGAGTTAATCTCACCGCTGCGGTCTGGTAGGGATCGAGCAGCATTTTTTCATTTGGTAAGGAAATGCCGTGACTTACAGATAACTTCAGCCCAATGTTGTTTCAGCGTAGTGTTCTTTGGGATTGCAGTTGGAATATGCTTGGAGGAAGCCGATTTGCATCCAAAGTGCTTTATAAAACGAGTCTTTAAGATAAAACCCAGTAAGTAAATGCAAATGTTGTTCTTAGCGCACAAAACACCACGGCTCTGCTACCTGTTCGTGCAGCGCCGTACCCACCTTCCTCAGCTCGCACGGGAACCGCAGCCAAGCTGAGAACGGAACAGTTCAGCCGCACTGACGAGCCAGGCTGCAGAAAATCAGCCACAGCCGGGGCAGGTCAGTCAGTCACCGAGCAGGCAGCACCGGCAACAAGCAGCGAGCGGAGCACAGCCCCGGCGCAGGGGACACCTAGCGGCGGCTGGCAGCGCCCGCTGCAAGGGGAGCTCCTGACTGAGGGGGCAGCCCGTGCTCCGCATCGTTCCGCTGGCGTTTCTTTCCTCCGCTAGTTCTTAAATAAAGCGACCTTCCAGGAAGGATACCACCTATAACATCATTTTGTTTGTTTGTTTATTTATTTATTTATATATATTTTTTTTTCCTGAGGCAATAACATTATTCCCCCGTGGTCTTGCCCCTGTGCAGAAATAACCGGCTGCCCAGCTGGGCGGGCGGCTCGGAAGAGGAATGGCAGCACTCAGACGTGTTATTTCGACCCAAAAAGTAACGCTGCCGTGGGTATCCGAGCGCTAAGCGATGAGAGTAGTCACGCTTGCCAGGGTTGTTAAGATAAACTGATGGCTTAAAGTTTGTTCCACCGACCAGCCCGCGTGAAGCTGTGCTTAGGTGTACGAGTGTGGATGTGCTTAGGTGCGCGTTAGGGGAGCGGTTAAGCACAATAACCCCAAATTCGGCCGGCCTCGGGCGTTCTGCACCTTGACTGTACGCTCGGGCAGCCCCTGCCCGCTGAGCCCAGCGCAGGGCGGGCAGCGAGGAGAGGCTCCCAGCCGCCGTGTGCGTGGCAGCGGGCCCCGGGATCGCAGACACGGCCTCCCGCAGGACTTTAATAGGGAAATTTAGGGAAATTTAGGGAAATTCGAGCGCCCACACCGGGCTCGGGTGCGCAGGGACAGAGCTCGGAGCCGGCACCGCTCGCAGCACCTCAGGCTCGGGGCTGCGGGCACGGCCCCCCCCCCACCTGCCGCCCGCTCCCTCACAGGGCAGGGCGAAGGCGGGGCGGGGCCTTGCGCGACAGCCCCACTGACCAATGAGAAACCAGCTTTCCCCAGGGGCCGAGCCGGCGGAGCCAACGGCGGGGAGGGGCGGGGCTTGTGGGCGGGGAGGCGGGGGGCGAGGCCCCGCCCCCGCCCTCCCCTCCCCGTCCGGCGGCTGGGGCGCACTCGGCAGCGAGCGGCGGGCAGAGCGCGAGCGGTGCCGGGGGGCGCGGGAGCAGCACCGGCAGCAGCAGCGGTTGCAGCGGTTGCAGCAGCAGCGCGCGACCCCAACGGCCGCTCCCCCCCGCCCGGCTCCGTTAACGGCTCCTCCTGCGGGAGGGGGGCGGTGAAGGGGAGCCGGGCAGCGGAGCCCCGCGGGCCATGGGGGTCCCGCGGCCGCAGCAGGCGCAGGCAGGGCAGCGGCAGCGGCAGGTAAGGACGGGGCGCCCCGCTCCCCGCACTGCCGCCTCGGGGCGCCTCGGGGCTGGGGCTGGGGCCGGGGCTGGGGCTGGGGCCGGTCCGGAGCGAGCAGCCCCGGGGGCTGCGGAGCCCTCCCGGGGGGGACCGGGGGCTCGGGAGCGGGGGTCGCGGGCGGTCCCGGCGGCGCTGCCCCGAAGTTTGGGTGCCCGCAGCTGGGGGCTGAGCCCGGGGGGAGCTGGCGGAGCTCGGGGGGCCCGGCCCCTCGGCTGGGAGCGAGTTTTGGGGGTTCTGCCGCGGGGAGCGGGTGAAGTTGGGAGGGAGGCGCTGGTGTTGGTGCGCCCCGGCTCTTTTGTGTGCGGTCCCTGCTTCGGGAAGTTAACGCTAGATGGCTTTCTTCTCTCAGCTATCCGCCGGGGAAGGCGAGCGTGTAATCCGCTTCTGCAGCCCGCTGCTCCGGCGTTTGTCTCTGCTTTTTTTTTTTTTTTTTTTTTTTTCCCCTTCATGTGAACAGTAAGCTGCCTTCCTGAGCGGCTCAGCGCTGGTTAGACCCGAGCAGAACTTAAAGTTTGCCTGCGAGCTGATGCAGTTCAGCCCTTTCATTAGTTCAGCTGCTTACAGGCATCGTTTTGTATGTGCACGACCAATACCTAAAGGAAGCTTGCTGAGTTGCAGTATAGTTCTGAAAACCCTCAGGTTCCTTTAAAGGAAGGCAGCTGGATAGGAAAGGCTGAAAATGTAAAGAAACAATGCTATCGGCTCGGTTATTGCATAGTTTGTTGGACTTCATTTTAGAAAGAACCCTAATAGATAAACAATCTTGCTGCACTTTTTTTTTTTTTTTTTTTAATTTCTTTCTTTCTTTCCCCTAGATTTTGTGCCTAGCTATGTTGGACTGAAATCTTTTGGAGTTGGGTTCAGGCACACGGTGCATCACAGCCTGCTAGGTATCAGAAAGCCAGGGCCTGATGCTTTATTAGTTTATTTCTTCTGTCCTTCCAAAACTGTCCCTGCTGTCACTGGAGTGCCAGATTTGCTCCTCGTTTGTTTCTTAGGTAGTAGCTCTGAAACACTCGAGTCTTAAACTTGATCTCTGAAATATCTTTTATTATTAATGCAAAAATGTTTAAATCATCAAGAGCTATGATGCATTACCATACAAAAGTTGATTTATAATTTATGTAGCACTCGTATAAGGCAAGATCACAGAGAGGTCTCTGAACGTGTTGTCTTGGTGTTGCATGCCCAGTGGGTTACCTTACCAGGTCACGCAGCACTTTAGGTATGACAAGGAGTAGTTGCTTGTAAGGATGCCAGGCTGTTTCACCAATCATATTGGATCAATTAAAGATGTCACTCATAGATGCCGAGGGTATAATGTGAAACCCAGAACTAAACAAAAGCTCAATCTTTCCCTAGCTGGTATTTGCTTACTGTGCAAATCAAGGAATTTTAAAGGTTTCTGTGCTGTCATCCTGAAAGAAAGATAATATGGTATGTTCTGTAGACATGTACTGATATGTACTATTACTTAAGTACATTGTGAAATGCTTTTGGAAATGACAAGAGTCAAGGAACTAAGCGAGGCAGTGGTTAAACAGGCAAAAACACCCCTTCCTTTTCTTGATGACCTTTACGAGTGAACCAAGGCACTTCTTTCATCACTGTCAGCTTCATGTTGGATGTGGTAGTCGGGCATTGCCCCTAGGATTGCGTGCAGAGCAGCAGTTCTACCTGCAGGAGAGAACAAGTATCTTCTCCTTGCCTTAGCTGCTGGGATTCAGATTACATTTAGATGGCTGGATGTTAAAATATTTCCAGGAGCTTCATGCTGTATACTTATCAGTGATCTAGTTTAGTAATAACGAGTGAGAAATGCAATGTTAATATGAAAATGTAAGATACCTGCTACTGATTGTGGAAAGAGGGTGGGGTGCTGGGTTATCTAGTTTCTCACTGTAGTTATCCAAGATTATCAACAGTAGCCATACTGACAGCTTGAAATGTCACGATTTGATGAGTGTTCCCTTCTCTTTCCTTGCGATTTTTGCTTTTCAGTTTAAAGTGTTGTACTTTGTCTTACGTTTGTGTTCAGACTTGACTGGTGTTTGGGTAAGCTGCACTGTGAATCAGCGAGGGAAAGAGGAGGCGGCAGTGTTTGTTATTTGCTATGGTGCTGCACTCATAGTCAAAAATTTTGATATGCTAGATAGTATTCAATGCTTTAAAACATTACTTCTTATAAATTGGCATTGGTCTTAACTTTACCTCTACTTTCAAGGGAAATTTCATCCTCTTATAAACGTGGCTAGTTCATGAAGTTTAGGCTGGGGTGCTCCTTACAGGGTCTTTCTGCCCTGTTTTTTCTGACTGAGTTGTTCTGGGGAATTACTGTGATAACTGTCTACCAAATCTGAGAATCCAGTGCCAAGTATTCATTAAGACTGTTGCAGTATATACCTCTGATCAGGAAATTAGTTTTTAGTAGATGGAAAAGTATGTGTAACACTTATTTTGAAAATACTCTATTTTTTGTTTTTGTACAGATTACATTAAGAATAACACTAATTCCTTGTGACACTGACCAGTGATGCCATACAACTGTTTATATATATATATATATATATATATATAAATGCTAGGACTTCATGTGAATTAGCAGTCTTCCTTTTTTTGTAGTTTACTATGAAACAGTGAACTTAAATATCTGATTTACTCTCTCAGTATCAAATGAGAGAGATCCTGCCTTCCTTTGTGGTAAAGCACAGACCCTGGGTTTAAACCCATTTCTAGGCATAACTGAATAAACCAGAGATTGGGAGGGATGATTATGGTTGGTGATACTCCTCTAGTTTTAACTAAAGACAGGACAGCAGTAGGTAGAAATGTCATTGGGATTATTTTGCACCAGAGTTCTTAACTAGAACATATGTAGACTCTTGTTTGGATCATGAAAGTGTAATTACATCAGCAGTTAGCTACTCATGGCTTATAACTGGATTCCAGCTTTCTGTAGTTTTTCGAATAATGATCAGCTCATACATAATTAAAGGTCTTATTTAAAGTGTGTCTTGAATCCTTATGGAGATAATCTCCTGAGCATGTAATAAACGTAAGCAGCTGCTGTCCCATCTTCTTGAACCTGTGAGCAAGAAGCCTTATTGGGTCTGCTGTGAAGCATTTTAAGAACGGTAATGTTTGAAAGGAAGTAGACATTTATTTTAGATACCGGCATCTGGGGATCTGTATTCCTTAAGAAAATGACGTTCCTCACTTTAGTATAAAGCTTTCTCTTTTTTCTCAAAGCTAAGAGATATGATGTAGAAAGATACTGCAGTGGGAGGAAGGAATCCCTGGGATGTACGCGAATCCAGAAGAAGGCAGGAGGAGAGGTAGTAAATTGTGCTGTAGTAGCTAGGAAGCTGGAAGGTGGCAGTAGCTGAAGTTGTCATGTCTTTCCCCTCCCCCTCAGCAGCTTGGCAAATTCAGATGCTCAAATGAAATTCTGAGCACAGAGCTTGGAGTTTTGCCATTGACTTTGATTCTTTTCTTACATAATGTCTTCATTTGTTGTCCTGCATCCTGCAGAGTGACATAGCCAGCTTTGCAGACATTACTGTAATCCTCCTATGCTGCTTGCCGTTCTTCCTTCTTTTCCCTCTCCCTCCATGCCCTCTTCCCACGAATTCTCCCTGGCACCGTGGCTGTTGACTGCGATAATGCCTGCCTGCTACCTCATCTTTTAGGTAGGCTTTTGAATCATAGGTGTTTCAAAATCCAACTTCTCAGGTTTACGTGATATAAAAATGATTTGAAGGGATTCGTGTCAGAGGACACATAATACAGATAAAAAGCTCTGATACAAATCAACAACTTGTGCTTCCATTTCCCTTTTGGTTCACCAACCTTTATTTTAACCTTGATACAATCTATGATGAAATTATGGAACTGCTTTTACAGGTAACATAAACAGCAGATTACAGTACCTAATAAAATGTACCCATAAGGACAGCTACCCCCAAAACACTAGAGGCTTTGTGGAAGTAAATTAAATAGAATTAGAATGTTTTCAAAACCTAATGTATGCTATTGAACTCACTCAGAAGTTGTTTTCTCTTTTGTTTGTGCATGCATGTTTTTTGATACTTGTTTTCTCTGTATATATGAGAGAGAATCTGGACCACTGTATAATACTCTTATTTTGTCTTCCATGTTTTTTTTTTTTAATATTTATTTCCATCAACTCTGGTAAATTGTGTAAGGATCTGAGAACTAAGTGGCAATTAAGAGAGGTGAGAACAGGAGGGGGACTAAGATGAGAATACAGCTTTCTACAGATGTTATAAATGCATATAGTGTTAAAACCCTTGTGTGTTTTCTTTCCCCTCACTTGGGGGAGTAAAAAGTCCTGCAATTAATGCATAGTTAGCAAAACTGGCTCTGGAAAAGAGTGTGTGTACTCTCTCTCATGTTTTTTGGAGGAGGCCTTTGTGAAAGATATGGAATTTCAGTCTGTGGTCTTTTTTTCTGTTTGTTTTGCTTGTTTATTTATTCACTTTTTCATCTGAGAGCTGTGGGTTACCTAATCACACTCTTCTTCTCTGGTTGTTTTCATTTGTGGTTTTCAGTTCAATACTAGTTAGTTCCTACTTTTAGATACCTAAAGAACATTCAAGGAAACAAGCACCACCAAGTATTTTTCTAGACTCTCAGCGTTGAAAATGAATACTTGACATGCTTTAGTGTGAAATCTCATTGCAATGCCAGTGTGACATAAAGTGGAAACAAAGTGAAAAAATGTGGCTGTGTACATGCATACATCTGCATGCCTAATGTGCATATCATATATATGGGTGCAAACACACTATACGTCTTGCTTATTGTAGTGGCCAGCTGCTCTGGAAGAATTGGGAGCAGTTTAAGGTGACCAGGTTATCTTGCTGTTCGGCTGTAGTAAAGTGAGCCTTTGTGAGGTTGTCAGGACAACAGCTTATTATTATTGTTCCTAGTGTGTTGGGTTTTTTTCCTCTATAGCAATGAAGGGAGCCGTTTCAAAGAGGGTTGTGTTGCCACGCAAGGATTGCCAGCTGTGATTTGGGTTCAGCAGGATGCTCTGGGTTTGTCATGTAAAAATTCTAATTGATGATGAATGCAAACCCAGTGTGAGAATAATTTTGTTCATTGGACTAATGCAAAACAACCCATTGTATTTACAAACCCACGGCCTATTTTCTCAGCAGTGTTGTCATTACTCCTCTGTTCTCTTCCATTTGAGGCTTAGAGAAAAGCGTTTTATGTTTGACAGTATGGAACCTGTGGTAGGAGTTGAGAGAAGGCAGGAATTAGTTTAAGGCTATGCTATGTCAGTGAGCTCCAGTCTGATACTGGAAAGCTAACAAGTGAAACCACTGGGGACTGCTCAGTTTGTCATAGGTTCCATCAAAGTGTGGTATGAAATTGGTGCCTAATGATAAAACTACACAGTTGTTGTTCTAGTGTTGCCATTTTGAAGAGCTACTGTTCTTGTCACATGCTAAATGAGACACAGCTAGCTAAATGACTGGAAGGTGCTTCTCTGCACATAGCCAGTATATGCGGAGGTGCGGTAACTTGAACTGAAATCACTTTTAGGTTGTTGGTCTGTTCAGATGGGAGATGTGATTGTTCAACAAGGACAATTACATGAGGAAAAATTTCAAATAGCTTTGATTTTTTTTTTTTTTTTATTATTTCATAGAATGTGCTAACACATGGGTCTTGTTTTGGCACTTCCATGGTTCCCTCCCTTTATGTTGCTGATATCAAGAGACACCCAAGTCTGATCCCTAAATTCTTTGATCTGGGTTAAGCTATGTAAAACAACGAAATGGTGTCCAAATAGTTAAAATCCTTCATCAAACAGTAACTCGCTATTTCAAGTTCCTTTTTTTGGACAACTGTCTATTCACTGAATAATTTGACAGAGATACCATAGGCAGTTGTAGGAACTGCCTGACAGAATCAGAACCTATTGGGATAAACCTGTGAATACTTAGATCCTTTCTCCCTTACCTGGCAGTTGGTCTGGAGGTGGCTGTCTTCCCCCTCTCAGATTTTCTGCTGTTCTGCAACTTTCCTGGTATATTTGTCTCTTTTCAGGCACGCAGCCTTGTTTGCATAGGAAACAATTCCATCTTTTTGAAGACTGAGAGAGGTAAACACAATGGTCATTTTTAATCCACAGCAATGTGAGAACTGTTTTGCATGTTTCCACTTTTCTTCAGATGTAGAATTTCACCAGCTTGCAAAGGAGACAGGACAGGTGAGATTGTATGAACTGGGTGAGAGCTGTGAAGGTGGTTGCTCAGAGTGACACACCAAAAAACAGACTAGCAAATACCAGTTGAGCTCCAGCAGAGTTTTCTAGATGTATTGAGGTTGCTGCTGTTAGGTCAGAGGGGCTTGCTGGAATTCTGAACTTCTGTTAGTCTCTTATCCTAGATCCCTGAAAAATCATTATTGCTACTGGAGGCTTCTGAATGAAGTGCAAGCAGTGCTTTGCTAACCTAGGAGTTTGAGATTTGATAGTTCTGACAATGTTGTTGTTTCTTACCGACTTCACAGAATCTTAGAAGCACAGAATGGTTTGGGTTGGAAGGGACCTTAAAGACCACCTGGTTCCAACCCCCTGCCATAGGCAGGGACACCTCCCACCAGTCCAAGTTGCTCCAAGCCCCATCCAGCCTGGCCTTGAACACCTCCAGGGATGGGGCATCCACAGCTTCTCTGGGCAGCCTGTGCCAGGGCCTCACCACCCTCTGCATGAAGAGTTTCTTGCAAACATCTACAGTAAATCTCCCCTCTTTTAGTTTGAAACCATTACCCCTTGTCCTATCACTATCTGCCAGTATAAAATGTCTCTCTCCATCTTCTTTTTTGTTGTTGTTTTTTTTTTTTATAAGCTCCCTTTTAGTACTGGAAGGCTACTCTAAGGTCTCCCTTAGAAGAGTAAGACATCTCTTCTCCAGGCTAACCATCCCCAGTTCTCTCAGCCTTCCTTTGTAGGAGAGCTCCAGCCCTAATGGATGACTTGGGACACCTTGTACTTTTTCTCTGTGGTTGTGTAATTTTTTTCCTAATTAAATTCCTGTAAGTGTAATTACTCATGTGTTGTGTTTTTTTTTTTTTTTTTTTTTTTTTCAAATCTTGCTGAGTCAAACAAGCTCCAAAAAATCTTGAGGTGGAGGGAGGAGTTTCACAGTGTGATTGCGTAAAGCTTATTTCATTAGAAAATAGTTCTTAGAAATAACTGACCATTCTTTACATCATACTGTTCTGCAGCAATAGATACTGCATTCTGTAATGACTTTTAGTTTCAACTTTACTGCTGCATTTTTATGTACTGTTAAATATATAAGATTATACTCATGCTGTCAATGTATAGTGTGCTGTTGTGCTTGGTAATGTGATACAAACTATGTCTTTGTGTGCACAAACCGTTAATTAGATATCTGCCTTGCTCTATGCCTAAGAAAATTTTGTGGCTGCATATTAAATATGGATATTTACATATATGCATAGTAACACTCTTTCCTCCTAGGAAAGATGTTCATTGTTAATGTTTTTTCTCATTCTCGTGTAGACTACCCAGCTGTGTCAGTGTTCACTTGTTTTACTACATTCAGTATTCCTGTAGGTCAGCGGTGTTAAAGCTGCACCTTAGAGATTCTTCTGAATCACGTCTTTTCTTACCAGCTGCTTCAGCCACATCTCTTAGCACAGTCATTTGTGGCAGCTACAGGAATAACTGTGGGAAAAGTAATGATAAGATGTATCTAAAATAAGTTAGAACCTCCTCGCTGTGATTTAACATCAGGTAACCAGGTAGGAAAAAAACAAATACGAAGCAAAAAAAGACCCACACCACTAAACGAACCATTCTTCTTTGACTCCCAGCAAGTGTTGCCTGACTTCTAGTCAGCTGTGGGGGCCACTATGAAAATTTCCTCAACTAGAAGTCCACTAAGTAGAGGTCAACATATCTGCTGCAGCTTCATATGAAATAATCAATTACATGGCTCAAGAATTTTAATTTCTGAGTAATTATGCTTTGTTTGCTGTAGTGCGAACTCTTTCCCATTGCATTATTCATGGATAAGGGGGATAATGCATTTTGGTTTCTTATCTTGGGTGGTGAAATTTAGTGTTTCTCTTCAGGGACTTATAAGCATATTCTTCTTCATCCCTATGTTTTCTTTGCTAAGAGTAAGAAATCTAGTGTAATTGTTGTTTTTTTCCTTCTTCTTTTTTTTTTTTTTTTTCCTAAACAATCATTAAAATAGCCTTCTGTGAAGTCCCTGAGTATCTTTTAAATAATCTTTATCAGTAGTTCTGGGAGCTTTCTGTGTATTGCTGACACAATAAGTTCTATCAGGTTAGATTTAATATTGCTTATGACAGTTTGCCCATCATCTACCTTGATGTTTATCCAGGCTTCTCGCACAATTTTCACAGCATCTGCGTAACCAAATTATAGCGTTATGTTTTGGATGGGAAGGTTAGAAGAATGAGACAGTGGCTGGACTGTCAGGCTCAAAAAATTTGCAGTTAGTGGTTTGTATGCTGCCTGGAGATCAGTTACAAGTGGACAGGGACCTATCCTGTTTTGTACCTTTATCTGACCTGGAGGAGATGAAGCCTATCCTCATCAAATTTGTAGGTGACATCTGACTTCGGGAGTCATTGGCATGGTTGAGGACAGTGCTCTGTGATTTAGAGGCTGGAGGAATGAACCGTAACAAACCTTGTGGCATTCAACAAGGATAAATGCGAGTTCTCATGCCTGGGGTGGGAGAGTCTCTTGTCACAGTATCGCCTGGGGGCTGCCTGCCTGGGAAGCAGCCTTGCTGAAAATGACCTGTGCGCTGATGGATGTGTCAGCATGTCTCTGTCTTCTGGTGGCAACACATTAAGCTGGAGGACCAGGAGGTTGTCAGCATTCAGCATTCCTTAGACTGCACTGGGTGTATCACATCCAGTTTTGATTCCTCAAGTACATGAGAAAGATTGATTAAACTAAAGCTAACACAGTGGCTGGACACTGAAATGATGGGCTGGAGAACATACAGAGAGGCTGAGAGAGCTGGGTCTGCATAGCTGAGACGACAAAGTTTGGGGGGGACTCAACAGCTGCCTTGTGATACCCAAGAAGAGGTTAGTAGGACAGGGGCAGGTCCTTCAAGTGGAAAGGAGGTGGTCCTTTAAGGAGGATAGGAGATGACAGTGCTCATAATCTAGAACAGGTGAGGTTCTGATCTGGCATTAGGAAGCAAAATTCACCTCGAGGACTAGGGGGATGGAAACAGGTAGTGCAGACAGGCAGTGGAAGCTACATACTTTACAGTTCTTAACACCAGACTGGACAAAGGCCTAAGCGAGTTTGTCTGAATCCAGTGCTTTGAGCAGGATGTTCAGTTAGATGATATCCTGAGGTACCATCCAGTGTGAATTATTCTGTGAAATACTACTTTTTATTTTTATTTTTTTTTTAATGTTAGTTGGTCTGATAATTGAGAATTTTAGTTGATGCTCCACTCTACTGTTTCTACTTCATTTGTTATAGTACAGAAATATTCTGTACTATGATGTTGGGAAGATTTTGTTATTAGTCTAAGACAAAGACTATATGAGTACAAAATACACTGTTTAAATCAGTTGACGAGAATTCCCAAATTATTGGCAGTCAAATATTTTATAACTATGATCCGTACAAAAGAATAAGCACTTAAAGAAAATAGCATCCATTCAGGTTCTGCTTCAGATACTCATTGCTGGCCTTGTCACTGAATTCTACATCATGATCAGCAATACTGGAATTTGAATGTGTGAACATCTATTGAGTTTTTCAATAGGATTTCTTCCAAAAGATTGTTTTGCTCTTAAAGAGCAGGACAATACCAGTTTGAAATTGGCTCTCAGCCAGTGAAGCTACATTTGTATCCTTTTGCTCTGACTGCTAATTTTACTATTGTGCAACTTCTGATAATCTGTGCTGGAGTTATCCATATGACTGGGAAAAAAAATGGTGTGATGTCATTATTTAAAAATCTAAAAGTGGTTCAGCTCTGCAAGCAGCTGCTGCTTATACCTTCTTGTGTTTAGTCTTACCTCTTAGCTTCGTTAACGATAAACAACAGTCAGCAGAACCTCAGAAGATTGAGACAGTTCCTGTTCTTGCTCATCCAACTTCACAGTAATTATACTTATAAATATTTCTATGCTTACCAAACCATGAAACGGACCTTCAGATCTTTGTTTGTTTTTTGTATGCCATTTTATTAAGTGTTTAAAAATTCAGGGTTTTGTATAACATTCGGCTTCAGTATGAAGGAGATTGTAAATGCATGCTGAGTTAATCATAACAAACAGGAAAGGGAATGGAAAGAATTTCTTTTAGGGTGAAACTCCTTGAAGTTGAAATGACCCTGATAGTGCTTGTCACTTGACAGGGAGGGTTAGAATTTTTTTCTTAAAGGTGGGAAGGAATCTCTCTTGTTAACATTTGCATGGTATTGTGAAGGATAGGGAGAAACTCAGTCTGTCTTTTTGACTCATATTTTCAAGAAAAGGAGATGAAACTTTGTTTTTGTAACACTGATGGATCTCCAGAATTGTTGAATTTTAAGGTTGATCGTTGAATTGTTAAGGTCGGAAAAAACCTCCAAGATCATCTAGTCCGACCATCCCCCTACTACCAATGTTACCCACTAAACCGTGTCCCTAAGCACCACGTCCAACATCTACTTAAACACTGCCAGGGGTGGTGACAATATCATGGGTCTAGGTGATAGGTATAGATTGGCAGTCCTAGCCTGAAACCCTTTTTGCCTTTAACTCAGCTATTTGTTTACTTGTTGATCTGTTGCTTTAGTAAACAACTACATCACTGATCTTTCATAAATAAGCTGCACTCAATTCTGATTCAGTGATGGGTCGCTGTTCTTTTTTTTCTGTTTTTCTCCCATCTTGTACATGTAATGGAAGGATGTTCCAGAGATTTACTTTACTGAGGACTAGAACGTCCTGCTAAATTGTATATGGAACGCATGCTGAGATTGCAGCCTGTTTGTCAGTTTTTTTTTTTACCAGTATCTTTGTTAAGCCTACATACTTTTCCTTTCTTCCTGATAGAAGACAACTTGCTCAGTCAGACCTCACTTTTCTGAGGTAAAACTAGCCAAACTAACCAACCTTTAAACAAGGCAGATGTGTAGCTTGCTCCTGTGTGGTATGATGACAGGAAAACACGGCCCTTCTCTGTGCTTGTTCTGTTACCGTGCTTTTGTTATGGCTAGAAAGAACCTAAGTGACATTCTGCACAGTTTTACCTGTGGCAAATAAAGTGGTATTAAAGCATTATCTCTACCTGGAAATACTGTAGAATTGCATGTTCATGTTGAGCACAATGTCATGGTTATTCTTTCTGGTGTTTTTTGCTGATGAGCTACAAGACTGAATGACTTTGCACATTAATAATAAAAATAAAAAAAGTGGGGGGGGAAGAAAAAATGTTCCTTAAAACTTAGTTTACTCTTCTTGGTTACATTTTGACCTTCCTTTGCAGTACAAGTAGTTTCTAACTTCATGTTGGTGTTAAGGTAATTCTTGAAGATACAAAGAAGGACTGACTTCAAGATTGATCATTGGCTTCATCTAATGAATTGATTTAGTCCTAGCTTCTTTTCAGGAAAGTCAATTTTCTCTTGTTCTGTTCTCATTGTGGTGTCGTTATCAGGTACTTTCTTAGTTCCAGGTTGTATCAACAGCATTTCATATGCTGTTCTCATAACATTTTGCTGATCTAAGGAATCTTACTTCTATGTAGAGCTGTAGATCCTGAGCCAGATGCTCCTTGATGCTTGCAGAATCCCAGCTGATGCAGTAGTTCTTGTTGAGTTCCTAAATATATCAAGCATGGCTTGCGTGCCAAATGGTGATGGTATGGAGACACAAAATACAGTAGTAGCAGGATGTCATGCTACCCCACCTCAACAGTAGTTGAGTAATCCATGAAAATCAGCCTCTGAAATCAATATGGAACCATCTTGTCTTGAAAACGTTTGATTTGGCCCAGTTAATGTTGATTTAAAACATTCCTCCAGCTTTGATATGAATATAGAGATTTTACAAATCAATGCCTTAAGTGAAGGCATTTCACTTAAGCTTGCTATGTTGTTGCCTTTCAGTCCAGGGTCTTTCTAGCCACGTCCCTACAAAATGATTTTCCCAGACCATTTGTTTCAATGGGTAGAGTAAAATTGCTGAAGACCTACCTATTCATTTTGAGGACCTTAATTAGAGTGAAACATGTGCAGGAAAAACAAGGATGTTATGTTTGTCAGAAACGTGGTCCAAGATGCTTCTTGTCATCTTTAGCAATGGAAACAGTGAAATATAAATGCCATTCGAAAATATAAATTACTCCATAGAAAAAATATACATCTGCTATTCTTTTCATGTGATGGTTGTGAAGAGCATTGTCCCTATTTTGTCGGATATTGGCAGTTTATGAAACAGCCCTTTTCTACTCTGCAGAGAAAAGATATATGGCATGGCAGTTTTCCATGTCAGAATCTGGAATGTTGCGCTTATTAGAAACTTTCAGTGCCCTGAGAGAAATGCATAGAGCTGTGAGTCATAGTCATACTTCTAAGCTGTTGTTTTTGGAGAATGTTTGAAACCATTGCTTGCAGAGGCTGATGCTTTCTTTTGCAGTATTTTTCTGAAAACTATGAAGGAATATAGGGAGGAAAAACAGTGTGCTCAGTCTCTGGTGCAGTACCAGCTACCTTGGAAACTATTAGCAAGTTAGTGATCTTTTTTTTTTTTTTTTTTTTTTTTTGAAGTGTTGCACTTCTGGAGAAGCAGAAAGGAGGAGGAGAAAGAAGGTAGGATAGCATAGCGAGAAGTCTTATGGTTTTCTTGTGAATAATGAGAAGACAAAGTGCTCATCAAACAGCTAATACACTGTGGGAAAATTCTACTTTCAAAGTACTGTTTCCGCAATACTTTGACTTTTTCCCTGTATGAAGTAACATGTACTTCTTTTTTTTTTTTTTTTTTTTTTTTTTTTTAAGAACAGGAAGAATAATTTAAGCTGAACTTTAAGTCATTATTTTCTTCCCTGCTTTGTGCTATTGCACATGCACAAAGGGGAAGATGACTAAGGGGAAGGCTGCGTAGACAGTATCATGTGCACAACAATTTAATGTGTGTAGAGCAAAGGGGTGTAAGAGTGGGAACTTAACACTAGTTGCTAACTAATGTTAATTGTTCCGATAATATTAAATATATATTCAGATGGAAGTGACTTTTTTTTTCCTAGCCCATAGACTGCTGGAGGAGGCAAAAGGGGCTTGAGGTGCTGGAAAAGGAGGAAAGGTGGAGAATGCTTGGGTGGAAGCTGTGGGGTTGAACTTGTGTCCTTCTGTTCAGGCATTGATGACTTAAGGGAATAGCTGTCAGTCAGAGTTCTGCTTTCCATTCATTCCCCAGGAAACGCTTTTCTTCACCTCTTCCTTGAAGCAGGGGTTTTGGTACACACATGCTTTATCTCGCTTTCAAGTTGTTTTATTTAGCCATAGTGTTCTGTGTTTTGGTTTGCTTCTCCTCTCCCCTCGAGAAGGTAGTAATTTAAAGTCAGCTCATGTCCTAATGGGGTTACTTACTTGGGAATAAACTGATAGAAACTTGTTCCAAGCCTTTGGAGAGACAGTCTTGGGGAGAAACACTAAAACAAACTTGTAACTAATTACCAGTAGCCCAGGTGATTTATAGCAATAATATAAAAACTCTCATAGTTGAGCTGACCACAGTAAAACCTTGCAGTTATGAGATGTTACGAAACCTAAAACTTCAGCTTCTAATAAAATGTTTATGGCCTTCAACCTTTTTGGTAATAAATTTAAAAGAAAAAAACTGTTTAGAATACATTTTCTCCAAAACCGTAATAACATAATTTCCACTCTAATATTCTCCTCCTCCCACATGGTCTTTCCTTCTACAATAAAAGTCATTATGCTCTTCCCATGCTCTATTTTGTCTCCCACACCCCTGTACTGACTGCCATTACCCACTTGTGGAACAACAAAATCCCTTTTCTTCTTTGTTTCAGAAATGTGGGCATGTGGTATAACAGCATAACTCAAACCCTGGGTGCATTGGTGTGCCCCAAGGGGCAACATGTCTCTTGCCGGAGGGAGAGTGTGCCTCTTGCTGATGGCAGCTCAGGATCCCTTCTGGCTGGGAGTGTGCACTCTGACTCGATCCCTGCCTGCAAGGTTTCACACTTAGTGCTGCCACGAGGACGTGCTCTCAGCCCTGAGTAGGCCAAAAGCACAAGTTACCCCTTGGCCACTGGCAAGATAGGGGAATACCTTTTCCAGCCATGTCTTGTATGGGACTGGTTCAGTATGTAATGCAAGAAAATTCAGGGCAGAGAGAGGTGGTTTTTGCTGGCTTTGAATTCTTCTAATGATAGGATGTTCTTTTAATAAAGGAATAGGCAATAGTGTTTACTTTTTTTTTTTTTTTTTCTTGTTGAGAATGCTCTGTCCTTTAAAGCTTATGATTTTGTGTCTCATCAGTTACAGAAATTTTATTTCATTCACTGCAAGAGGTTCTGAAGATCAGGAAGTACATCTATAGGACACAAAGACAATGGCTATTTTTGGTTATTCCTAACTCAGCGGAGTTTAAGTGCTTAAACGCTTTTCAGAGTACAAATCTTAGCCTTTTCATTCCTATTTGGTACCTAGAGCATTAGTAACCTATATCACAGAGAATCTATTTTTAAATAAATATTGTCTGACCTTCAGGTATGGTGGTGACGAAAGCCTTGTGGGTCCCTTCCAACTCGGGATTTCTGTTTCGAAGCCTCTTGAGCTCTGTATGTCACCAACACCTTGAATATTTTGAAATGGGTTTTGTCTTTTGTAAACTCAGATTATTGTTGTTGCTATTTTGAAATGTCTAGCCTGGTACATATAGTTAGTATGTGTGCTCTGGAGGCTGTTCATAAACTTAATGATAAGTCTGGAATCCTTGGCAGAAGTTCCTTGTTCCTTAACTTTTTTTCCTCCCTCCTATGTGACTACCATAGCCACCAGTATATTTTGATAGTGTTTTTATGATCCAAGATGAGCAACTTAAAAAACCACTAGCACGTGATGAAGATAAGATAATGCTACCTTTATTAACCTGTTAGAATAGTTGATAATATTCACAGTCAAGAGGTAACAACTTGTAAGTTTGTCTTCTGGGAAATTAATGAGTAACAGCAGTTTCAACTTGGAGAGTTAGACTTTAGATTAGGTGCTCACTTATAAACACTGAAGAAAAATGGATATTTGTTGCCTTCAAGATGATCTTAGAGGGAGAATGAGACCAAGTGAATGGGAACACATGGGATATGAAAATATTTATAATGAATACTTTCAATATATACATGTATATGTTCAAAATGATCAAAACTTCATTAGACTGAAAGTCAGATGGGAAAAAAGTTTCCTTTTTAGCTGTTAAGCACTGTATCAGATGACTTCAGTGTTTGTTGTTTTTTCCTTCTTATATCAAAAGAGTCCTCTTCAGGTCTTTCTTCCTGTTCTTTTGACCAGTACAAATGAGCTGCAGATCTAAGTTTTGTGATCATTGATATGTTGGGTAGAATATTTGTGTAGTTAGCTTCTGTTATAGAAAGACATACAAAACAAGCTTGGCGTTTCTTTTTTTGACTACTTTTCCGTTATTATATCAGGAGCAGTCTATGCCAAAGTGATGACCTATTTGTGTAGGGGTTGACAAGTGAGCAACTTGTCTGACTGGGCTAACCTTATGGCCTTAACAGAACAGAAAAATTCTGTCTGAAAACTGAATGCATCTTTTGTAATGGGCTGATATGTGAGGAAAAACGCCCCCCCCCTGCAGAATGAGCCTGTCTTTGTACAGCACTGTCACCGCTCCATGGAGCTGATACAGGCTCTCTTCACCTGTCACTTTCGAAGCCTGGCTATAGGCTTACTCCCACTGTCCTGGCCTGATTTCTGTTTCCCTAAAAACCTAGTCTGTTCCCTGTAAGGTTATCTATCACTTGTCCCTTTCATAATACTAAGGTTAGAATCCTGACTTTTCTGTGTTTTGTACGTTCCCTGTCAGTCTTTAAAGTATCTCTTAACTCTGGATACTTTTTCTGTCCTGTTGTTGGGAATTAAAAAAACTCAGACAAAAATGTTCTGCCCTCCTCATACTTCAAAAGATATTAGATGCTTTCTGTTCTTTTTTTCCTTGTAGTCCATACACCCAGAGAGTACAGTACATAAAAATAATTCTGTTTTCAGGTAAAAAGCATATTTGTACCTATTCTTAAAAGTATGACTTGCTTAGAAGCCCTCTATCTGATAATAATGACTGAAACAATAAATATTAATAACTTAATCCAAAGGGGAGTTTAGGGGCTGGGTGATATTTCGGTTACTTTAACACACTTTGCAGTTATCACATGTATGTTGCAGTTGTACAGTTGTCTCAGAGTTTTTTTTTTTTTAAGTACCGTTCAGTTTTGATGTCCTTTTTTTCTTGGCAAGCCAGTCTTAACATTCTTGCCATGTGGAATTTTTTGAGAAGAGCAAGAGTTTTACTTCTTCTTTCTACCAGAAAGAAGTAAAACACAACAGAAGCCACTCTTGGGTTGGGGAGAGAGGGAGATTTTGGCCAGATGGGGGAGAGGTGAATCAATGGGTATGCACGTGTGCATGCTCATCAGAAGTGTAGAAAGAGAAAACTAATTGAGACCGACTCTTTCATTGTCTATCCCCTACAGAAACAAGCAAACTAAAAAGAAAGCTCTCAGATCTAAATGGATCACTGCTGGTTCTTTTTGTTCTTTCAGTCATCTGGGTTTTACAACTTAGCAGAAAGACACAAATTGTCCTTGGTCTGTTGAATCAGTTCAGAACAAAGACAATGTAATACATTACTTGCTTTTTTAAACATCCCATAAAGTCTTAAGACTGTCAGAATGTTACTGTCACAAAATTGGGATTACATTGTAAACTGGCTGATGTTTAATTTAAATTGTTCTGGTTTTGGGTGTTAAATAACTTTGCCTGGTATAAATGATAGATCATCTGACCGCTACTTTCCATTACTCTTTTATCCTGTTCCAGTTTTTAGAACTGAATATAATGTAGATAGCATCCTTAGCGGGCATAATTTGTTAAACAAGTGCATGTATGAGCTAAAACTGTATGGTGGTACACAGAGTTTCAAAATGCCTTGTAAATCATTAGTGTTTTATTCCAGCCTTCCTCCTAATAGTAACTGGAATGTTATACCAGAAGGGTTTGTCTTGGGTTAGTTTTGATTCAGTGGCTGTATGTTTCTAGAATTTTGGCAACTTTGAAAGTTTGTTTCAGGTCAGGTTGAATTCCTCCTAGTTAATGAATGTTTTTAACAAGTCCAAAAGGCTGTGTTCACAAGACTGAAGATGAGTGCACTGAATGAGTAGACTTTTAAGGCAGAAGATGCAGCGTGATGTGGTGTCAACACTGTTGAGCTCTGCTCAATCTGTGCTATTTAGCAGAATGTGAGAAGGTGCAAAGCCTTGCTGTCTTTTTCATATAAGATTATTTGTAAAATGTTTGGGTATAAAAACAGAATGGCAAGGAACTTGCTGTCCTTTTATGTCACAGTTAAGGTAAACAGCTCTCATTACTTCAATTTGCTGTCTATTCAATGTATGGCCTAAGAGCATGAATCTTAAATCCATTGCGACAAATGTTTTTTTGGGGGGGGAAGTGACTTAGAAAGCTCGTGACTTAGAAAGCAGACATTGAAAGAATAAGTTGTTCTCTTTCTATAAATTTAGTCATTTGCATTTTGCTTCACTGAATATATTGAACCATAATATCCTAATGTGTTCTTCCAGCTTTATATTTACATTTATTTTGAAGCACTTTAATATGATTAAATTTTTTATTTTTATTTTTTTTACTTTAAAGTAGGTTAGGTCATATCTGAATCCTGTTGAAATCTGCTAAATTTTAACTGGAGCTTTAAATTGAGATTGATTTTTATTATTATTTTTTTTATTTCTGTGGTGCAAGTTGAGTTCTAAACCCCAAAATATGGGGCATGGATAGTCTCTTGTCTAACGTTAGATTTTATTTTTTAAAGCATCTTATAGGTGGCTATTATTCCTATTTCACGAATACTCAATAGTTGTAACTACTTCACAATTAAGGACACTTATTTAAGTTCAGCAGCAGATGGCCTCTTGAAATACACAAACCCAGAGAATCTTATCTGAAGATGGAACAAAAATAACTGTATATGGCACATGGCAATGTGAAACTGTCATCCCTGCTAATTATTCAGTAATTTAGATGCGTTGTTTTTTTTTTTTTTTCCCCAAGACAGTAGTCTATAAAAGTCCACGACAAGTACTGCTTTCATGTTGTGTTTTTTTTTTTTTTGTACAGCGAACAAAGTTTAGTATTAGTAATTTTTGTTTTGCAGCAGGCAGGCCATTATCTGTTCCTTTTCCTCATCTCTCCTCTTGTGCTGTAGGGCATATGGGATGCTTCTAGTTTGATTGTCAGGTTGGGTTTATTTAGGCAAGCCTGAAATACATGCTGGGTGTTTTCCATTCAGAACCATGCAAACTGTGCTGTTTGAAGCAAGATTTTGAAGCTTCATCTGTAGGAAAAATGGGTTTAAGAATTTAAACTGGAAATTATGTTTAATTCAAATTCTGTTTGGAAAAAAAAATAAATTTTACAAACATATATGGAAAAAGAATCAAAATAAGAAAATCCTGACCAGAAACCAAGTTTTAGTTGAAAGTTTAAGTCACTGGCTATTCTTCTGTTTTGCCATTCAGTAAAGACGAGGGAATGGGGAACGGAAGTATAGGCCACAATTGTCATAAGAGGAAAAGGTGAACCTCCACCTGAAGTTGAGTTTTATGATGTAGATCCAGTTTCTATAAAATACAGCATGGAAATGATACTGTTTTATTCATATTTCTTTACACAGTTCTACAAAGACTGATTTTTATATAATAAATAATGAAGAATTTCATAGCTATGCAAATTCTCTTCATTACACTTAATAAAAATGCTTGTGAATGAGCCATCTTTGCAGTTGTATCGGGGAGATAAATGAGCATGGCCAAAAAAACCTCTGCCAAAACAAACAAACAAAAAAAAGACCCCCAACAGGTGATATAAATTATTTAGTAACTGTTCAGGAAAGCACTGGATGAGTAAAATATAGTGGTGAGAAAATCAGTTAAAATGTACTGGACTAAAACATGCTGAAAATGATGTATATTTTTTCGTCTGGCAAACTATACATACTAGACTGCAGTGTAAGTATATAAATAAAGGGCCTTAGTTACAATAGAAATCTAAAACATGGTAAAATATTTATTTAATCAAAGGAATCAAAGACTTAATGTTTAGTTATGTAAAATAATATAAAAACAATTTCTAATTTCAACCTCTAAGAATCTTTATTCAAATCAAAATTGTTATATAAAGCTCATACTTCGGGCTTCAGATGTTTTATATAAGAGCTGCTACATCCAAAAAACATCCAGCATTATGACTTCCATAGAAGATGATATTTCTCCCACTACAGTTAATGGGTGAAATTGCAGTAATTTTTTTTCCATAAGTTCTCTTTGTCTTCAGCGATACTAGAGTCACCACGTAGCTGAAGTTCATCAATAAACAGATCTATGGATATGAATGTTTCAGATATTGAATGTTTTGGGCTGGTTCTAAGTTAGTCAATCCAAACCTGAAAGAGGGATAGTGTTCTTGTTAAGGTATGTTATAACGTACTTATCAGCTCAGGTGAGCGTCCAGATCTCTGCAGTCCTCAACAGGATCACTATTAATTCTTTATTTTCTATGGTACATTTTCCTCAATGTATTTTATTATGATTTGCATCGTGTGTGTTTAATCTGGTTTATTCCACTCCATTATTACACCCTGTAATTGCGTGTTGACTATAAAAAGCAATAGTGGTAAATTGTGAGACTCATATTCTTGGAATGGCTTTGATGACCAGTTATGCTATTTTTGTCTCTGTGCTTCAAAGAGAAACAGGAGACGTTTAAATGCAATTTGTAGGCATTGTCAGTCTTTTCAGTGATGTATCATAGAGTTAAGGTTGAAGGAGGACTGTACAGAATTTTGAGTACTTTTTTCACTTAAATGCCTAAGTTCAACGTATTTGAAAAGTACTATGATGTTTTAAGTGTGGTGACTGAAGAAGTGATCAAATCAATTGCTAAACTTGGCAACTTTTTTTTTTTTTTTTTTTTAAATAACTGGATATTTCAGTAGGAGATCTGGATGGTACATTAAAGGCTTTGATATGTGTTAAATATACAGCTTTGCTTCCCAGAGTTCAAGAGGGATGTTGAAGAACTGGGGAGAACCAATAACCCAGGTAGGAGTCCAACTGCATAGAGCACACTGCCAGGAGAGGTTGGCAGAACTAGGACTGATTGTTCTGCCAAAGCAGCAGCTAGAAGGTGATCTAAGAGCATCCCACGGGTACTTGAAGGGCAGTTACAAAAATGGTAGAGCCCAGTTTTTCTCAATGGTGGCAGATGAGCCACAAACTGTGGTTTGGTAGGCTCAGGTTAGACAAAAGGAAGAACGGCACTCGGAGGGCAGTGTAGCTCAGGAATGGGCTGCCTGGAGAAGCTGCTGCTTTTTGTCATCTCTTGAGTTCTGCACGAATCAGCAAAACTAAGCCATACCCGACCTTTTGTAGTGCTGCTGACAGTTCTGCAGCAGGAGTCTGAAATTCATGGCTTCTAGAAGTCTTCCAGCACTCGCTTTCATGGTTCTACGATCCATGCTCCAAATCCTACATGTACGTTGACTTGCTCACTGGTGAATGGGTTAACCTTACAGCTCCCTGTCATGTGCTTACATGGTTGTGCTGCCACCAGAACTGTAGTCGCAACTTTAAAAACCTCACTTACATCCAATTAGGTTTTTGTTCATTCTCTATCTCCTGTCTTTTTTTGTCACAATCTAAATAACTATATCTCATATTTTCATTTGAAAAGCAAACAACACTGTTAAAAGGGCATTATTGCATACATAGTAAGGCATTCTCAAATGGTATTCCCAGAACTCTAATCTTGTATATGAGAGAAAATAACACTACAAAGAAAAAGTCCTCTCCACTGTTAGTATTTGAAAACCACCCCACTTTTCACTCTTGAAGAAAACAGGGCTTATAAAAAATAAATATTTTTTTCTGTAATACTTAAAATCTTGTGATCCACAGGGCGGGGTGGGGTGGGGAGGTGGAATTTACTTTTTCACCTACAGACAAAAGTTACTGACAAAGTATTGAGCAGTCCTATGGAAAGATGATCAGATTTTTTTATTTTAATATTTGCGTGAATAAACATTCACAACAATGTAATTTAGTTAAGCATATTTCTCATCTGTTTTAAAACTTGTAAATATTTTTTTTGCATCTTCACTGCTTTTAAGCAGTTGCCTTAAGTCAGTTTTTATTCCTCTCGTCTTTAGCAGGAAATTCTGTAGTACCTCATCTTACTAACTTCCCATCTGCTTTACTGTGGATGCAGTCAATGATAATCTGCCTTATTTAGTAACTTCGTTCTTGAGCTGGTAAGTCCTCTTTGTCATTAATTTTTTCAACAGTTACACTTCCATATTGTCTCCTTTTTTGTGTTTGGTGGGTGTCAAAAGCAGTGCAGGTCTTATTGCTAAACTCAGGTGTTGCTCAACACAGGGAGGATGACAGGCCCTTTCTCTTTCATTAGGTGGTGTGGTACTCAGCCATGTTGTGGTTATGCCAAGATGTTTGTATTTAAGCTGTTTACTTTATTTCTGTGAAATATGGTATGAAATAGTACCAAAAAATCACATGAAAAAAATATGAAGAGTAAATGCTAAGCTGTTTCTGGCAGAGAACAGAGAAGTAGCGAAGACATTCAAAACAAGGTGTGACAAAATAGATCAGAAAATGGCTATGTTATCTCCTTTATATTGTGTACTATATTTTTCTATAATTTGGGGTCCAACTGTGATGTTCTGTAGTGTCTACTGATATGTTTTTATGCTTTCTTTGTGGTCTTGATTATTAAATGTTTTTGCTGTGTGGTCAAAATGAGTTTGAAAAGAGGAGGAAAAAATGCCTAGAGCTGAACATTTTCATAAAAAGAGAAAAGGTAGGAATGAAGATGGTGTACATGTTATGTACAAGAATGGTAGAGTGTGAGGTGACACTGAATATGTAGAAATAAGTCTGTATAGAACTTTATTAAAAAAAAAATTCATTCAATATTAACTACCATTTTAGCATAGTTAAGAAGACTTCTAGTGAAGTGATGAGCAATGTGGAATGTTCTGCTTATTTCTGAGAAAAATCATTTTAGTGTAAGGCACAAACCTTTTCCCAATTGAAGACGAAGTTCAGAGGGTAGAGCTATATCTAGCTTACGTTTTCTGCTTTTATAATGAAGAATACTCTTTACCTGAGGTAATTTTCTAAATGTGCTGGAAATCTTCCAAGTCAGAGCAGGGCTAGCTGACTTTTCATATTCAGGATAAAGGCAGAGTTACATCTGAGTGCATGTAAGAAAATATTGATGTCCTAAAGATAGACCCATTTACATTCTTCCCTGTATTAGGGAGTGAAGCCCCAGTGTGTATTGCCCTGTTCACCTTATATCAGTTTCCTAATGAATGCTCTTTATTAACTATCTCAGAGAAAGGATCATCTCAAATTATAGATAACTCAGCAAGCTCCACGAACAATTCTTCTCATCAGTCAGTGAGACTTAAGCAGACAAAAGCTGAATGGATATTGCTTTTCAAATAAGTACTACCGTGTAATTAATTGCCCTTAATTAGCGAATCTTTCCTTAAGTATTCAGACTGCAGTGATGTAATTTGTTTCCCCAGGTAACCGATCACATAATGTGACAGTGCAGCTTAATGCGGAAAGCTGTTTTTAACAAACTCTAAGTAATTGCATGCTTTAATGAAAATGTTTTGATTGAAGCAGTGTGATCCATCTGACCCTCAAGCTGTGTTTGGCCCACCCAGTCCTTACAGCTGCCTTCCTGTGGCTTTGAGTTGTGGGATGGGTGTCTGGGCAGCGTGCTCTCTGCTGAGTGCCGTTCCCTGTAGTGCACTGAGATCTCTGTGTGGGTTTGGCACTGCAGCCCCTGGGGAGGCACGGCACCTCTGCTGCCAGTCATGGAACTAGGAGCAATATTTACTGGGATGGCGAGGCGTCTCCAAATGGACCTGTAGTTGGTGACCGTAGGCCAGCCTGTATCAAATAAGGTACCCCTTTTGTAGAGGTCAATTTAAGTTTGTGATAGTATTAACTCCCCCAGATGCTTTTGAAACTGAGTGGTAAACTACTGCATTGTTAGTGCCATCATCTACCTGGCTATTTTTAGAGCTACATCTGACTTATGGATTCAGAGGGAAGGCCTTGTTCACAAGTCAACGTGTAAAAGAATTGTTGTGTCCCAGACCAGTCTTTTTACAAGTTTTAAAGCAAAGATACTAGCTTGTATAGCTACTACTTTCTTGGGCCTTGAAAGAAATACTTTGATTGTGTTATGACAGGAACTACATGGAAAAAGGAGAGATGGGGCTGGAGCTTCAGGAGAGCTGGAATGCAAGACAAGTGAATACCCAATCAGGAATATGTGTTGTTTCCTTGAGACCATGCTTTTATTACTTTTCACTTTCTAAATCTTAGTGTCTCTTGTTTTTCTGTGTCTTGCTACCCAGAGCTAGGAAAAGCAAGCACCTTGTGGACCTTGCTTGTGGCATGTTTATTGTATGTTTTCAGTTTGCTCCACAGTGAGGCATGCTGCTACTTCCTTAGCTTTTTTGTTTTCTATTTCTCAGTCTGTACTTCAAAAAGGAGCAGCATATTTTCTTTCTGAAATGAAAGATTACAATAGACTTCATGTATGAAACACCTGCACAGTGAGAAATGAAACAGAGCTTTTCAGCTCTCACTGTTCCATGGTAAGATTTCTGTTGCTTTTCCTTCCTGTAAACAAAAGAAGTCACTTAAAGAGTGGGAAATAAGCTGTTTACGGGACATTTTCTGTATGAAAGGAAGGAAAAGTGCCTTTACAGAGATCAACCTATTGTGCTGGGAATATTGGAAGTTATATGGAGTTAAATTGAGTTTAGCTTTTAGAGGGGAAATAAGAAGCAAAATACATGCAATTGCTTCAGTCTTGATCCTGAGAACTGCTAGATACCCCCATTAGTTGCTGAAATCAAAGCAGGAGCTCGAACATGGAGCACTTTGGTTTGGTTCTAATTCCTGAGTGTGACTTGGGGTCATTTTAAGAACTTAATCAGATATGGGCTACACTTCAAAATAAAAGCTAAGAGCTTATGGAATGCGGATTTGATTTAAAAAAAAAAAAAAAAAAAAAAAAAAAAAAAAGCTGTATTTGAAATATATTTTTCTTTGCTAAAGACATATGATTAGATTCAAATGTACGTGTTAACAATACGTATTCTCAAAGTTCTGCTTGACCTGTGATACATACTAACTATAATTCTGGTGTGAATCAGGATGTCTTATTCTTGCTTATGTTATGAGATTAATTTTTGTGACTAATTATTTGGTTTTCATTCATCTTCTCTAGTACCACTAAGAACCTTTATTGCTGTTAAGAATTGTGGTTTTGGGTTATTTAAATGCTGCCCAAGGTAGAATAATCTACCTTTCTTGAAATCTCAGGTGTATATATAAGCTGGTAGGATAGACTACAGCTTTTTTTATAAAACAAAGTAAAGAAAATACGAACATGCATAAAATATTACTTGTCTTAAACTATATCTATTTTACCTGTAGTTCTTCTACTGTAGTCATACTTGTTAATGGAAACTCATTGCAATTTTTGTCATTTCTTCTGCTCCAAATATTAAATGCAGTTAATACCTGAATGTCAAGGAAAGGCAATTGCAAACACAGAAGTGAAGAATCATAGAATGGCTTGGGTTGGAAGGAGCCTTAAAGATCATCTAACTGCAACCCCTCTGACATAGGCAGGGATGCCATCCACTAGATTAGGTTGCCTAAAGGTTACTCCAACCTGGCATTGAGCACCTCCAGGCATGGGGTATTCACAGCCTCTCTGGGCAGCCTGTGCCAGTGCCTCACCACCCTCTGAATGAAGAATTTCCTCCTTATATCTAGTGTAAATCTATCCTCTTTTAGTTTAAGACTTTATCTTAAGTTAAACCCCTTTGTCTATCGTTCTCTACCCAAATAAAGAGTCCTTCTCCATCTTTTTTTATAAGATGGTGTGTTTGTTTTTAAAAAGTCTGCTTGCTTAATATACACAACTCCACTTTTGGTTTCAGAATACATGTATGTACTTCGATGCTGGGCAGCAGTGTCCCATGTGAGAAAAAACAATCTTTTTTTCTGCTTGGTAGATTCATTTCCTTGCGCAGAATTCCTGATGTCAGGGTATTTCAGTCTAACTTGGCAAATAAGACTTGTGTATTTGTCTGTGTGAATGGAAATAGAGAATGGTCTGCCTTCTGGCATGTCTTGACAAATGGAGCATGTACCCTGCCTTTGTCCTTATAGAAGAAATGAAATGACTCTGTTCTTGCTGCTTGTGCTTATTTGTTGTGCTCCTCCAGACCAGAAGTTCTGTTTTTCTTTTTGTATTTTTTAATTCTTCTTCATCCTGTTCAGAGGCTTGCCAAAAGAGCTACATAGAGAGGAAAGCATAAGGCTTCCTCTCAAATTTGGAATCTTGAAGAAAGGCAGGCCAGTAGTATCCTACAATATAGAGCAAGTGATTCAACTTGGCATCAGCTAGTCTGTGAGCAATGTGAAATTAATTTTGCTGGACTACTTAGAACTTTGAACTTAGTTTTTCCATGTCAGTGGGATTTCGGATGTAATTACAATCTTGTCTTGAGTATTCTTTAATGAGAAAACCATTAGGTTTGTATTTAGCATATAAGAAATGGTTTCTGTATACATCTTGCAAACGTAATAATCCAGCTTTTTATTGTATGTATGGGAGTTTGAATCAAACTTTCCTGTTAGATTTACGAGGCTTTCAGAGTTTCACTGCTTCCTCCCCTTTACCATTCCTGTTTTTTCCTTCAGATATCTCCATAGAAATTAGACTTAATTATATAGATTGACTCTACAGTAAATGTGAAGCAAGTTGTTTTTATAGACAATAGTGAACTTGCTGTGGAGCTTCTCCCTGCAGTGACCATCCATGCAGTGTTGCAGAGCATTAAGAGGCCTACTTGGAGCTAGACTTTTCTGACTCAGGTGCTGTCAATCCGGGCTATTCTTTCTGGCCAGTCAGTTTCTTCTCCATAGTTAAAACTTTTTGTGTAGAGAAAGAAAACTTGCTTGGAGAAAATTGGATATCTGGTACTGATGATTTTATCTCTTTCTGTTTTTCCTGTGATAGTAAAGTACAAATGGAAATACTAAAATACAAACATAAATAATACCAAAGATTTAGGGAAAGGTTGTTTTCACATCAGGTTGAGAAGGAAGGAAGAATTTATGGTGATTTAATGTTCAGTCTTATGCGTTTTATTCCGTTCTCTTTATTCTGATGGTTTTCTGTATTCTTCTGTTTTGTACCTAAGAGTTGTGGTTTTAAGAATTTGAGATCAAGACAAGGGTATTTCTTACTGTTGAATATTGTGCGCAGTGTATGGCAGGCAACTTTTTTGACTATCTGACCCTTTGCCAAATGGGAGTTGTGATAAGTATTGCCCTTCTAAATAATTCTACTCACAGTTCAGGTATCTTAAATGAACTCTTCTTTGCCTTGTTGTTGGCCAAGCTGATTTTCTCAGTGACATTCCCTGTAGAGACAAGGCCCTGCTTTGTAGTTCTAGAGCATGTTTAGGAAACAAAAAAAGAAAGGACTAACAGAGTAGCAAAACTACATGTAGTAGCATGTATTACTTCCTGGAGAAAAAAGTAACTCTGGGTGGTACTCTGGGCATAGTAAAATAGGTGTCCAGGTGTATGACACTTGCCTTACACAAAAGAGTCGTATGAAATCTAATGCTATAGAGATGTTTTTTAAAATACATTAAAAAAAACACGTGGTAGTCATCAAAAAAGTACATCAAAAAAGATGTAGTTTCTCTTGAATTTCTGATTTGGAATTTGTTACTTTATGTGAATTTAAAGGAACTTATATCAATTCAAGTTTTGAGTAATTTTTCAGTCATTTCTTCATGGATGTAGGTCAAGATACTATGAAGAAAGCTGGTGAAGAATGCTGGTAAAGCAATGATTTTTTAAAAATATTGTAAATTTTTCTTTTCAATTCCTATTTTTTTTCCTGATGCAGTTCTTTATATGAACTATGGATTAAAAAGTATTAGTATATGGACAAAGCCTAGCGTTTTCCTATTTGGCTATTTCATGAAAGAACTATATAATTCTCTAAATTCCACTTTAACTCTAGATCAATGGATTCCACTTTCTATATCCATAAATAGGCAATTTGGAAATTCTTTGAGAAATATTTTTTTGTTTGTCTGTTACTGGTTACTGTAAGATCTAGATTTGCAGTTGACTTAGACTGTTGAGGCTTTGTGTGCCTTTTCATTGTGTACACTAGTTTGCAAAATACTTACTAGAATTATTTTTATCCTGATGGTGGTGATTTAGTAGAGGAAATAACATCTCTTCCTGCTGTGTGTTTTCCTTTCTTTCAATATGAATGTAACATTGTGTTTTCAAGCCAGATTTTACTATCTGAGATTGTGATAAAAATAAACTCCCTTTGAAACTGTGTTAATACAGATAACATACAAAACCAGATAACCTTATTGGTACATGGTAGCTTTGTGCCGTACCTCTGTATGTTGATCAGAGAGACCTAAAATACTTTATGTATACTTCAGAATGAAGTAAAATAATAATATATTGGTGTGTATGAGGTACTTTTGTGCAGTTTAGACATCTGTTAATGTTTCAACAACTCTCCTTTTTCAGCCTGTAGAACGTGAAGTTTGAAGCATTAGATGCTTTGCTAGCTGGAAGTCATTCCACAAATTCTAGCAGAATGTTTTCTAAACTTTGTGAAAAGAACCATTTTCTCTCAAAATATTTTATGAAACTTCATAATTTTTTTCAGACTTGTAACTGAAAATATTATGAAGCTACTTGCTTCATAAAATACAGTTCTAGGAATAGCTGTGGACTCCTTATGCTGACCTTTGAAGCAGAGCCATAATGAAACAGTCTGATAGTTCAGTAGATAGTTGTTCATTACATCTTCCCCAGCAAATTTTTTTTTGTTTTTTGTTTTTTTTTTTTCTTTCCCCAATTATTTCCAGGAGCTTGCACAGATAACAGCTTTAAATTTTCTGTTTCAGCACATACGTGTTGAACTATACTGAATTTTGTGGCCATTAGGTCTTGATATTGTATTTCCATGTATGTTACAGATTCTTACTCTATACAAATGTTCCTCTATGGTTGTTGTTTCTACTTATGCCTTAATATCTTAAGTGTTCATGTTCACCTAAAAATGAAACAACCTGAAACTGTCTCATTTAATTTGCAGGTATCTCAATCTTACTGATACCAGAAAGAAAGCGACTCCAGTAGGCATCCTTTGGGAATCATTCTAACCAAAGGTAAGCAAAATTTTTAAGCCATGACAGATGTATTTTTAGTATATATCTAATATTATCCCCACCTTTTAACTAAACAGTCAGCTGTGCTTCTGTCTACCTTGATGCTTGACATCTCAAAAACTGAATTTGTTATGTTTTTTTTTTTAACATGATGCTAGATATCCTGAAGGGAATTGTTCATATAGCTTGGCATATAAGTGAAGTACAGTCTTTATTTTTCTTTTTTGAAATCTGTAACTTGGCAGATTGCCTCTCATTGATATTGAAACGTATGGTACGATCACTTTGAATCAACTTTTCTTATGCAGCTGTTGTTGTTCAGAAGGATGATTGCATTCCTTAATGCATTACATAACTGCCCCCTCCCCCCCCCAAAAAAAAAAAAAACAAAAAAACTTTGATTTTAGTAATTTGAAAATTCTTAGCTTGGTATTCTCTGGAAAAGAGCTGATATGACCAACAATATAATATTCTTCCAGCATGTTATGCCAGTGTCTTTGTAAGAGACAAATAGGCTGTTTGTGTACAGTCCTGAGCCTACAGTTGCCAGAAATTAACACCTTGATATTTCCTGTAATAAGAAGTAAGAGGTGCAGTCATCTTCCTATAACTCCTAATTCTGCAAGCTCCATGATCTAGTCCAAATGGATTGCTTATAGATCTAGCATATGGCTCAGAGGGCTCAGAAATACATCATGTTGGCTCAGTACAGTCAGACTGTCTTCTAATGAAAACATGCTCCCTTGCAGCACAGTGAAGAAATAAGTAAATTTTTTTGTAGAGTGAACACCTACTTGTTTGTGTACTGTACACAGTATACAAACAGTTGGGGAAGTATTTCAATACAATCTTTAAAAACTTGGTTACGTTCACATCATCTAGTTTCACACCATAGCTCCTTCAAGAGTACTGTAACCCAGAGAGGAATCTGCCACATAAATATTAGTGAATATATCTAGTAATCTGACTACTCTCTAACACTGTAAATATGTACTGTAACTACTGAAAAATGGAATATCATGGTATTGGTAATGGTAAACAGTGGAAAGCACATTGTATATAATCGTGTGAGAGATGAATAAGAGCTTCAGGATTGTGTTTAGTTCCTTGTGGTCCAGATAAAAAAAAAAAAAAAATGCAGTCTTTTTACAGACTGTGAAGAAAATTAACTTAAAACAAATGCAATGATATACACAGAAAATAGCAAAATGTTTTTCTCATATTACAAGATGGGAGTAGTAGTAGAGGGAGGTAGTAGCAGTTGTGAAAGCACAAAGAGAAAGAATTGCATATCATTAGACTCTGGAAAGTAAGTAAATGTCCTGAGAAACTAGTCTATTTTAGCTTTTTCCTAATAATTGATATAACTGAAATGCTGTGTTTTGTGGGAGTAGGTTCCTTTTATATAAGAAAAAGTATATATGATTATAAATTATATTAAATAAGTTACTTCTGATACTGCATTCATTCTAGTCTCTTAATTTCCAGTCTTTTCAAGAACCATACTTCTACAGTAAAGGCAGTGTTCTGCTACTGTCCTGTTCTACAGGAAGAGTAGAAGAGGCCGTTACTGAAGCTGGTCAGAAACTTCTGTTTTCTTGCAGAAAGCTTACTTTGCGCATTTTTTTCTAAAATATTCCTATTTTGGGGCAGGAAAATAAAAATGGAAACAACTTTTTTATTTTTTGTAGATATCCCAAAATGTTTTATTGTTTGTTAAGTTCAATGCTAAGCTATGTTTGCCTAGGAGACAAGCTAAGTTCCCAAGAGCTGGTGTTTAAGCATTAAGTGTCCATGCTGATGGCCAGCTAGCCAAGGAGGCAGCATCTGGTGTCAAGCAATTTTCTTTCTGACTGAACAATGTATACTCATGCAGTTCCCATGACAGACGTGCTTCATAGTCTGGACATCCAACCAGGGAGGCCAGCCAAACATGGGAGGCAAAGCAGAGAAAGTACAAAATCTCTAACAGCTGCTTATGGAATATTTATCCCTGTTGAAGATAGAGGACAGGACTGTCCTTCCAGAATATTTCAGGTGTTCCAAATGCAGGCTTGGGGATAATTTTTACTTTATGCTTTATAATAGCGTGTCAAGTATTATAGTTCGTGCTTCTTTCCAGGATAATAGTTTCCTGTCTGTATTGTATTGGTAATTCCAAAAAAAAAAACAACTTCTAGTTTTCACTTCCAACTACATATGATTTCCAGAAAAAAAGGTATTCTGAAAGAAGAATGGATTTATTTA
This sequence comes from Aythya marila, assembly GCF_965140915.1. Taxonomy (NCBI): domain Eukaryota; kingdom Metazoa; phylum Chordata; class Aves; order Anseriformes; family Anatidae; genus Aythya; species Aythya marila. The sequence goes on from NC_139044.1 coordinate 41,860,635, forward strand.
TTTTTTGGCATAACTTACTATGCTTTCAGAGATTTGTATGAAGAAAGATAATTCCTTTTGCACTCTCTACAGGTTTGTCAATATATTCAAAGAATCATAGTCTTAGGAGAACCTGAGTAATTGACTTTCCTTGCCAGTGGTTTGGCATGCTTTGATGCAAGAAGCAAAATTGAACTTCCTCTCCAGTTACCTGAGCCACTTTGCGATCTGTGCTTTACAGCAGTTACGTTAGCTGGATGTTCAATAGGTACATGTTACCGTTTGTCTGCTTTAAGTGGCTTCCTTTGCAAATGTTAACTTAATAGTTGTTTTCCCCTTCTCATCTAAGACTCTATTTTTTCAATGAATGGTCTATTCTGTAATATGAAATAAGATCAGTACACTTGTGTTACTGTGCCTGATGATGAAGCTCTGCTATATAAACAGCAGCATGAAACATATTTCTGAGAATCTTATGTGTAGCTTTTCACATAAGTAATGTGTTTTGCTTTAGAAATTGTCAGAACAATATTGTAACATTTTTGTCTTACGAGTTGTCAAAAAGATGTTTTAATGCTATTTTAAAAATTATCACAAAATTAAATATTTTAGAATATCTAAGATTTCAACTGTTTAAAAGCAATCTAAATTATTCAGATTGCTTAGTGCTTTGGACATCTTATCCCACTTTGAAGTTATGTGTTCTTGTAATGTGTTTGTTACCTGGGAAGGAAAGTACTTCTAAAGCCTTATGTATTTTTGTGAATTCTTGAAAAACTAACCTGTTGACAGTTGGTATGTGGTGTTGATAGTTATGCTAAAGGAGTAAGTAGAACAACACAGCTTATGCATAAACATTCCGTATTTTCAGAAGCTAATGCAAAAGAAGAATGCGTATAGCAGTAAATTTGATCCAATGATATGGGTAGAGTATTGTGTGATACGACTTTTTTGTGGAAAGCACTGAATGTATTTATTGTGAAGATTTTTTTTAAAGCCTCTTGGCTGTATTGGAGGGGTTTCTCTGTATTGTGCTCCACAAAATCTGTGGTTCTGGAAAGGTTAATGAGGTTGAGTGCAAAGTCATGAAATGTGACTGTACTGCTTCCACACTCGAGGTGGATCTGTCTGCTCAGCTTACTGAAGCTTGGAAAGTAGTAGGACACTCAAATTTTCAAATGCTGTATTGTTAATACTATTACTGTGTCTGGTTCTGCTACAAGAGAGATGTACGTCTTGGAAAGAGCCTGATATAGGACCACCAAGATAAAATCCACCAAGGTAAAATCATGCTTAACTCACCTGATAGCCTTCTCTGATGAGCTGGTTGACTTTGTGGATGAGGGAAGAGCAGTGGCTATTGTCTACCTTGACTTTTTTTTATCAAGACTTTCCATGTCTCCCATAACATCCTTTTAGATAAACTGTATGGGCTAGATAATTGTTCATGAGGAAGACTGAAAACTGACTGAATTGCCAGGCTCAGAGGGTTGAGATCAGCAGCACCAAGTCCTGCCAAAGGTCAATCAATAGTGGCGTACACCACAGGTTGTTAGTGGGGTTCAGTACTGTTTAATATCTTAATTAGTGATCTGAATGATGGAACTAAGTGCATGTGCTGCAAGTTTGCTGATGATACAGAACTATGAGGAGTGTCTGATACCCCAGTTTGTTGTGCTGCCATTCAGAGGGGCCTCAACAGGCTGCAGAAATGGGCAGAGAAAAACCTCCTTATTTCAACAAAGGGAAATGCAGATTCCTGTACCTAGGGAGAAACAACCCTCTATGCCAATACATGCTGGTGACCAAACATCTGGAGTGCAGCTTTACAGAGAAAGTCCTAGAGTTTCTAGTGGACACCAAGTTGAAAGCGAGCCAGCAACTTGCCCTTGCTGCAAAGAAGGCTGATGGTACTGGGAGCTACATTAGGGTAAGTGTTGCCAGCAAGTGGAAGAAGGTGATCTCAGCAGAGGGAAGAACACACTTGGAGTATGATTTTTAGGGAAAGGGGAGACGCTGTATGTTTTTTGGGCAGAAAAAAGCGAAAACACTGAAACATCCCATGAATTAAAAAGATGGTTGAGGTTATTGTAACTCCTTTCTTGGTTACATTTCAGGGATAATTCTCACATCATTTTTTTCCTTGGTTAGTGACCTTAGGTAGCAGGGTAATGAGCACAGACTAATTTTTTTCAGGCTCTGGTCAGTGTTTTTTCGGGGGGAAAAAATATTGAGATTTTGGAAGTGTTTTTCAGGGTTAAAACAGTTTGATATAACTGTTGATAGTTTGGATCTTGTGAAACTGACTATGCTGTAATGTTTTTACCCTGTCTATGGGATGTCTAAATATTTGTTTTCAGTAAGTTTTAGTCTTAAATTTTCATCTTAAAATATCAATAATATGATATAGACGGCCTCTTGTTATATTTGGTCTTCTCTTAGGTAGCCTGTTGCACCCGCTCTGTATCTGAAAAATGTGGAAAACTTAAAATAATCTTGTAAGCAGGCTGACCTGGTCTGCGTATTAACCCAGCACACTCTGAGCCATGTCTATTTGTAAAGATGGGGGTAAGAGGGGTCAGGAAGGGTAGATGGGGAGGTGAGGAAGTATCTGGTTTCAAAAATAGAAATCTCACAAGCGCTCTCTTTTCTAGTCCTCTAAAAAGTCACTGATTTGCTAGGAATGTTACTTTCTAGTTCTTACCTGTTAGACTTGCAGTTTTTAGTTTGTCTTGCCCTCTCGCTCATGTCATTTAAGCCTACTAACTGGATTTGCTGCCTCATCAAATTCCTCCTTAGGATTGGTCTGTGTACTCTGTCATGCGTGTTGGCCAGGGTGAGCGGGGGCAGGAGTAATAACAAAAATTCCCCTGATCCTATACTATGTCTGATGTCAGCTTGTATATGTGTTGTTGTTTTTTTTGTTGTTTGAACTCATTACAAATGGGGGAAGTGTTATGAATGGCAAGAAATCATAGATAGAAGAAGGAAAGAAGGAGAGGGGGGAAACAAGGAAGTTTTGCTTGAGTTTTCTTGAGATTTCTTTGTTGGTTTTTAGGATGGTGAAATTAACTATTGTGGACAGTTTCAGGAAGGGCATGACTTCATGCCAGCAAATGCTGAGGATCAAAGTCGATTGTAGCAACAAAGTTTTCTCAAAAGTATAAACGAAATTTCTAAACATTTTTTGAAGTGGTTATTTCTGAGAGGGACAGGAACATGTTTCCCTTTTATGCACTTTTTGTTAGGCATACATACTAATATACTAACTGCCTCCTTAGAAGAAAGAAGAAAGGAAGAGCTGAGCTGTTTCTGCCTGTGACAGCCTCCCTTTTTGTTGTTTGTCTCTTGGAGATTGTAGAAAAGTGATCTTCCTGCTTGTTAATGATAACAGCTAATAACAGCTAATTATGTCTGTGTGACTGACAGATTACATAGACTGTATATTTCTACTTTTGCTTTTCTTTATTTTCCAGTTGGCTCCAAAGCACCATTCACAGATATTTACTTATTTTTTCCTGAGTAAGTGATGAGTGGTGTTCTTTTGAACATGTTTAGAAGTCAGATAGAAAGAATGTGATTTTGATTTTTGACTGATTGTTTTTGTCTTTCCCTGAAGTAGTTTGTGTTTTGTCTGTTTTAAGAAGAGAATGTTTAGAAATATCCTCTAGCTTGCTTGAAAATTTAGAATACACTCTTACAAATAATTTGTTTTTCTATTTTGTTTTGCTTTGGTGAGTTATTTTTTTTTTTTTTAATTTTGAAGGTCAGATTGGGCTGCAGGTTTAATTCAAAACTATTTTCTAAGGAGCAGATAAAATGTCATAGTCTAGCCTTTTTTCCTTTACATACGTATGCTAATTATTATATTACATTTGGCAGTTGGTAGCTCTGTTTTGCAGGAGGATGAGTGTGACATGACAGCTGTATGCATTGCAGCTAATTCAGTCTTCAGGGCAGCCAGTATTTACGGTACTTTCAGATTTAGCCAAGTAGTCCTGTCTCTCTCTTATTTTGCATTTGATGTGGTTTGATACAGACTTAAAACACACAATAGAAATAAACGTTTGAAATGCTGTTTTTCTTGAAGGAACAGGTGTAGCATATACTTTGATAGTCTCTAACTTTCTAAAGTGGGATGTTATTGGCTGAAGTTGAAAAGAAAGTTGTTATTCTTTAAGGATTATTACCACTATGAGTTGTTGAGGTAATAAAATGGTTTAAAAATAGCTTTCATTTCAACTTTTTTTTTTTCTTTAACGGGAGAAATATAAACATAAAACATAAAAAATGACTTAAAACAATTTCAGTATGCAGTATTTGACAAGCATGTTTTATGAAATATGAAGATGGTAGTGTCTTAAACCTCCATGTTGATGTTCTCGTTGCCGTTCCAGTAGTAGTAGTTTGTTGTTAAGCTCACCCAAGAAACTGAAATAGTAAACCACACACTTAAATCCTCATAGAAGTCTCCATTGTGTTTTTGTGTTCTCCATTGTGCTCGTTGCTTCTAAAACTATATACTGAAGTAATTATTTCAATGTTGGAAGCTTGGGTTTCCTGGTTTAACAAAATTGGACAGAAGTACAATTTGAAACCAGACACACTAATAACATGCAGGAGCAATGTGACAGTTGCCAGTGCAACAGCTGCAAGTCTGCAGAAAATATAGGGCCTAGGGAAGTTATACCTGGAACTGTAGTTCTGAGGAGAAAAATAATCAATATTTCGATGCTGCTGTGATGCATGGTATGTCTAATATCTTTTTGCAGAGAAATAGTGTGTTAATTTCTAAATTATTTGTCATCCAGTAAATATAAAATGTCTTTTAGTTCAAGAAGTTTAAAACCCTTAAAAACTTCTTAAAACTTCTTTAAAAAACAAAGTGTTAATTTTCAGTATGAGAATGAATAAAGGTAACTCTTTGAGGAGAATCTTGCAGAAACAAAGCACAACAAATATTCTGGAGAGACAGAAGGTGTTTCTTTCATGGTCACACAAGGTTTACAGCTTTGTATAAAACGTTATCAGAAATAATGCATTTTGGAGTACTTGGGGAAGATAGATTCATCTCTGTAAGGGCTCCATATCTTGCCTGTCGTCTTTGTGAATATCCAACTGAAGTGGATGATTCAGTATTAACACTTCACTCATCTGTTTGATTTAAAATTAGTAGGCTTTTTGTTTTGTTTTTAAATTCACTACTAGAGTGCTGAGTGAAATACGAAAAATCTTACCTAAACTTAATTTGTTTTGACTTCTTTTGCCAGAAGAGTCAATCCCTCATGCTAATGCCAGTGTTGGCCGCAAACAAAATGGACGGGGGATGAAGGATTGGTGACAGTGTGTTCTTTTGGGACGTGTGTCCTATTGTGTGCCCCTTGTCAGCTGGGTGCTGCCTTTTCTGGAGCTCACTTAGGCTCTTTCCTTCTCTTTGTTTCTCATTTTTGTCCACTGATGCAATGCTCTCTATTCTTCCTTCCTTAAAATAATTGTCCAGGCAGCTTCTTTCCCTTTTATTTCAGTTAAGTTTGTGTGTGTATTGTCCATGTAGTTGCTAAAGAGGAGGGAACTGAGCTCAGCATATGCAAACCTACCGGTATATACATGTATGTTTGTTTATTTATTATAAGCATACATGTATGTGTTCGTGCACGTCCTAACCTGAGGAATAAAGCAATTCAGTCTCACTCAGGCTCCATGTAGATGGAGGACCACAAAACTGATTTGCGTTGGATGTTGTGTAGATGTAGAAAGAGAGAAATACTGGTAAGAAAATCTTAATTTTAGTCAAGAATGATTTGAAGCTGCTTAAATTATTTGTTTAATCTTATTAAAATTATTTTCTCTAGCAGTTTTTTATAGTTAATGTACTTCCTTCTTCTCTGCTTTTCCCAATTCCAAGCCTGAACTTTTAACATGTAACTTGTTTCTAATTGACAGTCTTTTATTTGTTGCTTTTCCTGATATCTAAGTGTCAGCTTTGACTAGAATATACTTGCTGTCTCCTTTTAGCCAGCGATAAACATAGTGATTTTCTTGCTGACAACAACCCCATTATTTTGATTCAAGTGTTTAATTCTCTGTCCTTTTTAAGGTGTACATTTCCCTGAAGTTTTCATCCCAGCAATGACCTATCTGTGTTGGGTACATGAAGATTTCTGCTACATGAAGATTTCACTAAAATAGTTTTATTACTTGTATTTTCTTACCTAGCTTGTAGAAGTCTAGCTAAGCCCGATGGCAACAGATGTTTCTTTGTTTAGGTTTAAATTATAGTTATAAAATTAACTTGTTTCACAGATTGGAAGGAGGCCTTATTGGTATCCCATATCTCTGAAGCTTGACTATGTGGTAGATTGAGGGTGGGTGGCTGTTCTTGTTCAAGCACTTGTAGTCCTTGTGCTCCATTTAAAAACAAAGCAAAACTCTTACAAAGGCAGGATAGAAATGTCTGTATGCACTGTATGGATGGAGCATTTTTGCATTGCATTATCTACACTTCATTTGTTTATTCTGTAGGGTAAGTACTACCTTCATTATTCAGTTGTTATGAAATCTGCTTATTAATCAGATTAAGACATCTGTTTTTGATACTGATTCATGTTTAAAGAATCTTTCAGTTAACCACATACATAGTCTCTCAACTGGTGTTCATTCCTTCTCTGGAAGCATAGATTTCCAGAACAGTAATGCATACATGTTCATTGCCCAGACTCAGGATCTATTTCCATTGTTATGTCTGCAATTATTACGTGTTGGTGATGGCCAGAACTGGGAAGAAGTTGTAGGTTTTATTTTTTTATTTTTTGTGTGAATGTTTTGGTTTTTAAATGATCATGTATTTGGTGAGGATGAACTGGAAATCTGTCAAACTTTCCTCTTGCCTTCCCACTTCAGAGAATCCATGGTAGTTGTGGTATTTGTCTGAGTGTTGACTGTTGAGGTTCAGTTTTGTAGACTTCTTGGAATAGAAGTTGAATTTATTTCTCTGTATCAGAGAAGTGAGAACTTATTTCTTACTGGAATCTGAATGATATTGCAACACAATGGGGAATACATAGTTACAGATATTGCTTAGAAAACAAACTACATTGGACAAACTGTACTCATTCTTTATTATTTTCGTATATATATATATATAAAATGGAAACTAAAACCCCTACAGAAACAACCGAAAAAAAAAATAATTCCGTTCCTTGTATGGTAGCTCACTTACTCAATGAGTCAACCTCTTCGCACAGTATTTCAGACTAGGAAGACGTATACTGTATTGCACTGTGTAGGATCCATTATCCATTGCTCTGGATAATCGTTTCTGTATGTTCTGTAGTTCTGCAGTTTTCTACAAAGCTGCTTTTCTCCCGTAGACTCAGAATTTTTATGCTAATGTGTACTCTTTCCCCAGTCACTTCACAAATGTCACTGGGCTGCTGTAGAGTTCAATGGAAATAATGCCTGCCTTGTTTAGCTTAAGCACAATATGTTACTATTGTAGTATTGTCCAACTTTTTATGTGCATATCAGTTTGCATGGTGCATTGAATTCTGTCTCATTCTAATGCAGAGCCATTGTGTGTGTAGGAACAATTAATTGTATATCTGTAAATTGCATTCAATGTTTGTGAAAGTGCATTTTTTAAATCAGTTACAAATGCTGTAACAAACTTTTGCCCTGGTGCCTGCTTAACAAAAATTACGTTTATTAACACTTCTTAAAATTTAAGAGGTTCTACAAATACTCATTCGAACTGTACGTTGTTTGAGCATTAAATATGAAAAGAACTGCTGCATTGAGATGACCTGGTGTGGTTTTATTTGGTAGCTTTGAATTGTTCTTGTCTTACAAATTCAGGTCTAACAATGCTTTAAAACAATATTAAACTACTGATGTATTTTTAAAAAAGTTAACTTATTCTAGTTTCTTAAGTAGCTGGGAAGAAATTAGATGGACTGTTTGCTTTATTTCCAGATGAATTCACAGGTTTGTCTGAGAAAAATACGTGGCCCTATAGAAGCCATCATGTTAGCTGCTTGTAAGGACTTGCAAGAAAATTACATTCCTGTACAATGCACAGCAGGAAAGAACTATTCCCTTCTAAATTTTTTCCTGGAGTTGTTTCTGCATAAATCAGGGTCATCTCTTATGTGCAATTGGTGCTAGACTGTAGTTCATTCGAGTCCATTGAAATGGGGGAGAGTTACCTTCACCTGAAGTGAGGTGGGGGTAGAGGGGCAGGGGTCAAACGAGGCAAATGGGGAGGGGTCAGTGTTTTAGGTAAGAAATGTGAGTATAGATTTGCTTTTAATTTTATGCAGAGACTAACAAAGTAGTCTGCTACCTCTTGCTATGACTAATGCTGTTGGTTCTATGAAACTGACAACCATTGGCAGACAATATTTGGTTTAGTTTTGAATGTTTTAAGACTTGCAGATGGATTATTAGAGTGACAGAACTGATTGATTCATGAGTTCTTTCATGAAGCATTTTAGTAAGCATAGAGAGAGCCCCCTTTCATTGAATCAGTGGAAGAACATTGGCTGGAACCTTAAGTCTAGTCTTTAACAAAACGTATTTTGAAGTGTTTAGCACTTTTTCTTTCCTTTTTTTTTTTTTTTTTTTTTTTTTTTTCAAAATCGTTGTTAACATGGGCTTACAAACTAATGAGAGTACAGATGCAGAAGTATTTTTGCTGACATTATACACACATGTAATGTGACTGTCCATACAGTGCAGCCTTGAACCTGCACAAAAATTTATTCCCATGTAAATGGTCTGGAAAAAGTTCAAACCACCGGAGCATTGAATACCGAACTATACACTTATCCAAAAAAGCATTTATCAACATGTTTGATGTTTTTAAGTGTGTTCTTAATGTAAAAATTAATTAGCAATTAATGATCAGTCAGGTCCTGACTATTTTGATTTTATTTCCTTTTGCATTATAAAAGACTATTCATCATACTTGACTCATGTCAGCAAGAATTCACATTACCTTATATGCATATATTTGTGCATCTTTAATTGTGTTTTTTGTTTTCTTGTGCATTAATTTGTGTAAAAATGTGGAAAAACTAGCTGAGTACAGTCTGTAGAAAATCCTTTAAAATCACTGGCTTTATAAATTGCAGTAAAGACACTTTTCTTTTGCATATAATGTTTACCCTAGTATTTGAAAGCTCCTGGAAACAATTTATAATTTGTTGTCAAATATGCAAATGCAGAATGAATTCAGTTTTAGGTAAAAATATTAGGTAAAAAAGGTTAGAGACAAAATAGAATTTGGTAGTGTCCTGAATTTTTTGGGGGTAGGAGCTGGGGAAGTTGTTGTGGATTTTACTGAGAAAGACAGTTAGTATACATTGGGAAGGAGAAGGATTCCAGTTTCATTAGGATGTATCAAAAGTGCATTTTTTCTCATCTCTTTTCTTATCTTATACGAGCATTCTAAGAGTCAGCTGCTTATCAAATGTTATTGTTCCTTTCTAATCTTTTTGAAATAAATCTGTAGTTTCTGTTATATAAATGTGTTGCACAAGAGAGAGGAAATATGCACTGACACCAAGTAAAAACAGTTCCAGAAATGTGCAGTCTGTGTGAATGATATAAAGTTTGTTGGCTGACCAGAAACTTTGTGCTAAATCAAGGCCAATAATAAAATTCAGAGGCAGATTGTTTCTTACAATGCTTACAGTGCATTACTATGCCAGTGCGTGAGCCGTTTGGATCAGTTAATTATACCGTCCTATCCGAGCACTTTCATTTACATAAGGAGCAGAATGTGATAAATCAAATATAAAATTCAGTGTCTGAATTATTGGATGGGGGGTGTTATGTAATCAGAATTTTAAAAGCAGAAGTAAAAATGAAACTGGCCCTATAAAAGCAAACCATTCCAGATGAATGTGAATTTGTAATTCACATTCCCCCTGCTTACCAACGGTATACGTTGTTCATACTTACCAACAGTTGCTTCACATACATCATAGATACTTAAAGGTAAGTTACTGAAACAGCCAAATGCTTGTTTTCTCCCTAAAATATTTTGACTTGTTCATTAGATCACTAATTTCAGTAATTAGCTATATGTGTAACTATTTCAGTAAGTCATATTAAAGCAACACTTCTTTTTCCGAGGAGTTTAGGGAGATGATAGCACACTTAAGATTGCCTGCAACTATCATCTCACATGGCATCCTGTAAGAGATTCTTACAGAATCTTAAGAAAGATAAGACTGGGAGTTGAAAGGGTAGGGAAAAAAGAAATAGGATTCCTGATTTGTTAAGAGCTTATTTGTAAGTTTATAGCTCTTTAAAGGCTAGTTTTCTTCATTGTCGTTATGCTAAGAATCAAGAAAGGCTTATAGATACTTTCTTCAGTGTTTCTCAAACAGGAAGATTACATGTATAACACTGGATCTGCCTTCCTTAACCTCTGTCACGATGATGGGAGGGGTCTTCTGTTGAGAAGATCTAGGAAGAAGGTGTCTTGTTGGTATAGCCTGGTATTTTTGACAGGTGTTTCAATGTCATAGTTCTGAAGACTCTTATTTTCTTCATATTTAAAATGAAAATATACAGCATATTTTTGCAACAGGACAATTCCAGAGAGTTTTTTTTTAACATGTGCTTTCCCCTAGCAATGGTAAAACTATAAAGCAGTGATAAAGAGAGCTAAAAGATATTCAACTTCTGGGGGTGGGAAGCAGTGTACCATAAAGTTTGCGTAAAACTTTATTTTTACCAGAATTTTCTCTTATCCTAAGTTTCATTAATAAGACTTTTTAGTTTGCAAGCAGTTTGATTCCAGATAAGATATCAAATGATCACCAAATGACAATGACTTTGTAGCTATTATGTTGTGATGAATTTGCATGGACTGCTGAGAGAAAGCAATATTCTGCTAGCAAATCTTGTTCCACTTACTGTTCACATTTAGAATTATGTGGAAAAGTTTTCTTCATTGCTCAGAAGAATTGTGACTCTATCAAAGTTAAACTTACCAGGTTGGTTGGTAACTACTAGCATATTTGAAGTACTTTTTTAATATTATGCAATCTGCTTTCCAAATTTAGATTGTGTTTTGTGGTCACTATACATTCCAGTGTATTTTCGTTCTATATTTAAGTTCATTTTCAGATGAAAAAGACAGAAGAAAAGGAGGTCTCTGTTCTCAAAACAAACAAAAAAAACTTGTTTAAGAAGCTCTTTCATGTGTGGTAACAGGAAATAATACTTTATAGTTTTAAAGTGATGCAGAAGTACATGACAAGTTACTTGCTGTCATCTGAAACTGAAGAGCTGTGGCCAGTTGGAAAGGTTCATAATGCTGGCCAAGAGTATTTGAGTTTATGCTACCTCACAGTTCACACCAGTTAACAAAGAAACAAGGTCAAACCAGAACAGTTTGCATAAAAAAACAATCAAGATAAAGGCTAGTGTTTCCTTTTTTTCTTTAAGAACTTATTTTACTTTAATCAACCATTTCCTTCTTTACCACTAAAAATAATTCAGAACTATGACATCAGAGCCATTCTATTGCCAAATGGCATGGCATAATGCTTATTTTCTGTTTTACTGTCTTGAAAACATAAGAAATAGAGAAACCAGTATTTCCGTTTTTCAAAAAAAAGTGTTTTTTATGTGTACTCTGTATACTTTTTAGTGAATATATTTTAAATCTCTTCCACACTAGAACGTTTTGATTTTCTTAATGGTCCATCTGTTCCAAAAGGCAGTATTTGACATTTATTTATTAATTAGTGGGGGAGCATGTTTTTACTACTTTCATTATTGTGAACTTCTGTGATGGGTGGGATTATTCAAATTCTCTTTGCTTTGAAAATAAAGTTGACTTAAAAAGTAATAAAAAAGAGCTCCCCCAAAAAATAAACTGGCTTGAATTTCTAAAACTGCACTTATCCACTTTATGATTGCCTCTCCCCCCAGAGGTTATGAAGTATTAGAAAAAAGTGGTGTTAGCAGCTTCTGTGAATACACCAAACTGGAGGAATGCTGAACTGACTTGTAATTAGTGGGAGCTGCTCAGTTCCTGAAGAGGACGGAGGTGAATGTCTGCAGTTGCATCTAGTAATTACAGATGACTTTCATTCATCCTGGAGGAACACATATGACGGCCCTTCTAATGAGAGTCTCATGTTAAAATAAATAAATAGAGAAACACTATTCATCATTGCAAATATTCAGTTGGTAAGACCTAGGTGATAAGACTACAAAGCTGCAGAGCAACAACCTTGTAGGTTCGTTGCCCTTAGAGACGTGCTTCTTTGCTCTAGTGGTGGTGTTTAGTGATGTTCAGGCTTGCTCAGATGTGCTTGGAAGGGTCAGGTGAACATGGTAGGTCTAGCAGAAGAAAAGAGAACCAACACATTGCTGTTGTGCATTTCTTTGGGAATCTGTTATGTTTGAGGAGTTGCTGGATGCTGCTTGCATGTATGCAGGGTGGCTGTGTAGTGCCTTTTCAATATGCCTCGTCATGTGATAGGTTAAGAACTGGAGGATGACCCTCTGCTGTGACAAGCTTGTATGGTTATAAGGCCTTTCTATAGGACTAGTCTACAGAATCACCAAAATAGTGTTTTTTTCTGGATTTTTTTCCTCAGAAGAGGGTGGAACAGTTTAACTTGTGTGAACCTTTAGGTGATTCATGAATCAGAGTCCTAAGGAAGACCACCTTGTTTTTCATCAGATAGCTTCAATACATGGTAACTCAAAAAACAAACAAAAACAAAAAATCAACCAAAAACAAAAACAAAAAACACTTTTAAAAATAATTCTAATACTGTACAATTTTTATGAAGAGAAACATAAACAGGTTATGTTTAGCAAAGTTTTTCTGGTTTTATTTTAATCATTGCATCTCTCAAATACATTCACACAGCAGGACATAAAAGAGCATACATCTGTCATAGTGTAATTTTGTAGGCACTGAGTGTTAATGTCATTTGCAGATGTTCTGTGCTACCCATAGCTTTATATGATTGATGGACATCTGAAGGATTGTCTGTGTGGAAGTTTAACAACCAATGGGCAGCTGTACACTACAATATGTAAACTCTATTCTTGTACTTATGTAATTTTAAAAATCTAATTATTTTGAGCCAAGAAAGTTTGCATGTAATTATATGGAAACCTTGTAGGATGACGCATCCATTTATCATGTATATCAGCAAAGAAGAGATCAACCTTTCCTCAGTTAACGCTTAGAGACCTTAGTTTATACCTTTGAAGTTGCTCTGGCTTGGGTTTCCTCTGGACACTAACACTTATTGATGGTAGTTTGTCAAAACAGAAGAGTTTTTTGTTTTTTTTTTTTTGGAATGAATTACGAAGCTTTTCTCATACAAGGTGTTGTGTTCCCATGATTAAAAGCCTTGCACCCTCTTTTATCTGTTTCACTAATGGATGTACTGGGTGTACCTTTTGCTTTCAGTAGGCTCATTTTACTTCAAAATGTTAGATGTGCTTAAAAGTTATATTCAGTACATCTTGTGATACATAGGATAAGGCATTGTTGGTGAAAGTAGCATTAATATTGTTCTAGTGCTGTTTTGTCAATTGGTTGTCTGTGGAGTTGAAGCCCAGTGTATGAGCAAATGGGCTCATACCGTGAAACCTAGGCAAGCGCCTAGGACAATGGGAACAGTCTGACCTCTTCAAAGTGAAAACGGCAGATTTAATCTCTGCTTCTGCTGGAAGTAATATAACAAAATATCAAAATATAACAAAATATCAGAAACATACAAAAAACATACATTTTCTGGCTTAAAATGGCTTCATATGCTTCCAAATTTCTTTTGAGTACTGTGTCAGAAGTTGAAACCAGCTTCATGGAATAGTCAGTCTCAGCTGCTAAACAGGTTTGTTTGTTTTATCTTTCTATTGAGTGGATGAAAAAGCTTTATTTTGGGCCTCCCTGTAATAGGCCTGTGAAAAGTGAAATTGCCTGTTATAAATTAGTGTGGCATATTGACTCAGAAAGCTCAAAGCTTCAAATCTTCCTTTCTACTAACTGAACAATTTATCTTCTCACAATACTTTGCTCCTTATTCAAATTAAGTGTAGCCTCTGAACCTGTAACCAAAGTTCTACCTCCAAATGTCAAATAAGTCAAAATGTTAACACCTCTCTCCTTTCTTATCAACCTTTCATTAAAAGCCATTTCTTCAGATACCCCAGGAGGCTCTAACTCCAATATTCTTTTTTCTGGAGTAGTTGAAAGCAATTCTAAGCAGCATGTGAAAATAGCTTTACATACTTCCCACAAATGGTTTGAGGAAACTGGCAAAGATGTCATACTTTCTCTAGAAAATACATTGCTAACACTTTGTCAGAAATTTATCTAAAGTTACCTAAAGGTATGTTTCTGTCAGAAATCATGTTTTGTTCCTGAAGTCTTAAATTTCTGTAGACTGACTGTGATATCTATAGATAATGATGTTACTTAACTACCTGTAATTTTTCTGTCACATCGTTTCATCTGTAGCAATTTATTATATATTGAGAGCAAGAAATCTCACACAGATACTTTTCCAATGAAACAGGACTTCTATTAATATTCTGTGTTTTTTTTTTGTTTGCTTTTCTCTATGCCTGCTGCTGTGCTTTTCTAATGGAATTTTAATGCTCATTTTGAGTGCTGAGCTAGAATTATAAGAAAAATGGTAATTTCTGATTAACTCTAGGAAAAGGTAGAATGTTTTTGTTTCATTGTTTTAAAATAATGGACCACGCTCATTTCTTCTAAAATGCTGAGTTGCTTTTTTCTGCCAGTGTTCTACAATAACTTTATTGTAAACTTTTAGCCACCTTAGTATTTATTAATACTTATTAACAAACTGAAGTTTGTATTGAAATGAAACACATGTAGTGCATTCCTTTCTCAAGTATAATGTGAATACTCTCCTCTGTATTCTTCAGCTAGTCAGTTTGCAGATGCTGAATTTTTCTTTTGGGGGTGTTATGCCAAGACACAAAACTGTCAAATCCTCATTTTCATGCAGCAGGTTATTCAACAACTACTGACTTTCCCTCTGCATTATGCAAATGATTTCTCAGCGTCAGTACAAGGTAGTCCTTTCCCTTGTGTTTAAATGGTCTAAATGCAGTACACAAGTCCTGTCTGTCTTTCTGAGCTTTGCCTCTGAAAATGACTTTGTTACACTTGTTGTTTACCGACTGGATTATCATAGTATGTAGCATCGTGTACAATGGGGTCATCATATGGGGGTCCTGTTGGAACAGGACAAAGAAACAGTCCCTGCCTTGGAGGATTATGCAATTTAAATGAGAATGCGTGCATTCTAACGGGCAATTCAAGAATGCATGGATGTGTGACAATTTCTGAGCCTATAGATATGACTGCTTTTTTGTAGGGTACTGATATTGGGCAACTTGCTTGGTAAGACCACTGCAAATGAGTTCTTGGTTTTCAGTGAAACTTGCTGCAGTGTGATAGTTAAGTACTGTAACTGAACATCCTTCTGTAAAGACTAAAGCTGCTTCATTTGTGCTCTAACCTGGCCTTTCCTACTGCGGTGGTTTTATACAGGTGGGCAGCTGAGCTCCATCACAACTACAGTCTTGCTCCCCCTCCTCAAAGGGAAAAAAACATGATGAAAAGGGCTCAAGGGTTGAGATAAGGTCAGGGACATCACTCAACAATTATCGTCACAGGCAAAACAGACTCACTGTAGGGAGATAGTAAGATTTATTGCCAATTACTAACAAGCTAGGGAAGTAAGAAAAATTAAAGAAACGAAAACCACCTTCCCCCTCATCCACCCTGTTCCACCTCTTCCCCCTGAGCAACATGGGAATTGGGGGCTGCAGTCAGTCTCTGACGCTTTGTCTCCGCCCCTCCCTCCTTCACAGTCACTCTCTGCCCCTGCTCCGCTTGGGGTCCCTCCCATGGGATGCCATCCTTCCCAAACTGATCTTGCGGGGGCTGCCCACAGGCAGCAGCTCTTCAAGAACTACTCCGGATATTGGTCAGTACTACAGGGCCCATCTGTCAAGAGCACACTGCTCCAGCATGGGCTCCACATGGGCGGCAGCTCCCCCAAGCCTCCTGCTCCTGTGTGGGCTCCTCTCCACGGGCTGCAGCTCTGGCCTGGGGCCTGCTTCTGCGGGGGCTCTCCATGGGCCGCAGCCTCCTCCAGGCCACATCCACCTGCTCCACCGGGGGCTCCTCCACAGGATGCAGTGTGGAGATCTGCTGCGACCCATGGGCTGCAGGGGGACAGCCTGCTCCACCAGGGGCCTCTCCACAAGCTCCTGCACATGGAGGACCTCCTGCCCTCCTTCCGCACCGACCTTGGGGTCTGTAGGGCTGGTTCTCAGTCCTCTCTCTCCCAGCTGCTGTAGTGCAGCAGTAGGTTTTTTGTGTTTTTTTTGTTTTGTTTTGTTTGTTTGTTTGTTTGTTTGCTTTTTTTCTCCCTTTTCTTAAATCTGCTCTCACAGAGGTGCAAATATCACTTATTGGCTCAGCTCTGGGCAGCAGCAGGGCCCTTTGGAGCCTGCTGAAACTGGCTCTTATCTAAACTTGGGCAGTTTTTGGATTCTCCTCACAGAAGCCACCTATGCAGCCCCCTGCTACCAAAACCTTGCCAGGTAAACCCCACTACACCTACTGAACAGGTTTTAGTGGCTGGGGTAAAGTACATGTCATACAAACAGCTTTTTACTCCTACTTTGTAAGCTCTTGAACTGTGCTGGATACGGAAAGTGTTATACAAAATTTACCTGTTTTTATCTGCTGACTGGTATTTCTTGATTGTTATTATCTGTATCATTATGTATTAAAGACTCTTCATTCTCAAAGATGGAATTGGAATAAATATTCTGCATTATCATTTTTTTTAAGGATAATGATTTTACAAGAAAATTGTAATTACTATGAAATGTTGCAGGAAGAGAGATAAGTACATCTAAATACATGAAGATAGGAAAATGTCTTAGTCATATGGTCTGCCATACTTCTGTCCTGAAGAGATAATGTACATGCATGTAAACTATGTTCTGGATGTAATTTTAGTCTCCCTGTAGGAAACAGATTACTTATAGCTCAATAAGTAGGATTCTTTCTAGTTTTCATAGAATCATAGAATCATAGAATATCCTGAGTTGGAAGGGACCCTTAAGGATCATCAAGTCCAACTCTCGACACCGCACGGGTCTACCCAAAAGTTCAGACCATGTGCCTAAGTTCACAGTCCAATCTCTTCTTAAATTCAGACAGGCTCGGTGCAGTGACCACTTCCCTGGGGAGCCTGTTCCAGTGTGCAACCACCCTCTCTGTGAAGAACCCCCTCCTGACGTCCAGCCTAAATTTCCCCTGCCTCAGCTTAACCCCGTTCCCGCGGGTCCTGTCACTAGTGTTAATGGAGAAAAGGTCTCCTGCCTCTTGACAACCCCTTACGAGGAAGTTGTAGACTGCGATGAGGTCTCCCCTCAGCCTCCTCTTCTCCAGGCTGAACAGGCCCAGTGACCTCAGCCGTTTTCCTTCCCTCTGACATGTAGATTCACGAATGGAAAGAATGAAAGGGAACAAAGACACTTTGGTGGATTCTGTTTATTTAAAGTTTTCACTGACACAAGAACTTGACTGACAGGTATATGGTTTCTATTTGCACTTAATAAAGAATCAGACTGCCAAAAATGATACTGGTTTATGATAATTTGTGAGGAGTTTTCTTCTTTATTCTTTCTCATGGGATAGTGCTTGTACATATTCTTTTAACCCTTTCCTGGAAAAATTCTGAGTTTCATGTTAAGATGTTTCCTCTTTACTTCATTAATTGCATTATAATTTAGGCCTTTGCATATTTTTATGAGATTCCATGATTTCAGTTAAAATAATACAACTGGATTGGAATGGTACAATTGGAAGATTCATAGTCTGTGTGTCAGTGGTAGTTTTGCTGTTGATTTCAACATAATTGATTTCACTCTGCTACTTTACATGGTTCCACCTGAGCAAGATATAACTTCAAGTCCAATTTTACGGTTAAACTCTGCATAAGCTGCATAACTGAAGAGTTCACAATAGAGCTCCAAGAATAGCAGGCTATCTACTGTCTAGTTTGTTCAGGATATTGAGCTAACCTTAATGCATCTCAGTGTCAACACTTGCACAGAATCATCTAGGTTGGAAGAGACCTCCAAGATCATCTAGTCCAGCCTCTGACCTAACACTAACAAGTACTCCACTAAACCATATCACGAAGCTCTACATCTAGGAAGAGAAGTGCTAGAACTTTGTGATAGGTGTTTTCATATGATGAATTATAAGAAAGAACATATCGATTTTATAACTGTGTTTTTAGTACCATTTCATAAATGAATATAGTATATTTTGAAAGAAAAAAAAAGTAGTGAGTTTAGTATTTAGTAGTTGGAAGGTGCGGCTTATTAACAGATTAGCTTTTCCAAAGACAAGGTGACATACAGGGCATCTTGACCTTAGGACAAACAAATCTGATGTTTTTGAGGGGGCCTGTTTTTTACTCTTAAACCTTACAGAATTGTTCCTGTAGATATTGGGAATAATTGTATGCTTTTTTTAAAAACAAAAATAAAACCCATCACCTTTCATTGAGTAGCGTAGAACAAGTGCAGAATTTGAAGTTCTATTCTTAAGATCCAGTGCTCCAAAATCAAACGTTGCATCTGTCTCCATACTTACATCTACCCGCCAGTTATTTCTTGGAGGAGAGAACTGTATTTGAAGAAGTGTGTGGTTACCACTGAATCTGGCAGCTGTCCCAAAGTAGTGCAACTGCACTGCTTTAAGAAATGTGGTCTAATACCACTGTTCAGAATCATGTAGGCTGGTGTCACTCTTAATTAGTTTCACCCTCTCCTCTCCAGTTCCCTCCCGCCCCCAAAGTCATCTAGGCTGTGGCATGATTATTACTAGATTATTCTGTAGGTAGGTACACTTCTGTAACTATCATTTCAACAATCACTTTTTCTTCTTTCACATTTATCTTGCAACTGAAGATGACAAATTAAAGAAAGACAGCACAACAAAGGAAGTGTACAGCAAATATTGCATAGCAGCTCAGATATATTTCCGTTAATCAAATGAGAGGCTTCCCATCTTTCTTTTGCCTCTTATCTATGTCTGCATATTAATCAAGTGCCTGAAATATGCATATGAGAAGTAACCATTTATACTGTAATAGTTGTAGCTTTAATTGTAAATTTGATGTATAATAATCGGAACCATTTTTTTTCATGAACTGTGCTCATAATTTGTTCATTTTATTATTTCCAATCCATTTTCCACAGCTGCAATCTGAATAAGTGGCTCAATTATAGTTACTGTTATCCTTTAATATTCACTGAGTCTCATGGAATACTTTGAAAGAAATATTCTATTTAAGAACAATTATGCTTAAATATCATGGTTTTCTAAAGACATTTGCATGAAAACAAACGCTTGAAGAGCTTATCTTCCTTTTCTATACTCCTATCTAGAGTAATAATTCTCCTGTGACATAATCAGCTGTCATATGATGTGATGTCACAGTTCAGTGTGACCAGAATTTTCTGTCTTGGTCACACACTTGAAAACCAATAATAGCCCTCATTTTGCCCAAAATTGAGTAATTGAGTAAAAAAAAAAAAAATTGAGTATCTAAATAATGATTAAAAAAAACAAAACTCTCTAATGCAGTTGTTCTTTAAAAATAAACTGAAAAAAGTTTATTTAGAAATTGCCTGAACAAAACTTTGTATGATATTTCCTGGTTTTCAAAAATTACTTTTTTAATTTTTTCTTTCACTGAGCAAGGTTAGTTTTAGGAAGTAATACTTTGTGACAGATTTGTTCAGTGGGTTATCTGATTGAGAATTTGTGACAATAACAATGAATTAAAAACTACATTTATTTCTCCTTTGCATTGGTCATTTTCGTTGTTCTTAAAAGGATGGACCCAAAGGCAGAATTTTCTTGCAGACCTCAAATTCCCATAAAGTAGCCATTGTGTAACTATTACTTTGCTATATCGGCAATATACATAACACTATTTCTTGATGTATTTCTCTTAAGAATGGAAACTAACCAGGCTCTGAGCACACAGAAAATGCTGTGCAGAATGAACTGAATGCAAATGAAATGTCTGATTTTTAGGTTTTGGTGTACTTTTCTTGCCTATACTCCTATTTTATCAAATTGTGCTTCCCATTTTTTAAGGTTAGTAGAGCTTGAGAGTCAGTTTTTACGAATTGTCGTCTTGATAAATAGTAGAGATTAATGCTTTCATCTGAATTATGCATCCTTTTTAGGATGATAACATTACATAATAATAGGGGCAGATTTCCAAATTCTTGATCAACAAAATGACCACAGAAAGACTTCTTAAATAATTCATTTCCATTTATCAAGACTGACGTGAGGCAGGGTTACCCAACAGCCGCCTTTTGACAGGGTAGTCCAATAGTACTCTTCTTATTCATTGCTCTGTTACTGGCACAGGAACATTTGTGGGCATAAATCCAGGTCCCCAGGAAACTTGGAAGCTTTCCATCTTAAAGAACTGTAACTGTGGCTAACAAACCAGCTGCTGTATTGAGCTCAGAAGGAAGTCTTTGTAGCAGCGTGGAAGGAACTTAAGATATTTGCATAACATCCAGCAGCCTTAGTGGGAAGGGTTGGCAAGAGCACAACAGCAGGGTAGGCGGCATCCAGCTTTTTATCTTTTTACTGTAACTGTCAGTGATTCCATTCTTAAATGCTAGGATGAGAAGAAAAGAGCAAGAAATGAAGAACTTGACCGAAAGGACTATACAGAGAGGGGTACTTATGGTCCTGTTGACAAGACAGCATTCTTTGTGGAAGTAATAGTTTATTAAACTTGGCAAACAAAATCAGTTTATAACATAGTATCACCATCTATAGGTGAATGTTTGTGAGTTGCTAAATTCAGGTGGAGAGAGAAAAACATTAAAAAGTACGAAAAGGAAAGAACATAGTGCTATCCAATAGAATAGGTCAGCTGTCAACCAAAGCATGCTGCTGTACTGACTTACAGGAATTTATAGGAATGGTCAGTACTAAAGTACATACGTTTTAAATTAAGAACAGGCTTCAGATGTGTAAAAAAAAAAAAAAAAAAAAAAAAAAAAAGTTTACTAGTATAGCTTAAATACATTGTATCACTTCTTTAAATATTATTTCCAATAAGTTGTCAATCTAGAGTTCTAAAACAGATGTAAATTTGGTCTTCTGTCACACAAGCTTTACATAGCAAAGAATAACTGTTGCTTTACATGCTACTTCGTACATTGTACTTCATTTTAAAATATTCAGGTCATACTTCACAAAGTATTTCAGGTGACACCACTGGAAAAAAGCCTTGCTTTCCTGTTGCCTTCAGGTTCTCTCCTGCTATGTACAAATACAGCAGTTTGTGAGGCTGAATAGTAAATCACATTATGGATTTGGAATGGAAGTAAATGGGGTGGTAGTGTTTATTTATTGCTCTTTCTTTTTTGCCTCCCACCATGTCATATCCAAATTAATTTCAACCTGGATTATGTTCCTGGCCTGAATCACCTCTCTTGCACAAGTGTTTATGATGGAAAAAGGGTTAACATGGAAAAAAAAGGAAAGAAATTTTTGCAGGATAGCCTTTTACAGCCTTCCATGTATTTTCCCATTTTGTATGAGTTTATTTTTTATTTAAAAAATAAACAATATTTGCACGGAGTAATGAATTCTATGAATTGGTTTGTGTAGGTAAAGGCAAGAAGACTAGAAGATGTAATTTACCGTAATTTAAAAAATAAAAAATAAATATTAATCTTCATTAAGCAGTCCAATATTTTTCCTGATTTGTGAAATTGATCTCTTCGTTTTCATTACTTCATATTCTTGCAGAATGATAAATAGGATTCTGGAATAGCTTAGTCTTCCTTCAGTGTTTTTATGTGGTAAAGTTGAATTATGTAAAATTTTTTCTGTTTATATAAATATTAAAAAAAAAAAATGCTATCGACTTGTCATGTGAATCCCACAGAAGCTTGCTTTTATTTCACCTCTCCGATATTACTCGTGCCACAAAAATGTTAAATATATTTATTGGTATTTTCCTTTTTGTTATATTTTCATGAGTCTGTATTTAAAAATCCTACCTGCTACTTCTGAAAGATTGTTTTTCTGAACATGTCAGTTGTTTAAACAATTTTTAGTCGTATGAGGAACCAAAAACTGTAGTTTAATTTCCATCATTGGCCATGGAACAGGAGTTCTGAGGAATGTCTGTGTGGTGACAGTAAGCTGTGATACGTTGTTGTCATTCTTGTTACCTGTTCCTGATAAGAGTCACAAAGAAACCCTGCTGTTCAGAGCTACTGTAACTCTAGCTTGGATTTTAACCACTTTCACTAGAAGCATCTTCAAGTTCACTGTATCAAGCACACCTTTCTGTGTTGTTTTTTTTTCTTTTTCCTGTCAAGCAGAAAAACTACTGTCAAATTTCAATTTACATCCCTGCCTCACTTTTTTTTTTTTTTTTTTTTTGAGAATTTTTGTGGCATTAAACGTAAGGGGGAAAGAAAAAATTTTCTGAGTTCCTCTTACCATCTCATATCTTCACTGAAGTAAGGGGAGAATTCATATTTCAGTCTAACTTAACCTGATTTCTTTAACTCTCATAAACGAATATTATACTTATATGCAGCATCTTAAAAGATCATTATGTTGCCACTTTTGTTTCAAAGAACACATCTTTTAGTATAGTTTTATGTAATGGGTTAAAGCATGGGCTCTGCCTGCAAATTAATCTTCACAGCATGAATCATGGTCATTCTTAAGACCATTATAGCCATTTGAAAAAATGTATTTGTTTCTGTCCTAGCAATTCCAAAATTGTAAGTGACTTAACACTTACCAATAGGCCTATTCTCTTCTCTTATTTGTGGAAGGCAGCAGACGTTCTCTACTACAGTAGCTACATTAACAGTCTAAATTTTTCAGCCAGAGGAATATAATGTAACAGAAGCAATTCTAACTTTTCTACAGTATAAATAAAGGAATGTAAGGAAATCTCTCTTTGGGAAGGAAGAAAAATACATTTATTCACTCCAGAGAGTTTACTAATCCTTAAAATGTTCTTTTATACAGGATATTTTTCTTTATTGAAGGCCCTATTTCACATATTTTGCTTACATTATGTAGCAGTCTTGCCCTGTAACTCCTATATGTGTTAGTCTGTTTCAAGCAAGCTTGAAAAAGATGTCTGAGATGGCTGTGTTCTTCTTTCATGTTATGTAAAAAAATAAAAAAAATAAAAAAAAAAAAGGTGATTAAATAGAGAATAGGCATCAAAGTTGCTGTCAGTATTGAGAGAGAGGGGAAAAAAATTGTATATGGCTACTATGTTTGGCAGAACCTAGTATGTTGTTCAGTGTGCATGTACTGGTTGGCCCATGAGCATACATGCAGGTCCAAACTACTCACATCTTATGGGAATCATTGGGGAAACTGAGATTTTTGTATTTGCTGGGGTTTAGGAGGCAAAGAATATAAAACCAGAGAAAGCAAGTCTCATGGGTTCCAATTTCATGGGGTGTTGTGTATGTACAAACAACATTGAAAGCTTACCGTTGTTGACTATAAACTTTTTAATACGCTTTATTTTATTTCTTTTACAAACAGATAACAGAAATTTGCCTGGATTAATGCTGAACTGAATGCATCTGAACTGAAGGAAATGTTTTAAGATTGGTCTCCTGCCAGGAGTTGTACAGAAATGGTGCACTGAGGGTTCTGTTGCTTCTGAGAAGACAGTAACTGCATATTTATGCTGCAGTTTACTGGTCTATAAAAAAACAATGTAATAATAAAGCTAACAGTAAATTTATGTAACACTAGTGGTTCCCCTCCCCCTGACTGGACATGAGTGATCAAAGGTCTTTGCAAGAAGATAAGCACAAAATTAGCAGAACTTCCTCAAAGTTCAGGGAGTCTTCAAGAAGCATGCAATCTGATGATTATTTTGCAAGAAAGCTTAAAGCTTTGAATGGTAGCATGGGTCCTCCTGTTTCTTCAAATGTATCTAGCAAAGCTGAAAATAATCAATCAAATGGTACACCAGCTGTGCCTAAAATGGGTGTTCGAGCAAGGGTATCTGAATGGCCGCCTAAAAAGGATTGCTCTAAGGAGTTGAGTAAAGCTGCTTGGGAAAGCAGATCTCCAGCTAGTTATGAAAGCGTTGGATCAGTACATCCAAATGGACAAAATGACCAAACGGAAGGGCAGCAAGAAGAACTAGAACTGGAATTTGCAGAGGGAAAATATTCTATTGGAGATCTGTTTGTTCATTCCCCTCAAAGAGGACTTCATCCCATTAGGCAAAGAAGCAACAGTGACGTGACGATAAGCGATATCGATGCTGAAGATGTGTTAGACCAGAATGCTGTTAACCCAAATACTGGAGCAGCCCTTCATCGGGAGTATGGAAGTACTTCTTCAATTGACAGACAAGGCTTGTCTGGAGAAAGCTTTTTTGCAATGCTAAGAGGATACCGAGTAGAAAACTTTGAACATAAAACCCTTGCTCCATTTGGATTTTCTGAGTTTTTCCACTGTGATCCTACAGTTTCTCCAAGTCTGCATGCTGCTGCACAGATTTCCAGGGGAGAATTTGTCAGGATTTCTGGTTTGGATTATATGGATAGTGCGCTGCTTATTGGTCGAGACAGGGAGAAATCTTTCAAGAGGAGGCTAAAATCAGAAACAGTAGAAACATCTCTATTTAGAAAATTGCGAACAGTTAAAAGTGAGCATGAAACCTTTAAGTTTTCATCTGATCTGGATGATAGACTCGACAGAAATGTGCGTTCTTGGAATTGTCAGAAGTGTTTTGCACATTATGATGTTCAGAGCGTTTTGTTTAACATCAATGAAGCAATGGCTACCAGAGTAAACGTGGGAAAAAGAAAAAATATAACCACTGGGGCTTCAGCTGCATCACAAACTCAGATGCCAGCAGGCCAAACAGGAAACTGTGAATCGCCTTTGGGAAGCAAAGAGGATCTCAATTCAAAAGAGAATTTAGATGCTGATGAGGGTGATGGGAAAAGCAATGACTTAGTACTGAGCTGTCCTTACTTCAGGAATGAAACTGGTGGAGAAGGAGATAGACGGATTGCACTTTCCAGGGCAAATTCAGCATCTTTTTCTTCAGGTGAAAGTTGTTCTTTTGAGTCCTCTCTGAGTTCCCATTGCACAAATGCTGGTGTTTCAGTACTGGAAGTACCAAGAGAAAACCAGTCAATTCACAGAGAGAAAGTGAAGCGTTACATCATAGAGCATATTGATCTTGGAGCGTACTATTACCGCAAGTTCTTCTACGCAAAAGGTAAGTTTTTGTAATGCAACTGATTTGAAGTGTGCATGCATTAGATTTTTCTTGCTTATTAATTTTTTTCTTCTCTGTAGGAATACCTAAGTATTACCAAGGATCTTGAAACTCTTTACTAACATTAAGCCTCTTAATATCCCTCTGTGAGAGCAAGACCACTGGGTTATATATAAAACTAAACAGTAGTTGTCTAAGTTAATGAAGTGTGGTTTCATTTAGATCAGTAGGTAAATTAACTTCTCTGTACCAAACTTTCTTGGAGGTCAGGAGGAAAAGATAACACTTATAGCCAGCAAATGTATTGGAAATACTGATACCTGGAGTGGAAATCAATATTTCTTAAAAGGTGTTTCCAAAAGAGGAGGTTTTATTATTGAGGCAATTCATTGCCTTCTAGATTCAACTGTTGTCTTGTGTCTTTGGGGCCTTTCATACTGTACACACATATGTATGCGTACCCATTAAACAGGGAGCTTTTGATGGTATTTAGTTTTTGAGCCTAAATAAGGTTGTCTTGTGACTTTCTCATAGCTTTTTATCCTGTTCTTTTTGGATATGTTGAAACTGCTAAACAGCAGGGTACCCTTGTGAACTGAATAACTAACTTGGTTAGAATTGATATTCAGATAAGAGATTTCTTCTTTGACCTACTTTGTCTGTATTCAGGACTGCATCATGCAGTGTGTGCCCAATCCCTGTTTTTGTGGGAAGGAGAACCCCAAACTACCTCTGTAGCCTTTCCATATCATGAGTTGTAGCTCAATCTTTTGGCTGGTATTAAAAGAAAAAAAATGTTTCTGTCCTTAAGAAGAGTGTTGGCTACTGCCTGAGCCTTGCTGAAACCATGCTTACTTTGCCTTCTAACTCTATTTCAACAGCAAGAAATGAGCACTGTGCTTCTTCCTCCTGTGACCCTTCACAAGGGACTTGAAATAGTGTCCAATACAGTTTCACAATATGATAGAAACCTAGAACATATATCCTGTAAAAAACAAACAAACAAACAACAACAACAAAAAAAAAGCAACAATGCATTTAAAAGAGAAGGAAGAAAGAACCTTGATCTGTGATGCAGAAGGAAGAAAAAGGTCCATAGCTAAGCAAGGATGGGCAGTAAATGGGCAGTAAATTCAAAGGTACAAAATGAATTTTAAGTTAGGTTGCAAAGGGTCAAAAAATGTTGAGGGAGTCAGAGTGGAAGAGAATGAAGGGAAACTGAGAAAAGGGTGGTATGTTTTTTGAGGGACAGAGAAGAGAGAACTGGCATAGATGGAAAAGACTGATGAGGATTAAGCCAAATAAAAGAGGACTACTTTGTGAAATGCTTTTATGAAGGGGGAGTTACAGGTTCCAAAAGGCTGACCATATTTTTTGTGTGTGTGAGGAAAAATCCCAGTGGAGAGAGAGAAAATACAAAGAGAAACCGCTTTAAATAAAACTAATGACCTTTCTGGAAAGTTGATGCAAATGTAATTAGCTCTAATTAATTTATGTTCTTGTGTTAGGTACATATGAACTCTTGACAGAAATAAAGTATGTTTATGTTAGTATAGCATTAAAAACTTAAGAAATAGTATCTAAGAGTTTTATCCCACATAGTCCCAATTAATACTGGGAATGTAAATTGTTATTGTCCTTGTTGTTAATTGTTCTGTAGGTAGCATTCTTCAGGAGTAAATATTGTGATGCGTTTAATATTCAGTTATAAGCTGTCACCCTCTTACCTTTATAGCTATCTGTAAGCCATGCCCTGTTCCACATATTTTTTTATAGAGCTGTTAACAGAAGCTACCCGAGAGAAATCTGTACTGGAGAAACTCTTTAGGAGTGAGAGTGAGCAAGTCAAGGCAAACAGCAAAAACTCAATTTTCAGTATCAGTTATCTGAAGGGATCGGGCTTTTGGGAATCTCAAGATTATTTCCAGCTGAACATAGTTTTTACCTAAGCAAAGTTTATTGTGGGTAGAGAAAATAAAACAGGCATTTTGCCTTAGGCAACAAAATGTCTTGCTGCTGTGCTGATCTCCTGTGTAAGAAAAAGTGACATTTATATGCATACTGAGTCTTACTTGATGCTATTCCATGACAGTGAGCTCTTCTAGCTGACTGTTCATTGAATTGTAGATTTAATAGCATAGTTGAATTTAGCAAAATAATTGTGGAAGGATGAAATGAAAATTTAGCAAACAATAGTCACTTGTATATAGAGACATATGCAATGCTACTGATTTTCTTTGCCTTTAACAAGATATCTGTGAAAGAGAAGCAACTTTCTGCATATTTGATTTAGTTCACAGTTTTGTAATTGGCACTTGTCAGCATACAAGTTTTATTTCTGTTTTAAGATGCATGGAAGAAACACCCTGGCATGTGTAGCACTAATTATTCCATTCCCTTTCAAGAAATGAGAGATTTCAAATTCAGTCTTCTGAAATGAGCCCCAGTTTTATACTGCATATTTATAAGCTTTGTAACTATTGTTAAAATCAAATCCAACAAGACTGATGTAAAAGACTGTAAATGTAAATTGTTGATGTAAAATCCAACAAGACTGATGTTAATGTTTATGGAAAATATATTCTCAGTTTCCAGTTAAGGTTTACAAAAGCTAAAATATTTAATCTTTTGGTTTCGATTTATTAATGGTGTCCTTTGGTGAACTACATTTTTGCGGGATAGAATGGGATGAGAAGAGGAATTGTGATTTTTATTTTTTTTAAGGATAGTTGAAATGTCATCATGAGTTGTCCTTTTCCTCTTGTGTGATTTATCCTCATAATACCTCAAGACTTGATGGTTATTACCGTGTTTTTTTTTTTTTTGTGGAATGCTTGCAACTATTTCTTAATGTTTTTGTATCTGTGTGCTGATATCAAACTGAAAATATGTCCTGAAAGCTTATCAAGCTTTTATGCTAACTCAGTCTTATATAGGTGAAACCTTCTGATTAGAATGAAAGTTGGAAACTATTCCTCAAAATAAATAAGTAAAAAATAGGAGTATTTTACTGTCTCACTTTAAACAGCTAGAAAACAGAACTTATTTTCCTCTTTTATTTCCAGTAGACGCTTTTAAATCAATAAATAAATTCAACAGACCTTCATGAGTTTGATATTAAAAACCATCAAATAAAGCACCAACCTTGTATTAAAAATGTTTTCTCCGCATCCTGCAATATCTGTACTGTTATTTTTAAATTTACTTCAGTTTCTGCAATTCTCATTCTTAAAAATATTTTATCAATTTTTTAATGTATGTTCATAATATCTTTAGTTTTGTATCTCTTATGTTGTACAAGAAGTTAGCAGACATCTGCCAAGCTTGCATTTTTTCTGCTCAGTAATATAGCTGCCAAAAAAATCTAGTAACTGTGGAATACCGTTTTCTATATTTACATCAAAATGTAAGGCTGTAGAAACCTTAACTGAGACGTTTACCCCTTGTCAAAGCCTGAATATGCAGCTGTGGGAAGCTTTAATGTTGAAAGCACTTGGCCTCTGATTATAACTCTCAATACACAAACACGCACAAATTAATATTGTTATGGTCTGTAAAATCCTGTTCCATTTTGCCCACTAAGGTTCCAAGTTTTATTTTAACTCTAGACGTAGGAGATAATCCATGCAGGTAGAATGCCGGAGGTGGGGAAGGAGGAGAGGAAAGTAGGTGGTGAGCAGGTCTGTTACTTCATTGCTATTTAAAACATGGAATTATAGCATAAACCAAATTGGAGGAAATTTCTGGAGATCATCCAATCCAATTCCAATTTAAAGGTAACTTTACAGGCAGGTTCTGCACAACCTGTTCAGAACCTTGTCCCTTTAGCTTCTGACCAAGGATGGAGAATTCACAATCTCTCTGGCAACCTGCTCCTGTGTTTGATTCTCCTCAGTGAGGGGCTGCATCTTATGACTATGGCATCTTGTCCTTTCTCTCTGTATCTTGGAGAAGAGTCTGGCTGTGCCTTCTCTGTTAACCCTCCATCAGGTAGTGGGGTGCTGCAATTACAGAGAGTTTGTCCCTAGCCTGTGCTGTTTCATGGACTTTCTCTGTATCAGGCGCAGTTCTATGCTGGCCTTCATGAGGCTTTTGTTAGTCCATTTTCTTAGGTTGTCAAAGTCCCTCAGAAATGCAGCTTTAGTATATAATACTTTTAATAGTAAATAATATTTTTTGTTGCCACAATTTTTTTTTAAATGGGACTTGAACACTTTCTGGGAGATTCATGTTTCATTATGCTTTTTTTATTCTTCATTCACTTTTATGCAAAAGAACATCAGAATTACTTTGGAATAGATGAAAATCTTGGACCTGTAGCAGTCAGCATCCGCAGGGAGAAGGTTGAAGATGCTAAGGAAAAAGAAGGATCTCAGTTCAACTATCGGATAGTTTTCAGGACAAGCGAGGTAATATTCTTTCAGTAATTCTGCAAAGGAATTGGAATGTTAACTTAGAATACTGGTTGTTTGTCTGTGGGTATGTTGCTAAATTGGAAAGTAAATCTGTTAATGGGAAAGGGATGTTTGCCTGGAACAAAGTTTTCTTCTTCCCTGCTATGTGATTTTTTTTTCTTTTTGAACAGGCATCCAAAAGGAGGTAAGTTGGCTGAAATTACATATTTCCAAGACTTAAACATAGGAGCAGATAATAAGAACTAAGCTGAAGATACGCTTTGATTAAGCTGCTAGATGTTACGGTTCTAATTGTAGGAATAGAAGATTAAGAAAAGAAAACAAGAGGGGAAAAATATGAAAGCTGATGCTACAACTTAAGTGTACTTTTTTGTATTCTGTTTCAGACTAATTTCTTAGAAGCTTTCTTCTCAGAGAAATGTTTTTACACACTTTATATAATTTGTGGAAGGAATATTTCAAGTCCCTGCAGAGGGGAAATGGAGAAGTGTCAAAGTCTTCTCCCTGGTAACCAATGATAAGATGCAAGGGAATAGCACAAAGCTGTGCTAGGGTGTTTCAGACTTAGATATTAGGAAAAATTTCCTTATCTTACCAGTGGTCAAACACTGGAACAGGCTTCCTAGCAAGGTGGTTGATGCCCCATGCATATCGGTGTTTCAAGAGGTGTTTGGATAATGCCCTCATCAATATGCTTTGACTTTTGCTTAGCCCTGAAGCGGTCAGGCAGTTGTACTCAATCTTTGTAGGTCCCTTCCAACTGAACTTTTTTATTCTATTCTATTAATATGTTAATAAGACAATTATTTTTATTTCTCTGGCAGAATAGCTTTTGTGATTGTTGTAGAAGGGCATTTCTCATAATTTTTATTTTAAGCCAATTAATGTCTGTTGCAAAACTAATTTCTGGTTTGTGACAGCAACTAGATTTAATTTGTATAAAAATACACAATGACACAATGTTAACTGTCCTTAGGACTGTTGCTTTTTATTGCTATTAGAACACAGGGAAGTGTTCTTGATGCCTCTTGGCTCATGTGCATTTACAAATAGATGTAGAATCATTTTTTTGAAGCTAGGTTTTTCCTTCATTGCCATAAAAAAGAGGCCTCTGTGTGAGAAGAGCAGTGGTTTAGCTGACTCACTACTAATAAACATCCCTTTTTGCCAAATCCAATGACAATAAAGCAGAATGGTTTAAAAAACATGTAGTTAAGGTAAATGAAGGTGCCATTAACTGTAGCTTACCTCATCTGTCCAACCTCACATTCAACTACTGTGTTTTCTAGGGTAGTATGGCATTAAAATTAATTTCTAGTTTTCCTGCTGTTTTGATTTTTTTTTTTTTTTTTTGAAAAAAAACTTAGGAATTGGAGTAAGTTAATAATACCATCAGTGAATTTATTTAAACAAAAAACTTAGAAACATAGAATTGTCGAGGTTGGAGAAAAACCTCAAGATCACCAAGTCCAAGCATCAACCGGACCAACTGAGTCACATCATTAAAGCGTGACCCTTAATGCCAAACCTTCATATCTCTTAAAATATCTTCAGAGATCCTGTTTCAATACTTAACCAATTTCTCCATAAAGAAATTCTTCCTAATATCCAATCCAAACCCGCCTGGGTGCAACTTGAGACCGTTTCTTCATGTCCTGTTGCTTGTCACCTAAGAAAAGAGACTGACACACTCCTTTGCAGCCTCCTTTCTGATAGTTGTAGAGAGTGATGAGGTATTTCCTCAGCTTTCTTTTCTTCAGACTGAATGACCTCAGTTGCTCTTCATAAGTTTGGTTTTCTAATCACTTCACCAGCTTCACTGCTCTCCTTTACATGCACTTAACAAGTCTATTTTCTTGTAGTGGAGTGCCCAAAACTGAACACAGTATTTGAGGTGTGGTCTCACCAGTGTCACATACAAAAAGACAATAACTTCCATAGTCCTGTTGGCCACAAATACGTCACTGAGACAACAAGAGCCTGTGTCATTTTTAAAAGTCATTTTGTAATCTTTTTTACTGGTTTAAAAAATTGAAGATAGGGGTGTTTTTCTTCATATTCTGTATTCCATGCTTTTCATAAAACCTGGGTATCTTTAAAAGTCTTTGTAGTATTAGAATTAAAAATGTTTTGTACATTTATTGCAGCTTACTACACTTAGAGGAGCAATTTTAGAAGATGCTATACCATCCACTGCAAGGCATGGCACAGCAAGAGGTCTGCCTCTCAAAGAGGTACTAGAATATGTAATACCAGAGCTGAGCATTCAATGCCTGAGGCAGGCTTCCAACTCACCCAAAGTACCTGAACAGCTGCTTAAATTGGATGAACAAGGGGTATGTAGGATATGACTTTTATTTTAAGGACAATTATTTTTTTCATTTATTGGGAGGGGGGAATCTTAAATATTATGAAGGTAATATTGAAAAACATGGATCTCTAATGCAAATTAATCACTGCCTTGATTTTGCCAATATTTACTCAGTGTGTTTTCATAGACAAAATGAGATTTGAATTTCTAAACAAATTGTTTTTTAAATATATTGCAGCTTAAGAAAAATTATTAAGACTATAGTGATTCTCTTTATACGTGTGAGTGGGAGAAAGGTTATGACTAAACTTTTAATAGTCCACAGTCTTTTTTGTTCTTTACTGTGTACAACTGTTGAATGCAAATGAAAATACGTATAATATATTTTATTAATACTGCTTACAGGTAAGGAGGAAAAAGGATATAACATATTAAGTCCCTGCATATAAATCTCTGCATTTTTGTGTTGGTTTTTTTTTTTTTTGAACACTAATTTTCTGATTAGTTTGCAGTAGTTTTAGTAGAATAGAATGCTTCTGGGTTCAAACAACTGAAATTGTGATTGAGACTATGTAATGAATTAACTGCACCAGCAACGAAATATTCATATGCTTTAAATATGGAGAGAAAAATGATAAGGTTTATTGGGTTCAATAAAGTAAATCTGCTTCATTAAAACTAGTAAGTAAATTCATAGCTTCTGAACAATTTGGAAGGATGGGTTTATTGAAGGCTTTTAGTTCAATTTTAGAAGCCATGCTTTATGTTCATTTAAAGTAAAGATTGCGTTTTCATTGCAAAAGTCAATATCTGTCTGTTGAGGTAGAATCAGCTGATCGATCCATTTGATTATAATGGTGATATAACTATTTTTTATGCTAATTCAGTTTCAAATGTAGTGATTGTGTCAAACATATTGGTGTCTACCAGAATTGTCTTCTCCTGTGACTGTAACAATTGCTTAAAACAAAGCAGAGGTAGACAGAGGAAGATTTCTTTTTTTGGGGGGTAGAATATTAAGCTAGTTTTGTATGTATGTTTTACTACTTATGTTCATTGGAGAACTTTTAATTGGAAATTAATTTTGTCCAATGTCTGTTTTTTCGTGTGTTTTTCAGTGTTTCTGGTAAAACAAAGGGAAATCATTAGCACTCTCCTCTGAATATAACAGTTCCTAATCTCCTGTTGCTCTCTGTCTTTCCTCTCTGAGCACCAGAGTGAATTTAGGTTCATGTAATAAATAATAATTACTACTTAGAGAGGTTGGATTTTCTAGGCAGCATAGAGTACATCTTTATTTGACCTCAGTGGCATATTTCCCAAAACTCACTAAGCATTTCCCCAAAATTGGAAATGGAGATTGTCCAATGAACTGACCAGTATATTTTTAATCATTAACTCTTAATTTTGAGAAACAGCAGTACATAGCACTGAGTTTTATTCTGGGTGCTTGGTTCTGAAAAATTCAATCCTGTTATGAAATGGGCTGTCACCAAGCAAAATGTAATATTAATGTATCTTACATGCTGCTTATTGTGAGATAATTACTTGAATATAGAGAGAAAGCTGTGCATAGAAGTGGCATGAGATCCATTTATGCTTTTAATCCTCTTATGTACTTCATGCTTTCAGTTTATTAATCAACCAAATATAAAAAGAGTTACGCTTGGTAGCTGAAAGTGACAAGTGGCTGAAATGTCATGAATTTTAAAATGTGAATTGTGATCTAGAGGATTAATGCTATTACCAGAATGATAACCATTTTGAATAAAAGTGTATTAAATATTTGCATAGTTCTTCAGCAAACTGAAAACTGTGTCAGTTTTGTGAAACAGGTAGAGAAAGAAATGAGTAGTTTTCAGTGAAATCTAGTGTGGGTTGTAGAAGAAACATGTGGCTAAAACTCTATCCCTAAAATGACAGTAGAAAATAGATGGACATTAGATGGTTGACCTAATTTGAGAATGTAACTAATTCCAAGTTACTCTGGTATATGATGAACAGCATTAGGTTTGATTCTAAATTTACAGGAAAAGTCAACAACTTATCTACAACATAGGATTTTTTTTTCTCTGTTCTCCCCCCAGATTCCCCTCCATATTTCTGCTAATGGTTTATTGTATATGGTTTTTGATAGTTTTGTTTGTGTTTTTTTTTTTTTTTTGTTTGTTTTGTTTTTTGTTTTTCACATCCCATTAGAAATGCTTGCTTTTCTCTAGACCAAAGTTTATAGAAAGCCCAAAGAAAAAAGGAACTTTGAGTGCAGGGATATTTAGTTGCTACTGAGGTTCCTTGCCAGAAAAACTCTAAAGTCTTCACGTTGTGTAAGTCATCAATTTGTTGTTGTTACACGATAAAGAATCTATACTGTACAAGAAGACAAGATGCCAGGATTCAGTAGTAAGTAATTCTGGCTAAACATGGTCAGTTTGAGTCAGGAGGGACTTCTATGCACACTTAATACAAATCGTATACTCCAGTAGCTAGATTAGACATTTTCTGATGTCTAATATTTCTAGTTTAGAAATCATGAAATCAGAGCCGTGTCTGAAATTCTTTCCTTAGACCTGTATAAGCATGCAGTGCTATTCCAAAACTGGCAAACTTAATTGATTTTAAATATTCTGATATTCTGACATTTTTCACATCAGTTAATGGCCCATATAAGGTGCTCCCAAGCCTCATTTACATATAACTCTCTTGGACATTGACTTTCTAAAGGTACCTTGATTTCCGTTTCTGCAAAGCCCTATTGATTCTGAGCTGAGTCACTTTGCTGAAGTCTGCGTATCTTGTGGATGTGAGTGCTCCTAGCACACAGTTGGAAATTCAAGTTATTTCAAGTGTGCTTGCCCCTGCTGTCTTGTTTAGGAATAGTGTTATGGGTAGAATCAACTTTGTGTGTAACTGTTGAGTGTTTGCAATACTTGTCCGTGAATTGAAAACTCAGGATTCATTCCTTCATGGGCTGGGCAGTATCACATCTTTACCATCTCCTAGTACAGTATTTTAACCAGGAAATGCTAGGGTGTTTGGAGAACAGGTATACTTCACTCCTGTTTGGAATTATACTGATACTTAAGATCTAATTCAAGAATCACTCATCTCCTTGGAAAGACTGAAGGAGTGGGACTGCCTATTTTTGAATGGAATATTTTGCCTAAGTGGTTCTCTAACTTGCTGTTCATTCACACTGTTAGTTGTTGCTGCTGTTGTTAATGGCTCAGTTAGTGCTTAACTTCTCCATTCCTCTGTTCTAGTGCAAAGTCAAGGAAATTAACTTAAATTCCCTGTGGTTTAAGTTAAGCTATTTGACACTGAGCTGGGATGGAGGTGGCAATGTGTTTACAATCATTTTAATTTTCTGCTGAAAGTGTTAAGTAACAGTGCTGTTTCCTATAATCTGAAGTTTATAAGAGCAGTTCTAGTTTCCTCCACAAAGTGTTCATGCTAGTTTTACACTGAATAAATAGTTTCCAGTGTGCGATTTGGAACATTTTATTAGATACCTAACTCTCCCCAGGCACTGTTTCAATATGGGGATCAGACAAGGAAGCATTCCAGATGACTATTACATATGCCAATCAAAATGAAATGACAAGAGCAAGCTGCGAGCAACCCTGCCCTTTCCCTCAGGTTAGGGGTCTGACTCAGGCACCTCTAGTGATTCTGTCTGTGGCCTTCAAAAAATCTTCGTTAATTTGGACATCTTCAGGATTTTTTATATGGTAGTAGTTGTGTTGGGTCTGTAAAACCACCACAGTAGTGCATGAAGGTAAATAATTAAACCAACAATGTTGCTGTTAAACCTTGAATTTTGTTAGAAACATTGAAAAGGGACTTTAAAAAGCAATAGCATCTTGAATACACAAAAGAATAGGTTAGAAAAATCAGTAAAGCTCTTATTCTTCCAGAAATGTTGAGGATTTGGATAGTGATTTTTTTTGTTTGTTTTAATTGATGCTTGGCAGATGCCTTATTTATACACAACTCTCCACTTCAAGTGGAGAAATGCAGCATTTATTGAAGTAGGAAGATTTAAAGATTATTTGAAGTTTGGAATTATATCTTTGACACTTCTTTCTTTCATTTATGTATATTTTCTTGACTCAATATTTGTGTTCTAGTCTTATAAATTTTCCTAGAAATTGCTGTGATAAAACATCAGTGTAGTAGCATGTCTGTGGAGTTTTACAATACACTTAGCACAGCTGACCGTGTTACATATTACTAACGTGAAGCAGACTGTTCTTGTCACCTTTGATCTAATGGGAATTATATTTATACAGTCTTTCACATTTTAGACACTAATCCCGAAATTTGATTAAGAGAAGTCTACAGCTAGAGAGCTGAGTAGCATGTATATAGACAAATGTGTTAAAGGAATCTTGTGTGACTGATGGTCTCTGTCAGTTTGTGAAGCTCTAATAGTTGTCAGTTAAGAATAATAGGGCTAATACATTCACATGGAGGTTCCCAGTTTGTCATTTTAAGTACGCAAAACAGCAAAGAAAACAAGACAATGCTCTGACTGAGAAATAATCATGTCTTTTTATATTGATATCCTAGAGTTGAGAGTCTAGTTTGTTTAAGAAAACTCTTAACTGAAATCAGATTTCTAGTTTGAAGTATGCTGTACTTTGGACAGCTTATGTTTACATATTAAAACCTTTGAAAATAGGGAATAATAGTTTTACAACAGACAATTTTATGGGGTGGACAAAGGATTTATTGAACAATAAAACAAATTATTGTTTGGAGACAGTTTTTACAATGTCTTGTTAGAAATAGGTTTTCTGAATGGCTGCTGTTATGTAATTAGAAAGTTTACAGAGCGGGAAGTTCACATACAGGGATCGGTTTGGCTCAATTTTTAAAGGTAGAAATAAAGGAAAATAAACTCACCTTGTTTTAATCTGAGAAAGAACACAAGTCCACAAAAATTACTAGTTAAAGTCCTCATACTATAATATGCAGTAGAGATTTTTCTTCTGTAGATAACTAAGTCAAAAGTCTTCAAGTACTGTCTTTAGCCATTTGGATAGTGTCAGTCCAGTTTTCTTTCAAGATTTGTATGTGGTGTTGTTTTTTTGTTTTGTTTTGTTTTTCATAGTGACTTCATTTCCCAAAACACTTAAATTTTCATTTTTCAATATTTTCTGCCAGACATTGTAACAGTGTCAATATTTTTTATTTATTCTAGTATTGATTTCCTTAGCATCTGTAATATTTCCTTCCTTCTACTTTTTTTTTTTTTTTAATTCCAGCTGAGTTTTCAACACAAGATTGGTATCCTTTACTGCAAAGCAGGCCAAAGCACAGAGGAAGAAATGTATAACAATGAGATGGCGGGACCAGCTTTTGAGGAGTTCCTTGATCTGCTGGGCCAAAGAGTACGGCTAAAGGGGTTTAGTAAATACAGGGCTCAGCTAGATAACAAAAGTAAGTTATGTTCCTGATCTATAGTAGAAATTACAATTCTCCATTTGATCTCTTACAAATCCTGTTTTGTGTTTTCATTGTCTTGACCTTGGGTTTTGATTAGTAATGTTATGTGGTAAATAAGGAAGATGAACATGTATCATGCCTCGTCTGAAAGGTTATTTACTTCCTTTGCGATATTAGTAGAACTGAAAATTAAAGCAATTTATTTAATTTGTTAAGATTATAATAACTATGATTTTTGCTGTATTTGAGAATTTCACAGCTACATTTTAACATCTTATTCTTACAATGGCAAAATAGAAGACAAGTAATTTGAAATCCGGAGTCAGGAAACGGGGACATTTTACTACTTTCACCTGAACTTCTTTGCTTCTGTTTAACCAACGTATATGTTGAGGTTTATATTTGAGTTGCAATCAAGTTTTCTCAGTTTTCTTTTCTCACACATGCACACATTCAAGTTTTATCACATAGACAACTTTTCTAATACATGCATAATAAGCATGTTAACCTTCTGTAACTGATAAACATTCATCTACCTTACCAATGTATTATTGCTATCCACTTCCTCAGGTCTCTCAGTTTCCCTAAGTAATATGGTTCAGCAGTGCAATAATGTGATTTATTTGTACAAACTGTTTTTGTTTTGCTGTTTTTTTGTAGCAAAAATAGGAACCGATATATTGTTGTTAACAAAGTCAACAACATGTTGACACATCTTGATTAGCATTGCTGTTTGTTGCTTTTAAATTCAACTTAACTCATTCTTTTAGCTTAATGTGGTTTTAACGGGATTTTGACAACCTGACAACTATATGTTGTGACTTACGGATATCTAGATGTTCATCTACTTTATTGTAACATGAGATTTTTTTAATATCCTTAATTTTTTACGGTTACTTGTCTATTACATCTAGAATATTTTTATCTACTGTAGATGGCTTGTGGGTAAAAAAAGATTTTTGTTAACCAAGTAGATTTTTAAGCTATTAAATCCTGTTACTTGTGTGCATTTTCTACCTGTCCTTATAATCAAATGGAAAAGTTGCTTGAGCCGTTAAAGGTAAGCTGCCAAGAAGGAAGGTTAGAGAGAAATACCTAAAGAAAATTAAGGGAAAATCTTTTCTTATAAGGGATCTTTTTGCCTTTCAGAGAGTCACAGAGATTATAGATAAGTTCCAAACTTCTCTGTTCTTCCTGCAACCTGTTCACCTGATCTAATTTGGTTATTAGGGATCTCTTGCATGTTTTTGCTATCTAGTCATCAGCCTTCATTTAACTGGAATACATCTGGATTTTTTTCTTTTTTGAAATAGTACACCTGACTGCCAGCCAGTGTTGTAGTCATAAAAGGATTATCCTTCTATTATTAAACTGATACTGGCTAGGATGGGTTTTCACCTCCTGTATGCATTAGAAGAGAGACTGAATTCATATTAGAAACTTTGGGAAATGTCTAGTGTGTGTAGCTTGTGGTTAGTGGCCAGCCAATAAACTGTCCATAGGCCACTCTCCAGTGGCAAATGAGATACTCAGAGTTGGTGGAAAACTTCATACTTCTGCAATTAAGGGAGACAAGCTTTGGAACTTGAAAATCCTCATGTTCTCCATCTCTAGTAATGGTGGGAAATGGTGAAAAAAAAATAAATTTAATCCTATGTCAGACTGTTCTAGTTTATGACTTACAAAGTGGGAAAGCTGCAATTTTGTAACACTGCCAACGAGCTTGAGCACTACATTTGATTTTATTAAAGTTTTTGCCTCTTTGCTTAAATCCATACTTGTTTCACTTTAATAAATTCAGGCTTGATAGAGACGATTGCATCCTGTTTGAGTACAGAATAATAATTCACTTCTCTAAATAATATGTAGAAATATTAACACCCTACAGATGTCAGACTTTTGGGATGGGCTGACAAATAGGGATGAAAAATTCAAAAGGGCAAAGGATGTGTGGTTTTGCTTTTTCACCTAGAGCATGACCAAATATCACCTACTAATTTTGACATGTGAAAATATACTGATCTGTCAATAAGTTTGCTGTGCTTCAGTATGAGCAAATGTTATTGATTGGCACTG
This sequence comes from Aythya marila, assembly GCF_965140915.1. Taxonomy (NCBI): domain Eukaryota; kingdom Metazoa; phylum Chordata; class Aves; order Anseriformes; family Anatidae; genus Aythya; species Aythya marila. The sequence continues at coordinate 41,900,255 of NC_139044.1, forward strand.
CCTACATACCATTCAGTAACATAATTTTAATATTCTAGTAATGCTGAATTCCGTTAATGATATTCGCCTATCATAATTTGTTTACACAGTTTGCAACAAGCAGTATGGAATTAAGAGAGTTCACAAATGTAGTCTTCAGTTTTATATTAAATATAAAATACTGACTTAATTATCATCTTTTTTTTTTTGTTTTATACTCCTTTTTTAATATAAAGGCACAGCAAGTGTTACAGTGTGTCATAATTATAATTGGAGAATGCATTGATCTGACTGCCTGAAGGTTCAGAATAGTGCAATAATTTCATCTCTAGTAGCCACACTTTTGGTAGGCATAATGTTTCTGTAATATTTCTTGCTCAGTTTTGTAGGGCTTGCATTTATTAAGTTTTTCTGTTCACAAATGCTTGACTTGCTGTGTGTTGTGTTGTGTTTTTGTTTTGATTTGGTTTTGCTTGTCTATTTAATATTTTGATAAAGTGATCTATTCTTTATGGAATGTGGAATGTTGTGGTGGGCCGACCCTGGCTGGTCTGTAAGCCCCCAACCAGTTGCCCACTCACTTGCTCCCCAGTTGGGTGAGAGTGAGAATTGGAAAGGCAAAAGTGAGGAAAGACTCGTGGGCTGACATAAAGACAGTTTAATAAGTTATGGGGTTGGGGAATTCACAAAAAAAACTCAACCAATCAAAGAAAAAAAGCACCCAAGTAATGCACAGGCAGTCACTTGCACTTCCCAACAGCACACTGCTGCCCAGCCAGTCTCCGAGAAACAGCTGCTCTGGGAAAACAACCCCCACTCCAGTTTTACTGTAGAACGTGACATTATAGGGTATTGAATGTCATTTCAATTTGAGTCAGCTTTTTCACCTGTCCCCCCCCCCGAAACTCTTGCTTACACCTAGCCTACTCCCAGTGTGAGGGGGTAGACAGTGTGAGAACCAGAAGGCCTTGATGCTGCACAAGCACAGTTCAGCAATAGCTAACATTGATGTGTTATCAACACTGTTTTGTTCATATATAGAAAAAGCACCATATAGACTCCTATGAAGAAAATTAACTCCATCCTGTCTAGACCCACAACAGATGTGAAATAATTGGAATATTAACTATAAACTCTTCTCTGCCCACATTTAGTGCATTTTAAATATCATCCAATTCTGAATTCTTATATCAAAGAATGAGAAAATTCGAGGAAACTTTACTGATTTCATTACTATATAATTTGTTTATTATAGATTTTAAAGCATATCAATCAACTAGAAATGAGGAACTCAAATACTATTATTGGAACATTACAAACGAGAATATTAATGTTCAGTATTTGATTATGTTACTTCAAGTTTGTAAAGAGAGAAATAAACTGAAAGAAATTGAAGAAATGTTACAAATTTATCTATATACAATTAAGACAAATATTGGTGTTTCACTTTCATCTAGTAAACAATGCTTTTCTGAAAAAGGCTGAAATGCTTCCTATGAACATGAATTTATTTTGAAAAGTTAGCTGATTTTTCTCAAACTTTGTGAATTAAAACTAGTATTCAGAAAAGAACAAGGTGCAAAAGAAATGACAGTATAACAGTATGACAGGTATAACTTTTTTTCTAAAATGTTAGCAAAGAAATGTTTGTAGTAGCAACCATTCTGTAAATTCAGAGGGTCTTAGTAGGTGTTCCCTAAAACATCCGTTAAGTTAGAAAACTTTATCTTGTATAATGTAAGGGACTAAATTTCAAGCAAAAAACTTGCTAGCTCATTTCCAAATTCAGCATGCTAGATCATGTACTAGATCAAGTACTCCACTAAGTAGGATGTTGTATAAGAAAAACATGGATTTAAAGGTAAATAATCTACCTTTCTGAATCGCTATTTAAAGGGACTATTTTGTGCAACAGCTGTTCAAGATACTTTGACTTTATTTAATATCTAATTGCAAAATGAAAAAAAATCAGGGACTAGGGTTGCCAAGATCAATGTAGTTTAGGCAGATATGTATATTTTATAAAATAATTGATTTCCTCCTCCTATGTCTTTAAAACTCTTTCTGAATGGCATGGAAAAGTTATAATGGAATTAATTTCAACAAGGATTTTAAAATAGAGGAGTGCAGTAATGGCTGCTTTTGTTAGCAACATTTAAATATGCTCCCTATTTGTTATGAAACTGTAAGTCATACACACAAATATTAATGAATTAATTTTAAGTTGTACAAATATAACTGATGAGGTCAATTGTAATACGAACATATTCAAAATTATAAACACCTAAATATTTTCAAATTTAGGGCTGTAGATATGCACTACAGTTACTACTGAATTTTACACCTAAGTGTATGTTTGTGTACTTTGAAAAGAAGAGCTAACACAGCCAGACAGTTTCTTTTTGGAATATTGTTGCTATTAAAATAAATAAATAAATGAACACCGTGAAAGAGCGCTGCAGGATGCTTTTTGCTGTGGAAGATATAAAATTATACACAAGAAATCAGTGAATATAAAAAGGGAAGAAAAACTGATAACTGCCTTGACTAAAACCTTGTTCCCAACCTCCTGCTTTGAAGTTAATTATTCTTACCTAAATAATCCAGACATATCAAAGAAAGTGGATAAAAAAATGTGTGGTAAACATTCTGAAATGAGAATTGCATTACTAAACTTCCAAAATAAAAAGTCATATCATAGATGAAGTGTGTTTTAACAATTTTTAAAAGATCTGATAATTCCCAATAAAATTATTTTTGTCTTATACTACAATGTATAATGTACGTATTTTATGTTTTTGAAATGTCTGATCTTCATTATGTGTTTTATTGTGAAATTTGAAGTAACACCGTGTCAGTATTTTATTTTGGGTGAAATACGGGATTAGTCCATTGTCTTTATTGACAATTAAAATAATGAGTATATGTATATATATAAATTATATAAAAATATACTTAAGTAGCTAAATGTTTGTTCATTTATTTTTTATTTCCATGATATATTAAGACCTAACAGTACTTGCCAATATATTCAAAATAAGGTCATCTCATAGACAGCTGTCTTTGGGCAACTTCTTTCAGGATCCATCTATGTTGTAATATGAAAGTAAAGAGATCTTTAGCTGATACAAACTGTTTTGTTCTGTTGAAAAAAAAAAAAAAAAAAAGTTTAAATTCTATTATTAGATTTATATCATAGCATGCAAAGAGCATTGTCCTAAAAAGTAATATGAATGTTCTATTTTACTGACCGTCTTATGATTAAATTCATTTTCAGCTGATTCAACAGGAACTCATTCCCTTTATACTACTTATAAAGATTATGAGTTAATGTTTCATGTATCAACAATGCTTCCATACATGCCCAGTAACAGGCAACAGGTATGTTATTTTAACTTTTCAATTTTCAATATAATTTTACTTCAGAGGTGTTTGAGTTTTTATCTTTAAGTAATACTGTTTTTAAGCTGTATGTTTTTATATGACATTTGTCTTGTAATTGTGGATTTGCTTTTTTTTTTTTTTTTAATCATTTAATACATTAGAAAAATCGAAGGATTTTTATAATACATCTTTATAATTCATTAAGTTATTTCCATACCCTCCGTTTCATGGTGACATTACTCAGCATAGTTCCCCCATGGTCAATCAATTATTCTCAAATTGGATGGGATTTACACCCTATGTATGTTTTAAACATTGAATGGAATAAAACTTGAAAATAATCCTGTGGTTAAAATATGTATGCAATAAGACTTTTAAATGATTATACAAAATGTTATTGATCTTGAAGTTTTTTGTTAATGTATCAGCTTAGTATTAAATGGCTAGGTATATCCTTCAATGTGTCTGCTTGTGAAGACAGAAAACTGCAGTGTACTTAACTTTATTCATGGAGAACTCTTTCCTTGTTTGGTAATTCAAAGTATCTTGAAAGCATTAAGGATGGCTAAAAAATAGTACAGCAACCAAAAGTGTGCACCAGTAAGGTTATTCTGTCTTGCCTGTCTGAGATGTGTGACCAAATTAAAAAGTACAAGCACATTTGGCATAATATATCAATGGTAACACTTAACTTCAGAATCTTTCTGCGCTGCCACTGCATTTTTCTAGCCCTGCACATTAAAAAAAAAAAAAAAAAAAAAAAAAAAAAAAAAAGGCAACCATAAAAAACTGTTGGATTTATTTGAATATTATCTCGTTGCAGTGCAAGATGTAAAGGCTTCAGTCATTTTGGAGTGTTATCATGAAATAAACATGCTATCTCATGTTCTTTGTGAAAGCATACAAAAGTTGTGGTTAGTGTTTGTTAAACCATATGATTTGCATCTTTTATATCAGTAAATCTCATGAGAAGAAAAGACGTGTCAAGGCAGTGACAAAAAGATTAAATTATTAAAATTCTTAACATAGGATAAATGAAAATTGGAATGGAAGAAAGTATATAACATTAATGTATTTTAAGTAGTCATTGCATAAAATTCTGAACTATCTGAAGAACTGTTTCTTCGGAACAGTTAAGACAACTGAAATTTATTCCATTACAGTTAGGTTTTAGATGCAGTTTAAAGAAATTAAATTAGGAATAAAAATACAAAAAAAAATCTTCACCACATGAGTAATATAAATGGTTAGACAAATCACATCTTCAACATGTAGCTTTTAGAGGACAGAGTGTTTGGCTATATCACATCCCAGCTGTGCCAGTAGCTAGTGATCAATATATTGGATCATCATCACTAACTTGAGATTGCTCCACTTCTCTGAACTTTCATTTATACTTTATTTCTGTACAGGATTAATATAGTAAGCCCACTCTGTAATCACTCATAATGGTTTAACTCTTATTTTAAGTTTATGCTTTAATTTGATTTGCACAGAAGAATACTTAGCTTTTACACATTTGTAAAATAGTTCAGATTTTCCTAAGATACTGTATGTTTTTTAACAACTTGAAGGCTGAGGATCATACCATGGAAGAAAATATCATGGTAGAGTCCAAAAACATTGATATATTTCAAATAACCAGTTTTAATCTATATATTTATTTACAAAAGACATTACAAGTTAGCAAGGCACCAGTGCAGAACTTGTTGGAGTCTAGAAAACTGAATTGTTGGTCGTTGACTGGAAATCACATGTAAATTGGAAAAATTATACGCTTATTATAATATAATACACTGAATGAGCTTGCCTTGAAAGGGAATAATGCGTATTTTCATAGTTTATCACAGGCACTGACAGTAAATATGACCTTACTTGGATTTTTATTACTTTCATCATTGTCTTTCATGACTTGCCCTTGTTTGTGAGAATGGGATATCCTCTTTACACTATTTCACTAATTTTCATAATTGTTGTTTGTCAGCCTCACTGCAGTGTTGCTCAGCCACCCCCTATTACTGTCCTTTCATTTCTTCCTTTGCTTTCCTTTCATTTTAATCGTTTCCTTACATGTCCTTTATAGACAGGTGCCAACTTTTGTATATAGGGAAATCTTCCAATTTTAACTTCATGGTTTTCCCCAGCAACAAACATTCCTTTCCACAGTGTTTTAGTAAGCACTCATCATTGTCACTTTAACAGGTTCAATATTTAGTAGAAGCATCATGTTGTTATTTGTCACTTTCTTAGGATCAAAATAATGTGGCAGTTTTCTAGGTTCAAGTAGTATACCTATCGGAAGACCTCCCCACATTATTTTTAGGTGTTGGAATCTAGTGATATTTGTACAGCATGGACACTGTCTAGTGAATTGTGACAAGTGCACCCAAATAACCAGGATTTAGCCAGCCTTAATGTTCAAAATGGATGTATAATCATTGTTAAATTTTCTTCTATTACAGTATAGTTCTAAAATGCATACTGGAATGTGAAATCTATCAACTGTGTTATTTTTCACAAGCTAGGATAAAGTTGGATTAGGTCTTTTTCCTTGAGCCATTTTAGATGCTGAAGACCCCAGTTGCAGTTGCATCAGTTGTGCTCGACACAGAGACACACTTACAGGTGCTATGGAATGTGAATGTTGTTTGTCTCTTCAGAATTTGTCTCACTAACTATGTAGCCAAGTAAGGGGAAATTAGAGACTATGATAATTTTCCTTTTGGATTCTATTAGCAATGAAGATCCCCATTGAATAGTTAGTTTTTTGCTAGCATATCGTGTATGTATTAGCAATGAGGTTATTGCACCCTATACATGTGTCCTTTGATTGATAATGACCGGACAGGATACTGAGTCACTTACTCTTCATCATCTAGAAATAAGACCTTCAATGAGCAGGCACTGAGTTTTTCTTAGATTCCACATATGTGTGAGCTAAAACCAGGCCACGCCAGAACTGTTTGTTGCTTCTTCCAGGACATAACTACGCCCTGCTTGGTCACTGATCAGGACATCCCTCTAGTTTTAGAGTCAGCAGGAGATTCAAAAAGCAAGGTAATTTTTACTTTGGTTGCAACGTAGGCTGGGAACTTTCAAGTCAGCTGTTCCATCCCTAGGATAGAAAAGACTACCAACCCTGGTGCGGCCATTTTCCTTTTCCTTTCCTGGCCTTTTCTTCAAGTCATAGTTTAAGGCTTTCTCCTTTAAACTTTACCTTTGCAAATTCCCTTTCCAAATGATTCCTTTGCAAATTTCCCACTCACACATTTGTAGTCTGCTTCTGTACACATGTTTAGACCTAATTAATCCAAATCAATTCAAATAATCAATTTTCACTTGGTTTGATGAAAACTTAAATGAAACATATGCAAGAATGAAACAAACTTTTTGAATTTAACCTCCTGCTAAAATGTTTGAGATAACCATATGCTTGGTTATGTGGGTTAAATCAGACTCTGTTTCACCAGATTTGAGCAGTATCTTTTGATTGTTTCTGGTTTGGGTACAGATTAATAACGGATATGGAAATTAGAACTTTTTTAAGCCGCTTATTTTAGAAATGTGCTAAAATAAGTTTGAAATTTATTTGAATAAAGAATATATTTTTCACTGCTATAACAACAAAAATTCCTTGTTTTGGAATTGGACAATGTAAATAATATTCCACTCAAGGGGGTAGATGCTTACGGCTGTGCATCACCAATAAATGTGCTGTTTTGTGACAGTAAATACTTTTCTTCAGAGATGCATATCTGATAATCAAGAATTGAGTATTATAGTTAAAATCTCAAAGTTAATTATTATTTGGTTTTACATAATTTTAATCTAATGGATTCTGCTTTTCTAACATATTTTAGACTCCCCTCTTGTATTCTAAGTAAAATTTCACTGGTTTTCTGTTGACTGCCTATCATACTTGGCTGGGTTCTTTTTCATATTCTACTGTGCCAATTTATATTGATACTGGTATGATGTCAGAGTGTTTGAGATCTCCTTACTATAAGTAATCCTCCATAATATGTGGACTCTGTTGAGAGTTTCTCTTGTGCTCTACACTGGCATGAGAATCTCTATAATATGTTAGAAAGGCAGAGGGAGGGGACCAACCTGAGCAGACCTCAAAATGGGAGAGGAAGGGGAAACTGAGAACCTGAAGGGGGAGAAAAAAAAAGGATGTGAAAGTTGGAAGGAAAACATAGGTTATAGCATGGAAATTAGAGAAGGGTTTCTTAAGTCTTTTTGCTTAGTTCCAGTTTCCATCAATTCCTCTTTCATTTTCAGTATGCTATCCTTAACCCACATTTTCCAGGGAAGTATGTGTTCCTTCCTTCTTATCCATTCACCACCTTATTCTTTCCTATTCCTTTATCCTATCCAGAGCACTTCTTTCCATCTTCCTGATCACCCCGGTTTTTCTCTTCCCTTTCCAGTTCTTTGCATTATGATTCTGTGTGCACAGACGTATGACTGTGCTTTGCATTTGCATTGTGTAAGTTCACTGACCACGTATGCATGACAGTTATTTATAATAACATTACATGAAATTTATTTTAAAATGTTGAAGACATCACTAAGATCTCAGCAAGCTTGGTAAGGTTCTTAAAAATGACTTGACTGTCTATTTACCATTTTTGTGCCTTTAAAAGGTTTAAGCTCTTGAAGCAGTAGTTTAGATGTAGGATATGAGCACTGCCATCATTTTGCCATCATTTTGTAAAGGAAGTTTTGTTAGTACAAATTCAAACATTTCTAAAACATATCTCTTACTATGTGACTGCTATTCTTGTTTGAGCAACCCATGGTGGTCAGTAGAACCTCTTAGAGTTCTGCAAAAGCAGAAAGTATTCTTGAAAACAGCAATTGTCTTGAGAAATAAAAGTAATTTTAAACAGGAGTTTTTTAGTTTTTGTAACATTGCTTTGTGGAAAGGTATAGGCAAAGGCATGAAGCACTTCCTATAGTGAGAAGAAAGTAAAGGGGTTTATTTACATAACAAAAGGAGAAATGAATCACCTTTTACCTTGTAATTGGAAAGTGTCTTACAAATTTAACTACAGTGTAAATTCCAACCTGTGAGATAATAATAACCTCTTAAACATGAACTTATACTTCACTACTGTGATCTAGCTAGCTCTAATTAAAGTGTAGAGCTAGTGTTCACTGACTCTAATTAAAGTGTACCTGATGCACTTATTTCTGTGATCAATTCCACATAATTTATAGAGCAATTTGTCCACAAGAGGATGTACATTTTAACGTGCTTAAATAGCCAGTTACTTTGATTTTAATCTTTCAAATCTGAAAAAAAAAAATGACCAAGTCATATGACAGAATAACACCAAATACTTTCTGTTCTATTATATGTGTTAGTTTTATCAAAAGCCTTTTTAAAAATAATATAGATATGCTAGTGCTTTAAGCACTAGCTTTGGCCCTTCTCACCACCTTTAGAAAACCATCTTGTATTATTTAGGAGACATAATGAAATGCTTATGGGTCTTAGGCTTTAGCATATGCAGCTTAGCTTTTTTTGTTGATTGCCGATACACTGCCTTGTAATGAAACTGAGAAAATTAAAACAAACATTTTTTTTGGAAAGATTGTATTCTGTAAAACGAGCTTGATGTAGAATTTTTCCTTGCTCCTTTAGTTAAAGGATTTCTTACATCCTTTTTAGTTAAATTAGAGTTCAGGTAGAACTTGAAGTGTCTGTATGCTATTAGTTGACAGTGCAAGGTCCTTGTCAGACTTTAGGTAGGTATTTACATCCTAGTACATGCCAGACTACTTGTTTCCATCTAGTAATATAAATGGATGTTTTATAAGCAAGGTTATTTAAAAATAATAATAAGAAGAAATGTGTAAAATATTTTAGAGGTCTGATATACTTCGATGAGGAAAGTGAATGCCACTTTACTGCAGGTTTTTTTTGGCGGTGAAGTGGTCCCTTATTGCTGAATATGTTTTGTAGGTTTTAAGTTTTAGACTGTAATAATGGTTTAGTAGCTTAAATTACTCATTTAAGTGTATTTTGAGGATTAAATAAACTACTAGCTATCAGTTTTTAAATCAATAAATGAGTTTCAAATAGCTGTTTCTCCATGAGTATGTCTCAGCTCTGTTCCTCAAGTATGCAATTGTTCAAAGTTTGTGATAAGTATTCATCATAATCTATTAAAAAAAAAGTTGAGATTGTAAGGATCATCATGATAAGAATGATGATTAATAAAACTGCAATAGGGGAAAGGAGTTTATTGAAAAAGAAAAGCAGTGTTATATTTTTCATATAAAAGCAGACATTACTCTGTAAAAAGGGAACCAATGTGTAGTTTTATGAATAATAAGAAATGTCCAGTGATGTAACATTTTTTATTACAATTGGGATGCAAGAGAAATCTTTTATTCTGTTCTCACAGAGTAAAAGAGAAATGAGCTGAAGTTACACAGAGCTGATGTGGGGATGTGGGAAAATACAAAAACCTAATGAAAACTTTGCCAATTTTTTTTCCTTTTTATTTTTTTTTCCAATTAACCTGATATCCTTTATTGGTAAATATCCAGGACACGATTAATTGAAGGTTATTTCAGGAAAAATTAAGAATCACTTGTTTTGTTTTGTTTTTGCTAGAATGAAGACGTGATTTATTGATTTATTTTTTTATAACTGATTTTTCAATGCATGTTTCTCATCTAGCTGCTAAGGAAAAGGCATATAGGAAATGACATAGTTACCATTGTCTTCCAAGAGCCAGGAGCGCTTCCTTTTACTCCAAAAAATATTCGTTCCCACTTTCAACATGTATTTGTCATTGTCAAAGTGCATAATCCTTGTACTGAAAATGTGTGCTATAGGTAAGTAGAACCTTATAGCTATTTAAGTTTGCTGTTAAGAATGCAATGGAACTGCTTTTCCTAACAGTTTTATACTTTCTAGAGATACGATATATACAATTTTAAAATTTCTGCTTCATTTTCTATGAGTTTGAAACCCCAATGTCTCTCTTGCTTATCTAAACTAATGGGGCAGTCTGTAGATTTAAATGAGTGTGCGAAACTGTGTTGTTCATTCATGAGCACAAAAATGGGATATAACATTTTAGTGAAAATAAGATTTGCAGTCAGACTTGTGGTAATTAATTTAGAATTTGTATCACATATTTCCTTTTTTTGAAGTAAGTGATTTAAAATAAAATACTTTAGAATGCTGTTAATGTATATAAATCCCTGAGTATGACTATATGACGCCAGGGCACCAGGGTGAGTCATTGAGTTGAATGAGAAATTTTGGGGGATCATAACGTCTCAAATTTCAGTTCACCTTAACTCACAGTTAAGTTATTGCATCATGAATTTTAGCAAGGTTACCTGAGCTGGAAGCATATGGGAATTGTGCAAATAATGACAAGGACTTCAAAGACAGTGGTACAGATTTAGCAGCTATGAATGTTATATTTTATTTTTTTAGAATGAATTTCAAAGTACCTTGTGAGGTTGGATCATATTGCTTGTCGTATCTTCCAAAACTTGGTTTTGTTTTAGTATCTATTTCGTGATTACTATTACATGATATATGTATTTCATACGTTACATTTTTCTATTACTAAATTGTCTGTTTTTCATCCCAAATGTGAATGCATTTCAGTCAATCTAGTAGTAGTTGTATATAGTTTGCATGGTATTTTGAAATCCTTTTTACAGATAAAATATGTTACATAGATATCAATTGTAGGTATAACTGAGTGTCAGTAAGGAAAAAATATTTCCATTTCCCTTTAAATGTATATCTTGCTGTGAACTGTCCCTCTAAAGAATTTCAAATATTATGAAATTTTATGAACTTAGAATAGGCACTTTAAAGTGGTGCAAAATGCTCCCATTGCCAACATGTTTTGCACTGATACTTTTTGTCTGTATTCATATCTTATCCTTGCAAGATGTATAAGTATTGAAATCAATTCTTTGTATTCATATTTTTCATAGTTCTAATTAAACTGTGTGAAACCTGAAAATGATAGGTGGTTCTAAATAATTTTAAAAAATCTTGCATCTCCTTTATATCTTGCAAAGGATTTTTAAACTTACTCCACTAAACAAAAGAGACACTGACACCCTAAGCAGTCTACCTGGAAACCTCTGTGTTTGTATTATTATATTCACAATGTCCTTTATACACGTAAAAGAAAAAAGGCATTTTTAAAACAGATGACCCAGTGAGTTTTCTTTGATGTGTCTAAGATATCTGAAAACTGACATGTTAAAACTAAAGTCAGTTGTGTAACTGGGCTGCACAGGTCACTACTTACTTTCTGATCTTTTTTTTTTTTTTTTTTTTTATATAAATGAATTAACCATTGCATTTTCTTTATCTTTCTAGTGTTGGTGTTTCAAGATCAAAAGATGTACCTCCATTTGGTCCACCTATTCCCAAAGGAGTAACTTTCCCCAAGTCAGCAGTCTTTAGGGACTTTCTTTTAGCCAAAGTTATTAATGCTGAAAACGCAGCACATAAGTCGGAAAAATTTCGAGCCATGGCCACAAGGACACGTCAAGAATACTTGAAAGATCTGGCAGAAAACTTTGTTACCACAGCTACAGTGGATACTTCAGCAAAGTTTAGCTTCATTACTTTAGGTGCAAAAAAAAAGGAAAAAGTGAAACCAAGGAAAGATGCACATTTATTCAGTGTTGGAGCAATTATGTGGAATGTGATCGCACGAGATTTTGGCCAGTCTGCTGACATTGAATGTCTCCTTGGAATCTCCAATGAATTTATCATGTTGATTGAAAAGGAATCAAAAAATGTTGTATTTAACTGCTCCTGCAGAGATGTTATTGGATGGACATCTGGATTAATGAGCATCAAAATATTTTATGAAAGAGGAGAATGTATTCTTCTGTCTGCAGCAGATAATTGTACTGAAGACATCAGGGAAATTGTTCAAAGACTCGAAGTAAGCACAATTTCTAAATTGGAATCTCAAAAACTTTATGAAGAATTGTCTACATCTCCTTTGAGATACAATTAAAAATGTCATCTGTTTATACTTCAGTACTGTTTTTAGTCTTCAGAGAACTATAAAAAAGTAATCCTCATGCAGTATATGAGAATCTATCAACCCCTTTTTCAGGGATGAGAAAATGAATACCAATAATTTGATAGACTTGTCCGAGGCTGTGGATGGTTTCAATATTGAAATCAGGATTGAAAGGCTAAGCTTTTTGTTTTCTCTTGCTGTAGCCTTTCTCAATTCACACTTCTGTAGGTAGAAACATATCTTAATTTAAAAATACACAAAACCTTAATGGGTAGAATATATTCACTTCAACTTTTTATTAAGAAAAAAAAGTGAATTTTAGAAAAATTTGCCACAAGTTGTTCTGCTGATGTGTTTAGTCTACACTGAGTAACTGCAGAAAGTGAAGAAAACTAGACCAATTAATGACAGCTTTTACAGCTGACTGGATAAAGATTTTCAGACACTTGTGACCATGTTAGCACACCTGTCCTGTAACTAACTATTCCAGTCAGTACAAATGAACTGACAGGAGCTCTAACGTAAAACTGCTGATGCATCTACGTCATGCGGTTATGCTTTGCCCTTTGATTTTGATTTAAGTGATGTAGATCATGTTGGTTTTGTTTATATTAGAGAAACTTGTTCTGAATTGAAATCATTATGCTTACCACTTTCACACTGGATAGAGTTGATGCTGCAGAGCCTCTGTAGTCCTACAGCCACTTCTAGCACAGTGCAGTATCCTGCTCTAGTCTTTCTCTTCCAAAGTACTATTAGCCATCAATGGATGAATGTCTAGACTTCTTTCCTCACTGTTACGTTATTATTTTCATTGAGTTATTCAGCTTCACTTTTCTTGCACAGATAATTTTCTTCTGAAGAATAGTGTAGTTCACTTCTGTTACGTATTGCTAAATAGACAATAAAAATTTCCACTTACTTAACACAGGTGGAGCAAAGGTTCAAATTTCTAGTGAAAACTTCTGCTGTCAGTAGTGATGACAGTTGTTTCTTGAAGACCTCCAGGTCTGGCAACTCAACAACCTCCCTGGACAGCCTGTTCCAATACTTCACATCCCTTTCAGTGAATAAATGTTTCCTAACAAACAAACAACAAAAAACCTTTTTCCTAAAAGTTACTAATTTTTTTAAGTTGTATGCTCCTTATTTACATTTTGATATAGAAGCCCAGATGTGACCGTAACATCCACTCAAAAGTGTTAAAAACTCTGATGCCACAATTCAGATGTTTATTTTAAAACCCTTTTAGATGACTTAGAACCCAGCTGACTTTTATCCAGATGAATAGGATACCTCTATGAATATCTAGATCAAACAAAGATGTGAAAAGCTGCAGACTGATCTTGGTTTGAACCAAAAGAATAAGTTCTGGAGTGGAAAAAGCTGGGACTTACTGTTCTAGAGTCTGATCTGTACTGGGGAAGGAAAATCCGGTGATATAAAGTAGAGAGAAGGAAAAGTAAACTATAAATGGACTTGACTGTCTGGATTTTAAGACAGTAAAGGCAATGGATCTGAGCTTTAGGACAATATCAGATGGCTAAGAGAAGGATTAAACAAAAAAGCTTAATGGATCTTCAGACATCAATCTGAGTAGGCTAGAGTTCATTATAAGCCTATATGCTAAAAATACTCCTTTCTTCATAGGATTTAGAGGCTATCTATCTTTTAATTTCATCTGTGTTGTGTGCATTCAGAGAAGCCATCTCTTTGTTCATGCACAGCCATATGTTCAGAGAAATAGCAACCAAGTACGCAGAATGACCTATTTTGAAGTGGAGCAGCACTATGTTTTGTGTGACATTACTATGTAATTTGCCATGTCATATTTTAGGGGATGTGCTTGTGGAGGGCTTGATCTCCTGAAATCCTTTTTACCTTTGCTTTGGGACTAGCTTGATCTATGGCAAGAATGTTCATCTTTCTTCTCTTACAACTTTCAATTATTTAATTCAAAGGTGTTGTTCTGACTGCTCTGAGTTTTGTTACATTATATATAAAAATGAGCCTGCTTAACAAAATCTGAATTTGAGGGTTGTGGGCTAGTCTATATAGTGACAATTAATTTTAATTGAATATGAAGAAACTTGGTCTTGTTTTTAACTTTCCCAGTGACATTAAAAATCTTATCCCATCTCAGTAATGTCCACGTGTAGAGGTAGTAGCAGTTAGGAACTTGACTACAAGTGAAAATAAATCAAAATGGTCTTCGTTGTTAAAGTCTATAGAAGAGATGCTGCTAGAGCTGAAGCACTTCACTCAATTTGGCTCATGTTATATCTCAAGCTTAATACTGCCTAATACTGAAGAAAAAATGCCTGCACACCTGCAGTCAGTCAGCCTACAAGAATGAAGTATCTGACAGGATAGCATTTTGCTTGCTTTGTGTTTTGAAGCAAAAACAGCTGTTAAGTTTTCAATAAGATATAAATGGTGTTGTGTTAATGTTGGGTTTGGGGGGGGGGAGGAATTTAACACAGGACAGCTGCTTGCTTTGGAGTTGTAAGATTTTAATATTGTGAAGTGTTCTGTTCCCTTTGTTTTATGCAGAAAACTTGAACTACAAATATCAAAACTATTATTAGCATTAGTATATTGAAGATAATAAATGCCAAGCCATACGTGGCTTTACAAGGTTTGAAAAGTGACGTTTGTCTGTCCAAAGAAATGAATGTCCTAACTATCTGGTACTTCTTTATAGATAGTGACCAGAGGATGTGAAACCACAGAAATGACCCTTCGGAGGAATGGGTTGGGCCAGCTTGGATTCCACGTGAACTTTGAAGGGATAGTGGCAGATGTGGAGCCCTTTGGTTTTGCATGGAAAGCAGGCCTAAGGCAAGGGAGCCGCCTGGTTGAAATCTGTAAAGTGGCTGTGGCAACTTTGACTCATGAACAAATGATTGACCTTTTACGCACATCAGTGACAGTAAAAGTGGTGATTATTCAGCCACATGAGGATGGAGCACCTAGAAGGTAACAAGCAACAGTCCTCAATGTGATGTTTACATCTGTTTTTTTCTCTGCCACAGTTTACATGATTGTTTTTGTGTTTTTTTTTTTTTGTTTTTTTTTTTTTTGTGACCATCAGGAAGTTGTCATTGTCTGTCGTGTTCGGTGGTAACAGTATTGAAGCTCTTAAAGCAATCTTTTTCCCCAAACCATTACTGGCTTGTAATAGATTAAATTCCTTATAAGTTCCCATTTAAAGGGAAATCTACATTTATATGGTTCGAAAGGGTAAGAAGTAAACTTTAATGCCTTGTGACTGAGCTATTATAAAAACTGATATGACTTCTTTCCTTCCACAGGATAATTTTATATTTTAATACTAACTTTGGAAATTTTGAATCCTCTGAAAACTGTACCTTTTATTTCCTTGAAGCTTCTCTGACTCCTGTCCTATAGGAAAGGATGATGATAATTACTTATTATTATGCATTACTATTGTATTATTATTTTAATTTCTTACATCAAAATTTTAGCAAAAGTAAGGAAATAGGGAAAATACCGTGTTCCAGACATACACAGTACCAGGTCTTAACTGTCCTCCTTATTTTTTGTAGATATCTAATTTATTCATATTAAATATTAAATTACATCAATGAAATCATCAGTTAAAGCAAAAAAATATATTGCTGTAACATGCAATAGATGATCACACATTCAGGAAAAGGGTGAAGTACAGATTATTACAGTCACTGTACAGTTGTTTTCATGGATGAAATACAATGTTCTGTTGTCAGTATTCATTTTTTCTCTGTGACAAAGATTTTTGCTCTTCTCTCCATTTTGATCATTACTGAGGTAGATAAAATAGGTAAAATTTTAAAACTTTACAGTAATAAGTTTTTCTCACACTTTTTGTGGGCATTTTTAATTTGGCTCATCCTAAATGAGAACTGTATTACAGTAAATTGAATTGTCTACTTGTAAAAGGCCATCTTTAAATCTCTTGTTGATTTTTAATTTAACAGAAAAAAAGCATTAGATGTGTTGCTTTTGGCAAGACAACAAGCCATGAAATTTTACATAGCATGCAGCTCTGTGAAGTTGGTGCCAGCTGTACACGAATACTGCTTAATTGGTGGCAATTCTCCAAGTAGTCATTGGCCTGATGAATGACACAAAAGTGCCCTTCCCTGCCTCAACCTGTGTGTTGAAGCATTGGTTTCCTTTCTAAAGTAAACGTGTGTGAATATAGAATACTACCGTTTTGCTTAGTTGGATAGAATGTGCAATTAAGCGTCTCTTTGCTTAGCTTTGCTATTCTCACCATCTGCTTCTGGGGATGAATTTTCACTGACTTGTTTGGTATACATTTCCAAGCTGTTTACAGAATATGAGCATAATGAGCCGATCCTATTATATTGAAGGTAAAACGTGTATTTTATAGTCCCTGATGGAAAAATGCATACTGTATGAATTGTTTATATCTTCTTAGATACGTTTTTAGAAATGAAATGTTAAAATCCCAAATCAGTGTAAGATACATGGCACTCAGTCTGTGTGTAGGAGGACTTTTAACTGAGGAGTAGAACCTAACTAGGAAAAATCTGCAAAAGCTGTTCTTGTTTGTAAATTTTTTTTTGCATTTTTTTAAACTGTGTAACTAATTACTAAGGAAAACGAATTTTTAAGCTGTTTCTATTCTAAAGCATGAAAAGCGCCAAAGTATTTTTGAGTTCTTTTCAGCCTCATCTCTCTAGTATTTAAAAAAAAAAAAAAAAAAAAAAAAAAACCTTCTTAAATATCTCTTTCCTTTCAAATATCAGCTTCTTGCAGAAATGGAAAGTACCTCGTTTCCCCCCCTTACCTCCCCAGAATATGAATAGTAATTTCAGTTGCGTCATTTGAAAGAGATCTCATATACAAAAAGTTTTGAGTTTGTCTGTCCCAAATGTTTAAAATCTAAGTAGAGAAGACAGAAAGCAATATAAAGATACCAAGTAACAAGACTGAGAGTTTTAGTTGACAAATGTGACCTATGACACTGTTCATAAAATATATTAACGAGAGGTGGAATGAGAAAAAGGCAGGAAGGCATAAATTGCCAGCAGTTTGGAGAAAGAAGAAACTCTCTTGGTAATCGCAGCTGCTTACTACATAAAAATTGTGCATATACATTTCCCTATTTCCTGCTCCACTGCTTGTCGTAGCCACCTGCAATGTCTTGTTTTTACAGTATCATAGAAACACAGAATATTTGAGGTTGGAAGGGACCTCTAAAGATGGAAAGTCCAACCTCATTGATCATAGCAAGGTCAGCTAGAGCAGGTTGCTCAGGGCTGTGTACACTGGATTTTGAATATTGCTGAGGATGGAAACTTCACAACCTCAGTTCCAGTGTTCAATCATATTTACAGTAAAAATGTTTTTGCTTATGCTTAAGTGGAATTGCCCATAATTCTCTTTGCACATTTCCTCATGCCCTTTAACCATACAGCACTGAGAAGAGTCTGATTCTTGGCATCTTTTCTTCTCTTTACCTCTCTCAGGTATTTATACACATTGATAAGATCTCCCCTAAGCTGTCTCTTCTCCAAGTTTAATGCTTCCAGCTCTCTCAGCCTCTTCTTGTATGTCAGGTGCTCTAATCCCTTAACCATTTTTGCTGGGCTCTCTCCAGTATGTCCATATCTCTTTTGTACTCTAGGTATCAGGTTTACCTAGAAATTTATAGGCAGTAGTTGTGCATTTAAACAGGATTATCTAGAGAATTAGAATTAATTTCGCATTCTTTTGACAACAAATTCCACTGTGTTTGTCTAGAGAATCCATGTATGAATATAGGATACAATCAAGTCTATGAGAGTAATTTCCAGTAGATATGCGAGCAGCAGTTAAGGCTGTTGTGCCTGCTCATCAGGAAAGAACTCTTTCACTGTCAAGTAGCTCCAATAATTGTCAAATAACATTCCAAACAGACATCCAGATATTTCCTTCAAAGCTGAGGTTCCATCAGTCGGTCCATACCCTGCATGTTTAGAAGAAAGGTAGCTCGAAAGCAGAAGTAGGCTTAATGTGTATGCTTCGATAATTGCTTTCATCCAAAAGTGGACTTGGAGCTTTTCTTTTAAGGAATGATCCTTCACTCCATCTGGTATGTGCAGAACAGTGGATTTGGAGGCTGAAATGGGTACCTTGAAAGTTTGACACGTTTTATGGAACAATGTGGTCTTCTGGCAGTTGGATTTATCTTTCCGTATTTCAGTCTTATTTCTCAGTGTGCGTATTGATAGTTTATAATATATTTTATGTTCATGCATAATTACTATAAACGAAAAAAAAGTGGTTTTAACTTCAGGCACTATTTTTTTCCACAGGGCATAGATACAAATATGCATGAGTTTTTATGTTTCTACAAGAGTCAATTGAATTAAAACTTAACATAAATTTAAAAGAATATTAATATAATTTTAGCCAAGAACAGTTTAGTTTCATGGAATTTACCTACGTATCATTTTATTGCCTGTCTTATAACAACTGAGGTAATCAACTGATTTCCACTACTTGAAAAAGTGGTTTCTGCTTAACTCTATCTGCTGAGTTTTAGGAATATGAAGCAATGAGGACTTTCTCTTTGGGTTGCTTATTCGCACTGGTTCCTTGCTGGGATAAGTTACTGAAGTGAGTTTATACAGATTGGACTGAGTGTCTTGGGAATTATACCCTTCATATGAAACCAAGTTTCAAGTGTGTGTGCGTTTCCAAAGCAATCCTACTCCCTTAGAAAAATATCCGCTGAAGTGGAGATCTTTTTAATCAAGTTCTTGGTTTTTTTTTTGTTTGTTAGCTCACCCACAAATAATCTTTAATACATCAGCCCTTTATATTTAAAAAAACAAAAACAAAAAAAACCACAAGCAAGCAACAAAACAAACTATGAGCATGAATATACTGTGAATATTAACAATGAACAATTATTTTTTCTGCAAAATGTCTTGTATTAATTTCTTTCAATATGAAAATTATTTGGAATGTTAAAGGTGCTTACAAATGAATGTTAGAGTGATCAGGAAACCACGGAAATTTTGCTCAGTCAGTGCATTCCATTACTTTCTTAATATATAGATCCTTCTACCTATAGTCATGATAGCAGTATATGCAAAAGCAATCATGGGAAAAGGCCTTTCATTTGCTATCCTGTAGAGTTAATGGACTTGAAACAAAGCTCCTACTATTTTCAGATTGCTCCAGCAATTAAATAATCATTCACAAATTGAGAAATTATAATTATTTGCATGGCACCAGGCTGATATTTAGATAGAAGGAAGAAATGTCTACTTAAAACATAAACTCTTTAAATTACGGTTACAGATTTTAGAACAGAAGTGCTAGTCTGTATGCTCAGATCTGAATAAGTATTCTTGTCTCATATTTGTTTCTATGATTTGTCTTTACTTTTAGAATTGTCAATATGTTCTTCTGTTGTCAATATTACCTAGTACTACAGCACAGAAGCCAAAATTATACAGATTTTAACAGGAGAATAACAATGTTCCTTCTAATTTGCTTTCGCTGGTGTTGTCACAGTAATGCTCAAGGACACTATCTCCTTAATCAGTCAAATCCAATCAAGAAATTCAAGTACTTCCAAATCCATTTTAAACTCTAGTGTTGCATTCAGTTAGAATCTTTCTTGCTACATTGAAGCTTATTTGTCTGAGCTCATCTTCTGTTATATATAAAAATGCTCAAGAAAGCTATTTGTGGGAAGTTTAGAAAATGAACAAAACTTAAGGCAAAATTCCTAGGGATGGGCAAGAAACAGAAGGCCAAGTACAACCACTGTAGGAGAAGTAACAGTGGTAGTTTCCACCTGTTTGTAAACAGTTGTTCTGTATTTTTTTCCTGCTGTTGCTAGTAAAGGTTAAGATTGATATGTTTTTATAACTATACCTAAGACTACCCGGGGGCCATTATTAGATACTACTGCATTTCTTTTGAGGTTATTTTATTCTCTTGAACTTTGAAAATTCTTATGAAAAAAACAAATGGAATGACTTTCTGTATTTTCCAGTTTTGATACTTGTTCTTCTTGAATGATTGTGATCTTAATAGACAGTTGTGTTTCTAAGGCTTTTTTAAAGTAATAAATAACCAGCAGAGTATTGAATGCTTGAAAAAAAATGTTTTTAGGAAGTGTGGAAGTGTTTATTTAGTGGAAGAGTTCACATCTTCTCTGAGGGGCGTTTTGCCATAAGCTCATGCAATAGTTCATAGGCCTTTTTTTTTTTTCATCTCTCGACTTAAGAGAGTTCCCCTGGGCTGATCCCCATTCTGGACTAAAAAGAAGCCATTGTCTAAAACTGCTGGCGTGACAGTGCTGGATTAACAATGTTTGAGGTACATTAAAGCAGAAAAATCTGAAACTAAACTTTTGCTTGTACAAGTTTGAGTGCATCCAACTAATTACTGATTACCAGCCCTGCCACTAACTTGAGAAGAATGCAAATACCTGAAAACTATAATTTGAAAGTTTCATTACTTTTTTTTTTTTGTAAAGGTAACCGAGGGAACTATTGCTAAGGAACTATAATGATACTAATTTGAAGCCACATCGCTTGCATAAATTATTCCTATGTACCTAACAACAACAAAGGAGAAAATGCTTAATTTTCTTTCCCATCAAATTATTGTGTTTTTGTAGCATTGTTAGATTCAGGAAATATGAGACATGAACTGGGATTTAGCCTGATGTATGGAGACTCCTGCCAAAACTGTTCTCTGTCAGAACTCTGATTAGCAGCAGAGATTATTAACCTTGGGCCATCACATTTAAGTGCAAGCCCTAATATTGGGGTCAGCCTCACACTAAGATCTTTTGGCACACCCCCACACTCTGAATGTTGTGCCACTCCTCCTGTGTTTGGAAGGGTGGCAGCACTAGCAAACAGTGCCCCAGCACAGGGAACAGGACAGCCCATACCTTATCTTTAATATGTCTTGCACCAAGCCATGAAAAGGAGAGGAGTGTTTTCATCTTTGCAATCAGCTCAGTTGGCTACCAGTTTTCAGGTTATATTAGACATCTCCCTGGGCACTGCTTGTGGAATTCTACTGGCAACAGTCTTTCTGTATTTATTAAGTGGTTTATCAGGACCTTTTATAAAAGATTGCTTCTATTGATTTTTCTCCTTAATTTTAGCACTTCTATTCCAGTCATTACACATTCTTGGGAAGAGTTAATTGCTGTCAAACTTTGAGTAAAATTTCCTCCCCCATGATTGAAAATTCCTTTAGATAATACTGTAGGTCAATTACTTCTTTCCAAAATTGGCTTATTTTTAATACTGACTTTGAAATATTATGGTATCTTGTGCATGGTTTATTGATTTAGATTATCAGCATTTAGGGTACTTTCTACAAAATTGTAAGACAGATCAAGTGTCTGGAGGGTAAAAAAAAAAAAAAAAAAAAAAGTTATCATAGAGTAATTGTAGTGTTACTGTCAAGATCCTGTTCACTGATTTATTTTTTTTTTCTTCCTGATTCTTTCATCTGTAGCTGACATAAAGATGCAGTATAGGTCAATATGATAAATTTTGTAAACAAGGTAATTTATGCAGAAAATTTTCCCTGTTCCATCTGAAGATGTGCATCATTCTCACAGTTACTAAAATTGCCCTACTACCTCCTATGAACTAACATTCTCTGGCAGTTAAGAACTCCAGGCATGGTTGAGAAGACTTTTACTATGCAGCAAGTGCATATTCTGCTAAGGTGGAGAGAGGTATTTAAAATGTCTTTAATGTAGCATCAATGATAGTGCTGTGCAGAGGACACTTACAGACAACCTTTGTACCGTTCATTTCACTTACCTACACTCACAATTCAATCTAACAGATGTATTGTACCTGACAAAAGATCAAGCACTTCAAATTGTTCAATTGGTCCATCAGCTGAAGTAAAATATACATATAACCACTTAGTGTATGCTTGAGGAATTTCTATCTTTCTGTATCAAAAGTATGGTCAACCTGTCATTTTTCTTTTGTAAAAGAGAAATGGATGAAAGTTTCATTTAGCAAAGTTTAAAATGTACCTTCAGAATTGCATTTCACTGAACTCATCTTAAGATTGGATTACTGTCAGTCTAGGTGATTACTACACTGTGCAGTTGCTAAAATTTGCTGCTGGCTTCGTAGTCATCTGTAGCTTGGTATCTTTATGCTGTCTCAAAGAATGCAGGAGAGAGATACTAACTGAAAGTCTCTTACTGCTCTGGGGAGCTGCTTTGGAGAATATCATAGGTCCTCCCACTGAAGTAAGGAATGAGAAGTGTTAAAAGGGCTTTTGGTAACCTTGATGAGGTCTTAGTCCTAATCTTGTCTCTGTGCTATCTTAAAGATTATTTCAAAATCAGGTTTCAGTCTGAACTCAGTTCTTTTTGAGCTCAAAGAGGTAGGTCTATTTGCTACTTCTTTTGTCCTCTTTGTTACTTTTCATTTCCATTTCTTATGCTGAGCATTCTATAAGTTCTTCATCCTAGATGTTGGTTTTCCTGGCCCTGAGTTTTCCAAATCTTCATTCAAACTTGTGAATTTTGAAGGTTTTCCTCTTTAATGTCAGAAAAATCTTTCCTATTTGTCTGTTTTCCAAGTAATGCTTCCTTATTGACAATAGCTTTTCAAGCCTTTATTCCCCATATTTATTATCTTTTGATGTGGCTGTCTTCCTGTTCTCTGGGATTTGGAAACGTGACTTGCTCTGCTTGAGTCCTGCTTTCCGTCAGCAGAGACTGCAGGGGTTGTTATTGCCCCACTGATCAGACAAGCCAAACATCTTGGTTGCTTTGTGTTGTTTTTTTTTCTCCTTTTTTTATTTCTTGACTAACTCCTTTCATCCAATGCACGTGTCCTGTCTATATTCCTCTTCTCTTTTACATACAACAATACAGGCGTAGAGGCTTTTAGGAGGCTTCAAAATTGTTTGTCAGCTCACTGATGCCAAGATTCTGTTTAAAACTGAATAGTAGCAAAGATCAAAGGACAATGAATGTATCTTCATAAAAGAGGGCTTGTCAGCTTCAGCTCTTCTCTGAAGCTTCTCTGAAGGGACTACCATGCAGTTATTATTCCCTTAAAACCAGTAAAGATAAAGTGGGCAGCAGCCTTACCACCTGAGGTTTCCATAAGCAGTCTCACTCATCTGTTGTGCTATGAATTTGTTTTAAAGTAAAACCCATTCAGTATTTTTCAAATGACATCTCTTTCTTTTTTGATGTGTGACTGCTGTTAATAGGCTTTTGAGATGTCGTAACTTGGAAGTGTTTGTCTCGACTTCTTTGACCAAAGTTGCCTTCACCATCTGGTCTTATCCAATGTCTCTGGCTCGCTCTGTAATTGATGTAGAGAGCCAGTGGAGTCCAGGGCTTACCTCCAGGAGGCACCTCAGAAGGTCAGAGAAAGGGAAATAAGTGTATGTCTCATGTAATTACACAGCGAGTCTAAGGAAAACTAAGCTACTAAATTCTGCTTTTTAATCAAATCCTTACTACTAAATTCTGCTTTTTAATTAAATCCTTACTACTAAATTCTGCTTTTTAATCAAATCCTTACAATTATGTGAAATCAATGCCTTATTATGTGGTTTTAATAGGTTGCATGGTGGGTTCTCATTCTCTTTGTGACACCTTGTGAGAGAACTGCTGCAGATGAGAACAAACATGCACAGTAATAGCGATTGCTTCAAATGTTTGAGTTGGGAGAATGCAGTTACTTACTGTACCAATACATATACATATTGTCTCTTTATTGAGAAAGATTAAACGTTTTGAATTGAAGTGGTGATAGTAAAGGACAATTTCAGTGCAACACAACTGGTGGACACAAATGACTGTTTCTATCCCTACGTCCCCTTTAGTAGCTCAGGTCTGTGATGCATTGAACTGATGTTAAATTGTAACCAGTTTTTCCACTTTTGTTGTTATGCTAACAAACCATTTATAGCGATGCATGAAATCTAGAGATTAAAAATCATGTTTTTGTCAGCTCACAGCACCTCCAAATGCTATAGACACTTAAATGTATTAAAATAACTTGAAAATCTGTTTTTTACACAGTTAAGTTGGTGTCTAGCTTTACCAAATCAAGCAATGCTTTTTGTATCCTTTTATTTCTGGACTTCCATAGCATTAGAAATTAGCACAACATTTTCATTAAATGTATTTACAGCACACAATAACGTAACTTTTAAATATTAAGACCTTGAGATATATATACTTTTTTTTACATATTCTTTTAAAATAATTTAAAAAAATAAAAATTATTAAAATGAAATAAAAGTTCTCCTGCAACACCAGTCCCAATACATATTCTTTATCCAGTGGAATCAGTTATGGTATTACAAATAGAAGTTAGATAATGGTTCAACTGAATATTTAATAGGAGATTGCATTTATGCAATGATCAGTTGTTCTTCATTCAAGCTAACCTGGCGATAGATCTACAGCAAAATAAATAAATAAATACTTACTGGATTGCAGACATAAAGTAATTGATTCTCTGTTTCTGATCTAGGAAGTAGCTACAATTATCATCTTAGATGTATCAGTATACTGCAGTATCTGTTCTTTGGGCAGTGTTTGTGAAGCAGTAAGGTGTAACGTCCATGTAAATGTGGAACTGAATGGCTTGGCACTTTTACATTAAAATAAATAAGCCTATGTGACACAGGGAGTCATATAAATTAGTTCTATTCTAGCCATGGATTTTTTTTTTTTCCCAGCTAAAAGCCATATTGGTGCTCCATTTTGGATTTAAAAGTACCATTTAGATTTTTGTTTTATTTGCAATAAGGTTGTAAACCTTTTTTTTTTTTTTTTTTTTTTTTTTTTTTTTCCAGAAAGTGTCCTCGATCAATTTGTTGTTTGTCTGTTTGTCAGTTAGAGGAATACATTTTAATGAAGTAAACATACTCGTTTAAGAATTGAAATTATTTCTCTCTGTTGGAGAGCTTGTTAGCTGTTTTTATATCATGCTTTAGGTATTCAGTTAGCAAGCTGAGTCAAACTAATAGTAGCAATAATCTATTTTGACTTCAAAACCCATGGTTATTCTTACAGCACTTTAAATACCCCCTATGAAGTAATTAATAAGGGATACAATGACAATTACATGCTATACTTTTCCCAATTACTAAGACAAACTGTGAAATCAATATCCTAATAGTTAAGGTTAGGGAGGGGATGATTTGTTTCTAACACTTATGGTCTACGGGAATTTAGAAGGGAATGAAATAACTTTGAAATCAGCAGAAGAATGATTGAAATAGCAGCATACTTAATTGCTGAACTTCGTAATCCAATAATGAAAAACTACATATGGCTGCCTGAAAAATTATACAGCACACTAAACTAATATTAACATTGCTATATCATCTGTACGTTCTTTGTTCTGTTTTGTATATAAGGTTTTATGAAAATCTTTAATTGAGTAATCAATCTTATGTTATTTTTTTCCTTTAAGAGCCTTCTGCATTCGCATAATGTTATGGCCCTGCTCTGGAAATGAATTAAGGTTGTACTGCTAGGGGCTATTGTCTCTTAGACCTTGGCCTCATTTGTTACAGACAGTGAATGAGGTGGGGGAGCCTTATGAAGAGAAGGCTGGTCTTGGGATATAAGCAGTTGAATATTGCTTATTCTATCCAAGAATGCTTATTCTATCCAAGTTTCTCCAGTAGAAATGTTAGTGTGAGTCTAGGCAATTAGCTTAACACAGCCTTTACAGTTTTCCTCATTCTAAGAGCCAAATGTGTGTGTTGTGACTTTTCAGAACTGCGAAACAATTTTTACAAATATTCATAAATGAACAGAGGTTGTTTGAAGTGGTGATCCGAATAAATGTGGCGCTCTTAGAGGAAAGACAGGGGAGGCTATTTAGACGTATCAAATTGACCTTCTGAAATTAACTGATAATTTTAAAACACTAGTTTCTGTATAGTTTCATTCCTTATCTGTGGTAGCAGACTGTTAGGGTCTTCTTACCTCCATAGGAAAGCTAAAAACAGAAAATCATTCACTGATGTTCTGTGATAAGAGGAGCTGGAAAGAAATTAGTTTTATACCCAATGAAAGTATGCAGCCATCAAATAATTTCTCATAATAAATCAGTGCTGAATATCCGACCCATTAAATCATAATGAAAATTACATATTGAGTAACATTGCTTCAATGAATGCTGCCTTTTATATGCATGGAATGAGGTAAAGAGCTCTTTGCTAATAGCAAGAGAGAAAATATATTTCTTTACTCCACCAACATAGAGAGGACAAATTAAAGAGTGTTCAGTATTAATCTTAAGATTTCCTTCCTTCTGAGTTCTTAAGCTTGCATAATTAATGTTCTTTTAATGTACAGCTTTAGCATGGTCCCTTAGATTTTGTTAAAAGTAAACAAACACAAAAAAATCCATGTCCAACTGTGCTACATCAGCAGAATTTACACACCAAATTTTATTGGTGAGTTTAATCACAGAATAACCTTGAAAAATCAGGAATTCTGAGTTCTGTTTTACAGTATTCTAGTGATCCCTCTTCAACTCATCTTCATCACAGCATCTTCTGCTCTACACTGAATGGCTCCCTATCTTCACCCTCAACACTTTATCCTTAGTATTTGTCTGAAATTCTTTCTTTAACTGTTTCATTTGGTTGAGTGCCAGCAGGAACTAAGATTTTATGCTGCAGGATAAACAATTTACCTATGCCATTACCATTAAATTAAGTAGCCAGAAGTGTTTGGTTGGATTGCACCGGGCATATACCGAATAGCTAGAATGTAACTGCTACAGTTGCACACATCTTCTTTTCTACAGCCTTGAATAACATAGTTAGCATTTTTATAATCCCTTATTTTTATCTGTTTACTGAAACATTGGGAATGAAAATAATCTTTTGAGGTTTGGTTCGGAAGCTTCAAGTAGTTTAACATATGCGAATTTATACTGCATAATTGTGTTAAGTCATTTGTGCCAAAGAATTTTCACGACTAAGGCTGTAAACACTTTGTACATGCTGTATTACAGTTTTTCTAGGTGTTTTTAATTTAGTCAGAAATTATGAATTTCTGGTGTTGAATTGATGATGATGAATTTCTGAATGATGAATGACAGTTTTCAACAAAAGCAGAGTTTGATTAGGACTGGGCTCAAGGGCAGGGCAGTGAATTTTCACTATTTCTCTCTGTAACTTGATGTGTTGCATTAGAGCTATTTAGGGTGTCTTCTTTACAGAAGTTAAAACAGTGCACACTGCCTATCAAGAAGACAAATAATGGGCATTGTATGTGAGAATATAAAATACAGCTGCAATGGTAATCACTGCTGGCGTGAAGTCTCTGTTAACTAATTGCTGAAAGAGTAACCCTTAATGCAAGTCCAGCCTGAGTACAGTAAATAGCCCCAAGGCAGACTGATCTTTTGGATAATGCTGTCACTACTTTTTGCTGAGTTTATACTTTCTGGGAATGCTGTTAGTATTTATCCATACTGTAAGATTCAAGTCAAAGTTGTAAGGTTTGACTTTGTTTCATCTGCTTCCCTATTTCTCTTCTGGGCAATGAGATTCCCAGAATGAGAGACATTAGAAAGTGCTGTTTGAAAACTAATGGAAAAATATTTAGATGCTACGTAATCATTTGCATGACAGTTCTGTGCTTTGTCATTCAGTAGAAACTGGATGGATTCTAAAGGAGGGCTCTCAATAGCACTAAGAGATGTCTAGATTGCTGGGAAGCAACAGATATGTTTTGTGGTTTCAGATATGTACGTTTTCACATTAAGAAATGATTTGTATTTATGAAATTTAAACTAAAGCTGATACAGAAGAACGTGATATTTGCTGACATCTGAAAGCTTTATTTCTAGTAGATTTTATTATGTGAAACTCAAGCTTATTAATTTATAAAAGCTTAATAATTTTACCTTTTTGAAGGCACAGAGAGAGTTCAAAACCTTTGAGCACATGCAAGCAAATCTTTTATTTTGACACATTTCCTACCTGGTTGAAATGATAGCTTTGAAGCATTCAAAGGGCAGCACAAAGCTATATGAAGACCTTTTGGCACCCAGAAGAAAAAGATGCATATACTTCTGACTGCAGAATGCAAGATTTCTTTTTCTCTTCCCACCAGTGAGATTGATCATTGTTTTATTTGTCCTGCAGGGGTTGTTCAGAACTTTGTCGTATACCCATGGTGGAATACAAACTTGACAGTGAAGGCACCCCATGTGAGTATAAAACCCCTTTCAGAAGGAATACCACTTGGCATCGGGTGCCGACTCCCGCTGGGCAGCCTCTCTCTCGTGCCTCTCCAATCCTAGGAACATCTGACAGACTGCAGTGCCAGCAGCTTCTCCAGCAGGCTCAGACAGCCATTCCTCGCAGCACTTCCTTTGATAGAAAACTGCCAGATGGTGCAAGGTACTATACTCTCCATTTAATGCCTGTCATTTTCCTAATGTGCCTTACTTAGGTAGCTCTGTTCTCTGGAACTTGTGTTGTAATTTTAATTCTGAGGTTGTGTGACAGGGAATCGACTGATTATAGTTCACTCTATGTGAAACAAGTGGCTTTTGTTGTTTGTGTTGAAAGTCTGCTATGCTGAGGATCCTACTGATGAGGACAGCTAACCTTTCCCTTTAGTTCCAAATCAATAAAGTGGGAAACTCTTGTTGCTTTTTGATCTAAACAATGTCCTGTCCTCCACCTTTTGGGAGCCTACTTAAACAAATAATGAGCATAAATAAAATGAACTCAGTCCTTTAAAAACGAATGATTTAATCTCATTACCACACTATTGGCATAGTTTCAAAGGGTTCTGTAACTCATTACCAGTCCTTATGCTTTGCTTTGCTTTTAATTAAACAAAGCAGAGCTTGTGATTTGAATATATAACACCTATTAGATGATGGGATGGTATCTTTAAATCTTATCTCTGTTCTAATTTAATCACAGTTCTTCATAAGAGAACAATTTCTTCTTAAAGTTTTAAATTTGTAAATGCATTGACCTTTGAATTATTTAGAAAACCATATGTTTTGAACAGAACTCTCTGTCTTTTATTGTTTGCAATTATTTCTAAATGTTCCTAATTGGCAAGGTCTTTCCACATGGGAAGAGGCATAGTCCTTTACCCTGGAGTGATGTAGTTCTTCTAATCTTCAAGACAAAAAGTATTGCATGTTGGGAATATCTAACATAAAAAAAAAAAAATCTGAAGTACAACTCTTCTACAGCTTTAAAAAACTCTGGCTGAAATCATAAAATACTGCTATTGCTACAGTAACTACCTCATGTAATAGAAAATAATTATTATTTTTTAGATCATTTGAAATATATACAAGCAATAGTAAAACATCTTTGAAAATGTCTATATCAGGGTCTGGAGAAGGCAGACTGAATTATGATATTTGATCATTCGTATTCTGCTTTTTTTTTGCCCCAGTTTCAACATTCCCCTGTCTATCCTCCCCCCAAAAAATAAGAATAAAAATAAAAATTAAACAAACAAACAAACAAAAAAACATGAGAACACCACGACTACATTTTTGTAACCATGTACATATAATTTTAGGACTCGAGTTTTTCCTAATGTCTTGTTACTGAAATCCTTGGTAGGATCTTGGTTAGATCTAGCATAAGGAGACAGTATATTAGAATGTCTACAAATACTTCAGGTTTTATGGAGCTTTATTAAGCATACTATATGCTTATATATAGGATAAAAAATAAAGCTTTCTGACATGCTACTTATTTGCAAAAAAGTTCACAAATTTCAATTCCTTTAACATTCAGTGAAGCATGTAAAAGGCTCTGAAGACAGAGTCCATCTCTTGTCATGAATAAATTCCTGTATCACTTAAACAAAAAAAGTACAATGCAGGAGTGCCATTCTGGGGAGGGCATGGTAAAGAGTATCAATAATGAAAAGGGACCAAAATGATGAACTGTGATGTGTGGGTTCTGAAAAATGAAAAGAAATGTTCCTAATTGGCAAGGTCTTTCCACGTGGGAAGAGACATAGTTAATAGCTTGACAGAGAGATGTGTTTAAAACAAGAGTTTTAAGTAAGGTTGATTGGCACTTATAGCCTTGCAAGGGTGAAAATGTATACTCAGGCTAGGAAAATGATGAAGAGATTTTAGAGGGTCAGAGTCACAACATCAATGTAGACAAATTGATGAGGAGCACAGGCGAGGAAAAGCAGGATGATAAAACAGGGAAGTTATGGCAATTGGTCTGAAAATGAGCCATTGTTGATGTCAGTGATAAAAAGGTTCTTTTTAGAGTTAAAAAGAGGAAGAAGCAATAGAAATGTTGATAGATGCGGTAAAAGGCTAGATATACATGTAGTGGAAGACTTCAGCAGCAGCAGTTTAGGTGCCCAATCCCTGGAGTGAAATTAAACTGGGAGCTGAACACCTGTGCTTCTACTACTGGGGAGAGCTAAGTGCTTTGAGAAAGCAATTCAAATGTTTGTGTTGAACAAGTTTGCTGTAATTAGTCATTAAGAAACACATGGATATTTTGGAACTCTACTTCTGCTTTTATAGTATGCCTAATTCTGTTACAGCTTCACATAATGAGTACCTAAAAGCCAAGCTTCAGTGGGACTCCCTTTTCTGCTCTTTCATGCCAAGAAGTTTCTGTGTACTTTAGTCTTGAGTCACAGTGGTAGGCAAGTGTGTCCTTTCACCTTCAGTCCAGAAACCATTCCTGAAAGCAGACAGATGCAACTGTTCTGTGAAGGAACTGTGTGAGGCATTCACAGACTACATTTCTGTGGTTCTCCTTTTGTAGCCACCTTTTGTTTAGTAGGCTAATGGCTAGACATTTGTCCAGGAAATAGGAGGTTTTGTCTGTAAAAACCAGTATCCCAGTTTTGAGGACAGTGTCCCAAACATTTGTCTCGAGGCAAGAAACACATGGGATGATAATTTACCCTTTGCTTAATGCTGGTTCACTTAAGCTGTGCAAGAAATGCAAAGTTCTTGGCAATAAAAAAGAACAAACAACTGAGCTCAACTGTAGCCTATAGACTAATTCATTTGATTGCAAAAGGCTTAGTCCTGTCAATGTTTATCAGGGTAGGACATGCTGAAGAATTATGCACTATACCATCTACTTATGTGTGTTTGGCTATTAAACAAAATAAAATAGCAAATGTCTTGGAAATTTTCAAGCTGATCAGTAAAGTTGCTTATTAAATGTCATGCCCTTGGGGAAGTGTTGTGCATAAATCCCAAGGTACCTCTTTTCAAGTACATAAATTCATTTCTACTTATAGCCTTTTTTTTTTTTTTTTTTTAAAAAAAAAAAAAAAGGTATGACAAAAGAAGGGAAATTCAAGGAGAAGGGGAATTCAAGCTGATGTAGCTGAGGGAAATTGTAGAGTTATGGATATGTGCAAAAAGGAGGGGTAGGAAGGTGATCAAAAACAAATCTCAACGTTGCATTTCAGCTGTCCAGAAATCCCAGAAGAGTAGTGAGAGACATTGCTAAGACAAGAGTCTCAAATGTTTAAAGTACAAAATAATATTATTCATGGAAATGTTTTATTGCTGCTCTATGTCACTGTATTAATTAAAAAAAAAAAAAAAGAATAAAAAATATTGGTTTTACCTTATCTACGTTACTATGTAGAAAATTGGATTACATAGAGCAATAAAAATGTTTCCAATGCATCATGAGAGCTTCCCATACATATAGTTAGAGGGCTAACCCAGCTGCTCTGAGTCATGAGTAATCCCAATTGTTTAGAATTAAAGCTGGAAATACTTTATTAGTGATTAAATAATGTATTTAGAAAATACTTCTTAAATTTTTTGGAATCTATGATAAACCTATATGTTCCTCAAATGAATGTTCATAAAATATTCGTACTGTGTATGCATTATTTGTAAAAATTAATGTTTAAAAGAAACACAGTTCAAATCTGAAACTCCACAAATATCTCAGTGCATCATTAATGATTCTAGTCAACATTACAGAAGTTCTCCAAGCAACCAGTCCTCATCCAGTGACCCAGGACCCAGTGGGAGCAGCCAGTGGAGACAGCAAGTGGGATATGATGGGTATTGATGAATTTTTTTTTTTTTTTTTTTTTAGATCTTGTTGCACTTGTTGCATCTTCTTTCTGAAGCACGCATCTGTGTGGATGCTCTGTATCACAGATATATCTGGGAAATCTGTTAGTAAAATATTAAGGCTCTTAAGGTTCACTGTAATTTAATCTGTATGCTGATAAAGTCTGAAAGTCATACTACTTAACCCTTTAGGACCAAATTGTTATTTTACAATTCAGGTAAATAAACAAATTTTAGCTTTGCTTTCCCAGGAACAAGACAGAAAGTAGCTGGCAAAACAGAACTGGAATTGAATAGTATTTTCTCCTCCTTTAGTTTTATTGGAAGGGTATTTAATTAAAAAAAGGAACTTTACAGTCTTCTAAAGTTTTGTTTCCTACTGTACTTGTTCCAGTGACATCCATTCTCTAGCATTTCTCCTCAAAAGAAGCAGCAATATTTCAGGACTAAAGAAGCAGCAATATTTCAGGACTCTTCTCCCTTTCAATCTGTTGCAATATGTAGATGTTATATTCACATATCCGTTAATCCCTTGATGCTGAAGGTTTTAAATATTAGCTATGTGTTAGTAAAAGACTACCCCAATATGCCGCTTATGTTTTAAGAATATTGCATGAGAAATCTGTTCTTTACTTTATCACTTTATTGTATAAATGTAGCTGGCAATGATACTTCTGTTATAAAATTTGGGCAATGGCAGTTTCTACATAGCATAATATAGAAACATTTGATACTTTCCATTTGGATTTAGGATTTTAGATTTGGATTTTGGATTTTTGTATTTAGGAAGCTAATTTTTAA
The DNA here is from genome assembly GCF_965140915.1 of Aythya marila. NCBI lineage: Eukaryota > Metazoa > Chordata > Aves > Anseriformes > Anatidae > Aythya > Aythya marila. The sequence continues at coordinate 41,933,553 of NC_139044.1, forward strand.
GAAAAAATATGAGTACTGAAAACATTATCTTGGCTCCTGGTCTGTAAGCAAAATATTCTTCTGGCATGCCTGTGTATAAGATTGTCCATGTAGCAGATACATATGCATCATCTTGGAGATTCCCCAAAGTATTTCAGGTTATTCAGTGAAATCTGTGGCAGATAAATATATGGAAATAATTCAAATAAATCTACAGCTTTTATGCTTTTTTGACAGTTTTTCTGGTGTCATTTTACCAGCACATTAATTACTTGTAGCAACCTTATTTTAGTTTGTTGCTTTGTGAAATTAACTTCTGCAAATTCCACCAGAGAAATTAGAGTTCAGTTACTTAAGATTCTTCAAATCTTACATAGTTTTAATTCTGGAGTAGTGACATCATAATTTTACATAAAATGATAGAGCAATGGATACAAAATACAAAACAATGGATCTAATATTAGCTTTCATACATGCTATGAGTTTGAAATCTTGCAAAAATACAGTTATTTTCATGGGGCTTAGTTTATAAAGCAGTTAAACATGTTAACATAGTTATTGACTGCAAAACCTTGGCTATTGAAGCCCCAAGAATGCATTTATTCTGGGAACTCAGTGTTGTCTTGGTTTGTTCACACTTAAGGCATAACAGTGGGCTGTTGAGAAAATTACATGTAAATATTTCTATTCAGTGTTTGGAAATGTGACTGTACTTGCTTGGTGGGAGGGATGATGACTTTAAACAAATCACTTGCAAAATACTTGCTTTGAAGAGTAAAAAGTGTTGTTGTTCATCATGTAAATAGTTTTATAGAAGAAAAAAAAAAAGCTTAATTTTCTGCTTATGTTAAAAGGTGCCAATCCCCTTTACTCCATGAACACCAAGGTACAGGCTCGCTGGAGTGTGAAGGAGGCAGAGAACGAGAGGAAACCTTGGATGGAACCAGACATTCTGGTAATAATACATACCATATCTTAAAAATAAATGTTCTTTGTAATGTAGTGCTTGGTGAAGTGCGGCCATGTTCTGATGTGGCAGTTTGATACCCAAAGAGCAGTAATATGACAACAAAAGCTGGAACTGTTACAGACAGTCTAATGGAATGTGGTGTGAGATATTTAGGCAGTATTTTGAACAAACTGCTCCTGAACTTCAGAAAGCTTTGTGAATGATGAAAAGCAGGTTTAGATCTTAACTATTCTGAAAAGTTGCACGTCTGTGATTCCAAAGAGTATACGGGTTTGAAACCTGATGCTAAGCCATGTGCTCTTTTCTTTGTACAGTATACTCACGTTTTTAGCATTCAGAAATTAAAACACAATTATTTATGGCAGAAACCAAGTGGCATGCACCATCAACCAAAGTCCTCAGCTCCTACAAAGACCGGGCTTTACAAAAAGAAGGCAGTGGCAAGGAGTCACCAAACAAACTTTCACATGTAAGTCTTTTACTTTAATGTCATTTGAAACTCTAAAACAAACAGAAAAAATGCACTAAACAAAAATTAAAAAGGAAAAAAAAACCAACAACAACAAACAAATGAACAATAAAATTACAACAAAAAACATTCTGGTTTTAAATGTATTTTTAGGGTGTGTTTCTTTTGGTAATCTAAAAACACTACTCTGGGTTTTGGGATACAGAGTATGCTTACCTAGATGAGGGGTGAATTGAACATGCTTAATTTGTGTTTGTAAACTAAGAAACCCTAGAGGGCTTCAGTCTAGGGCACTGAGGAGATAAAAGCCCAACTAATATAGGCTTCACTCTGCTGTGTGTTTACAGCTTCATTTATAGTGGCTTGTTTAATCTGTGAAGTATTTCATATGCTTAAAAAAAAAAAGTTACATTTATGTTACCACTTGTCATGACGTGTAAAATACATATGTACTGTATTTATCAGTGAGCACTGTAAACATGTACTTTCTATGTTGGGAATGATGAAAAGATTTCTAGTCTACTAGTTCAGAGGTTTGTCTTCAGCAATGGCAAAATCCTCAAATGACTTAACTATGGAAATTTCACTAATGACATGGTTGGTCTTTTTCTGTTGTCTTTTGTACTTACATGGAAAACCTCTTATAGTTAGTGAGAAGCTGTACAATACTTTTAGACTTAGATTGGTAAAAATATAAAACCAAATTCTCTTCCTCTGTATGTTGATTCCTTATGAGAATTTAGCCTGATACTTGTCCAAAAAAAAAAGTCATAAATAGAATCATGCTGTACAGTTATGTACAAAAATACTTCCCTTGTATCTTAAGCCAAAGTTTACACAAACCTGGAGTCATTATATGTAATAGTTACCATTAATCATAGTACTGAAGCTAAAGTTAAATGCTGAGTTTGCTTCATTTAGATTTTTTTGCTAATAGCAGCTCTCATGATGCTGGGGTTCTGAACAGAAAAAGTTCATGGTGGACTTACGCTAATATTTGCACGCATATTCATGTGTGTAATGCAGGTGCAAGATAACTACATTGTACAAAGTAAGAACCAGTACCATTGCAAAGATAATATGTACAAGATGAGACTATTTTATATATGGTGTAAAACTGGAAAAAAAAAAAAAGTTATTGCCTTGTAAAGGGACCTTGTAATATTCACCTGTGCATCCCCTTTTTGTTCAGCTCAGTTTGCCATTTGACACTCTGCCATCTTTTGAATAGCCAGTGAACTTCTGATATCCTTGATTTCCTCAGGCTCTTTTTTATTTGCCTTGGATGATTATCTCCTCCTGATTTTACTTTTTATTCTTATTTTAATCTTGCTTCATGACATAACATTTAACAACATGTAACAATTAGGGTCACACTGAGCTTTCATAAAAAACATTTATTTTGGCACAAGAAAATGCATAAAATGACCCTGAGCTATGGCCATAGTGAACTTTGAACAGTTCAAGATATTTATATCAGTAGATTTTTCCCACATTCTCAGCTGCTTGCAGAGTTGGTGGTAACTGGACATGTATGCTCAGCAGCATATGGGAAATCTTTGGAAGGGTTCATACACACGTTATGTCTTCTGAAGCTGATTTTGTCTTTGACCTTTTTTTTTCCCATTTCTTTCCACTTTGGTTCCATTTATAGTACAAAGTGACACGTCTTTTCTCCAGACACCTTTCTCCCAACTCTCTCCTTGGAAAAACAGCTCATTTGTATTTTTATCAATTGTTTCTTTATTATTAAGGAGGCAGCCATTTGTAAAGGCTAGGATGAATGCAAATGTAACCCCTACTTTTTTTTATTAATAATTTCTCAAATTTTGAGATTTACTAATTCCCATATGGAATAGAGCTGTTATTTCTGGAAGAGCTGCCTTTTCTAACTGCTTTTATGTATGAGCAACAGCTATGTTTATAGACATCTGCTAGGAAGGGGATCTCATAAAAAAGTTTGTTACCTTCCCACTTAGTTCTGCCTAATAGAAACCCATCTGCCCTTATTCTGGCTACTCTGTCACAAAGATAAGTTAATCCAACTCTCTGTAAAATCTCTTTTCAGGAAACAGAACAAAACACAAAAACTTCTTTGACACAAATGCCTGATACAATTCTTCCACTTCAATTGCATGCTTAGTTGGGAGCCCTGTGACTTAACTTACTCTCATCTGGTACACATACATTGCACTTGGCTTTCAGTTCAGCCACACATCCAATTGGATTTGATCCAATAAACAGCGTATTTCACCCACACTGAGAAAAAGCCAAGGTTAATTCAGTCTTCAGTGTCCTTCAGATTTGCAGTAGAACTTGTTTAAACAAATAATTACAAATGCTTGTAGCTTTAACAAATGCTTATTTCAGCTGTTCAGAAACTCAATTTTATGGATGTTAAGCAAGTCCTATAATCAGAAAAGTCAAGTGTGATCTTATGATTTGCCATATAAGATGGAAATAGAGCCTGATGTTCACTTTTATTTGCAGTGACATCAATCTCCAGTGTGTCTAGCCTGTTGTGCAATTCATTTCATAGAAACTAGTGGTATAATTAGCTTTTGTCATGCTTTGCAATTATATTATAGCATACAGTAAAAATAATAAAGTGATCTTTGAATGGCACAAATTCAGTAGTTTATATGAAAATTAAGATTTTACAATTTAACTTGAGGGCGGTTCTTTTTCTGTTTGTTTTTTTCTTGCTAATAAGATTGGAGATAAAAGCTGTTCAAGCCACTCAAGCAGCAATACCCTATCCAGTAATACATCCAGCAACAGTGATGAAAAACACTTCGGTTCTGGAGATCTGATGGATCCTGAGCTGCTTGGATTAACTTATATAAAAGGGGCGTCTACTGACAGTGGAATTGATACAGCTCCCTGTATGCCAGCTCCTCTCCTCGCCCCTTTGCACCTTGCTGGCAGCAGGTCTGGAGTACATTGTCGTACTGAGCAGTGGACCGAGTCTTCTGAAACTCCTGGGCTAGATGAGGAGCCGACTAAAATGTATGCTGTTCATAGCTATGCCTCTGCTATTTCTACCAGTCATACAGCTGAAGGCAGTATGGGAGACCTAAGTGAAATCTCCTCTCATTCCAGGTATGTGTTTCTTACAAATTAGGGATTTGGGACTGTAGATTGATGTTCAGAATTTTTATTTTATTTTTATTTTTTTTTTTTTTTTACAGTTGCTCTCTTTAACTTTCTTTGAAAGTGTGCCTAACTGTATTCAATACCTACATGAGGAAGCTTAACATTTTTCAGGCAGTTTTTGATGAGTCCTCTTAAAAAGCATGGCTGGTCCTGTTCCCAGATTTGATGAAGAATTTATATGCAACTTTGCAGAAAATCCTTAGGTTTTCAGAGTTGGAAAACATCCCTGAGTAAAAGTGAAACAAATTCTTCTTTTTTTTATAGTATTTGTGAAATATATTCAATACCAATGTGTTCTACCTGTAATCATCTGAGATCTTAAATGTTAGAAAACTCGCAACTTTACTTTCATTGATAAGAAGGAAACCGTAAATTACAATCCATCAGCATAAGATGCTTTCATAATACTTTGCATTATTACTGTACATTTAAAGATAGTCTTTCTTTCTCTATTTTGTAGTTATGAGTGTAGTAGGTCCAAACACCCCCGTTGTATTATTTTGACACCACCAAAAGATACTAGTATCTTTTTTTTCCCCTAGAACTTCCTTCACATACTTGTGAAGGAGTACAATACTACAATACATACCATACAACAAATTATGTTGGAGTTAATGATGAAGGAAATCAAAGAAATTACAACAGACAATTTTTACATCTAGTGAAGCTTCATAGCATACCATCCACCCTGATTTACATTATTGTGGTGTATACTTTACAATTTTGTTTCTTGATCTGGATTTCTGGTTGTGCATGCTCTTCTTTTTGTTACCAATGGAATGTGTGTATAGTACATCTATTATAAAGCAAACAGTGAAAGTACACTTTTACAGCTGGTTGTCTTTATCTTCCAATTCCCACTTTATGGGGACTTTGAAGCTGGAGCTTTGGTCTCTGTGTGAAGGTTTTTACTCTGTAAAGGATTAGAAAGAAATTGCTTGTTCTTTCCCTCAGAATTTTCTGTTTTCAATGTCAATTAGTATAGGAAAATAACAAAAGAATATTGTCATGTCTTTATATGCTACCTTGATTGAATTAGTTCTGTATACTTAGAATGAGTTAGATTTTTTTTCACAAGTTATGGAAGATAGTATTGATTTGCATGCAGTATGGGCTGTTGTGAAAAGTAGGTACATGCGTTCATGTTCTTTCGCTACATCTGTGATAAAGTAGAAGCTCCAGATTTACTCTGCTTTATAGGCATTGAGATTTAGTTTTATAGATTAGAAAGAAATAAGCTCTGTGTTTCTGGGACTTCATCATAATGGGCTGCAATAGATTTCTAATGGCTAGAATATGCATTTTCAGCACTTGTGTGACAGCTATCGTATTTAAAGTGCCACACAGCTATTAAACATTCTCATGTTCATTTATATGGAATAAACATTATAGATTTGGGGAGGGAAAAAAAGCATGTAGATTTTAAGTGAGTTTATCCAGACGTTTACAAAGTAGTAATTATTGTTGAGAAGATAACTTACATTAGCAGTGACCAATTCCACTTTGGCAATAGCAATGTTTTCAAATGATCAATTTCTAATCTGTGTGCCAAATGCTTTAGCTACAGGAAAATGTCAGACTTGCATTATGTGACCAAACTGTTTTATTTAAACTTTGCTTACATTTCCTTCATATTATACTAGAGTGGTAAATAATATTACAGTTGGATTTAAAGGCTGGTAATACCCATACCAGTACCTGCAGGCTTGCATTATTGAAAAACAAAACAAAACAAACTCATTTAATGGCTGTGATGCTGCAACACAGTGTTCAAATAGACAGAAGAAGCTTGAGTTAACGTGTTGTGATATCTACTGCTAAATCCCATGTATATTTTCCAACTGGTTAGAAATTAAGTTCATACTGGTTCATAATCTGTAATGATGAAGCTCTAACCTGAATGAGGAATTTATTCACAACTGCTTTATAAATGTTAATAAATGTATTCTACAACAGCTAAACAGTGTAAAACTTAGATACAAGACCACAGACTGGAAAGTAATTACTCTATAAATACAACATTTTCCCTATTAAAACTCTATTCTGCTTATTGAAGCAAGAAGGGCCGGAGGGCAGACCCGGGAAACTACAGGCCTGTCAGTTTGACCTCAGTGCCAGGGAAGCTCATGGAGCAGATCCTCCTGAGTGTTATCACGCGGCACTTGCAGGGCAAGCAGGCGATCAGGCCCAGTCAGCATGGGTTTATGAAAGGCAGATCCTGCATGACAAACCTGATCTCCTTCTACGACAAAGTGACGCGCTGGGTGGACGAGGGAAAGACTGTGGATGTGGTCTACCTTGACTTCAGCAAGGCTTTTGACACCGTCTCCCACAGCATTCTCCTCAAGAAACTGGCTGCTCTTGGCTTGGACTGGCGCACACTTCGTTGGGTTAGAAACTGGCTGGATAGCCGGGCCCAAAGAGTCGTGGTGAATGGAGCCAAGTCCAGTTGGAGGCCAGTCACTAGTGGCGTCCCCCAGGGCTCGGTGCTGGGGCCAGTCCTCTTTAATATCTTCATTGATGATCTGGATGAGGGGATTGAGTGCACCCTCAGTAAGTTTGCAGATGACACCAAGCTGTGCACGTGTGTCGATCTGCTTGAGGGTAGGAAGGCTCTGCAGGAGGATCTGGATAGGCTGCACCGATGGGCTGAGGTCAACTGCATGAAGTTCAACAAGGCCAAGTGCCGGGTCCTGCACCTGGGGCGCAATAACCCCAAGCAGAGCTACAGACTGGGAGAGGAATGGTTGGAGAGCTGCCAGGCAGAGAAGGACCTGGGAGTGATGGTGGATAGTCGGCTGAATATGAGCCAGCAGTGTGCTCAGGTGGCCAAGAAGGCCAACGGCATCCTGGCGTGTATCAGGAACAGCGTGACCAGCAGGGCTAGGGAGGTGATCGTCCCCCTGTACTCAGCTCTGGTGAGGCCGCACCTCAAGTGCTCTGTTCAGTTTTGGGCCCCTCGCTACAAGAAGGACATGGAGGTGCTTGAGCGGGTCCAGAGAAGGGCGACGAAGCTGGTGAGGGGCCTGGAGAACAAGTCCTACGAGGAGCGGCTGAGGGAGCTGGGCTTGTTCAGCCTGGAGAAGAGGAGGCTCAGGGGCGACCTTATCGCTCTCTATAGGTACCTCAAGGGAGGCTGTAGCGAGGTGGGGGTTGGTCCGTTCTCCCACGTGCCTGGTGACAGGACGAGGGGGAATGGGCTTAAGTTGAGCCAGGGGAGTTTTAGGTTAGATGTTAGGAAGAACTTCTTTACTGAAGGGGTTGTGAGGCGTTGGAACAGGCTGCCCAGGGAAGTGGTGGAGTCACCATCCCTGGAAGTCTTCAAAAGACGTTTAGATGTAGAGCTTACGGGTATGGTTTAGTGGGGACTGCTAGCGTTAGGTCAGAGGTTGGACTTGATGATCTTGAGGTCTCTTCCAACCTAGAAATTCTGTGATTCTGTGATTCTGTTATTGAGTAAATGAAGCACAATATGCAGGAAAGATGTCAGTTGGAAATACTAGCCTGATTATCTGATTTGATCAGATAAAGAAGTCCCTGAAAAACCTAATACTGAAGTCTGAGAATTAAGCCTGCTGTGTGAAACAGTATTTCAAACTACAGGACTGGCTGGAGCTATGCACAACATTATGTCTAACAGCCATGTTGTTAATGGTTTTCTCTCTCCTATTTTATTGTCAGTATGCATACAAATTATAAAATACCTTCGGGTTACTGTAGCTGAAACAGCTCCACTGCCTTTAGTTTTGCTTTGTTTCTTACATAGACTGTCATTACCATTTGGATGCCAGGACTATACATTGCTTGTTTCAACCATTGCATCGAACTCATGATCTAAAAGCAAATTCCTGTAGGCATTTTATTTCTTTACTTCCTAAAAATGTCCTGTTATTTAAAATCTACAGAATGAAGTTGGATGCTCCATTTTCCTTGGTTTAGTTGGAAATAGAAGTCTAAAATCCTTTGGATACTGTTCTTGCTGTCAATCTGATTTTTTTTTTTTTTTTTTTTTTACATTGTGCTTCAATGCTTTCTTCACCTTTAGATTTCAGTTTTTCATAACTGAATAGTTTTCTTCACTATGTGTTTATATCCCTTCTTCATGTATTTGCAAGGATAAGCTGGAGCAACCTTATTGTTTTTAACATCATTTGTGATACTGTCTTCCCCCCAAAACTTCACAATCTTGTTTCTACTTTTGTGGTAGAAAGGGGGAAGAAAGGAGAGAAAAATAGTTGTTTTTAAGATTAAATGTACATAAATTTTCTTAAAAATAATAATAATAATAATCACTGCCTTAATGATTGAACTTTATTTCATGTCAAGCAGTTTAATTTGATCTAGTGACATCTTCTCATGTGCATTGCCTGTATTTGACTCTGTATGGACAGTAAAGTAGACATGCCTCTTACACTTTGAGCGACACCTTCTGACCTTTTGTGGATGAATCTAATGGTTTTAGGATTAGATTAAAAGGTAGAACTATGTTTGGTATTTGTAGCTGCTTCAGGTTCCAACCTCTAGTTTTAGGCAAGCTATTTGGTTTATGAATGCTTTGGTTACTTCAACTGCATGATGAAAAGAACTTTATTCTTCAGGGAAGGGTTTGTTTTAGTTCATTTTAAATCATTTTGAGAGTCTTCAGTAAAAGGCTACGTTAGTGCCTACTAGTGCTATTATTTGTAATAAAAGAGACTATTATAATCATCCAGAGAACTATTGTTGTTGAACTAAAATTTACTTCTGTTAATATGGAATTCTCAACAGTACTGAATGAAAGACTGGATTTAAACTGGTGTGAACAGGAAAAAATAATTTGAAGTCAAAAGCTATAGAAGTTTTATAATTAGAGAGATGTTTGGATTAATTCCTTATGTAGTTCTTGATGTAAATTGAATTATAGCATTAATAATGTGTGCATATGTATTTACTGAAAATTACATCTACAAATCCTATATATATTGAATTTAGTTCTTTAATTTAAATTCACATCAGTTTGTGTTGACATTTCAGCATGTTGAATTACATGTTACTTGCTTCAAAAACTCATCATTATTCTATTATCAAAGAATTTTAATGTATATGCTGCTGATATGTGGAAAATTACTGGTGATGCTGCCTTTATTTTCCCTTGAGAAAAAGTTAACATTAAAAATGATAGCTGAATATAAGGTGAAGAGTTTCTGACTTGTTTTGCATAGCAGATTTCATTTTTGCTTTTGTGTGTTTTCTTTCCTTTTTCAGTGGGTCACATCATTCAGGAAGCCCATCAGCACACTGCTCTAAAAAGAGTGGCTCCCTAGATACCTCCAAAGTCTATATAGTGTCACAGAGTAGTAGTCAACAAATTTCTGGGTCAGTTTCAAAACCATACCACAGACAAGGAGCAGTGAGTAAATACGTCATTGGATGGAAAAAATCAGAAGGAAGTCCTACACCTGAAGAATCTGAAATTGCTGAATGCCACGAGTAAGAATTCTGTTTCAACTTTGTTTGGGGCAGGAGGGAAAAGAAAATATATTTTAAAATTGGATTGAAAGATGAAAAAATACAGATGCCATTTGACTTGTAAATGTTTGGTTTATTTCTATACTTTCATGTATCAGATGTCCATCCAAAAAAAGGAAAAAGGGACAATAACTGCAGGATGCACCTTTTTCTGGTTTCTCATCTTTTCTATCTAGCTGCACCTTTTTTCCATTTCTCTAACAAAGCATGCTAAAAGAAATTTCTGAAAGTGTGTGGAGGGGAAACCATAAGGCTATGCCATTTTGAATTTCCGTTTCAAATCTCTGGGAAACAGTTGTAAAGCCACAATTTTATTGTGTCTAAAGACTTGTTCTAGGAATCTTCAGGAACATTGCAGCTAATTCAAAAAAGCTTATTTTCTGATGTTTCTGCATTAAACCTTCCTATCTTGTTGCCTACTACATCAGCTAATACATTAGAAATGGCAGACATGCCCATAAACTTAGCAATAATCTATGTAGGCAATTAAAAAAAAAAGTTACTGTTGGAGGTATTTTAGTGGTTCACGTGTATCTTTTCCTGACTGATTTTAATGAATAGAGAGCAACTGGTGGTTAGGACCCCACAAAACAAAGTTTAAGTGTGGATATATCTGATTCTCTTCAAGAGATTCTGCAAAATCTGCAGGCTCACACTACGTTATTTTTTTATAGGAAGTGACATTTAATCAAAGGTACTCAGATCAGTTCTAATAAGCAGCTATATGTACAGCTTAACAGAGGAATAACCCATTAGGAATGTGTTAGTCATAGACAGAATAAAAATATTTCACTCAAAGAAAAAGATGCAGTACCTCAAATAAAGATAGAGATGAAACTTTCCCAGTACTTCAGCAGTAATAGTGTTTGAATCTGCTGTTTGAAACAAACTTTTAAATTCCTTTTATATTCAAAGTCGTCTTATTTGATAACATCCTTGCTTTCTTTTTGTGCATGAGCTATTTAGTGCTACATCTCAATAAATCAGTCAGGCCTATATATCTTGACAAATTGACACGATGACATGTAGTCCCTGATTTTCAAATGTTTAATATAAGATTACTCTGTTTAATGTGGGAATATGGTATTTGCATCTAATACCTTGTATTCCATTTATGTGCATAGTTACAGAAAAATTCATATTTAAAAGTATCAACTGGAATATTTGTACTAGGTAATATAAACTTGAAGTCAAGCTCTTAAATTCCTTATTCTCAAAAGTTTTTTTAAAAAAAAAAGTCTGTCCTGGTTATTTGTATTTCTTCATGGTATTGTATTGGTGATTTTTTTCATGTTTTCATCTATTAAATTGTTTAGTCACAGTAGTATTCACATTTGGAAAATGGTAGCTTCACTGACTCCCCTAAGTTTTTGCATTTTGAAGTTGATGAACCCCTGAAACAATTTCTCTTTATTTCAAATAGAACCCTTAGAACAAAATTGCATAATGAAGCATGGCATTTAGACTGAAACCACAGTAATTTTGAAAAGCATCTTCAAGAGCTAGTTCAATTTAAGAAATATTAATTGAATATGGCAGCACTTCATATACCAGAAAATACTTTCAGATTTTTCTATGGTTTAGAGCATCGCTTCACCTCTTTCTAGGAAAGCTTTCTATACATCACAGAGAGGAAATATCCCTCTGAGGATAATTATGTTGAAATAAAATAACATCTCTAATTAGCAATGATGATGAAAATCAGGTCAATTGCTGAATGTTGTGCCACTATAGGATATAATTCACCGAGAATTACACTTTACCGTAGCAAAGCTTGTTTCCTCTCTGCTGAGGACAGAGTCACTGATTATGCTGCACTTGACAGTAAGTAATGGCTTCAAATGCATGTTCTGTGTGATTGGGAATCTCTGGTTCCTTAGATTGCATTTCCAGAGTAAACCTGTTAAAATTTTCTCCTTTCTCACTGGAGGGAATGTGAAAGATGATAATTCAGTTTGACAGTCCTTTGTTGACTGTAAATACGTTTTTATATACTGATAATTAAAGAAGACAGCTGTTTTATTTGTCTAAACAGCTTTATGAAATTGCTGATAATAAAACACACTTGGCACATGGCACAATAGATTACAAATCTTCTTCAAACATTGCCATTGATGACCATAGTAATTTTGTCAGATTGTAAAGCTGGATACAATGTCACACTAAAAAATATTGATTTTCTTACTTGCTAAGGAAGTAAAAAATATATTTATGCATTTTGATTTGTGAGGAACTATTGGAAATGCTGCTATAAATACAGACTTAGCAATAGAGAAATGTGGTGTGCAAAAAGGGGGAGAGGAAAGCTGGGAGAAACAAGCATTTGTTTTTTTTTGTTCTGAAAAATTCCTTAATATTGGTCTTTCAGTAGTTTAAGAATTTCATCTTGAACCCACAAACAGTTTTGTATGAAATGACTAGAACATGTTCTAAATAAAAGCATGCTCTGTCATGAGGTAATTTTAACAAGTTTTACTTTGTGACTGAAAATAAATGTAGTCTTTCAAATCCATGAGTGCTATTGCTTATTTTGCTAAAATCACCAATTGTTTCAACAGAGTGTATGATGATATTGATGCTGTGTCTGCATCAAGTCCACTTCAAACTTCTGTGAGGAATGCCATTGTTGAAAGCCAACAAGTGTTATCCAAAGAAGATTTTCTGAAATTGATGCTGCCAGAAAGCCTCTCTGCAGAGGAAGGGAGGAGAAAGGTTAGCTACTTTGTTTTCATGTATCCCAGGCATAATTATGTTAGAAAATTATTTTCTGGTATTCCCAAAATTGCTATAGAGAAGGCAATATCACTTTGTGGAAACTAAGTATATTCCATGGGGATGCTACAAATACTGACCATAAGTCCCAAAACATCATTTTCCACAACATGAAAATTATACCTACTTTGATTATGTATGAAATACAGTATTTGTCTAAGTACGACTCTGCTTAGCTGTAAAGGTTGAGTAAGTTAATTATAATTTCAAAGGCTAAGAGTAGCATTTTCAAGGTTGAATGGTTACATTCATGCACCTCAAATGATATTTAGGGATAAGAATAAAAGTAGCCCACTTTCCTCTGTTCTGTGCTACTCACTACTAACAATTCTGAATTACAATTCCACATAGACACCAGTGGGAACTGCTCAAAAGACATAATTGTCAGTGCTAGTGAAGAGCATAGGTCTATATAGTATAAAAACAAATAGTGATGTTAAAAACTTCACAAAAAGTGAATAGAGAATTTAATATTTACTGCTTTTCAAAGTATGCATGATTTTGAATTTGATGCTTAATGTGTAAGAAAGCAGTAAGCAATTGAGTTACTTGCAATAATTGTCACACTTAAATATTAATTCAATGTTGTCTTAACCCTCTATGTTTATACAATGTGCTAAATAGCATAATCATCATGTCTGAACAAAAGTAACACATGGCAATATAGTCAAAGTGCAGAGTTGAGTTTAAAATTCAGATCATATGCACCTTTAAACTACAGCATTTTATGTATGTGTGTTGTATGTCTTTGAATTCTTATGAATAACATCCTAGAGGCCTTCATGAGTTATGCTTGATACAATAATTGGCTTTCTGTGATGATTTCAAGAACGACCAGTGTTTCTAAGTATGAAACACCAGGGAGTGAGGAGGTGTGGCAATCCTAAGATAAATTACTGCTGAACCCTTCTCTTCCCAGGATATCCAAGGAAGAAACACCACAGGCCCTGATTTGCAGGGGATCCCCAGCCATAGGAATCAGCAGTATCCAGTCTTTGATTATGCCCTCTGTAGAGGGCAGTTACTTTACTATAGCTTGGCTAGTTGACTTTGCCAGCAAACCAGAAAGGATTTTTGAGTATTCTACAGAATCAAATCACATTTTTCATAGATCCTTCTTCATAGGTCAGAGAATAATGAAACCTATAGAATGGGTAGTGTTCATTTTTTTGTCATGTCCTGAAAGGAAACTTTGTAAAGCTTCAACAATTAATGTTTGATATGTTTGGATAGCTATGACCAATTTTTTTTAGATTAAAGATGCAATATGAAGTTGTGAGACTTGAGTAACAGCCAAGAATCATGGCAGAATGCTTGCTGGGAATCTCAAGTGCAGGAAAGAGAATTGGATTCAGAGTGTGGAGCTTTTCAACCCTTTGCACAACATGGTCCCTAATTAGACTCAAAGGGTTTTGGCATTTGTATATCAATTCACTTAAGGATGTTGTGTATGTCTTCTATCCAGTCATTTAGGACTGCTGCTTTTGCCTATTAATGGAGTAATTTTCCAAGTGTTAAAATACAGCCTTGGTCTGATGCTCGTTCCAACATATGTTTCAGTCAAATCTCTAGAGCTAATGTGTTTGTTTGTTTTTTTTTTGTTTGTTTTTTGTTTTTCCCTGGAAGTATTTTGATGCTTTCCTATATTAGAATCTGAATATCTGCCTCAGTTTTCTTTGGGACATTGTTGACCATTGTAACAACTGAGTATTTTCTATATTGTCTTCAAGACAGATGTTTTTCTGAACTAAGTGTATGAAGTATATTTAACTATTTTGCAAAGGCAAAGTTTCTTGTGGCATGATCAAACATTTCTGTCTATTCTTTTTAGAAATATTCACAAAGTAAGTTTTGTCAAAAATAACGTAGATATTTTTAACTCTGTTAAATGATTAAAAATGTGATTCACTGTTTTAGAAAGCTACTACTCTTCAGCATACCTTCTGCATAGAGAGTGAGCTACTCATAATTAATTAGAGAGAAAATAGGACAGGATATTAAATTGTTATATGCAAGACAGTCCAGTTAAAATAATTAAGGCAATAACTGAAGTTTGTAGATGTGAAAAATAACTAGATTTACAGTACTGAAGAATGACTTATGAAGTGGAATGGCCCAGTTTTACACTACAATAGCATCTTGTTGTACTGTAGCTGTTCAGGTTGTGGTTTACATATAAAAATTTTCACTAAACTCTATTATCATATTTTCTGAAGCTATTTTATGATATTTGGAGAGATGCAGTGTCTCAAATTACTTTTATATCCCAATAAATTATATTGCACCATATATCAGTTCAGAATGCTTAATATTAAAGCATCGTCATTTCAAATTAATATCAAACAGTTGTATGCATAGTCTTGAATAAACGTTACCAGAGTTGGTAACCTTATATATGTATTTCTGGAAAAATTTGCTGTCATGAGGCTATGGAGGTTTCATTTAACATTTCAGAATTAATAAAGCTGCATAATATCTGATTAATTCATGGTGATATGTTCCAAAATATCAAGAGGAAGTATGAAAACCCAATTCAGTAACTCTTTTGAGGCCTCAGTTGAGCTGATGTGATGGAAGAAATCTCTGATCCTTCCGTATTAGCTCAAGAATTCCAGAATGTCTGCCCAGAAAAACACTCCAAAGAGCAGATAATGGGATATGGTGGTGTAAATTATTTTAACCAGTAATACAAGTTCTTACATCTTCATATTTTGATGTTTAGTTTTCATGTTACGGAAACCTTTCTCCACGGAGGACACTTTATCGTACCCTATCTGATGAGAGTATATGTAGCAATCGAAGAGGATCTTCATATGCTAGCTCTCGAAGTTCAATGCTAGACCAGGCCCTGCCAAATGATATCTTATTCAGCACTACTCCACCATACCACAGTACGTTGCCTCCCAGAATGAGCCTGACTCCTGGAATGGGAAATCTGAGAAGTAAGTGATTGCTGTTATTGTTGAGTTTGGAATATTTGTAATGAAGTCAAACAAGTCACCAAATATTAAGTTAGATTTTACTTTTGAGGGAAAATTATGAAATACCACATCAGTCTTCTAATAAAAGCATATTTGGTCAGCAGTACATACTTATGCTTGTCTTGGTGATCAATTCAGATTTGTGTTTGAAGACAGGATTCACATGCCAAGAAATTTTCACGAGACCAGTGACAGACAACAATTGTCTGAAGATTTCTGGTTATAATTGTATTTTCTAGTGGTGACCTAATTAAGCCAATCTGGCCTGTTTTGTTTCCTTGTGTGTGTGTGCGCATTCAAATTACTGAATATATTAATGAATATTTCATTATAGTTAAAAAGGAGAGCTTAGGTGATCCTTTTGGTAACATCTTAAAAGGAAATGTGTGATAGTTGTCATCTCCAATTTCAAAACTGGATCTGCTGATACTTCTTTTTTAATTTTAGGAAAACATTTGCAAATGACACTGCCTTTTCAATAATCAAAAAAAAAAAAAAAAGACTAGCTTGGGGTGCTAAGTTAAAATTATTTAATGAAGATGTATCTTCATTAAATGATGTTCTTCAGAAGCAAGATCTTTATCATATGCTCCAATATGCAGTGATGGATTATAAAGATTTTAGTACTTTTAGGGAGAGCTTGGTAATTTTCATGATTTTCATTTAAAAATAAATTACTGAAAAGGACATTGTGAAATTCTTGCATGCTTATGTATCAGAGTCAAAATTTGTGCACGCAGATACATATATATAGGCTACATATCCATATTCGTATACTTAATAGGAGCAAATTGTGTTTGTTTGTGTTTTTTTTTTTTAATACTAAATCTCTTCTCAGTTATTTTACTTTGACCCATAATCTAGAATATAGGAAAAAAGAAACACTTTTAATTAGCAACTTTAGTGTTGTATCAGCTGACTGCAGTTTACAAAAATAGTAGAACAACTGTGGACTTTGAAGTCCATAGTTAAGAAACCATGTGTGGATTTCTTGAAAACATTGAAGCTTACAGACCCATATCCAGAGAGAATACAGACAGATGACTTAAGTAATAGACCTCTCTGTCATTCATCATGTCTTTCAGGCACTAGCAGTCACTTGCTAACTTTCAGAAATAAGTTTACTATGAAAAAAAAACTCATTCCTACTTCTAGTGGCTTTGGGTCTGATATTGAAGTTCATGTACTGTGCATTGGTTCATTTTAAAGTGGTATCATAAACAAGTGCTAAATTCCTGCTTCAGCTGGGATTGCATGCTTGATGTACCTTTTGCCAAAATTTAAAATTTTCTTCTTCTGTCAGGGTGACTGAAACATTTAAGCATGAGTTCAATTTGAAAAGATCTTTGCTTTTACTGAAGATCAATTTTCTTTCATTTGAGACTAATTCAGTCAATTTTGTAGTCTGTTAAGAATCTATATACACATGGCTTCCTGATGGTCTTTTTTCCTTCTTATATCTCATTAGGCCTGTGTTTTTAGAGCTATTTGATATAAAGGTTAGTCTGCAAAGCAATCAAACCTTCAGCATGCTTTTATTCTGAAGGTTGACACAAGGCAATTAATGGTTTACACCTGAGCTGTATACTGCTCCTCCAGCAGTGAAATTTTAGTTTTTGTGTATTAGCTCACTCTTACACATTTTATTTTCCATTCTTGCTGCTTAGAAGCAGAAAGATATTTATACGCATTGCAGGAAAAAAACGTGAACCTAGTATCCTGTCAGTCAAAATGAAGCTGATTGTTGTAAGCCAAGGTAGTTCGTGCTATTTTCATACACAGTTTCTACTTTCTTCCTCTGGTTTTGTACTACAAAAGTGCCTTTCAATGCCAGTGATAGAGGATCTTTTATAATGACTGTCTCAAGGAAGATATAATTGGTCATTTGTAATCACCACCTTAAGACAAACAAATCATGACTTGCTCACTATTATTTTCAAAGTAATGTTTAGTCATTATTTCTATATAAGAAACTAATTTTTGCTCTTGTTAGGAAGGACTTTGGTAGTGAGCACATATCAGGTCCTTAATTCTATTCCAGTGGTGATGTGAGAGGTTTCTTTTCCATTTATACTTTTAGTTTGAGGTCGTAGTTTCAGATATCAGAATTCCTAGCTGTGGTGCTACTATCTTTTGTAAAATACATCTATTTGTAATCTTAAAACATTTTAATTTTACCAATATTTAGTATTTCCAGAAATCAGTAGAAATAGTGTGGTTTTGGCCAGAATTCATTTTTAGATATTCTTGCATAGAATTATGCAGCATGTATTACATGAAAAATTGTGGCAGCACCAAGTCTCTTGAGACCCTCTAGCAAGGAAGAGTGTGATTAATAGGTAAGCAAAGCAACATCAAAAACAAAGCATAATAGGCATCCTGAAGAGTTTCAGATCACTAGGAAATCAGAATTAACAGACAAAATGACCGTGCAAATATGGAAACAGGAACTTAACCTGTGTGGTGTTCACTGTGGGAAGGAGATGAGAAAATGAAGCTATGGGTTTTTTTTTTAATTATTTTATCACTGGAGGAAGTGAACTGAAAAAAAAAAAAAAGTTGCTTTCAATAAAGCCTGAAATGCAAACCCAGACAATTGAGTACTTTGGATTGCACATGGTATACAACTGTAGGAAGATTTATTTCATTTCATATATAAATGTATAGATAGATAGATATTTAACTTAAACAAGAAAGCAGAGCTTGTGTAGCTGAGAACCTTAGGGACACTGAATATTCCCTAAGACAATGCTGTTCATGTTGAGTGATTCTAGCATACTGTACACAGTTGCAGGTACGAATCTATCCCCATCTTGCTAATTCATGGCAGCTGAATTAGCAGGGAAAGAATGAAAACCACTCATACAGAACTAGTGTACAAACATGTCAGAGAAACCCAGGAAGACATATGGAGGCAGTCTGACTGGGCTTGTGAGCACCGTGGTCTGCTCCAAATACGAAAAAATGAAAGAATAGGGAAAGTAAAAAGCCTGAAGCAATACACTGGCATGACATTGCTGTGCTGTGAGGAAAGGAGCAAGGTGCAGGATACTTTCGATGATGAGGGTCCTTGCATTCCAACACTCCTGTTACGGGAGCCGTCCCACCATGTTTCTGTAATGTCAATGAGGTCACATCCCCGCAGGTGTGTGTACATCTCTAATTCCTCTTGTTTATTCCCCATGCTTACATGCACTAGCATAGAGATGTTTAAGCTGTGCCCTTGATGAAGGTGGGATGGAATTCCTTCGTACTGCTCTTCAGGTGCTCTCCTGCTGACCCATGACCCTTTTCCAGGCTCTGGACATCTATCACTGACATTAGCATCAAACTGAGAGGAGGGGGATGGATTGAGGTTCCCGTCTCCTGGAAACTCTAGTTTAAAGCCCTCTTCACGAGCCTGGCAAGCCTATGACCAATGTTCTTCCCTTTTGTCTGACAGGTGGACCCTATCAGCCCCTAGCAGACCAAGTTTCTCAAAGTGAGTCCTGTGGTCTGAGTAACTGAATCCCTGGCAGTGGCTTCAGTCCTGCAACCATCTGTTGATTTGCCAGATTCGATAGGTCCTGTCAATCCCCTTGCCTTTGACCGGCAGGGCTCATGAAAAAACTACCTGTGCTCCCGAGTCCTTTACTGCTGCTCCCAGGGCTCTGTAATCCCTGAGCAATAGTATCAAAATGGAAGAGCATCACAGTGTATTGGTCATAGACAACTTGAACAATTTGGAAATCAGTTTTTCAGTAAGCAAGTAATGAATGTTGATGAAGTAATTCATATAACCAAAGGAGTATGTGCTATCTGCTACAGGCTCTCATACAATGAATAGTCCACTGTACCAGAACATAATATTTTTAGCAAAAGGGAAAGGAAAACTAATTACCGCTATTCTAACAGTAGCGTAAACATAGTTCCACGGGAAAGTCTGTTAGCAGGCTGACATCTTTGTAAGGAGACACTGCACAACTGTAGGTAGTACTGAAAAAGGGAAAGGTTTGACAGGAATATGCTGTTGTTTAGAAGGAGCATATAGTCGCTGAGTGCAGGAAGGAGGAGTAGGAAGCAGACACTGGGATTTACATCCAAATACGACTTTATTTGTGCCTTCAGTTGCAGGATCTTTAGAGTATAGTGTGCTTATTAAATGACATGTCTAGTTTATGAGGACAGTAAGTGAGGAGTACATAGCAGGTACTTTTCCATGGTCTATGATCTCCATGTATGTATAGCAGTTCCAAATGAAGCAGGATAATTGTCATCTTTCTGTGTTACTAGTTATGCTTTGAGTACAGAGGAATGTGGGACTGATGACAGTCAATTTAAGATCTCTATTGGAAACTGAGTTTACTATATAATTTTGGTGAAAATAAAGACTTTTAAAGATGCTTTATACTTTTATGTAGCAACAATAAAAATAAAGAAAATTCCTAAGTACAGGAAGAAAGTGGCATAAGTGAAAGGACCAGAAAATCACAAGATCAATGATTTTGTACTACAGGGGAGCACAGGAAATAAAATAGGCTTTAAAACTGAACAATAACACTTGTATTGTTTTGTCAGGGGAAATAAAGGGATAAGTCTGTATTACTTCAAAACCAAACTTGGGGGCAATGAAGATAGTGACCTATGAGATTAGGTATGCATTCCTGGGTATGGAGAGGAATGCATGTTAAGCATAACTAGTCGTCTTTGCACAAATCAAAAGGAAGACAACAGGTAGCCTGCAGGTTTGCTGATGTGGCAGTCATACAAAGAAAAAGTGGAGGCAACGTCAAGGTAAAGAGGCGCAGGGAAAAAATGCAAATGCAGTACTACAGAAATATTTAACCTCAGCCAGAGTGTTCCTGAAATATAAACAATGTTCTCTGAAATTCAAAAGTACAAAGAGGCCTACATTATTAGAGCTTTTTCTGCTTTTCACTCTTTCCCTCTTTTCTTTCCCCTTCCTCTCCTCCCCCCCCCCCCCCCCCCCCATTACCCAAGAACCCATAACCCACATCTTGGAAACTAATTATTCTGTGGTGGCACACTGATGCCTGTTCAGTTATTCCACTTATAATTTCAGCCATCAGCATGAGTGCCTGAGTTTCCAGAGATATCAATATTCAGATCTCCTACTCCAGCAGGCTTTCTGCAGTTCAGTTGCTCTGTCAGGGCTTAAGCAGGACTGAATAGGATCTACCCTAAGGTGAACTGAGGTTCTCACAAAGACAATGCATAATGAAGGATGACTGCTGGTGAATATATCACTCCTACTCTTTAATTTGGAAAGCCAGCAGAATGTATTGGGAACAGGCATCTTCCTGACAGGTTTCACAGTCAGCTTCTGTAGGCTGATCACACAAAAGCAAGGGCTGTCCCTTAGGGCCTGCCTGCTGGTCTGGAACCAAAAGCTGGCTTTATAGCTTTCAAATACAGCATTCTGCGTATTTTCCACAACAGGGATATATAAAACACTTGTACTACCATAAGTAGGGTTCTTATAATTCCCAGGTCATACACAAAAGTTCAGAGACTGTTCTGCTGTTGGGTTGCCAAAGTACTTTCACCCCAAGGTAACCTTAGATAAGTTTTGATGTGTGTTTATAAGAAACTGAAAATAAAATATTTGTACAGATGTATGAGTAGTACATTTATCCGTTGCATTTTCCATTTCATATAACATCCACTTTGGCATGCTAAGAATGGGTATTGAGAAGTACATTTCTGTAGAGGTTTGTCAAATCATTTCCAATTATAATGTAACAATACTTCAATGTAAGTTGTAGAAAAAGATAAATTCCACTGTAAATAGGATTTCTACCTTGTACACATTATTTATTTGCAGGACTCCTAATGTTTTTGATAGAGGATTGCAAATCTTCACTTCTGTGTTCCTGATTTAAAAACAAACCACTCTCCATACACAGTTGTTGTTTTTTTTGCAAAGAATATGATAAACTCTAATCATTGCTCTGTGCAATAGAACATTCTATAATAGGTTACTGCTTTGGGATTTTTAGGTCAAAAATATTTAATTCAAATAAACTTTGGTGTTTTTTATCATTGGTATCAGGACAATGACAACATGCCACTTTATTACACTATAATGTATCTTCCACTTGAGTGTTTGTTTGCATGCATTTTTCCCTTCATTGATTTTTGTGTGTGGTATTGTACTGGCAAAAAACATTGCTAGTAAATACTATAGTCTTAATCAGTAGTAAAGAAATGGAAGGAAGAAACAAATCCTGTACTTACAAAATATTCAAGAAAAATGCTGTTTTGACCTCCTTATTTAATACAAGTAGACACATCATAAAAGCAAAAATTTTTTGGTTTTGACTATAGATAATTAATAAAAGGATGATATTTGCATCACTAGCTTTATGGTTAAGATGAACTTTAGTTTAAAATAATCTATTGGGTTTTATGCAATTTTAAGAACATCCGTATGCTTATTCAGCAATACTCATTTTAATGTTTACATTGATCAAAGTGAAGATTGCTATAGAAAGATATGGAAATGTCTAAACTAAAGATTATGAAAATTATCATCTCTACTATGATGTATGCTAATGGTATCTTTCTAAAAAGATGGCGTAACTGAAAGCTGTGTTTGAACTAACTTCATAGATCGTGTATTAACTTAAATGTATACACTACGTACAGTATACAACATGTTACAGCTTGCTCTGAAGCTTAGAGATCAGCATGCAAGTCTTGCATTCTAAGATACACAAAATATTAAGTTAATAGGGTAGTATTTTCAATGTGAAAGTGAGTTTTGGATATAGGCTAGAACTTAGAAATGCATGTAAAGAAAAGTAGCTAATATATTTGAAATTACTTCTGGAAATATAATATTAAAGTTTCAGAATACAACTCTGCATATAAATATCTCATGTTGGTTCAGAGCCTTCTCTAAAATATGACCACATCTAGCTACTTTTCTGCTCAGTGTTCAGGTTTAGTATGGTATTCTTTAATATGGATGCTGCCTAGTCACACAGCATTCACATCAAAATGCAAAGAACTCATCAAATGCGAAGCATCACAAAAAACTGTAGAAACCCTCCCCATCTTATTCTGCTTGAGTTTAACAGTAGTTTCACCCATACTGAATATTGAACAGGAAACGATAAAAAGAAAAGTGAAGATGAGCACTCATTGCTTATACATTCTTTTTACAGTTCTTTATAATAGCTTCAAAATTAACTGTACGTCATTATTATAGGAAGACTAATTATTGTGTTTATTGTTTAGATGAATTCTGGTTCTCAGATGGGTCCTTATCTGATAAAGCCAAATTCAATGATCCTGGCCTGATGCCCCTGCCAGACACTGCCACAGGGCTAGACTGGTCCCACCTGGTAGATGCTGCACGAGCGTTTGAAGGTAACAGGAAAAGCTGAATAAAGATCACTGTTCACTACGCAAACTTTCTTTTTTATTATTTTTTAAGAAAAAAAAAAAAAAACACAACATAATATATATATTGCATAGCCACATTTTGAAATACAAATATCCAATGTTTTCCTCTGAAGCCCTTTTGTTCTTTTGGATGTATTACTTCTCAGCGCTGTAGATTGTCACTGAAAAATTTGGGGGTGTTCATGATACTCTCAGTATCTATCCTAGATATAATTCAGTGACTTAGGGGCCAAAGTCGTCTCTGCAGTCAGTTGAAAAAATCAGATGCTTCGAATGAGAGATTCAAAGCACAGAAGTTAGATACTTAAAAAGAGACTGGGAGTAACAACTTATCTGGGTTTATTGTGTTGTCTCTATAAACTTTGTATGTGCAGTCCAAATGATGTTGCTGTCCTTCTCAGTTTTCACAATAAGCCCTTGTAAAACAGCAAAAATATATGCTGTACCTTCCAGTAGCAGAATTTGAGGTGCAGGATATAAACCAGGTCTGCACTATTTAATTATAAGACCAGTTTAACTAAGTAAAAACCTCATTCACCTCTCTGGCAGCTAGACCTACATGTAATGTATAAACACAGATAAGTAGTTGCTTGTTTGAAACTATCTATGAAGTTGTGTGTTTGTGTTGTTTCATTTCTGAGGAGTGTTTTGGTTAGGTCATGGGTCTGTCCTAAAGTCTGCAACATTTGTTATCTGCTATTACTCTCACTAGTGAATATATGAGAAGTCAGAGGTATCTGAATAAGGATGAAATTACTGCAATCATCATATATAATATAAGGTACAGGTCTCAACTTTATGAGAACAGGTTATTAAGTTAGTGATGAGGTGTTCTGTTTTTTCATCTAAAAGGTAACCATGGTAATAATATTTCTGGTACTGATTCCTTCCCTGAGTCTGAAGTGATTAAATTTCAATTTGATCAAAAGCTCTTGAGGAGTACTTACTATACTAATGTAAATGTCATTATTAAAATTTTAAAAAACAAAACAAACAACAAAAAACAGACCAACAGTGATGATTAGCAATCAAAAGTACTGTATTGTTTCTTAATGTGATTAATTTTATCTGTATTCATTACTGCTCAGTACTACGTACATATGTTTGTTGTAGCTGGCAGGAAGCTGTACTGTAAGACTGAAAGTCTAACAAGTGGTGCCATGCATTTGTATGTTTGATTTCTCAGGCAACATCCTGGCACTTGTTATTGATATCTTAACAACTGAAAATAGATTTGGATAAGTAAACGACAAATTTTATAACTTTGTACATGAAGAATATTTTTAAATGCTAACAGTAATTGAGTTCAGCTATCTAAAAGGTCATTCTGTATCAATTATGCTCCTCTATATTTAGATTTAATTGAAAACTTTGATTTTCACTGCTTTTAGCATTTAATATTCTGAAAATATTGTCATTTAGGTAAGAGTTATGTGAGTGTTCATTTAAGAGAGAACAGTAAAACAACATAGCTATCCACAGTGCTTTGTTATAGGGAGGTGGGGATATTGTTGGGTTTTAGTTGCAAACATCTTTTTTATATACATATTTTAAATATACAACTGTATGTAGATAAAGCTGAAGAAATGATGGTCTGAGTTGCAAGATGGAAACTTTTTATTGCTTTTTTCTTTAAATTTTTAGAAGAACCTGAGCAGTAAATAATAGCTTTGTATGAAGAAACATAATTCTTTTCTGTTTAGAACTCTGCAGTAGAGACACCCACGTGTATGTTAGATGATTTTTAAAATGCTTTGACTAGATTCATAGTACTGCAACCTAGGAGTAGAATTTTTAAGCCCTTGCTCAACTTTCTCTATCTGATGTCTTGCAATTTGAAAGTCATTTAGAAAAGAATAACTGATAGGGATATCATTAAAAATTCACTGGGAGGGAGTGGGTTGGATATGAATTGGCAGATCCTTTTCCCTTATGTATTTTAATGGTGATAAATGAGGAGTTGCCTCAACTTAGTATATAAAAATAGCTTGGAACTACTGTTCTGCATTCTGTCAATGTGAAAAATAGAGAGTAGATGATTCTAAAAATCATAAACCGATTAATATAAAATTATTTTGATAAATGGGATCACATTTTATATAAGACAGTTTCAAAAAAAATACAGTAAAAAGGATCAAAAATGGGTAGCATTTGTTTTTAATGTTAAAACTAATCTCTAGTTTGGCTTCATCAAGCTGATATTTAAGTCATATTCTTTTCTAGAACATAGACTTCAGTTTAGTTTTTTCTTTGTACAAGGTCTTTTATTAATATTATTTCATTAGTATTACCAAACTGATTCCAAGGTCAAAGTTTTTTTCCCTTCGATTTCTGTACACTGTATATTGATAACCTGCACATTTTGATCAGTTCAAAATCCACATGGGTCTTGCAATCCTTCATTTGTCTGTCTTTAAATACTGTTATATTCTTGTTAATAGCGTAGATAGCCTTTCAAGCTGTTTGTTGGAGTTAGTTGAATGAAGAATAAAATACAGTAGCAACATTTTTGCTACCATCAACTGTGCTCAGAATTTATTCATGGATGTAATGAGAAAGGGCTCTCATTTTAGCTTAACTCTCTTACCCCCCTCCCCCACCTGAACAGCTGAGGAGTTTGTTCATTAATTAGTATTATAATTAATATTAGCCTTTATCCTACTGACATCTTCATCTTATGAAGAACAGCAGTTTCTAAACTGTGTTCTGCAAGGCTGGAGTAAGTATTTGAGGGACAGTGTATGAGGCAGTCATAACTGTTTTTAATTGACAGAGTGATGATAATGCTTTTTTTTTTTTACTTTGTGAGGATTTCATTTTTAATGCTTTGCTTGGCAAGAACTTTCGTGGGAAGCAGAATACTTCCTTCAAGCTCTTCTTGAAAATCCACTGTTGTGTGGACAGGTCTCCAAAGTGCAATGAAGAGTTGTGCAGTGGTTAACTCCCCAAGCTCCAGAAGCTGCATCTGTAAGAGGTTTTGGTTGAGCTGTTTCTGCTGAGGGTCAATATCTATAAGCTAGAGTTCAGTGCAACATTATTGTAAGTGTTTGCACTGCCTTCCATTGCAGGGCATAGATTTGATTCTGGTATTTATCCAGAGATGATTTTCAGAATTCCTGCGGTCAGTTGCAAGGGGTATCCTTCAATTTCTTTCATACATGGATAGGCTACTTCCATTCCTGTATTTTATTTTGGTAGTAGCTGCAGAGAGTCAGGGGAGCAGTTGACATGCTGGAAGTTCATTGTGGTAATATCTTTGTATCTATCCCTCAAGCAAACCAAAAAAAATAGAACTGTGACTGTGCATCAGAAGAGAAAAAATAGGGTTTAGGGAGGGCAATTGAAGTGAGAATAGGAGAAAGAAACAGAAATAAAGCAACTTTTTGAACTGAGTAAAGATAAAGTTATGGGGATTTACAGAATAAATTTGAAAGATGAATAAGAAAAACAATCTCAGAAAAGAATAAAGAAAAAGGAGAGAATATGTTGTTTGTTTTGTTTTCCAATTCTGTTTTTGTATTATCCTTCAGGTAGATCCACAAGTTAGAAAAGAAGGACAGGTTTTCATTGTGTTGCTGATGGCTAATTTTGGCCTAATGATGCTTGCTGATGGCTAATTTGGGATCTTTTAAAGAACTTGTGGAACAAAAAGTGAAATCTTCCTAGATGTCTACTTCTGTTAATGTCGTTATAGAAAAGGGTTGACCCAAACATAAAAATTATTATGATGAATAGATCTTTTTACTATTTTTGTTACTTTAAGCTGGTTGTATTCTGCTTTACAAAGAATAGTGTTTTTTAAATCATATTAGGGGAATTAACAACCTAAGAAAGTCCCTCTGATATCTCTAATTTAGTTCATTGAAATAGGTGGTTTCACTTTCTGATTATTTTCCAGGTTATTTTTATGAGCATCTGCTAGCCACGCCAATCAGAGTGTAATGTTTCTTAATGCCAGTTTATCTTTGCAGAAACATCTGTGCTACTATAATTAATATTATTTTAATATTTCCATTTAAAAATCTTTATAGCTTAATGCGAGTAATGCTACACAGAACATAACGAGAAAGAAGTGAAGCATTCAACAAGAGAGAATTATTTTAATAATGATTATATTTTAAATTGTTAGATAAATAAAATACTCATTTAACGTTTGGTAATTTCTAATGCATGCTTGTGTAGCTCTGTTTTGCTTCCATGCATATGTCAATGTATGTGGGTAACCTTAGCTTTAATAGTGAAAGGGATGCTTCATGCACTATACTTATTTCAGCCTTTTGTGCTTTGCAGTACATGAAGATGCCTGGAGTTCTTTTCTGGCCTTTGTTAGTGGGCTGAAACCATGAAAATCTAGACTGAAATTCTGAGTGGCTACAGCTGTACAATTCTATTACCTGAAAGTCAGTTGCAGCTGTTGCCTCATCTTTAGTCTTGCTAAATCAATACTTGCTTAAGCTTTTGTACAAACACCAGTACATTTTGTGGAATGATAGAATCACAGAATGGTTTGGGTTGGAAGGGACTGTAAGGATTACCCAGTTCCAACCCCCTGCCATGGGCAGGGACACCTCCCACCAGGCCAGGTTGCCCAAAGCCCCATCCAGCCTGGCCTTGAACATTTCCAGGGATGGGGCATCCACAGCTTCTCTGGGCTGCCTGTTTCAGGTCCTCACCAGCCCCTGAATGAAGAGATTCCTGCTAACATTTAAACTAAATCTCCCCTCCTTCAGTTTAAAGACAGAAAGACTTGTCCTATCACTATACTCCCTGATAGATTATTTCTCCATCTTTCCTGTAGGCCCCCTTTAGTTACTGGAAGGCTGCTGATACAAGGTCTCCACCAGAGCCTTCTCTTCTCCAGGCTGAACAGCCTCAACTCTCTCAGCCTCATTTTGAGACTATTTTAGAACCATTTTATCAAATGTTTTTTTATGCATGGGTCCTTTGTGTGGTTTGGTAAGAATGTCCCAGATGAAATTAGAGCTCTGAGATTTTAGCATACACATACCACTTGAATAGGAGGTGTCCTCATAATTTGGAGGAAGCAGAACTTATATCTACAGTATCATAGTCGGAAATACACCTGATTATTCTATCAAAAAATTAACTGTCAGCAAAAAGTAGCTTTTGATTTCATTTTTGTGGATAGAGTCAAGCCAATCCTGTTAAGAACATATGAAAATGGAATCAGTTGGAAGATTTTGCTCTTTGAAGCACAAGTTCGATTTTGACCACAGTTCAGCTTTAAAAGCGTTTCTGATTTAAATAGTGAACTTCTGAAACTATTGCTAAGCATGAATACTTGTGTGGAGATCAGTGAGATGATAGTTATTAAAAATAAAAATATCTTTAAAAGTACTTGAACAGTATTCAAAGGCAAAATATTTGTTACTCAAGGATCTTGTTGATGTACGAGTTGTTGCAAAAGTTTTGGTCACAAACTTGTTCAGAGAATGATTTTGACGCTAACCAGGCTTTTGAAAATTAATTAGCTGTTCTTTGAAGAGCAACACAGGAATTTACAGAGTATGCTGTATGTTTGGGGACTTCTGTTTTCTAATGGCCATGTAGTGACTTGTTCCTCACCTAAAGAATGTAATATGGTTTCAGGTTTTATAAAGATATCAATTTTTGAAAAATATATTATGTAAATTAAGAAGTTTTAATAATTAATTTCCTATTCTAAGAGTTACTATTTTTAATGACCTACAATTGAAATTCTTTATGGAATATACAAAGAAGAAAAAGTCAATCTACACATTATGTTTCATTGCACCCATGTTTTTGTATTTTGTTGTATATTGAAGTAATATAAAGATATTTTTAAATAATGGGTTTTAAACTTTCCTCATATGGTTTCATTAACAGCTGCATGCATCTATTTTTACACCTGCTTTTATCCATCAGGAGAAAGATATTTTCCTGAGTAAACTGCCAAAATGTATTCTCAGCTGACAAAATACGCCAGACAAGTGGCCATTCTCTTCAATTAGGCTTACTCCACAGTGGAAGGAAAATGCATGCTTTTATGTTACAGTAGAATTGCCTGTGAGATGCAATGTCACATATCACGTTAGTTGTGCCCATAGAAAAAATAGCAACATAACATTTGTTGCTGACTTTTTCTTCTATCAAGAGATAATGAAAATGTGGAGACTATAGAAGTGAAATTGATTATTTGACATGTACTTCAAACTTACGACCCATGCTGTTGTCAGGCTGATAGCTTTCAAAGCCTTGTTTCTAGCCTACATACTTTGTTCAAGTTGGGAACTTAGTTTATCTATACTAATTAAATCTATACCCCTTAAGGTGTTTCAAATTGATCGTGTTTAAAATTATATTCTTACTTTATTGTCAACACATGAAAAAGTTGTGTTCATATTTGCCAAATCCTAGTCAGAAAAAAAGATAAAATTGGAGGAAATGATCTGTGGTCTTTAAAATTGGGTAAAAGATCGCATCCAGTTTTTCTTCCTTATATAATAAAATGAACTGTTACTCTTTGCTGTTCCTTTAAAAAAAAACCATTCAGTTAGAAATGCCTTCGAATGGTTTTCTGCTGGCTTCCTTTTTTCATTTAGTACAAGTATTAAAACAAATTTTTCTTCCTAGTTATAATGGTCTGGCCTGTATTTGCTGTTTAGGTGCTTAGGGTTTGGAGGATTGTCTCTTTGTGTGTTATGCCAAATTGTCACGCTTTGTGTCACAATACTGGGTATTATTATTAGAGACACTGGGTGTGCCATCTCATGCTTTATTGTAATGTTGGTGTTGTGTAAAAATGTTTTTGTAAGGCTGGTGGTGAGAGCCAGCATGAGTTGCCCTGGGAGTATTCATCATGTGAACTTTACATAAGGGTCACAGCTACTTTAGTGGAGATGGACTGTCTTGTTTATAGGAACATTCTAAATCTTATTCCAGGTTTTGACTCAGATGAAGAACTTGGGCCGTTCTGTCATCACACGCCGTTTCTAGGTGATGATCTGGGATTGATGACTTTTACCTTTTGTAAACTTTCTTTAATATTTCCTATGTTTGCACGTTTGCATGACAATGCAAGCTTTGGGTCTGTGGGGTGGTAGAGCAAGGGGACAAAGGGCAAGGCAGGCATGTTGTCACCTGAATTTATACAAACCTACAGACATGGATTTTGTTTGACAGAAATAAGTTAAATTGATCTCCACGGAATATGGATGTTTTTATAGAAGACAAATTAAATCCTAATGAATGCATCATTTACTCCCATTCTGTGCAATGATGATCTGCATGGCATAATTCTATTATGTGGTGACTGATGTATTTTGGCAACCACACTGTATATCCATAGGTAATTATTTATATGCTTGTTAGATTACTCTCTAGAAGAATCCAATGTAGGTAATAGTGCGCCTTGGTAATATATATATAACAAAAACTTAAATTGATTAAAAACTAATATGAATTAGTTGCTTTTTAAGTATGCAGATGGCCAATAGGTTCTGCAAATGCTTGAGACTACAGTAAACAGTACAAAATGGTACAAAATGAACAGTGCAGATTTCTGAGGAATCTGAGGGCTTTAAGTCCATGGAAAATGCAAACCTTTTCAATGATTTATTGTCATTGGTTGTGGCCCTGAGTTCTCAAGCTGTTTTCTGTGGATTTCATCAAGACCAATTTACTATTCGTATCAGCCTTAACTGGTCCAAACAAATATGAGACAAAAAAATTGCTTTGAGGTTGCCTTTGGATGCAGATGTGGGGAAGCCAACTACTTGGAATATACTTTACATCTGCTGATTATCTTCGAAGCTGTGATGTAGAAACCTACATCCCGTTGTCGAACTGAACCAGGATACTGGCTGTAATACAGCCTTTTATTTTATACATATGTCTTGCTTTAAACATATCCTTATGTTACTTTTTTATCTTTTTTTACAGATCAGAGAGTAGCATCTTTTTGTACCTTGGATGATATGCAGCAAGCTCAGGGCTTGGAAGGACCACAAGAATTACCTTTGGATGAGAGTCCCACAGATGGAAAAGATTTCCTCGAGGCTACTGGGTATGTCAAAATTAAAGCATGTTTCTTGACACAACAATAACAACAACAAAACAACACTGATTTTCTCCTAATGTTGCATGTTATGTGGTGGTCAGAGTTCTTTCTCCCTCTTCGTTCTTGTGGCAGGAAAAATATATGTAGGACAGAGGTTCCCATTACTGTTGGAATATAACACACACTCCCCAGAACAACAAACAAAGCGATGCATGTCCTTTTCCCTAACTTAAATGCTGTCAAAGGGAGGGCATATAGAAGGAAGTGTAAAGACAAAACTGGATGAAATGGATAATTTGGGCAGCCAAAAAGTGAAGAAAAGAGAGGAGAGAGTCAACATGTTAACATAAAGAAAGAAATCAGAAGAGTATAGAAAGCAGAGTTCCACTGCTCTGAAAATGTGCAGGTTTTAAAATTAAATGTACTACTTCATTTAAAAAAAAAAAAAAACTTCCCATTTTTCTGTCCTCTGTATAAGGAGAATGGGTAGGAGAGAATCTTGTTCATATCAGTGTTCTGGAATGCTGAAATTATTCTAATGTTACATTTGATATTGATATGTTAGGGATGAATACTACCTTTTCAGAATGTAGTGATACAGTTTATCACATGATCTTCAGCTATAAGAAGTTTAGAATTTGGTTGAAACTGTTCAGAAATTAGCACGTTGTACTTACAAGACCTGAGGAAGAAAATAAGACATTGGATGGAACTGTCTTGGTCCATTTACTGGTTTATGGAAGTTAATAAAACTTTACTCCTATTCAGCTAACAGATACTACCTGTAGGGAATTGACAAGCTTTTTAACATCAAAAATCCACTCAGTGACACTGTCCTGCATAATAGGTGCCATAAATAACTAAAATCCTACCAATTTTGCGGTCCTTATTTAGATAATGAAGCTACTGGACAAAGAGTCCAGTTCGTCTTTGAGTCTCAGTCTACCAAAGCAATCTGTGTGTAATGAATACTACTTTGCTTGTATGAGCAGCAACTTTGTCTTTCCAAAAGTATTTTTGCTATTTATTTGACCATAACAGGAAACTTTCTCTAGAAACTATGTAAATGGCTCCAACTACTTTATTTCAAAAAGCATGATGTCAAATTGTATGCATGTTTCATTGTTATTTGATAGCAGACTGATCATGCTTTGACATTACTTTTGAAAAGTATTGTTTCTTGGAACCAACCTCAGACCAGTTCCATCTAGGAAATTTGTAGTATAGCCAGATAGAGCGCTCTCATGAGAATAGTGCAGAGTGTAGGTTGATGCACCTGAAAGCCAAATTTTTCACTGTATTTCTCCTTTACAATAATAGTTTCTTTTTCTTCATCTGGATAGAACTGATGACAGGAGCTCAGCTCTGTAGTATATAACATCCTTATCTGCAGCAAACATCTCAGACCTTGGAATTTACCTTTTGCAGTTGTTCATGCTCAGGGAAAAAATGCTACTTGCAAATCCATAGTTTTTCATCTACACAGAGAGAAATGAATTAAGAGAACCCGTAAAGGAGGACTGTGGGAAACTTCCCAACTTCTTCATACCCAGTGATCTGGGAGAGGATTAGATTATCATCTTTTTTTTTTTTTTTTTTATCCCTGTCTTCTCTGCTGTGGGGAGTATACTTATTTTAAAAACAGGGGGATTGAGAAGCAGAGTCTGTCAATTAGCACACCTTAAAAGAAAAACATCTTTGATTAGTTTTGCTCTTCAACTGCAGGAGTGGAAGAACAGGAAATGGAGGGAAAAGAAAGCTTTTAGTCTTCTTGCTTGTTAGGCTATCATGTTATAATTTGAAGCAATTTCACACAAATTAACTTACATGGTTAAATGCATTTATTTCAACGACTTCTAAGTCCACATTTTTCACCAGCCAAGTGATGAATAGGGTTTAAAAGACTTTTAAAAAAGATGTTCCACTTCAAGCATGGGAAAATCTGTCTGATTTTTGCACTTGCATGAAACAGCTGATTCAGCTCTGTATATAAAGCTACTCTCTCTTCAGCTTCTCTCTTTTAGACAAACTAATTCACGTTACGGCTAATTTCATCTATAACGTATGAGAAACTGTCTCCCACAGTGCTTGTTGTCATACAGGAAACAGAAGCTATTCTCAATATTTTCCTTCACTCATGCATTTGATTAACCTGTGGCAATATTTCATATGTTTTGACCTTTAAGCAAAATATTTGTCTCTGTAAAGCTGTAGGTTTATCTTTTACTGGAAATGACACAACTGCAGACCAGACAAAAGAATTCTAACAGCTCTTTTGGTTTACAATAATTGCTGCTGCAGCTTGCTTCAGATTAGTACAGTCCTTATCTGAAAGCAGCTTGTTAACAAATGTGCTCAGCACACCATTTAGCAGCAAGTTTAACTTGCACTGTGAAGGTATGTGCAAATAATACCTAAAACATTCCTTCTTAATTATTTTAATTTCTTCTAGGTTTGCACGTGAGGTTGTGTCATATTTCAGATATTAAAGAAATAGGTTTATGTTCTGGTAATAGTTTTCCACTGTTGCTATTTTTATCTTTAATTCCCAAACTATTCCTAAACTACTTTGTTTTCTCTGTTATGCCTAAAAGTCTTATTCTGCAAAAGATGGGGGAGAAAATGGAGGAGAAAATTGTTTTTAAGTAACTTGGAGTGAAGGTTCTGGTTTACTTTATAGGGAGCATGCTCCAACTACTCTGACTGGAAAAGTTAACCAGCTGGAAGTGATCCTCCGGCAACTACAAACCGACCTGAGAAAGGTAAGAGATCATTAATGGTATTATTACTTTGTAGTTTTAATAGCTAGATTTTTATGCAGAGTTCATTAAAGGTTTGAAAAAAGTACATCAGTTAAAATAGGTATCATAATGAATGGTAGTTCCTTGTGGTTGATCAGAACACTGAAGTGCAGAAA
This sequence comes from Aythya marila, assembly GCF_965140915.1. Taxonomy (NCBI): domain Eukaryota; kingdom Metazoa; phylum Chordata; class Aves; order Anseriformes; family Anatidae; genus Aythya; species Aythya marila. The sequence goes on from NC_139044.1 coordinate 41,967,756, forward strand.
GTCCTGTGGGAGTGGTTACATAAACAAGTTGCTATAAGGCTGACTTGTTTACAGGTCATTGACTACTCCAGAAGAAATTGTCCTACCTGTAGTCACAACCCAAAATAAATAAGGTACTTTATCTCCATTTTATGTTACCTTGGATTTGAGAAAGGATAGGGATATGCATGCAGGTTCTGTTTCTGAGCAGTTAACGCTCTAGATTTGTCATCCTTGTTGCCTTGTGGTGTCTTGATCATGTAACAGTGAGTTGATTTGTCTCATTTGCTGTCTAATTCCTGAACTGGAAACAGTACCAGGACTGGTAGAAATGAGACTTGCTTTTATTCAGAAAATAGTCATTATAGGGAAGATTTTGAAAGTAGATAATTTTCTTTCTTCCTGGACTCTCACATATTATCTGTAATACTTGAAGTCTTCTCATCCTTTTAGTCCTTGAATTTTTTTGTTAAATCGAATGAATTCCTAGATTGTTTGTATTGAAGTAGCATCTAGTTTTCTTTTTAGATTGCATTAGTTTCAAAACAATATACCCCAGAATGAATGAGGTACTTGGAGCATATTTTGGGAATCAGCTTAGAGTTAGTTGTCAGAACGGATTAGGGAGCTCAATATATAACTTGTATGACTTGAAGAGAAATAATATCAACAAAAATAACTGCTCTATCATGACTACTCACCTTTTGCAATTTGTATCTTTATTAACCAGGAAAAACAGGACAAAGCAGTTCTCCAAGCAGAGGTACAGCATCTGAGACAAGATAACATGAGACTTCAAGAGGAGTCTCAAACAGCAGCTGCTCAACTGAGGAAATTTACAGAATGGTTTTTCAATACGATAGACAAAAAATCCTAATGGCTGGACCCCCTTCGAAAATACTTACTTGTAACAGCTGTAACGTAACAGCTGTATTTTTTTGATTAGCGGGATAATAATTTCACTGTGTTCACAATCCATTTTAGGTGTTTCTGCTACATTCTCTATCCAGCTTTATTCATTTGAAAAAGGGAGAACTGTGGTAATCTGTCTTTAAATTCATATGAAGAAAGCAGAGAATAGCAGATATTTGTTTGTGTGAAGATGAATGTAAAAAAAAAAAATTCTTAGTGTCATTTTAGACATTTTTAGAAGATGCGCTGGCTAGGGCTTGCCTGAAGAGGAATATTTGGGGTTTTAGTTCCTTCATTTCAGGTGCGCTGGTGAAGATGTTAAAGCAATTTACATTAGCTTGGGCTTCAGTATTGTAAGATAAAAAGAATAACCAGACATATACTTTAATGTTTAAAAGGTGCTCTATTTTTTTGTATGTACAGTAGTTTTATTTCCACGGTCCACATTGTCATAGCAATAAGAATGGAGGTATAGTGAATAGTCAAAAAGCTGTGTTTATAAAATGTTAGCACTGATGTGTTTAACACTAGTTTGGATGCAGATACATTAGAGATTATTTATTTGCAGGAACAAATGGTGCCTGAATATAAACAGTGTTCTGATTTTCTAAAGATTCACATGCCTTGTAAATGGCTCACTGGGGTTAGCCCACTCCCAACTTCAGTTACTTTTGTATAGTTGATGTTCAGCTAAACAGTTATATTGCTTAACTATTGAAATCATGTATGGTGTGAGCCAGCCAATCAATTGTACAATGCCAAATTTGTTTATCTTTGTACAGAAGCTTTGATCAAGTGTCTTGTATTTAACACCTTTATTTAAGCTTATTTAACCTTAAATTGTTGATTTTATAAAGTTTGTTTTATCTGCACTATGTTGAGGTCAGTTGGTTGCAAGCTGTAATATTTTTAGCTTGCCAAGACTGTACTGAGGAATTCTAGAAAATTCTAACAATTGGATGCTGCTAGTACACAATTGATTTGTTTGTATGCTTTAACATTTTTAACTGTTTAATTTGAAATGAACATACATCCTGCTTTTTTAATAAATGTTAAAAATCTAAACCTGAAAAATTATTTTATCTTGTATCATCTACAACCATTGTCATTAGCTCAGGTTTCCATTCAGCTCACCGTCTAGGTTCTCAATCTGGAGACAGTCCAAACCCCCCAAGCAATCAGTCTGTCATTACCAATGAGGAATTGTCACCATTATCAAAGGGGATTTTTTTGATGTGGCCTATACTATAACTGAGGAGATAGCTTCACAGGTCAAGGAGTAAAAAGCTATTTTGACTGTTCACAGGCATTGATTTAGTGACCTATGAGAAAAACTGCTTTAATGCAAAATATGTTCTAAAGAAATATTTTTCAAAAGGTGTCTAGTTTTCATGTATTATTTTACATTAATCACAACAGCAGATAGGTTGCCATCCTCTTTTGTCTGCAATTGAAGATTTGATTGCAGTGTTAGCATGTGAGATGTGAAAGCAGGCTGATGATAGCTTGCACTGCTTTATTCCTCTTTAGCTACAGTTGTGTGTAGTATTGAGCTATACGTACTAAGTCTACTCGAAAAAAGAAATACAAGTTTACAAAATGAAATGAAGCTAACAAGAACTTTTGAAGTTATCCTGCAATAAGAAAAAAAAAAAAGGTTTCAAATCATGGTTGTATTCCAGTTTCCTTTCAGCAGCTAAATGCATTCAGGCAAGCCTACAGAAAATTGTAGAATCGTTACAGTATATATTCAACTGATGCAAATAAAATTCTATATCCATTGTTTGCATATATTGGCTAAGAAACGGTTCGTAAGTTGAACAAATGTCTATTCCTGCTATAATGATTGTTCTGAATAACTGCTCTTAGGAAAGGTTACATGGGCAGCAAATCAAGGCTTTGGTATGGTTATATTCAAATGAAAAAGCCTTTGTATTTTCATCAAGAACTGACTCTTATCTACTCAACTATATCCATTAAGCTATATTAACTTAGAGTAATTAAACATGGCAGTCATGTGTTACACTAGATTCTGATTTAAACACTTTACAAGAGTCATTAGCAAACCCATCTGGCTGGACACCTTGCCAAAACAGCAGTGCTGAACAACTTCCACAATTTGTCTGTGAACACATTTCTGTGAGGACTGGCCTCTGAGAAGCTGTGCTAACTGAAATGACCTTCAGAATAAGCTTTTTTCTGAAGGAATGCTATTAGGTTTGTGTAAGAGTTGTTAATCCAATATTCATTTCAGCATTTGTCTCTATCAGTTATTGAAAATAAGTGTTATTAAAATTACCTGTGCAGAAAGGATTGTCAGTAATTCTTTTTCTTCTTTTCTCACCAATTGAGAACTAATGCCTTAGCTGACCACTGCCTCACAGGAGTAGTTTCATCAGGGGCACATGATTCTTCCTCCAGTGGCTATCACTGTGGAACAAGGTTTTTTGCCTGGCTGTTACTGTTTTAATGATGTTTGGATGCAATATTTATTAGATACCATAATACAGGTTCAGGTTTGGCATAAGTAAAGTGCATTTAACTGGACATTTCAGTTATCTGATGTTTTAAGAATAATACTTGGAGATATTAATAAAAACAACTGTTATAGACATGTGAAAGCAAAGGCTAAGTCTATGTTAGCAACTAGCGTGGAGCACGAGAAAAATTTAGTGTCAATGACCCAGACTTTGGGGGATGGGATGAGATCTGCCAGGCTCTTTCTTGTACAGTCCCATGACTGGGCAGCCTTTGGTGGCTGCAATCATACAGTAGGTGGGCTCTGGTTTAGTTTTATCTGGAAGGATGCCAGGCCCTGTGCAATAAATAAAATCCATATGAACCAAAGCACAGTAAGTGGGGAGGATTTGGAAATTTACTTCAAAGACGCTTTTGTGAGCTGAACTTAAAACAGTAATACGGAAGTGTTTCAGATATCAACAAAGTCTTACTAGCACAGCAGGCAATGCTGTGAAATACCAAGATGCAGAAACCAAACCAGTCAGCTCAGTTATTTACTTCTGTAAAAGTAACAAACACAAACCATGGCAAGATCACCAAATGTTTTACTTCTGCCTTAAAAGTGGCACCCCAATTTGTATGTAGAGCCTTATTGAAGGGATCCTTATTGAGACATTTCTCATGCTGTGGACTGCATTTTATTATGTATGTGTTTTTTTCTGAGACCATTATTACAAAAATCAGCAGTAATTTCTGCTATTTTTTCTGTCCCTGAGAGTTTAGTTATTCTGTGCTTACTGTTAGTAGGCACGTGATAGCTTTATACAGAACCTTTATACATCTTGTGCATTATTTCATATAAATTCTGAACTTGGGTCATCTTTTTTTTGTGCCCCAAATCCAGTTGTTTTGGAAAGAAATGTTTAAATTACTTGTAATGTAAACATGCTGGTATATTGTAGGGCAATTTCTTAGAATAACAATTGTCAGTCTGTAAAAATGTTGCTATATGCATTATGATGTTCTTGCAGCAGTATTTCATGAGCTCCCTCAAATATTTTGAAATTAGACTTTGGTTCTGGTATCTAAGAAATTCAGTGGAACCCTGGAATTGTGTGATTTGAAAACATCTGAACCATTAATTATTGCCAAACAAGTTATTTGTTACCCCAGCTTCTCTCTTCCACAGCAAAGACTAGAAGGAAAAGAATGTTTTTTCAAGTCAAAAGCCTTTTTTTTTTCTTTTTTCTTTTTTTTTTTTCCCAGACAAAAGCTTGCTTCTGTGTATTTGGGAGCAGATTATGCAAACTGAGAGGGAAATGTGTACTTTAGGAATCCAAGAAATGAATTTGCCTGGAAAAATAAATCTTAATCTCAGCTCTTTTCTCTATGCAGGCAAGTTGTGTTTTTCATTCAATTCCCTACACGGCCTTTTTTTCTCTCTCCTAGCACGTTCACTTGCTTTTCTCTCAAGCAGAATCCAATGGAACATAAGCCAGAAGGCGCACACAGTGAACTGCATCCCTGATCTGAACCTTGGGGACAGGTTTATGTGGGTTTAGACAAAGCCACAGAGAAGGAAGGCCTAAACAGTTTTCAGTCTTCGCTCCTATGAAATTTGTAACAGTGGCTATAGAAACAGAAAGTGGTAGAGGTACAATCCAGCCTTGCAAAATGAAAATCTTTGCTCTCTTGCAGTCTCTTTAGACACTTAGTGTCTTACCACATTGCTCGCTGTATGAATCATTTTCGAGTCATGAGTTAAGCCACCAGTCAAAAATGTATGTTTCTAAAATAGCCATATCTAGCAGATTTCTAACATCTTCACCAGGGAATCAATTAAAAAAAAAAAGATGGGGGGGGGGGGGGGGGGAGGGAGCAGACACATTTGCTTAAGTTTTCTTTTGGTTTTCCTGTCAGATAGGCAGAGAACATTGCTGGCTGTTGCACTAAATCATGGGGAACTAGCTGGACCAGAGAGTGGAACAAGTGGGCTTAATTGCTCATACACTTTCACTTTAGAAATCACTTGAAGATATCAAACATTTCAGTGTTGGAATCTTCTTTATCTTGTTGACTTCTCTAGGGAAGTAATTTTATGCCCTTTGTTCCATTTTTCAGGCATCTGAGCCTTTTTTCATCCATTAAGCATTGATATTGAAAGGCTTCTTTGCTATATGGTATCATAGAATTAATCTAGTAAAAGTCACATCGACCTTGTCCTAATTGGAACAAACTGAGGCTGATAGGTGAGTAATGTGAATGTGTTAGTTTTGCAGAAAGGTTATAAATCTGTTTCATGTTTTTTTTTTTTTTTTTTTTTTTTTTCTCTATTCCCGTTATAAAGTAGCAAATCATTAAATCTCAAAAGCTGAAAGCCAGCAGATGGGTATTTTCTGACCAATGTCATAAAGCCCCAAAAATTATTGCATATTCTGTTATATCAGTTCATGTGTCCTTGTGTCTGCAGAGCAGCTGGAAGCATTTGCAATAAATCTGAGGAGAGTTGATAGAGAGTAAGGAGGCAGATATGTATCATGCCAGAAAGTGGGATGTGCAAATACACTAATAGTAATCCTGGGCAATATTTGAGTTGTGGTGTTATTGATGACAGGTGAATTTATGTCCAAAGACTAGAATTTTAATAAAACTGAAAATATTCATGTATCTTGCTTATTTTTTTGTAAAGCCACTCTTTGGAACACAAAAAAACAATTGTCAAACTACCTCAGGAAAGAGTTAGCCCTGACTAGAAATGTGGGAGAAGGTCTGTAGTAGTCAGGCTTAATATCTAACATGGGGTATTTGGTTAGTCTGAAATTTACAGTGTTAGGAGCTCAGTCCTTTCCATATTCATTTCTATTTGAAACTCGTGAAAATTTGTGACTATTTAGAGTGACCAAAGCCATTGCTAATAGGATAAATATATGACACTAGGGTTGTCCAGAAATAAATACTAGTCTACCCATCTGAAGTTTTCATTACTCCTAACGCTATTTCAGCTCAGGCATAGCTTTGGTAGGTAGTGTATTTTTAAGATTTTTTTTTGTTGTGGAAAGCCAAGAGATCTGCATTCTCCTCATCAAGGCTGTGTTTCTCTCTCTAAAGACATTCTTTCAAGATGATGGATGTTCCTTTCACAAACCCAAGACACGGTGTTTCTTTTAAACAATAAATGTTTCTTTTGTGTGTGAGAACAGTGCTTCAGGAAGTGTATTTTTGCAATAGTGCTAAAAGCATGCAACTTCAAGCTGCTGGGCTCAAGTTTGTTCCCTAATAGATTTCAAATGAATCTGTATTTGAAATTTATGACTGGTGACTATCTTTTGTCACATAGCTCCCAGATTTTTGGTCATCCCTTTCTCTGCTAAGAGTTTCTCAGTAGGGGGTTCAGAGCAAATATGCACGCAACAAAAAGCTACTTCAGACTTGCACTATCTTCATTTTGTAGGAAATAGTTTTTAAAGATACAAATATCCTTTCTTTTTTCTCCCCTCTGTGCCTTCTCCTGTCATAAAGCTCAAAAAGGAACTTATGTATGGCTCAGGGTGGCTCGTCACCTAAACAATTCGTAGCCTATTTGCTGAAATGTTTGTTTATGAGTATGGGACGATAAATATAATTACTAACTAATATAAAAACTGTTCAACGTGCTTTCAGTCAGCATACAGACCAGAAGCAACTTTGTTTCCAGCGGGGGAGATGCCATTTCATCAATTTCAGTCCATGTTGGCTTGGACAATAAGGAGTTGAGTCATCTACCACTCAAAAGAGAACGCAAACAATGGGCTCATTCCTATGTATGTTAATGTCATATAGCCACCAGCAGACACATATCATTTAGCCAGAAATGCTCTAAATGGCAGCATTAAATTGGATTGTGTTCTGTGGGCGTGTGCGTATAGGGTGGCAGATTTCTTTGAAAATATCAGCAAATATGATTCAATTCCTCTGGTGTAAATCAGGTTTAATATCATTAAAATTGCTGAAGAAAGTAAAAGTGGGAAAAACAATCAGTCTCTGTCTGAAATGGTGAATTACATCCAGACCATGTTTAAAAATGAGGTCAAGTGATCAGACCAAAACAGGATCTGAAAATAAAATTGAAGCCTGTCTTTATTAACCATGACCTCAGTTGTCCAGTTTTTTGGCTCATTGATTTCTAATGTTAATGTGGTTTAAACATCTTACTAAGCTCTGGAGAATGTTCTTTCAACAGAACCATATCTATTAAATGAGTCATTTGCTCTTTAAAACTAGATAGCTTCACAGCACAGCATGCAGTAAGCCTCCTAACGTCTCGCCAATTGTCCGGCAAGACTGTTGATATTTATGCTGAGAAACTTTAAAGGGATGCTGACAGGAGAATTTCATCATCTATAAATAGCCTTATTAAGTTTCATGCGTAAAATCCTCTTGGATACTTCAAGAGTGGATTCTTGCTAAGACTGTGTATAGGTACCTACCTGTTCCATCCTAGTTTGTTACTGCAGAGCAACCTGGAGTTGTTCAGCTGCTGATTTTTTTGTTATAAAGCAAGCATGAAATAGAAGAAATCAAAGATAAAGTGAAATGAATCTTCAGACTAGCACAGATGAGCATTCTTTTTACACATTTTTATAACAGCATACAGATGCTTTAATAATCTTCACGGAAAGAAAAATAAAAAAATAACTAGGCTTGCATATTTAACAGGCCAGTGTATAATTCCTGAATGCACCATGTGTTCTCTGTCAAGCCATGCAGACAGCAAACCACATTACAGTGAATGGCTAACAATATGGTGATAATGACTCGTCCACATTTCAAAAGAAATGTTATGAATTTCCTCCAAAAAAAATCACAATTTTTCACCTCAAGGAAAATCCTCAGAAATACCCAAGCTGCATTTTAATTTAAATGACATGGAAATGCTCACTTATTTGTATAGGGTATGAAGCCCTTAGTCAGTGTTAGAATGAGACTGAGATTGCTGATACGTGCTGACAGAAAACTGAGATGCTGAGTGTAGAGGCAGATATACCTGCACCTTTTCCTTGAAGGGAATATGCCTGAAATATCAAAAGGGCTTCCAGTCAAATGTTTGATTTGATTAGAATAAAGATGAGAGCAAGGTAATTGCTGACAGAACTACTCTGATCTTCTGAAGGAGACAGATTTTTTATTTTTTCTTTTTATTTTTCTGCTGTTCAGAAATAAATCTTTATTCTCTGTCCACAAAGGCTTGGTTTTTTCCTCTTGCTTGTACTGTGGAGCTTTGAGCAGCTTCCTGGACTGCATAGTCCTGTCTGACACCTGAGGAAACCGTGATTTTCCCTAGCACCCTATGAGTTATTTGTGAGTCTTTGTTACAGGCAAGTCTCCCATTCCTTTTGGGAGCCCCCAGCCAGCCTGCAGGCTCCCTGCTCTTTATTCCCCCACTTCACGGTTTTCACCTGCCCCGCGTGCTGCAGCAAGCTGCTTGCTTGCATGCCAGAGTAAAGCCTCCTTCCTTTCTGCTGTCCAGCTGTAGCCTTTTAAACTGTACCTAACACATAATGCACGTACAGTAAGCAGCGAGCAAACAAATAAAACTGATAGCATCCTTTCCAATTATCTACAAATCTTCTGAAAGATTTGCTTGTGGTCATATAATGATAACTCTGGAAAATCTGGTGTTGCCAGTACTTAAGTGCAAACTGTGGGCTGCAGCTGGAAATGCAGGAAATAAAGTGGGTTTGAAAAAATGTAAACAGCTTCGTCTCATTAAAGTCTCCTACAGGGAGGAGCAGCACAAGAAACTTTGGCTAATTTGAAAGCCCTGACACAGTTTGAAACTTGACTGTAGAAATTTTTCTAATGGCAAACAAATAGGTTCAGGATTCCTAGGTTATTTTGGAAGTATAGAGTTTTAAGAGTTCTGTTCAATGTGCATAATGTTGCTTTTCTGGAATTTAAAAGCAGTCAGCAGTGCAACTAAAGATCTATCCCTTTGAAAGTATATTTAACCCCCAGTATATTGTATAAGAAATTGTAATGTCTAAAAAAGCCTTCCTCTATGAGCCTTGTATTGCTGGGGCTTTATATTCCAGCTCTGAGCAGGAAATATGGACAACTCCCAGTTTTTAGCAAAGCTGGGTTTTGTTCACTTAATGTTATCTGATGACTTTAAACTTGCTAAGGCAACATAGCCAGAAAAAGTAAACACTCTCCTTCATCTCTAAGTGAATGTTCTTCATTTGGCCTGCTCAGATTTGCAAGGCCCAGAGTCCCTTATTCATACATGCGTAGACTTTTTTGTTTCTCTGTGAGCAACCACATTTCCTTTTGAAGCTGTTTCAGTGACCGAGTTACTATGAATTAATAGGACTTATGATTTGTCACAGAAATGTTGGCTGGAAGGAATGTCTGGAGGTCATCCTGCCCAGCCTCCTGCACTACCTCCACCGCTGTACGAGGTTAGCTATGGTTTTGTCTAGCCAAGTCTTACGGATCTCCAAGGATGGAGATTGCACAGCCTCCCTGGGTAGCCTGCCTTATCCCACAGTAAAATGTGTTGTTTGTTTTTTTTTGTGTCTGTTTGTTTTGTTTTGTTTTCACTAATGTCTGACCCGAGCCACAATCTTTGGTCCTTGTCCCTCATCACCTCATCTGGCACTGCCAAGACCTGGTCTGTTTCATATGTGCAAATACCCTATAAGAAGTTGTAGACTACTATTAATCATCCCTCAGCCTCCTCTTTATCAGATTAAACAAGCTTGGTTCTCTCAGCTGCCCCTCTTTGGCCACGTGCTGAAGGCCTCCAATTGTCTCAGCAGTGCTGGGCTGTTGTCTCCCCATTTTATTCAAATCCATCCTGTATTGGAAGGTCAAAACCAAACGCAGTACTCCAGGTGAAGCCTTGCTGGTACACTCAATTACCCCATATATCTATCCATATATCAGGGGCATGCAGGGCATGTAATTTGCCTCCTTGTCCCAACAACCCAAACTCTCTTTGGAGAAGCAGTAATTACTCTTTTCTGTTACATCTGGCTACAGTTTGAGGACAGGAGATGCTTTGCTGTTTATGTCATGAGCGGAGGTGGTGACAAGAATAAAGACGTGCACAGATGCACACATGCTCACAACAGACACAGAAGTGTTGGTGTTGGATGGAAGCTGAAGTAAAAAACGCATACATGCACCTTCTGTGAGATCCACGTAAGCTGAAAATCCCCTGAGTTGATAGTGAAAGGACAGTAACCTTCTCTTTAGCTTAAGACAGTTTTCAGATGCACTGTTGCTAGTTGCTGCCAATCCAAGTGGGGTTCTGGGCAGCAGCCCTCTCTGTTGTCTTTCTGCTACAGTCTCAAGGAAGATCTGTCCCGTGGAGCCTCCCCCCACCTGACCTTACCAGGTATATTCCCTTTATAGTGGGAGAAGAACAGCAAGAGCTTGCAGAGAGTGCTTCATCTGAAGGATATCATGGAGCTCCCCTGGACTGAGCCACCTGCTGATGAACCCTCTCTCAGTGTTCCACCCGAAGGCAGCGCTGGAGCTCAGGTGTGCTTCTGCAGTGCGGTCTGTTTTCGCATGCTTTCAGCTGTTCCTTCTTTTCTTTCCTTTAATGTTTTAAAGAATGTTTATGAACATCTTGAACAAAATGAGAAACACCCCCACTTGTTGTAGCAAGCGAGCAGGATCGGTGCTCAGGTTGTTTGAAGTCAGTGGTGCTTTGTGCTCTGTGCAAGGCAGGATCCCTCAGAGCGAAGTTTTCATTTTGAGTAAATGGGAACAGGAGGCATGAGATGCACTCACCAAACTTACCTTGGCTGAGACCAGTTTGAAGCATTGTTGGATGCCTCAGTAAATGACATACGATTGTCTGGAAACAGGCTTTTATAACCAGGATTTCTCTCCTTTTTGGACAGGTTGTTATGAGGAGCAGAGGTCAACCAGCTTCAAGCTGGTGTTAAAGCAGAATCAAGCAGAGGCACATAGAGTTTTTAATAAACAAAGAGTCTTTGAGTCTCTTCTACCACTATGTTATTCTAGTTTACTTCTAGAGTAACCCAATTCAATTAACGTTATTATACTTCACATTAGCCTCAAACTAGAGCTGCTCATTGTTGAATCAAGCCCTGTGTTTAGATCAAGATATAGAGAACTGTGTTTTTAAAAGTGCTGAAGTCTTTGTTTGTTTTGGAAGGTGTTAAAACATGTTAAAGAAAATTAGTTCTAGGCTGAATATTTGTATGACAAGTTCTGCCTACAGCAAATTTCTCTGACTGAGCTACAATCTCTAAAAATAAGATTGAAAATGGGAATGTTTATGCAAGCCTTAACACTTGTGGTACCAGTGCATGTTGCCATAATAGTAAGTGGAATAACAGAATGTCGTCAGATTGCATTGAATTTCTGACCTCTGTTTCATCTTGTGAGATAAATTGATCCTTCAACATTAAGGCCATGAAGGTTCATCTGAATAGAAATGTTTTCCAGATATTTGTAATGAAGCTCAATATGCTGAACAATTCAAGTAACCAATAAATACAGTCATTATTCTGATCAGTTTGAAGTGCCATCAGCAGCAAAGCAGAAGAATCATCAAACAAGCAAACAAAATAAATAAATACATAACAGAGATCTTTCTATGGCTTTATCTAACACTCTACAGCTGAAAGTTTCTGCAGAGCAGAAGCATACAAAACTTGGGTGCAGGAAATTAACTCCTGCAGTTCCAGAGGATGTTTTTTCTAACACAGTGGAACATTTTTGGGTTTTTCCTCTGCAAAGGGGGCAGTTAGTGGTCAGATGTAGTAGCTGTAGAAATGGCATTAAGGAGGGTTACTCTTTCTGCTGCTGCAAGGGGAGCTGCTGCTTGGGGCCTCTCCTGTGGCACCTCTGGCTGTGTGGGAGGCAGGGGGAATGGGGAGGACTGAGATACATCAGTACGTTTATGTCTCTGTGGCACCAACATACTGAATCACCTCTGGATCTTCATATTCTTTTGATCATGCTACTGGAGTTGTTTGGATCGTTCTTCAAGGTAATGGAAATTATGCTGGGGAGCAGAGCCAGGATCTTCAGAGCCAGAGTAGCTGGAAGAGCAACAGCTTTGCCTGCCTCTCCCTTGCTGCAGCAAGGGATGTGTCCCAGGTTTGGACCCTGAGAGGCTGGAGTGCCTTGGCCATGGATCTTCAGAGAGGCTGAAGGTGCCTGTGACTGAGCCACCCTGTCCTGTGTACACCTGTGGAAGGGTTTGGCTGGGAATGTGGTTATTTTAATGTAGGGCTGTCCTTGGAGCAGGCCCCGCTGTTGCACTTGCTGGGTTTGTTCACCTTTCATCAGAGCCTGGGGAGAGCTACGTACATTTCCTAATCAGAAACAGGCACTGATGCTCAGGAGAGAGCATCTTGCCTTTGATGTGAACAGGTGCTGTAGCAGGAAAACTTGCCCAGCTCTGTGGAGCCTGGAGTTTTGTAACTCCATCCAGAAACCAGAGGACAGAGCATCTTTGGTTTTGGCAGAGCCCATAACTCCGGGTGAAGGTACTGGTGCCAGACACTGGTTTGAGGGGTGCAAATGACCCATAATCCAGTGCTGATTATGGGAATACTGCGTGAGACATCCCCCCAGTGAAAAAACTGTATTTGTTTCTCCAAAATGAGTTGCTTTTTGCAATACTTTCCTTAGCCTGTAGGTATTCCTTCTTTTGCGTGTATTTCTCCAGCAGCTTACTCACAGGACAGAGTTTAGGAACAGAGTTGTTATGAGATAGTGCAACAGTTTGTGTATTAAACCTCACAGGAAAACCTCCTTTTGGGTCTGTCCTGTATTTCAGATCAGACAGCCTGCCTTCCGTGTACTCCACAGCCACAAAGAGATGAAAGCCCTTTTGCACTTGAAGGTCTCATATCCCAGATCAGATAATCAACGTAGAGGGGGTAAACTTGTATTAGGTGATTGTCTTCAGGAAAATCTTACATCATTTTAAACAACTGCCGCTCAACAAACATACAAAAGAACTGACGTTTCTGTCACTCTGTTTTCTTCAGTTACTTCCAGGGCAGATTGGAGTTTCAACACCAGAGGTTTCTTTCTTTGCTTGTTCTGCTCAGCACTCCACAGAAAACCCTTCACCTTTTGTCCTTACCCCACTGATGAAGTCCCATTGCACTTGGTCAGGTGATCTACTTTGACTCGTTTGCAAAGCAAAATCAATAACCTCATTTTAAAAACTTGCTGAAGGCAGGGAATCTCCCTCATATTGGGCATGCTATCAGAGGAGAATCTGCCACTCTGGGTGCAACCTGACCTCCAGCCTGGAAGGATAAGTAGCTTGAGAAAGCATGAGGGATTTAGTAGCAAAATTGAGAGGAGAGAAGATTGTGATAAGAACTATGTAAGGTTTCTGAGGAGTTATTAGGATTATATCACATTTCAGTTTTTCACTCATGCTCTTTTTCCAGAGATTTTTCTAAATAATTGTGCTTGAGCCAATGTACACAGGATGATGTAAGGTGTATATAGGAGAATATATTGCCACACTGAAACCCTAAGTAGCAGAAGAAGCACTGATTCTATTGCTTGTCTCCCTATATACAAATGACAGTCAAAGTTCGTGTCTCTGTGAAATCATGAGTTTCTTTGCTCATTTCTGAGAAAACATCCATTTCCCTTTTGCAGAAGGCTGTTTCTGGCACTGCAGTGGAAAAACGCCAAGGCAGCTAAAGGCGAATTCTATGTTTTGGGTTCCCATCACAGAAAACAGATTTTGTCGTTAAGTACAAAAATAGACTGATGGCAGAGGAGACCTGCTTTCAGAATGGGAAACCATGTTGTCCTTGACTTCCAGCCTACATCTGGCTCTTTTAGGGAAGGAATACAAGAGTTTTCTAGCACTAGGTCAGGAACTAAATGTATGTTTTTAGTGATTTGTAACCATCTATCAATGTCCTTTTACTTTTGAAGAGTGCAGGTTTTCATAGGGTGACTTCACCTCCTGAAGCCTTCAAAATGCTCATCGATAGTCTTGGAGTAAGTGACACTGCTGCTTGAAGGAACTGGGACACCTGAAGGTAAAGGAGAGTGCAAATTAAAAATAAATTAAAAAAAAAAAAAACAACTGCTCTGTCAATCTGTAAATGAGACAGATTTACTGCGGTGCAATCTCAGGGCAGAACACTTCTCCCATTAACATTTCGTGGGAGGGCGCAGAGTCCCACACACTTCCTGTGCTGCAATTGCAGCTATGCAGCCTGAGTGGCCCCAGGTGAGTACCTTCACCACATCTGCCAGCTACCAGACCTGAGGCACCCCGTGATGATCCCAAAGAGTCCCATGACTGGGACTGCTTGCAGCAGGAGCATTTGAACTCTCTGGTCCCCCTTGCCAAACACCCTCTATGTGTGATGGAGTTGGGTTCCTCCCTGCTTGGTGTATCTTTGAGGTCCTTAATGTATTGCATCAGTTCTTGAGATACATGCCAAGCTGACAACCGGTGTAAACCAGTGGAGCCACAAATAGGCAAAGATAGGCGATTCATCAGCACAGCGTCATCCTTACGTGTCCTCTGGACATTCTGCAAAGCAAACACGCTCTGCTTCCGCTTTTGCCTGTCTGTAAGGTGTTCATCAGTTTTTGCTGAGCTGGTGTCGTGCTTGCTAATGACTTTCATGAACTCTGTCTGTTCTTAGGTCACAGATCGGAGACACTAAAGGGTATTTTGGAAATTTTAAAGTTGTAGATTGACTGCAACAGAGAGCAAAGTATGATACTCATTATGTTCAGCATGCTTTGCTTGTGCCAGAGTCCTGGACAGCCAGGCTTTTTCTGCTGGGTTAAATTGAGCAGAAGATGGGGAACCCTCCCTGGAGGGCAGAGTCACTGCCATCCCCACCACATATTGTGCTGACAGCCCACTCCCAGCCTGGTCTGCAGGGCTCTCTCTTGACCCCAGAGAAGCCTTGAAACAGACTTGGGTGTTTCCACTGGGCTATGCTATAAAGCCTGTCAGATAACAGGTTCAATACTATTATGATAAGGGTTGGAGCCATGGAAATGTTAAATTTAAAGCTGTTTATTTCTCTTCAGTGCTGATAAAAGATGAACAATGCATAAAGCTTTGTTCCCTCTCTAGCACAGGAAGCCAACAACAAAATCAATTTCACCCGAGAGTAGCCAAGAAAAAGGAGATGAATTTGTCTTTGAAGCCTAAGCAATGATCATAAAACACATGATATTATTACAGTGCATGCTTCCTCCAGGTGCATGGAGGGGGGTCTCTATAGCTACAACGTAAGGGACATCCTGTCGTCTCTGGGTTATTTCATGTTGTACAAGGCAACTACTCCTATGTATAATGCGTGAAAAAAATCAGCCAGCAGAGTTTTCTGCCTGGCTGATTCTGCCTTAATTTACAATGAACGTTTGTCTTGTGATTTACAGAACTGCCAGATCCCCTGAGCAGCATAACTCCCTTGAAGAAAGCTTCTCACCCACGGTATGGCTCAGGCAGTTTCACTTGGCCGTGCCAGCTCCAGCCTGGGATCTTGCAAGAAGAGCAGGACAGACAGGCAGGCAGGATGTGACAGGTGAAGCAGCGTTCTTGGCACAGCAAATAGTGTTTGCTTTGGGTGAAAGGTCTAACCCATGTTTGCTCCCGCCAGCCTCCTCGCTCTCAGGGCCTTGCTTCCAGGTGCCTCCCTTGCACACATGGGCTCTGGCCAGCCCCAAAGTAAAATTGCAGGGCTGTATTTATGTCTTTTGAAACTTAGGTATGGGAGAATTCATCAAATGGTTTGCACTTTTATAACCCAAGGGCTTGTGTCTGCTCCTCTTAGGAGGAATGAATGTCTCCATTCGGGAGCCTGTGTCTGAGGTCACTCACAGGCACACATTTCCACTGATTTTAACTCTGTATTAAAACAGAGTGAGATGCCAGATCCCACAGCCTGCAAATCCTTGGGAACTAGTTCTCCTATTTGGTTACCTGGTGTGGTGTCAGCATTGTGCTTTGAGGAGGCAATGGCTCCAGAGGAGCACCACTCAAAGGAACTCCATCTCTAGTGAGTAATTTGGCAGGCACAACACCTTTGATGACTTAACGTTGTGCTCAGAAAGGCGGTAACTACTTCTGGCTTAGGAATAAAGTAAAGGACAGGGAAAGAGGAGGATTCGGGTGTTTGGTTGTACCACACATGCTTACAACAGCGGTCCTCCCTCCTCCTCCCCACCCCACTCCCTGCACTCCTCCAGAAGCTGCAGGGAGAGAAGGCAGCAGGCTTTTTGGTAGCCTAGATGTGGTGAGGCAACATGCTGTCATACTCCAATTAGATACTTAAAAACATCTCTAAAAGGTATTAATATCACAACTGGTGCTAGCGGACACTTTGTTGTCAGTCTTGAAAGAGAGGGAAAAGGCTGAGTTAAAGACAGAAGCCTCAACCCAAATATGTTTTATCCAGTCCAGACGTGAATTATGATCATGCTCAGGCTCCAGGTGTCCTGCGTGACTGTGCACAGCCCTCCTGTGCCAGAAATGGCTGGGGGGAGTCTCCTGCAAGCTCCAAATCCATGTCAATGCAACAAAACAGAACAAAAGTGAGGGCCGCTGGTGTGCTTACTGGCCTACATTTGCATAGCACTGGGAACTGGAGGAGCTGATCAGATGCTTACGATGGTTTGTTGCAAGTTCATGAATAGAGGTGAACATCAGGTGTTTCAGGCTCTTGGTAGCTTCTCCTACTAATCTAGCTGGATGCAATGAGCTTGGGAAAAGCTCTTCTGAAGAAAATTGCCAGGACTATAGCAGATGCCCAGGTTTCATGATTTGGTGATTAAAAAATCCTGACTTCAGGAAACTATCTCAGTGCCTCTTGGAAATTTTCAGACTAAAGGGCAGTTATATTATTTTGGCCACCTCGCATGTTCTTTATTTCCAGGTCTTTGAGCATTTCTTGAGACTCAGCTGTGTGGTCCATCCACCTGCCTGTTGGGTAAAAATTGTTCTGGATGCTCTTTCGCCAGATTCCTAAAAACTTAGGTCTGAGAAAATGCAATTACATTGCTGGATGCTGATCAGCTAAGAAACTGAAATGCAAGGACATGAAAATGGGAGGTGGTAAAACTGAAAATATTCTCACTGCTGTGTTATTCAAATCAGGCTGAAAATGCTGTGAATCTTGGGAAAAAAAAATCTATTTCCAGCAGTTTTCCTAAACCAAGGTCGTCGGTGTGTCTTGGTGGAATTTAGTGGTCAGCCTTTAGAAACTTTAGGTCTCTTTAAGTCAAGGCTTAACTGTTTTAATTATCTGGGCAAGTTTCCACATCAGAGAAACTAGAAATTATTAGAGAAACTGGTTCCTTCATGTGATACTGTAACTTTACCGAACCATCTCTTGTCACTGGAGTAGGCTTTGATAAACACAAGAAATACTCTGTCTTGTAGGAGGAACACAAAGATAATTCTCACATTGGCTTTTACTAGGAGAAATTTCCTCCAAGTGTTAATTATGAAATTGTTTTCATTAGTATAAGAATGTCTCAATTAAAAGAGCTCTCAAACAGGGCTATTGTCCTGGCTGAGTTACCATCAAATGAACAGATCTGTGCTGAGTGCCCTTTTTCAAGCCAGCGTGTATAAATTATCCAGACATTTGAAACAAAACAATCAGCTGCACACACAAACCTGTTTTGGTGGACTTCAGCCAGGCCATTAACACAACAAAGAAAATATGTGCTTATTCAGATTCTATTCATAATCTATATTTCATAACTTCTAAAGAAGGAATGGCTTGAATAACGGCAGTAATAACATATTAGCGAAGTTTCTTGCTGTAATCTTCAAAGCAATCTGTCAACTATGGAAAAATACAGTGTGCTGTTGAGTATCTGAAACTTTTCATATGAATGTATTGGGGGGGGATTTGCAGAAAGGTGCATCTGTCATCTATCACTCGTGTGTCATAGAAACACTCACTAAAAGGACATACGTACATATCATTTGAAGATTTAGTGGTTTTGTTGTTCTTTTTTTTGGTGGTTCTGGTTTGTTGGTTGGTTTTTGGTCTTCACTGCCATTATGATTTTCTAGTTCAGCACTGTGGATTCTGTCCTCAAACATAACTGTGATTACAACAGAAGTCCTGTCGACCACGTGATGGTTTTGCCACCACTCATGTAGGAGTGCTGCCTACTTGGGGTTCGTGTGGCACGGCTGCCTGGCACTTGGCACATAGCTATGGAGGTAACTCAAAAGAAGACTATTGAAAAGAGCCAGTGGGCTGCAATAAAAGAGTCAAATTCCCACAAGACGGCCCTGAAATAATGTCTGTATTCCAGCAAAGACAACACATTTGCTAGCTTGACTTGTATTTAAAAATAAATATACAAGGTACTTTTCACTGACAGTTTTTCATATCATTCTTCTGCCTGGTACTGGACACACAGAAGCTAAATTAAATCAAGAGCCTTGCGTGATGCTTTCCCCCTCTGTTTCCTAAGTTTGGTTTTAAAGGGTACAGAGCCTGGGGGTAGCTGCTATCTACCTACATACTAGTGTTGCTGCATACTTTATACTTTCCCATACGAGAGATTTTATTATTATTATTACTATTTTTTCTGCTATTGCCAATAGCAGATGGTTAGAATTTGACATCTGGAGAGATCTTGATCTACAGATATACCTTGTCTTCACCCACAAAAAATCTGTTTTAGAATTAGTTTACTTATAAACTGCTGTGGGTGTTATTTTCCTTCATTAACCTTCTCCAAAGTCGCCATAATCCCAAAGTGATGAGTGACAGCTGCAACTGCAAAGTGCAGGTTTCAGCACCTGCAGGTACTGAGACGGTGAAGAATGGAGACAGAGTTAAGCCTGCCTGCATCCCCCAAACCTTCCAAGCAGTCAGATCATGGTATGAGCATCTGGGCTGCCTTTCAGCACTGGCAGCCTTCGCTGAGGTGGGCATTGCCATCAGTGTGCTGGTCTGGAGAGCACCAGAGGGAAATGGGGGAGTGGGAGGGGAGACTCTCTGCCATCTAATGGAGCACATTTTTTGAACCCTCTTCTGTTTAAACATGCAGAAAAGTGCAGGTTTAAGCTCCCAGGGTTCCCAGGAGAAAGGAATGGTGAGCGTTTTGGTTATTTCTGCCCTGCTGGGGATGTGGGTGCATTGTGGTCTGCTCGTGTGGTTTTCATCCCAGGACCTTTGCCTCCCACAGTACAGGGGCTGGCCAGATAGAAGTGCAGAAATAGCACAGCTAAGGACAGACTCTGTATTTTGCTTTAGCTTTTACTGACTTTGTGGTACCATATCAACAATTTCCTTCAGTACTGCTTAACAACATGCAGTATGGGAAGGCAGATGAAACAACCAGAATAACCTCAAAAAATAATCATCTCTCCTCCCAGTCAAGTAGCTTCCTACACAATACCTGAAGTGATACCAGTGAGATAATAGCTATAATCACTGTGAATCCCTTGCAGGTACAATTTATTGTGCAGCCTAATAAATTTTAGACCTTTCTTTTACTGATTCAGAATTTTATTTTCTTCATCTCTGAGGAGTTATTCACCTTTGTACACTGTGCTGCTTCTCAGGCAGGCCAGGTCCCATGGCCTAGGTGTTGCCCTGTGTCAGGGTAACTCCCCCAGGAAACTTCACCAGTTTTAGCTTGCACAGGCTCTTCTCAATCAGCCTTTTGTAAGAGAGGGAGGGGCAGAGAGTAGTAGGGTTTGGGGTAATGAGAAGTCCAGGCAGGGGGAGTAGGTATGCAGACTTGGGAAGCTCAGAAACAACAGCTTAGAACTTGAAACACCTCTAATTAAATTTTTATTTTTTTTTAAGAGACTTTGCAGGGCACTGCCAACCAAGTTCCTTTGCCACCTAGTGTAATGGACACAGAAAAAATGGGGCATGGGAAAAGTGTGACTGGTCAAAATATCCTCGCTGTATTTTCAGAATGGAAATGCTGATCCCAGCCTGGGATCTGATTCAGTCCTACCCAGACAGAAGACACTCAGCTATGGATATAGCATAAGGTCTGGCATTTCTCCTTTCATACAGCACTGCCTTAATCTCCATGAGGACATCTGCATTCTCAGCAGGACAGGGTCATCTCCCACGAGTCGCTTGTGTTGCCCCATGAAGCAGTAAAGCTGGCTCTCCTTAGATTCATAAATGATCAAGCTTGAAAGGAGCACAGCAGCCACCACATCTGACCTCTGGTGTCAAACAAGGCTAAAGAGTTTCTTGTGCCTCAAGCCCAATGACTTGTGGTTGGTTTGAGCCTCTGATGTTCTTACAGCCTGAGATGATATGGCAACTTGCCAGTCCTTTTCCAAATTTATTCAGGCATCTTCAATTCTTTATATGTGATATGACAAGACACGTTTCTGTATGACGAGGCAAGCAATGAGAGCAGAGGTACTCCAAGCATTACATTTGCAGGCATGCCCCATCTACAACAATTATTTAATTACTGGAGAAATTGTGTATACCAAGTCCATGTAATACACACTGAAAATTCTGGCTGGGTCTGAACCATAAATAATGTAATTAACTCCACTTGATGAGGCAGAAACAAAGTCATGAAAAAAATCAAGTCATATATTAAAAATGCTACCGTGGGCATAATAAACTCATCAGAAAACACTGAGTGCAGACAATCACCATTGTTGCTCTGGAAAGAGACAGTCAGGGGTTTGATAAAGAGAACTCAAAACTCATAAGCCCAAGTTCAAGCATGGCTAGTTGGGAGCAAGCCAGCAACCTCCTTTTGCTCCTAGCTGTATTTAATGAAGGACAGGTTAAGAAACTCAATTGAGGTCCCCCTTACACTAAACAGTTTGAATTAGGACTATATATTGCAGATATTATTCAGCTTTCTGAAAATTACAGCTGGGTGAGAGCATTACAGCTTGAGAAGAACTGCATTCAGGAGCACGTTGATCCTATCAAAATCAAAACTTATTAAGGAATATTACAACATCCTTCAAGGCAAAGATAATGGGAAGGACTGAAATGTTTAGTTCCTGCAGTCTCACTTTTGAGGCACCAGGACACAGAAGTAACAGTGTTTTTACTATCTGCTCGGAAGACCTCGGGCTCGTCGGTGGTGGAGCCAATCCTCCTGCACAGGTGGGAAGAGGAGCATTGGACAGAGGAGTGATTGGCTCCACATTGCTAAGTTCCTGCTGGTGGACAGAGATGGAAATCTGGCATCTCTTCACTAATGACGGCAAAAGGGCTGAGCACTACTTTGTGCTCCAGGGGGGTTGCAAGGCACCCAGCCTGACTGAGAAAAACTAGGTCTATGTGCAAATAGAGTATTTCCCCAAAGCAAAAGGCTGGACTGGTTCAGCAGTTCCCAGCAGGCAAAGCAGCTGGCTCTGCAGGTACGCAGCAGTCCCTGACATGATGCCATCTCTGCTGATGTCGGCAGTCAACCCAATGGCAAGCAGGACAGGCTGGGGGCAGGTCTTTCCAGTGGTATCTTCCTAGTGGTAGTGGTGTTGGGTAAATATAGCTCCATATGATGACTGGTGACCAACAGACAATAACCAAGTGCATGTTTTTATTGAGTAATTCATTAATGATATGCCTCTCTGTCAGAGAAGCTCTCAGGCTGAGTGTGTGCAGCGTGCTGGTGTGTGTGTCTGAGCTGGCTCAGGTTTGAACTAGCGCAGCTGCACCAGCCTGCTGATGTCTGCATTAATTTCCTCGCATCCCCTCATGTATCCTCCCCAGGTCTGAGCACTGGGACTTCCCAGGGTGCTGCCTCAAAGCAGCCCAGGGCTGACACGGCTGAGGCAAGGAGACAGCTATGTTTGACTCTGCCAGCTGCAGAGTGCTCCCCAACTCAGGTGAGGGGAGGCTTTTGTCTCTGCTCTCCTGTACTTCTCCTTGTGTGCCCTAGGTAAGAGGGTGGGGATGAAGGGCCTTTTCTAGCTCAGAGCTGATTCAGAGCACAGTGTGAACTGAAAATTAGTTCTTCTAAGTCTCTGATTTCAGCCTGGTAGAGAACAGGTGTGCTTTTGGTGAGAAGTTTGTTGAAGGTGTGGAGTATGGTTGTACTTAATGCTCTGTGCTTCATAAGCACGGGCAGAGTATCTATATATGGTAAATATCAGACACATCAGACATATCAGGTGGTGTTTTTTTCTCTCTATTATGCCTCTGGATACCACCAGGATGCTGTCCTTGTCACTTCTTGCTGACAGAAAGAGTCAGAGGTGCAGTATCAGAGCCGTCAGCTCTGGCTGCAGCTGCAAGTCCAATAGCAGGCAGGTCAGATGGCCACCAGCTCCATCGGTGCACCCAGCAATACAGGCGTTGTGCGATCAGGTAGCACACATCAGCATCTTCAGCAAACCATCAGAAACAACGCCCAAGTCCCTGTCACACTGGGCAGGTGCTTGCGTTCCCCCTGGCACTAATTGGCACCTATGCTCTCATGCTCTCTCTCCCCAGCTCTGCCCCACATCGCCATGATAGAGAAGCTTTAATGACACCAGTGGGTGTGTGGGACCCAGTATGGCACACAGCCGAGTGCTTTAGGCTGCCCCTGGGTGTCAGACCTGAAGGAAGCTGGTTTGCTGCCACCCTTGGACCACTGATAAACAATGATATGTTTCTCTGAGTCTCTTGAGTGGGATCTCTGTATGTATCAATGTAAGTAAGTTGGTAGGAACTAATGATCAGCCCCTTTTTGGTTTTAGCGACAGAAGAGAGTATGTGCATTGCACATAAGGCTGGAGCCTGCTGGGACAACTATTGTGTTTTTTGCGTTTCTTAGGATTTTTTAATGTCTCCTGCCGACAGTGTTAATAAACCAGAAGGGAATTACACAGACAGTGCTTCCAGACATACAGAGATGTTACTTTAAAGGAAAAACATGTGATGTTGGGATACATTTGCACATTCTGTCAGGCATTTTCCCCACCTTCACTTGCAACACTAGCCAGGTGAAAGACTACGCAGGGAGAAAAATAATAATCGAAAGAGAGGAGAGGGGAACATAAAGACAGCTTCTTTTGGTTGGACCATCAGGGTGAAAAGGTAGTGGTTAACAGTTCAAAGTCTAGCTGATAACTTGTTACGATTTAACTTAGTATAACCCTTGCCTTCAAGGATTGATACTGGGGCTCATACTGTTTAGCATCTTCATCAATAGCCAGGATGAGGGGAAGGACTGTGCCCTCAGAAACAGGATGTGGGTGACACCAGACTGGGGGAATGGTCACTGCATTGGACCTAGGGGTGCCGTTCAGAGACACCTTGACAACCTGAGGAAATGGACTGACGAAAACCTCATGAAGGTCAGCATAATCCTGCACCTGAGACAGAGAAAGCCCAAGAAACAGTACAGCCTGGGGACAAACTCTCTCAGGAGCAGCTCTGTGGAAAAGGACTGGGGGCCCTGGTGAGCAGCAGGTTGCACAGCAGTCAGCAGAACACCCTGGCAGGAACAAATGGTGACCACGCTCTGGGCTATGCTAGCAGGAGCACACCAGCAGGTCACAAGAAGAGATTATTCCTCTCCATCTGGCACTTGTGAGAGCACATACCCAAAGTAGTGTCCAGTTTTGGACAGAGTGGGACAAGTCCAGCAGACAGCTACCAAGACAGTGAGGGGGCTGCAGCATATCACAGATGAGGAGAGGCTGAAGGAGGCGGTAGTGGTGGGGCAGCTGGGTCTTTGAGTTGTTTACAGAAACTGACTGCTGTGAGTTATAAAATGTGATTGATTTCAACTGCTCTGTCCTTTAGATGGCATCAACTGCTGTTCTCAAAGCCTAGATTCTCATTTCAGGTATATTAATGTGTTTTTCTGTCATCTTCAAGATAACATCAATAAATGAGGACCTGGCCATTCTGGCAGGAAAGATAACAAATATTTCTACTATCTTTTCAAACAGGATGTCAACCTCTGTTAAAATTGTTATTGTTTTTTCCTCAAAATTGCAATCACCTGTCCTAATTTTTTCCCCCTCTATCAGAATCTGTATGAACCCTCACCCTCTCTCAGCTGCCAAAGGCACCTCAATATTACCCACTCTGGGCTGAAGATGCACACATACAGGCATGCACAGACCAGGGACCGTCATCAGCCAGCCCTCCACAGCCACCCACCCCTGCTGCTGGGGTGCATTAGGCCTCAGAGGGGTTGCACAGCAGTAGCACTTATTGCAGCCAGTAGCTCAGCCAAGGCACAGACAATGCCTCCACCCAAGTGACTCTTGAGTCTCTCCCCAAATGGAGAGGTACTGATTTTGGAGGGGTTGGGGATGGCAGGCCTGAAATCTGCCACTACTGCTCCAGCATGGTGGTGCCATGCACATGCTGCCATCTTCCCATTCTGGGGAGACAACGTGGCTCTGCTCACCACCTTCCTTGGGACCTCCCAGCAGCTTATTCACAACCACATTTTCTCAGCCATAAAGGAAGGCTGCAGTAATTAGCTCACCCGAATGGTGTTAAGCTCATTAACAGCTTGCAAAGACGGGAACTTTTCAAATGCAGTGCTGTGGAGGCACCAAGCATCACTTAAACACGGTGTGAAAAATGCTCTGCTCTTCCCAAGCCCTTCTCACCTCCTTCCGACTGGTGTTGCCTCTGCAGAGACTCCAGGCACCTTCAAGGCCACTGCTCCTGCTCCCCTCTGCTGTTTTCTGAGTTATTTCTTTGAAGCAAGTCCCAGAGGGACCTCACCTCTTCAGGCCTGATGACCAGGCTGTCACTCGTGCCTCTACTGTCATGCCTGTCTCTCCTTTGTGAAGCAAGTCTCCCGTCCCCTGGAGACCTGCCAGGCACCGTTTGTCACTCTCTCCCAAAAGCACAGCGGCCCTTTGTGCTTGTAAGGAAACAGTGCTTCCGATATCAGTAGAGAAAGTCCTTGGGGAGTGGAAGACAGAGATCGCTCATTCAGCAGAGTGCAGTGATATAGGAAGGCTCTCTGTATCTAACCTCTGCATCAGTGAGGAGGAGGAGGTGAGCATCAGGGGCTCTGCGGAGGACACCTGCATTGTTTGAAGGAGCTGCTGACACCCAGACCTGGAGGCAGTGGACAGCAAGGGCAGAGGTGAGCACTTTCACAGCAGGTGAGGCTCCGGCTCTGAGATCCTTTACATCCTGCCATCCTGGAAAACCGCACAGCTTTACCAAGTCACTCTCTTTGAAACCAGCAGTGAGTACACCACCTCAGGAGCTGTTGGTGCGTTTTGTCCCCCTCATCCACATGATGGGGGAGGCACACTGGGTGTCAGAGGCTGGCTGCACCCAGCCTGCCCCTGCTTTCCGTGGGGTTGTTGGGGAAATGCTGCTCCTGTCCTTGCAAATGCCGCTGTACTCACCCCTGCTGTCCTCCCCTCTGGGAAACTCCCACACCCAGCCCGTTCCCTGAGCTCTGTTGTGGTGAGCTCGCCTTCCATTTATGGTGTTAAAAGCTTTCAAATCTGTTTTATTCTTTGCCGTTTCCCCAAGGTAAACACCTCAATTTTAGTCTGAGTCATATCTCCTTGCGCCACTTGTGCTGACACGCTGGGGTGAGTGGTGTGAAGTACCTCTCTACCTGCATGGATGCTGCAAGCCAGCATCCTGCGAGCATGAGAGCCATCAAAGTGATACAGCAGCACAGGAGCTGAAGCCTACCAGTATTTTTGCAAGGCTGGGATGTAGACACCAGCCCATCATTAGCAATGCAGCAGTGGCAAAATGCCATACTGGTTCCCAAAATGTCACAGAACAGTGACTACTCTCCCACCTTGCTCCTTCTGCCTGACAGTGGAGACATCACTTAATGGGGTTTCCTTTTCTTTGCAGTGATAGCTGCTGCAGTTGTTTATAGAATTATTAGCAGCCTGCAATAAATTTGGACAAGAGGGTGCTCTCGTCAAGGGGCAGAGCGTGCTCCCCAAGTTGAGCCCTGTGGAAAGTGGTGAGACACAGCACCTCCTGCTCCTGCTGCTGGAAGGAGAGCCTGAGGTGTCCTGCACCACCTGCCCTTATGGAGGGGGCAGGAGAGGGGAGCTGCCAGTGGAAGATGTGTGGTAGAGGAGAGAAGATCATGTTGCCACCAGGAAAAGCTGCTCAGTGTCAATACTCGGTAGCAGCCCAGGGAGGGTGAAACTGGATGTAGCCAGCCCAGGCTATAAAGTGAGCACTGAGTCCAAAGTCAGGGGAGAACATTAAGGAGCATCTTTTGCTGCCTTGCGACCTGCTGGCTGACAAGAAATTGATCCATCTGCGTACTCAAATCCTTGCTTTTCTTATCTCCACTTCCTGAGCCAGCTCTCCCCAGGGGCACCTCGGTGCTGAGCAGCCTGGGAGCTAGGCCATGCTTTGCCCCGTGATGGCTGCAGGCTCAGGCACCTGCATGGCCAATCCTCTCTGGCTACAGTCTCGGGAGTAGCAATATTATTACATTATATCAATATTATACAGATTATCTTGGTTCCCAAGGTCTTATTTAGAGAAGGATTGAGAAGATTTTCATGCTGGCTGGTGTTTCTTGCAGCTGATCCCTCACAGTCTGGTGTTTCTCCTGACTTCCCTTGTGCAGCTGCCAGGTTTTCTGAGCTACTTCAGAAGCTAATTGGCCTGGATTTTGTCTTTCTCCCCTTAAGTAGACTTACTGATGACTTTCTTCTCCTGTGCATGCCAATGAGGTTGCAGTGGCAATACTACACCCGCACAAGTTGCTGTCTTAAATTTGCCTGCTATGTGATGCTGTTTTCCCAAGATAAATAGAAAGTTGTCTGTCACTAACCCAGCAAGTGACCCCAGGACTTCTAGAGAACATAACAACTGGAAGCCTCTTTTCTTTTCCATGGTAGTTGATTTTGCAGCCATTTAATTATTTTTGCTTCTTTTAGAGGAGGTGGAGTGTCCAATACTTAGAGCTTACTTCATCAGTACTCACGTTCCTGTGGTGCTGCTGGTGGTGGGTGACAAGCTGAGGGGAGGCTGCAGAGACACCACTCATGTTTGATCTTCTTTTACCTGCAGAGACCATCCCAACTTCTTGGACTTATTTTCTGAAGCTTGTCCTCTCACCAGCTCACTCAAGGTCACCTTCATAAAAAAGGTTGTCAAAATGGGTGACGTACTTTCTGAGGCCAGTGTCTGCCATTCTCCCCTGGCTGTTCAGGGAGCCCACGTGCACTAGCTAAGACTTCCATGACTAAACCTCAGACCTGCGAAAGGAGAGAGGTGAGCTCCAGACTTCTGAGTTACTCCTGGCCCAGGGAGAGGTGGCCATGCGACCTCCAGGGCATGGGGGAAAACATAGAAATAGGCTGGCCTGGTTGTTCCCCACCTTTACATCCCAACAACTGGCGTGTTCCCCATCCTTACATCCCTTTTTTGTCACCCTGCCTCTCATCCATGTGTTGTACTGCCTAGTATGTAGCCTCAGGAGCTCTGGGAATGCATGGGGCCACCACAGAGAGTGGCTTCTGGGATGGACAAGGCTGTAGGTCCTTGGGGCTGGATGCCACTCCTCTGCAGCAGGAAGCACAGTGGAAATGCTGAGGCCATGCTCCAGTACAACCTGAACAGTAAAAAAATAAATAAGCAAAAAATAAAAGAAAAAGCTCATCCTGTGGAGGTGCTGTGACACATCCTTGAGTTCACTCAGGCTTCGTTCTCTGTCACTTTTCTGCGTAACACCTTCATTCCTTTGCTCCTTTCCTGCCAGTACTGTGTGAGATACATTTTCCATGCAGCAGCCCCCGCAGGGTTTGGAAATGTACACTGCTTCCCAGCTCCCTCCCTGCCTCCCAGCACGTCCTGGTGGGCCTAATCCTGTGCCCTGCTGTGCAGTTCTGTGCTCTGGGGGTGAAAGACAGGACCCAGTCCCTGTGTGAGAGGCAGCAAGGCAGGCAGGAACATTGGTGGATACCTTTAACAAGAGGCAAGACAGAAGCAGCACTTACTAGGAATAGTTTTGTGACGCAGATTTCTGGTGTATATTTGGCTCGTATCTGCTACAATAGCCTCATGGATATTTGCCATTAATACACATCTGTTAAAAAGGGGGGAAATAAAAAAGGAATAAAAGGAGATTATTCTTGGAATCAAATCATAGTGTTTTCTACACTTCTCCACTGGCCACTTTATTTTCATCCCGCTGAGGCAGTGATTTCACTGAGGCTGTGGTGTTGGCTGGGGACCAGCTTGAGGCCGGCCCCAGCTGCAGCCTCCCTGAAATGAACACCTTGAGGGTGTGGGGGGACACGATCCTGTTCCTTCCATGCAAGAGCAGATGTCACCAAGCCCAGGGCTCCTCGCAGTGCTGTGGCCAGCCACAAAAAAAAAAAAAAAAAAAAAAAAAAAAAAAAAAGTGAGACAAGGACCTCTTGGTGGCAGCACGTAGGAATTGGTCACACAGGAGAAAAGATGGGTCAGCAACTTCACCGGGCAGCCTGGTTGCACAATGGGCTATATAATGGATGTTCCTGTAAACTTAGTGTGGTCTGGACCCTGCCACTGCACTAGCAAAAGTCCTTTTTGTGTGAGATACCCACACTTCAGTCTGTAACTAAAGCAGTAATTGCACAAGTGCCATTTGCACATGACCTAACCCAGAGTTTCTGTGTGTTGCCAAAACAGTCCTTGCTGTAACTGATGTTCTCAGCTGCTGTTTTGTTCCCTTAAAAATCTGAGCCTGGGCAATGCATTTCAGTGTGTCTGGGAGCTGCCAAGGGTCACTCTGCGAAATGCCTGGGAGCTAGCTAGGGAAGGGGGGTTGCTGCTGTTGTTTAAACACCTCCGGGGCAATATTTTCAAGTGTATTAAGAAACTAAGGGTTTAGAGGGATTTTAAGGAAAGCCTTAAAGAATTAAGAATTTCATAAGAATTTCTGAGAATCCATTCCAAAGTCAGGCTGTGAATGAGAGCAGAGACACTGCACCAGGTGCCAGCACAGCTCTTGGTGATGCCCAGGCACAGCACCATGAGGGACACTGGCAAAATTGCTTCCCGTGAAGCAGCACAGCCAACCTTGCCCCATCGTGCCAGGATGGAGGAGCACACCCAAAGGGATGGGCAGCATGGGACCATGAGGGGACAGCTTTTTGCTTATAATCTGGAAGGGGAAAACAGCTTTTTGTCAGCACGCCCTATCTTGCTCTCCTCTTTAATGTGAAATCTCCCACGTCCCAAACCCCTGGGAAATACAGCCGAGGTGCTGTTTCCACTTCAGAGCACGCACAACCCTTGAAAAGCCTCCCCGGCTGCTCATCTGGGGTTTTGTTTGGAGGGGGCTCTGGGGATGTCAGGGAGCATGGGAGGAAAGTGTGTCCCAAGGTGTTACGTGAGGAGCCCCTGAGATGGCTGCGTGCTGCTGGGAAGCAGCACAGGAAGCTGCCACCCATTCCTGTGCCCACCCCTTCGCTGCATTCCCCTGCCTTGTCAGCTCTCCCATCGCAGGGCAATTTTAGGTCTGGCTGCAAGCCAGAGCACTGAGATGAGCTGAGTTAAAGCATTGCAGAGCTGCAGCCTCATTAGAGCAAAATGGGAAAACAGTAGGCAAAGAGGAAGGTACACAACTGAGAGGAGAAGCCTGGCACAAAGTTTGTGTACATGTTTACATCATCCCAGTCATTTAGTACACGCATTGGAAGAGCCTCTGAAACTAGGTGTTTTTTGTTTTATTTGGCTGTTGTGCTCAGATCTGTATCAACATGAGCCATCTCCTGCCCCATCCCTGCCCCAGAGTGGTATATAAGGCAAATGAAGAATCCAAATACACGGATGGGGGAGTGGAGGAAGAAAGGGCCCGTCAGCAGGCAAGTCAGGAGCCTAGAGCTCCAGACTCCTCACTGCTGTCAGATTTCCTGCAGGCACTGCAAGGAAGGGAGGTTTTAAATTGCTTTTATACACCCCTGCCTGCCTGAGTGCACAGAAAAGACAGTGCTGGCTGGTGCTTTGTTGGGTACGTGGCCCCATGCCTTGTTTGCAGTTTGCTGTGTAAGCACTGTTGTCAGGCTGGAGCTATTCATTTCTTCCAAGCTTTTCTACGGGAGTCATCACCATGGCATGGGAGGATCTCAGATGTCAATGAATTTCTCTCCAGAAAAGCCCTGTGAGACTGAGGAGGGGGAGGAAGGGCTTGTCATTGCTGCAAACCAATCCCAAATTTCATGTTGGGCATGGATTAAACAAGAAACTGTGATGACTTTTGGGTACAGTGACTCACCCAGCTCTGCAAAGAGATTCAGTAGCAAAAGCTAGACTCCCATCTTGTGCTCCTCGACAGCGTACAGATCAGTTAACCCCCACAAAATTGCTCTTTTTCCTCCTGAAGTCCCTCTCACTATACAGCTTCTTCACCAGAAGTTTTAGCTGTGACATGCAGGAAGCTGTCTCTGCCCCAGAGGCTAAAGGATAGGACACTGAATCCTATGCCACAGTGAAACCTATCACCCACTGAAGGCTTATCCTGTCCCTGGGCAGGCTTTGCTTGTGGGGAGCCATCCCTGCCAGGACCCCATGCCCTGAGAGCACTTAGCACCCTGTTAGCACCTTGTTGGCCATCCACCTCCTGGACCTTGCCAGGGAGCATGCAAACTATTAATCTGCTGATGACCAAAGGCTGGTGCTGGAACCCACACCTGGCCTCATTTTTTGCACTAGGATAAAGGCAGCTGGAGAGGCCAGAAGAGGCAAGCTTCTCATTTCTGGTGCCTATAGCCCAAAGAAGGATGCTCCTGGAGAGGTAAGTGGGGGTGGCAGTGGTTGTAGAGGCTTAGCGTCATCTGCTGCAGCTAGAGCTAGTGCTTTCCCACCCTGGTTTCTTCCTCAGCATGGACAAGATGCTGTCATAAGGCAGCCAGATGCTATGTGGGGGACAGAGCTCACCACAGACCCACCACCACAGGAACATCATGCTCTCCCTTGTCCAGACACTACTCATGGTGGCTAACTGAGCAGCTAGCAGTCTTCCATGAGCTTGGTTAAACTGACACTAGTCAAACTGAGGCTGCTTCTTTTTTTTTTTCCCTCTTATTTTGAGTAGCAGGCTTCACCTTTGAACTATGATGCTGTGAATTCTGCAAACCAATCCAAAAGTGGGTAACTTTATAGCTAGATATTTGTGCTACTCTATGCTTCTTCTCTGTGTTGCCAACAGGTCTATGGAAGTGATTGTCCCCATGTACTCAGCTCTGGTGAGGCTGCACCTCAAGTAATACTTCCAGTTTTTGGCCCCTTGCTACAAGAAGGACATCAAGGTGCTTGAGTGAGTCCAGAGAAGGGCAATAAAGGGGACCAGGACTGGGGATGCTTACCTGCCAGCTTCTGAACTTGAGTCACTGCCAAACTACTTCACAGGGAAGTGGCACCACCAGGGTTTTCCTGTCCTGAGGAGGTACCACCAATGTAACTAGCTCATAGAGTTTCTAAAACTATTTCACAGAGATAGAAGAAAACATGAAGAAAAAGCAGCGTACTGAGGAACACTAAGTCCATTTCACCAGGACAGCAGAAAAGCACCCTAAGTAACCTGAGCCTCAAACTCCCCTGGAGAGGCAATTCCTCCCATAAATCCTCATGCTTCATATATAGCAAAGGTCAAACGATCCCTACCTGGCAGACTTCACTTCAAGGATGGAGCCAAGAGACCTTGTGGAATAGGCTCATCTACCTGGCTTCAATGTTTTAAGGTCATCGCTCCTTATCACTAATAGAAATAACCTGACAAGGGCCTTAGTGGTTAGAGTTGACCTAATGAATTAACTACAAAAGGTGCGTAAGGGTCATATTTCTGCTAGTCATTCTGTGAGGAAAATTAGTACAGAGCCTGTTAAAATAAGATAAATAAACATAAATAAAAGAAATTAAAAAAAAAAAAAAGAAAATGACCTAAAAGACAAAATTGCCGTCATAGACTTTTCATCTGTCTAGTCACGACAGATAAGGAATATAGCAATCAGAAAGACTTTACTTGACATTAATGTTATTTAATTTATTTTTTTCTGAGATCTCTTCTTTATGCCGGACTTTTCAAAATCTAGCGCCATGACCTCCGACTGCAGTATTTACTTTGGCTGCATATAAACTATCACGTATAAATGCCAGGCTCTGGATCCTCACTCCCTATTCAGGTCAAGGACCAGTCTGAATGTTTTGGCTTTAATTTGGTTACATGACTACATTGGTGTTGTCGTGGTTTCCCCCAGCCAGCAGCTAAGCACCACACAGCCGTTTGCTTGCTCTCCCCTCCTTCTTCTCTGAGGATATAGATATAGGAAAATGAAGCCTGTGGGTCGAGACAGAGACAGTTTTTTAAGACAGGAACAAAATAATAATAATAATAATGATAATAGTACTGCTACTACTAATGTGCACAGAATAAGTGATACACAATGGAATTGCTCACCACCTGCTGACTGATGCCCAGAGTACTGTGTTCAGTTTTGGGCCCCTCACTAAAAGAAGGACATCGAGGTGCTCAAAAGAGTCCAGAGAAGGGCGACAAAGCTGGTGAGGGGTCTGGAGAACAAGCCCTATGAGAAGCAGCTGAGGGAGCTGGGTTTGTTCAGCCTGGAGGAAAGGAGGCTTGGGGTGACCTTATTGCACTTTGTAAGTACATTAAAGGAGGCTGTAGCGAGGTGGGGGTTGGTCCATTCTCCCACGTGCCTGGTGACAGGACGAGGGGGAATAGGCTTAAGTTGAGCCAGGGGAGTTTTAGGTTAGATGTTAGGAAGAACTTCTTTACTGAAGGGGTTGTGAGGCATTGGAACAGGCTGCCCAGGGAAGTGGTGGAGTCACCATCCCTGGAGGTCTTTAAAAGACATTTACATGTTGAACTTAGCGAGATGGTCTAGTGGAGGACTTGTTAGTGTTAGGTCAGAGGTTGGACTCGATGATCTTGAGGTCTCTTCCAACCTAGACAATTCTGTGTTTCTTTTCTGAAAACTTCACTTCTTTGCTGAAATTCCCCCTCACCGTGGGGAGGATGCAAGAGCATCCCAAGAGAAGTATGTGGTCTTCTGGCAGGAGAGGAAGCAAGAACTTGGAGGAAACAATGTGAAAGAAGATTCATTAAGTCAGCCAGCAATCCCATGTCCCCACAGCTGCTTAGAACTTTGTTATTGCAATAACAATAACACAGAAACCTCTTAAATGTATATTCAACTGGTTATAAATTGAGGAGAAATAGTAATATATAGTATAGTATATAGTATATATATATACTATATATATATAGTATAGAATATAGTAATCAAGGTTTGTTGGATGTGTCTCAAATTGTTCTTAATTACTGAGCTCTGTACACCTGCAGCAAATTTTTAAAGGCAAAAAAATGTTTTCCAGCACTGTGCTGCTGGCTAAGTGAAGCAAAGGCATGACAGCACTGCGTGGTTTTGTATTTACAAAATCAAGACTGTGAAACTTTACCAGTTCTGTGCCAGCAGTGCCAGGTTGGGCAGACATGGCCACAGCAGTGTCTAGTGTGCAAATACCCAGGCAAGGACTAGGGTAACTGGCTACAGCAGTGGTAATCAGGTAGCTGCAGTAGCACGGGGCTTGGTGCTGGCTGAATCAGCCCATAAGGGTCTGTTCCTTGACAGCAATGCAGACACACTTTTACTTTGGGGTAAAAACAAAACAAAAAAAATCAGGAAAAGAAGGACAATGTTCTTAAAAGCAAAGGTTTGAGTAAGATGTTCTCTCCAGGAGGCCCCTGGAGCATCTTAAGGTAGCAAGACAGGCACGTGACCTTCCTTTGCCAGTGCAGAAAAATACATGGAGTGAAAACAGAGGAGCAATGCTCTAAAAAAAAACAACAGTCTGAGAATACCCAGGCCTGAAGCTGCATTTAAATGCATGGCTTGCTTCACAGGATGATGTTGGACATGGATAGGCTTTGGGGGTTCTTCCCCTCCCCCACCCCCCCTTTTTATTTTTTTAAGTTCTTTTTCATTATTAGTCTTTTTTTTTTTTTTTTTTTTTTTTTTTCCTTAGGAAAGAGACCCCACACCTCAGTCTGCAGCAGGGGTGGACCGGTCACCATACAAGCCTCTGGGCAGGATGATTACTCCTTCAGCTCTCACCTGCAATAGGTCTGGGGGGTTAGCCCCTACCCTGCTGCATGTGAGGAGAAAGCCAGCCTCCTAGGGCTTGCTTTGAGCAGGTGGGAGGCTGGCTTTGCAGTAGGTACCTGCCTTGTTCCCTGGTTCCTGAGCCTACCACACTGATGTTACTGATGTGTAACAGTGTGGGATGTGTGAGGAGAGCTGACAGGCAATCCAAAACACAATAACTGCATGGAAGTGTATTGTAGTGGCAGCAAGAGGAACTACAAAGCTCTCCACTGTGCCGGGTGGGGAACCAGTACAGCAGGACCAGCGGTATCTCCAGGTTATGCAAAGCTGGTGATGAAAAGTTTGTGTCAGGCTCCCTTGTTAAGCTGTTGGGATGTACTTATCAAGAAGAAACGGGAAGACAGAGACTGGCACAGCTACTGTTGGTCTGATTTTTTTTTCCCTGAAAACAAGGGAAATTAAATCAAGGTCTCTTGAAATCTGTGTTCATGAGTACCCACTTGATGGTATCTGATCACATTGCTCTTCTTTACAATGATCCTGCTCCCTGGGTACCCTACGACAAGTCTATAAGAAGGAAGATGTTATTTGCAGTTGTCATCACTGAACCCAAGGTGAAGCTGTGGCAGAGTGGGCTGGCTCACCCCGACATAATGCCATTGCAGCTACCCATGATGGCCTCTCAGCTTTTGCTTCTTGTCCTGATGCTGGGATAAAAAACATGCAAAGGAGGCTCCCAGGATGGCTCTCATCACACAGATCCTCTCAATAGCAAAGGAACAAATGGCAACATCAGACATGCCCATGCCTGTTTCGGAGCTGGCTAAAAAGGCATAGCAAATTCAGGTCCTTGCTGAACTGTGACCCCTTTCTGCCTTCCTCCTGCTCACTCCCTCCTTGCTGCCCACCAACATCTCCTGCTGTGGGTGCAGAGCGGCATCATGCCTCTTGAAACCTTGCTGGTCACTGATGTTATGCGAGGGACAAAATCCTGCCTTTGGGGACTGAGATCCTGTGCTTACCACAGAGCGCAGCCAGTGTGGGTGTCTCCTTCCATCTGAGCGACTCGGCTGACCCATGGATATTTCTGGTGTGCAGCTGGGTGTCAAGCCAGCCAAATGATGAGAGTTACCTTCCTTTTGTTTTCTTTCTGTTCTGAAATGAAAGAAATGCAAAGATGGACATACAGCTCAGTGATGTTGTTGCACTGACATTTTATTTTGTGAAGTGACATAAAATGAGGTGCTCCTCCCTATCACCGGGTCCTTAAAAGCCTTGGGAATGGAAATTTATGTCACTCTTAACCCCTCATGTTGTTACAGACAGTGACCCCAAATAGTTTCATGTGGCTTTTAAATAGCAGCTCCCCTCCCTGCTCCATCAGGAGGCTGCTCGTGGGAGATAAGGAGGCAGGAGTCAGTCCCAGCCTCACCTCTGCTGCTGATGGCAGACAGGCAGCTGGGGCTGCTCCTCCCAGCCCTGGGAATGGTGTGATCACCTGCCTCTGGACAGAAGGACCAGGTTCATGTCATCTTCCCTCTTTCCTCTGCATTTATAAGAAGGCAATTTCCATTTTTCTTTTCCTCTGGCAGAACTGTTCTTTGGAGGATTTGGAGGACAGCCCTGGGCCAAGTCCAGCTGAACGCTTTTTTTTTTTTTTTTTTGTGGTGCTAAATACTGGCTTAAGGCTCTTGATCTTTTCAACATTATCTTTGCAGGTTTTAGAAATGTGCTTTTGTTTTTCTTATGCATATTTGTCAGTAGCAGAGTTGTTTTTCCTGGCGTTTGGTAACCATTTCACGAGGTGTCCCTTCCCTCCGTCCCACCCAGAGCTGACTGCAGTGCTGCCCCTGCTTTCCTGCTGGCTCAATGTGCTGGCGGCAGCAAAGGCAACATCACCCAAATTGCACGGGAGAAAAAAAACAGCTATCATTAACCATGCTGTGCTCCTCATTGGAACACACGGAACTTTAGTACTTCTGTTTCTTCCCTTTGCTCTCAGACAGAACGCTTTCCTTCCTAGCCAGCTTCAGTACAAAGTAGCCTTGCTTAAATCACTGCCGCAAGGAGTTGTGTGCACAAATCCCTGGCCACAATGCTGAGTAGTGGGGAAGCAGGGCTGAACTTTGAAGGAAGTAAAGGTCTGAGTGTATTGCTGCGGCAGAAAAATACCAAATGCAATTATTTAAGGAGAAAAGATGAGTTCTGACAGCCGATCTGAGCTCCGGCGGTGAGTCAGGCTCCCCTGCCACTGGGGAGACGGAGCACCATATGACCAAAATCGATGTTCTGGACTTCGTGATGTAGTTACTGGGATTATTAAGATGACTGGATTTGCCCATTGGAGTGTACAGGGTGAAACATATGGTACTGAACAAGCCAGCAATGCAGTCAAGGGGCTTCTACACGAAGGGATTTGTATGTAAACATAGCGGGGCCAGGCAAAAGCCATGCTCCTGTAAGTTAATTTAGCTGTGCTTGCCGTAATGACAACGTAATTATAGGAGTGCAATTCAGGAGATTTATCTTTTTAATTAGTAAACTCCCGTGTCCTTCAAAAATCTCCTTTGGCAGCTACGGAGCCACCTGCGTCAGAGTGCAGCGGGGAGCCCTCACTTACGCACGGCGCCCGCGCGCCCCACGCCGCGGCGCTGCCACGGCTCCGAGCAGATGGTCCCGCATCACACGTGGCCTTCCCATGTCACTTGCTATTAATTAATTGGAACGTTGTTAGTGTTCATCGTAATTTCCTTGGACGTCTTCCTCATGTTGGTTTGTTTCCTTTCAGCGGGCCCTTAAATATACATAAATATGAAGCTATATAATGCTTAGCAGTAAAAGTTTTGCAGTGGTGATTTCAGCTGAAAAGGTTGTTGTTGTTATTGTTGTTCCTGAGAAGGCAGCAGCATTAGCAGACGGGAGCAAGACAAATGCTGGGAGCTCTGCCAAGAGCTGGGGCCCACCCTGATGTAGGACACGCAGTGCCCACGTGGCACAGCCCTCTTCTCGTGGGGACGTGGGCAATGCCACTCACACACACGGGAAGCTGAGAGATGCACAGCACAGCCCCAGAAACCATTCTGGGTGTTTTGTGTGAGTGCTTTGTGCCAGGCTGTGCTTCCTCTACCTCTGCAGTTCCGATGTGTGGGACCTGCTGAAAGAAAAACCTAACGAAACTCTCAGAAGTAAAACGCTGTCCATGCATTCTCAAAGAGCAGCTGTAAACTTTCCTTCTCCTGGAGTTACACCTGAATAAAGCCTTACGACCCCATCCTTGCTGTGTTTCTGTAGCATCCATGCCCAGGTCATGGAGCAACCAGGGCCCCAGTGGAGCAGGTGGGAACTGTGCATGTGTATGGTGAAGGATCCATCTTGGTGGCTTTATCAGAAGAAGCTAAGAAAAAGGACAGCAAATCTCAGCACCAATACAGAATTACCTCAGTTAAATACGTGATTTGTACTTTCCTTCTTTTTAACTGCCAGGAGCGAAGGAAGGAGCCTCACTGTGCATGAAGGTCCAGAGAGATCCTGCAAAGGCTCTGTGCTGGGGAAAGCAACGCTTGCCTGCCCTTAGGCCTGTCCCCAAGTCACAGCCATGGCAGGAGACCTGGGGACAAGCAGCCACAAGGATCTGGTTGAGCACATCCCACCCAGCAGCGGGGCTGGGACAACCTTCATCAGCTGCCTCTGTCCTTACCACCGACTGCAGCCAAAAAGAAACCACTGCAAATGCTTCCCAACACAAGCAGTTTCTCCAGGCTCTGCTGGAGGTGTCTGACCAGTGCCAACATGCTGCCAGCCCCTGGCCCTCGGGAGGTGTCAGAGCACAAGCCCCACTGATGCCTTGCTGGCGTCCAAGCAGTCCCTGGGCGAGTGCAGGGAGAGCATGACAAGCTGTAAAGATGAAGACATAGCAGGTGTAAAAAAAAATAATAAAAAAACACGGAGTAAATCAGCTTTCAGGGAAAGCCTCTGAGCCTTGACACACCTGGACTGTGATACCAAAAATGCCAACACAAATCTGTGCAGGAAGGTCCTTTTTCTCCCTCCTGCAATGTCTTTCTTACAGCTGAGACCTCAAGGCAAGCAGAACTAAAACATGATTGCTTCTGAGGAATGAGAATATTAGAGTATGCCAAAAGAGAAATATGTTTGTTAGGTGTTGCAAGATTTTTTCACTCCTGCTGAATGGGCTGCAGAGTTTAGCCCTTGTTTGAGCCCAAGATTTCCTCTAAAAGAGGCTGATGCAGAGCTGCATCATAACAACGGGAGGGTGAGCTCAACTGGCCTTGCACATGCCCACTCATTCCCCTCCCAAAGGAATCCCAAAGCCATTTACAACGGGAATGAATAGATAAAAGGATGAATTAAATCTTGCATAACCTTTGGGAGGTGGAGACAGGCAACAGTATTTTCCCATTCCAAAGGTGGAAATTAAAGCAGTAGTCTGTCACCAAGGGCTTGCTTCAAAGGTGTCAACAGCCATGAGTGAGGGAAAGAAACCTAACCAACCTCACACGGCTCTTCCTCTCTGTGGAGTACAAGGTGAGCTGAGGGCAAGCAGCTCAGGTGAATCCAACTCTGGAATTTCTTGGCTGCTTTTGGACCATGCCCCAAAGCAGCAGCGAGATGAGAAAAAGCTGATCTCATAAATGCCCCTTTCTCTTTTGGCTGGAAAAGGTGCTCTTCCAAGCCTGGTCACGACCACTGTGTATGAGGTGACCAAGGGTGCTTGCTGTCTGTAATTAAAAAGATCTGTTCCTCGGGGGAAAACAGCTTACCAGCCAGGTACATCTTCCACATCACCTGTGGTTCTCCCGCCTGTGTGTTGTACAGCTCACACGCTTATCAGCATGAGGTCGCCCCAAGAAACAAGCAGAAGAGAAAAGTACAAGAGCTGACCAGTGCCTTCATCAGCTTCTGTGTGGTGCTGCCAGAGGGGCTGGCATCCTCATGGTCCGAAGTCCACAATCTACTCTGAAGAAGGTCAGTGGGGAGGGAAAGCAGAGGCAGAACACAAGGCCACTCTTCTTACTAGACTATATTTTTGTTGTGTTATAAGAGGGTCTCATGGTTTTGGTTCGCCCTGAAAAAAAAAAAAAAAAAAAAAACGAAAAACAAACAAGCAAACAAAAAAAAAAGTTACTAGGACATGGATATTGCTTTTCGTTGGATGCACGGTGCTAAACTCAGTGCTATGCCTAGATGTAAGAAGATCTCACTGTCCTTAGGATGTTTATAAATTGTGCAATCTTTGAAACAGGGTTGTGGTTCATATCTGCAGGGTGACTGCTTTGTCCTGGCTCTGTGCATGCTTGGGAAGTGATTACTGTTGAGTAAGAGGTGAAGCCAGCGTAGACATGAACATCTCCTGTTTAACTAGTCTTCCACCAGCTAAATGAAAATGTGTTTGAACTACAGCTTATGACTACTGTGTGTTTTTAAAAAGGCCTTCAAACCAAATGGTGCTTAAATCTGGTGTGCTTTTGATCTGGATGGGGATCCAGACTTTGTCTGTGTTTTTTTTTTTTTTTCTTTTTTTTTTTTTTCTTTTTTTCTCATTTTGTTTAAATGAGATCTGTGTATCATTAAAAATATTGTTTGGGGGCAGTACTTTGCCTTATGGTTAACTAACCAAGTCTCAGTGAGCAAATATTTATTTTAAACGTAAAATTCCTGAGGTCTGTGCACGTCTGCTATCTAGAAAGGTTTGCAGTAAACTGGCTCACTGCATGGCACTGAGAAAAGCATTATTCAGTGTTTCCAAAGAGGCTATTAAAAATATCCCATAAGAAGATAAGTTGCTTAGTAGGTGTCTGTGTAGCAGAAGATTAAACATACCTCAGCCAGACAATGTTTCATGGTTAGACCAACCAGGCACTGCCTCTTCTCTTCATAAACCGTAATCCACTATATCATTTCTTCTCTAATGTGCTCTACCTGGCTTCCTGCTGAGGATGATCTATGTGCTTTGTGGAAGCAGAAACTAATATTATTCTGGGGAAGGGAAGAGGAAATAGAACTTAAGCTGATTGATTAATTTTCATACAGAAAATTTTAAGGACTGAGCTTTTTTTTCTTCCTTTCTTTCTTTTTTCTTTTTTTTTTTTTCTTTTTGTTTTCTTTTTTTCAGAAGGAATTGGGGTTTTTCTCTTTATTTTTCCTGAGAATGTGATATAGTTTTTTTTTGAGGCTGTATTTTGCATAAGGGAATATATAGAAGGATAAAACCCAATGAACCAGATTTGCTTCTGGGAAGGTCATGTGTAACTCCAGGAAAGTATGTGGAGATAAAATACACCTGTGGTTAAATTATCTGGGGAGAGGGTTGAAGTGCTTACTAAAATCAATGAAGCAGCCTTTTACAGCAGGAGAGGCTGTGGTCTGTGGGCTGCTAAGTGAATCATGCAGCTATTTGTGAGTGGTGAAGCAGAGGAGCTCCATTGCCAGGCTGTTGCGGTTGCTTTTGGGTTGGCACTGCACTAGGTGGGAACCAGAGAAACGTGGCAGTTGGTCTGTCTTCAGCAGCTTGCACCATGCTCCCATCAGCTGTGGTGGGATGGGGTTTGGTAAAGCAGCTGTGAGGAGGGGAGCTGGGGAGGTTTAGAGATTTGTCCGAGGCGATGCCAGGGAGCAGTGTCAGGGCTCAGGTTGCCCAGTCCTGACACCTGCCTCATAACCACAAACCCATCCATCAGCCCCAATGCTCTGTAGCTCACAGCAGGTGGACTATAGGACTATTACCTCCCCTCCCCTTCCCACAACATTTGAGTGTTTAGGGACCTGGAATTAGCTAGGATGCATCAGATCTCTCTAATCTATTAGTCATTGGGGTTCCTGTGTATCCTATCACCAAAGTAATCATCTTTCCAGGCCACCTGCGCCCTCACCAGCCTATAAAGAAAACCATCATAGCTTTGGCCGCTGTGATTAAAGCATGTATGTGAGCAAAGGCACGTGCTTCTGCCAGCCTTGCCAGTCCTGTACAGGGTACTGCAGGAGTACTTCTGTATGCTTTCCACTTTTTTTTTCTTTTTTTTCCCCACTGTGCTGTCTTTAACTTACCTCCCCCTTGATAGACACAGGGCAAGCAGGTCCCATTTGTAACTACTATTTCTACCCAGGGTTAGAAAGTTATCACACTGAGATTATTTTTCAACTCAAAGTCTCTTTCTTCCTTTTGGGGCAAAGGGGGGATGAGGAGTGAGGAAAAAGAGAAGGCGCTGAAGAGGCAGAGAATGATGGGCAGCTGGCAGATAAGGGAAGCAGTGAAGTGGAAATGAAAGCTTCCATATCATTGCAAACGGATATATTCATGCATTGCGCTAGGATGTCACAGGCTGTAATCATAAAAAGAATCAAAGATACATAATAGCACCATTACTGGGAAATATGAGGAAGACTTGAAAGATAAGGTATCATCAAAACTCTCTTACACTGAATATTTTGCCTCTGCTTTGTGCAAAAAGAGGCAAGGAAATTGTTCTTTCTGCCCCCTATTATAGGCAAGTTATTGCCCTTTCTCCACACTGCCTCTGGTTTAAAGCACAAATAAAGGCAGCACCTAAGATAAAACTACATGACAAATGAAGTCATAAAGCTCCATACTGAAAGTCCAATTTGAGAAGAGCATTTAGGTTTTGAAGGCTGCAAAGGCAGCTGCAGGGAAGTGGCTGTGATAAAGTTGCCCTTGGAGTTCTCACACCAGCAGCCCTGTGCGCGTGTCCGAATATGGCCATGACAATGCAGACTTTCACTGCACCCGCACACAATCGTTTGGTCAGGACCTTTACCTCTTCCTTTGAAAGGACAGGCACTGTGCGGCTGTGCAGTCAACAGGGTACCTGCTCCCATTTTCCTTTGTGTCCCTATCTGAAGCTGCCTAGCCCAATGTCTCATGCAGAGCCTGATGAAATTCCCATATCACCCAGCAGGAATTCCCAGTGCAGCCTTGAACGTGCCCCAAGTTATGTCCTCTATTTTTATCCCAGGGATGTCCTTCCTCCTCCTTGGAGGACCTGAGAAAGCTTGAAAAGATACACATATATATCTGCTTTACACATTTCCTAGCCAAAGAGAAATTAATGAGCTTGATCAGATCTGCCAAAATCCACACAGAATGTTTTAAAAATTAGAATATATTCATTGCTTGAAATGTTTATTTTAATGTATTATATTTTCAAATGCAAATTTCTGGACAGCACTTTCTGCAGTGTAGAAAACAGTACATACATGCGTTGTACATGTAGCTCTGGGGGGTTGTCTCTCTGTAATTATACATGCGCTGTAA
Organism: Aythya marila; assembly: GCF_965140915.1. NCBI lineage: Eukaryota > Metazoa > Chordata > Aves > Anseriformes > Anatidae > Aythya > Aythya marila. The sequence goes on from NC_139044.1 coordinate 42,010,415, forward strand.
ATTCCACTTAAAGGTGGCAAGTGGCAAAGGCTGAGCTTTTGGAACAGAGGACAGTTAATAAACAATATAAATCAGCAGCAAAAGTAGGAGATTATCATGTCCATAATCTCCCACAGTTAGCGAAATTCATGCTTGCACTGAGTGGACCTACATTTCCACAGCAATAATACTTTTCTGTATTGGCAGATTACTAAATTAGCCTTTAGCTGAGAGTTATTAAAACATCTCTAACAGATTTACTAGCTCCTGGGCGTCCTGTGGACAGACATAAATACTGAACAGGAATCTGCAGTACAAATCCTTCATTTTTGTTTCATGCCTTTCCAAAATCCAGATCTTTAATGTAATTTATCTCACTGGATATAAGTCACCATTCTGATGGGCTGATTTTAACCCTCAAAGATTTGTGATATTCTTGGGGCCGCAAGAATCTGGAGTTGGAAATGCTTGGCCAGCAGCTCCTTCCCTCCCACACCAGTGACCCGAAGGCTTTCTGGCTTTAAGGACCCCTCTGTGAAGTGGCGCTAGCAACTTGATGGAGAAGCCATCTGGCTCCTTCCAGCATCTCCCGGTTAAGGTAAGGACACACTGTGTCCTTGAGTCGTCTTCACAGGTTGAGGTCTGCAATTACTCCCCGAAGGGATGGAGCTGAGAGGAGAAAGAGGCAGGAGGGCTCCCGTGGACCATCTGCAGCGAAGTCCTCAGGGCAGCAGCTCTGGCCGAGCCGCCTGCCTCTCCTCCCCAGGCACTGGTGGAGCAAGGCACTGAGTTGGTCAGTGGCTTGTGCAGCAGACGGGGCTGTAACCCCTAGGCAGAGGGAAGGGCACGTCCTTTGCTGCTCCATGGCCCTCCACAGAGATTAAGCCAGCTGACACTGCAGACATCACCCGTGTCCCAGCCATGCCCCCAAGGCTCTTCTTCAATGTCTGTGAAGAACTAGAGCAAGAGATGAATGCTTCCCCACAGCAAAAAGGCAGAACTGGATAAATGGCAAGGAAATAGTTAACAGGGAAGAAAACAAAAGCTAGTGTTTTTGAAAGGGGAGGCTAAATGGCAGGTAAGGAGGATGGTTAATTTCTACTTTCTAGATTGCAAACAGCAGAGTAAGAGGCCCACAGCCCACATCATGAAAAATAGTGTGGGTTTGGCAGTACATGGTTATAATTTAAGAAAGCTCAGTTCTCTATTCAGTCCCAAAGATTTCCTACAAGAATAAGGCTTGGAACAATGCCTCTGGCTGATGTATGGCAAGTCATTTAGATGAACGTCCCTTGTGTGGCATTAAAGGAAACACATTTAACACCATGTGCCACACACTGCTGTGGGTAGGGTGCATTTTCTTCCTTATCCTTTTCATGAACACGCTTCAGAAACAAGCAGGTAATGGTGCAAAATGACCATGAAAAATGACCATGAAAATGACCATGACTACAGCTGTAAGCCCAATGAGCAGTGGGGAACCCTGTGTGACTGGTGCTGCCGTTTCTCACCACAGCTGTAGAGAAGGGATATGGAAATAGTCCTTAGTGTCACTTTGACACACCTTATAGTGGTGCAGTGCTTCTTCATGGAGACCCAGCTGGAATCCTCAAAAGTCTCACTTTAAATTCATGTAAGATTGGTTCAGTTTCTTTGCCACTCATCCAGCTTTCCTGCCCCTCTCCCCACTCTGAAGGCTTTAAAGCGGTGCTTAGCCTGATGTGCCTGGGAAGGCTGCTGTGGATTATCAGCGGGGTGACACTGAACTACGTAGTGATACTCCCAAGAAAAAAAGCATGAGAAATGCTACGTGTTGTTGTTTTGGTGGTTTTGATGGCACTGAAATGTGCCTCATTTATGCTAACATGAACACTCCTGCCCTAACACTGAGGCTGTAGCATGAAGCTCTGTAAATTCTCATTCTCATTCACTCTTCTGTTTCTCCCCTGGGTTTGACCTTTGGGATGAAATCCATAGCTGGAATTTTTCCACTGGCCAAAGAGCAGCCAGGACTTCCTCCAGTTTCTGCTGTAATAACCTGCCATACAACAGGACGAATAGGGTCTGCACAGCCCAAACAAACAAGGCCAGCATTACTTCAGTATGCTTCAGCCCTCCAGAGTGATGCAGAGATAGGAAAATCTGTACCTTGCTGGAAACACATGAACAGCTTTATCTAAGCCTTCCCTCCCCTCCTCAATACAGGATTTTTCAGCCATTAAGAGTTCTCTTTATAATATTAATTAGTGTAATTTTTTTTTACTTTTTTATTTTTTGGTGTAACTATATATAACTATACCCTGCTCAGAACTTTTTGCCCCCTTCAAAAGAAATTTTGTTTGGATAGGAATAACTAAAAGGGACTTGGCCAGAGAGATGATGGATTACAAACACATATCACCTTAACTATAACCTAACCATGGTAAGATGGAAAGTGATGCCTTTGAAAACAATCCGCCTTCAATTCTTTTTTAGCACTTTTCAGACTGAAAGACATTGCACACACTGAAAGAACTGCCAGCACCACGGCACTGAAGGTTGTGTCAGTAGCACTTCTGTTATAAAGCCTCCCTTTCCCCAGGAGTCTATAGCTCAGCTGCAAAACTTCCTCCAGGCTCACACTTCCTTCCAACGTACTAGCTAGGAAGTTATTTTATTTTCAACAGTTTTGTCTATTTTTGAAATATAAACAGGAAAGTGAGTATATATAAGTTATACCAGAAGGCAAAAAAAGAAAGGCATGTGTTTTTATTTTAATTCAATTTGATTTTCTCACTTTCTCACACCTTGAAAAACTTACATTTACATGTAAAATAATGTTTCACAGCAGGCAATCGCATGTAATGAGGTTTTCTTCTCTTCATACACTAGGTGAAAAGAAAAAAAAAAAAAAAGATAAAAATCTGAGAGGTTGGGCCAAATTTTGCTCTCATGGGTCTGACTTCAAACATTGGATTTAGTGGAGGCTCTCTCAGTAAATGAAATCAGAACCAGACCTATTGTCTTGTAGAAAACTGTGTCTCTGCTTTGCATAGCATATTTAACCTGCAGCCCCTAATTGGTCTAATGATTAAGTGGCACATTATTTTTCAGACACCCAAGCTCTTACAGATAAATCTCAAAGAGACATTATTTGATTTTAAATCAGTATTAGTGATTTGATGGCTAATGACTTGCTATTAAGTTCCACTGGCAGAGACAATACAACCTATCCTGGTAACAATGCATCGTATATGAGTGTCTCATAGACTTTTAATTATGATTATCAATCTCCTTTTCTGTCTCTCTCTTTCTCTCTCTCAAGTCCATGTGTTAATCCATATGTTGCTCTCTAAATAACCGGGCTAAGTTAAATCCTGTCCCTAATGAATCTGCTGTAATTTTCCATAAAGCTAAGGAACCCTAAAACCCACATCATTGGTGAGTAGGGGATGGGTGCTCCTTTGGATGTTTTGAACAAGTTGTATGGCATCTCAGCGATGCTGTAGGAAACAGGACATACAGAAGAAAGTGAAAGCAGGCCCTTTTGCCTCTGACCTTTAGTTTTTGTGCTCTGGCTCCGAGTGTCTGCAGGTAGTGCAGAGTGGGCAGCCCTGTCCTTTACATAGTCCTGTGGGGTCCGTGGCAATGTCATGGCTCCATTTGATGAACAAGCCTTGCAAGAACACTTGTCCTTTGCAGATGTTGATCTACACCACCCGTTTGAATCCCACTAATAATTCTTTGGCTTATTAGCACAGCACTGGTGAACCTTTCAGGTTTTGGGTGTTCCTGAAGTTTCTCAGCAATCCTGCAAAACAAAGTATCTTCCATTGCATCCTCGTAGTTAAAAGACAGGTGAAGCAAGACTTCTTCTGTGTAGTTTATGGGGTTCCTTTGTGTCTCTTTACATTTCATTCTTTTCTGCTGGCTGATCACTTCCTCTCCCAGTTGCACTCACAGGTACCTTTACCAGAGAGAGGGGAAGAACAGATGTTTAAAGATTCATTTGTAAAGCATATGTGCATTAGAATAACATTAATTTGCAGTGAATCACTAGCTGTTGCAAATTAGGAAGTGACTAAATGCAATATAAGAGCAAGAATCATGCATTATAAAATATGCTTTTTTCATTTATTTGGACAGTTGTAGTTCAGTTTTTAATTATTGATGGTAATACTCCTTAATGTGCTAGTAAATGTGCTGCTTTATATTTAGTAAAAAATGAAGTCTTAGTAAAACATAAAGTCATTACAGCACTCAGCTGTTAATTATTGCTTAGGGAAAGAGGGAAGACTGCAAATTTTGTGCAGGTTAATGAAGCATGGTATCAGCTGGCTCCGACTGGAGGGAACAGCTGAATATCTTATGTGCTGCTGCAGATACATGGATTCCTCGGTCTTTGTTTTTGCACTGGCTTGAACATCAACACCTGAAAACAGCCTGTAAGAGATGCATTTCAAAGCTGTGAAAGGTTGCCAACAGCAAGGAAAAATCAGATTTGATCCATCTCCCAGTGAATTAAATGTGACTTTGATGGAGAGTTTGTGAGGTCTCGGTCAGGCCTTTGAAAGAGTCTGTGACATTTCACTGGTGCTGTCTGGAGAAGCAGGAGGTGAGGATTACAGGTGGATTGATGATGGAATATGCAACTGTCTCCTCCATGCATGTGGTGTGTGTGTGCCCAACCATCAAGAGAGCAAGGAGGAGAAGCTTTGAGAATGCTGTTAACTTCTCCATCTGCTTGGAAGGCTTTTTCACACAGCCTCTCTAATAATGTTTCCTCTGCCTTGCCACTTGCCATCTTCTGTTTAGCAAGCAAGAGAGGAGACCGTTTGGTTAATATAGCAAATGAGTATTCACAAATACCTGTAAAAATAAGAGCTGCTGATGCATGTTGCTGGTACCTCTAGTCCCTTTATTTGCCTTTTACAGGCATGGAGGGGTTCTGACTTTTGGAACTGTAGAAACCAAAACATCATAAATATCAGCAAATAAAAGCTGTGCCCAGCTAGCACTTTCCAGTCTATTTTTAAAAACCTCATAAAATTCATGCTGGATTTACACAACAATTGTTATTTTTTTGCCAGTAGTTAAGAAATGGGAGAAAATGACAGCCCTGTTTGTAATTCTTTGGTTGTTCCAAGCAAAGAAGTTGGATAGCAGCTTTGGTCACAGGTTGCGCAGCAAAAGACTGCTAATGCTCAGAGCTATTAGCTCTAAAACAAACCATGAACTAATGCAAACTCTTTCGAAGAAAGAACATGCTTGTAAAAGGCACTTCCTCTTTGTGCAGCCTTCATGAATGGGAACAAAAAGTTACATTCATTACATAAATTAGTGCCAGTAAATAACTCAAGACACTCCAGTCCTGAGCATTCACATCAGGGTGAATGATGTCTGACCCTACAGGAAGCTGCTGAGGAGCTTCCCTGGAGGGGATGTGCTCACTTTCCTCTCACTGGTGCAGAAACATAGGCATGGAGGACAAACATAGACTGGAGGACACAAAATTTACTGCCTCAGGAAAGTTTGGCCCTTGGTATTTCATGGTGTCTTTAATGAAAGGAGCTGGTCTCTTCACAAGAGCTGCTGGGAGCAAGGTTTGCACAGAGGCACAAACTGCTTCTCTCTGTTGGTGTTGCTAGCTGTCGATCTCCCTCTGTAGCCCTTGGTCTGAATAGAAATAATATTGCTGCAATTTTTCTGCAAATTCTTTTTCATGTGGATTTTAAGCAATTTGGGAGGGGCACTACCTCAGAAGAGAGGGTGCTGTGTGTGAAATCAAGCAGCAATTGTTCAATATGCTAATTATCCATATCAGCTGGTGTTTTCCTAATATTTTCCTGCACCATGACTGTATTCTGAATGACACTTCCTATACACAGAGCGATGCTGTGAAGAAACCTGAACTGTGATGGCTGAAATCCTGGATGCTGGTCCAAGTGCAAAACCCTCTCAGATGAGAGAAGCCCCTGGGATCTGACAGTGCCCCTGTCATGTCACCCAAACATCGCCTGCTTGCCAGGGAGGGGCTCAGTCCCTGTTCTCACTGGTATGGATGCCACCAGTTCTTGCTGTGGTTCCTGTAGAGGGTTTTGTGAGGGTTTGTGTGCTGCAAAGATTCAGCTCCTGTCAGGATGGGTGCAGCCTGGCTTCCCTCTCTTTCCCTCTTTGCTCTGGGTAGGTGGGGGACCAGCCATCACAATCCTGGGGCAGAGCTTAGAAAGTGTGCACTGAGTGTCCACTAGTGGTGCAAGCTGAAACAGGACATTCCTGGGGCCCTGCATTTAACCTGGCATCTCCAGGGCCACTGCCTCTTGCTTACCATGTGTCCACCTTCTTCCAAAGGGGTCACGCTAGACAAAAATATGCTAAAATATTACCTGCTTCTGCCCTCTCCAGAGCCACCATCTGGCAGCCATCAGTCATGGAGCTGTGACACATCTGGGACACGCTCCTGAGTAATCATCCTGGGCCACATTGCAAGCTTTCCTTTGGGTTTGGCAAAATCCCTTATCAGGTAAGAGTCTGGCGTTGCTTTCAGAGGGAAAGGGGAAACAAATCCCAAAGAGCTCCAGCACTGGACCTGTCAGTGATGATTAAGCCGGATGCACCTTTCTGAATTGCTTGTGCCATGGCAAAGAGGTGCTTAATGCAGAGGCAAGGCAGGCTGTGAGAAATAAGAGGTGACGCTGATCTTGTGCTATTTACATGCCAGAAAGAAGGCACATTAGCTGAGCATAGTTAGGCCCTGTCAGATCCAAAGGCAGGACTCAGAGCAGAGCCATGCACAGAAACTGGCGCTGCCAGTGGTGTGTTTGCTGTGGGAACTGTCACGGGAGCTGCGCTCATAAATGAAAGAGGTAGGGCAACACTTGACTGGGAAGAGGCACAATGACAAAACAAGGTTTCTTCCCCCATCATTACCTCTGCCTCAGCTGAGTGGGCCGGGCGCTGTCTGTGCCGCCCGCCACTGGTGCACAGAGCCTCATTCATCAGCCTTGCTGCAGATGGTGTCATCCCCTGGGACCATGACGGGCTCGAGATCAGTGCCAGCATCTTCACAAGGAGAGGGGAGCATGCGGGAAGGCTGGGAGGGAGCATGCAAGTGCTTCTGACTTGGGATGCCACATCCTGCTGCTCTTTGCCTTTCCTCTGCACAGTCGAGAAGGGGAAAGCTGATGCTGCCATTCCCAAAGACAGCTGTTCCTCTCCTTGGGGAGGCAGGCATTTCCCCTCCAACCTCACTCTGTAAGGGGGAAAGAATAGGTTTATTGTCTATACACCCTTACAAGCAGAGCTGGCAGTCAATGGAAGTATTAGAGATAAATATGGAAATAAACAGCAAAAGCGAATAGTGGAGTCTGTCAGCCCCAAGATTTCTATCCTTATATGCTCCCACAGGCAAAAAAAAAAACAAAACAAACAAACAAACAAAAAAAAAACACTGAAAATAAAAGGAAGAAAGTTTCAGCTAAGTTACTGCATTTATGAAAGCAAAATAATGCCTCATAAAGAAATATTTCCTCCGCCCCTTCCTCGCCTTCAAAGGGAATTAAATGGCTATTAAAAAGTACCTTCCTTTTAAAAAGGACAATGAGCATTTTGATTAAAAAGAGCTTTTTAAGTATTTATATGATTACCTCTTTTGTCCCTCTGGCAGCATCTGTCTCGTTGACTGCTCAGCATCTGGCGTGCGCTGCCTCGTGTCAGGAAGGCCCTGATTTTTCATTCAGACAGGGGGTGGGTGAGGGAACAGACGTATGGATGGATGCACAGAGAGGCTTTTGCCAAATGAACAAGGCCATTTCCCTGGCTGCCACTGCTGCCAGCTGTTTGGCCGCAGCACTGCTGGGCTCTCCTTTCCTCCTACTGCAGCAGGCTGTGGGTACCAGATGGCCAGCTCGCCAGGGTCAGCTCTCCATCAGTGGGCTTCTGTGCACACCATGGCCAGCCAGAGCATCACAGACCTGATATTTCCCCTGCTGGTGGGCAAGATGCCTTTTGTTTTTCACTTCCAGGCTCTCCTGCTTTTTTACACATCACAAGGACACGTGGTGGGACCTCCAAAGCCCTCAGCCATGGCCTGGCAGTGGGCATTTTGCATCCCAGCAGAAGCAGGCTGTGGTGGGGCACTTGGGAAAATCCCAATACATTGTTCTGAGGTATGTTCACATCGAGGGTGCGCATAGCAGGAGATCTGCGGGTTTTGCAGGGTCAGCCTTCTTTTCTGCGTATTCGTTTCTCTTAAACTGTCTTCGGTAACACAGTCGATGACTCACACAAACATTAGTCATACTTTGCACCATGGATAATTCCTTGCCTTGCAGAATTTTGGAGTGTTTCTAAGATTGTTTAAACTATCCACCATCCATGAAAGACTGAGCAGAATAGGTCCATTTCAAATACTGCCACTTAACAAAGACTGGGAGAGCAGTGACTTGCCCAAATAGTACAGAAATTGTCTGTCAAGGCATGAGCCCTGCTCATGGATCTCCAATCACTGGGCAATATATGTGCTCCTCCTGCACCAAGTCCCTTCCCAATCTCATTTTAAGAATTACGGGTACCAGCAACCCTAACTAGAAGTCAGCAAAACTGTAAGAGAAACCTTTTGGACTCCTACTTCATCATTCCTGTGTTTATGAAACTTTGCTTCTGAGATGAGAATTGCAACTGCTACATGCTATTTGCCACGGGGAAGGTTGTGCTGTCCTAAATCATCCTTTGAAATCTAAGATACACTGTTTGGTTAATCTTCATTATTAAAGACTTACTTTTAATGGCTTCCTCAAGAGTTTGACTGAACACTAAGTCCCATGCTGAAATTCAGTAGATTTTCTTGTTTTGGGGGAAAGAAGGCTCTTACCTGCAGCTGATGACAGAGCCTTGAGGCCCAAAGGAAAGGGTAGCTGAAGAGGTAACAAGCCAATGTGGAGTTATTTTGTCTTACCCAGTGCTGTGTGACTCTTCCACGTGACCTGGGACCCCATCTGATGCAGTGCAGGGAAACATAGCAGGCCAAGGAACCTTTCTGAACTCTCTTGTGCTTTCACACAACAGCCCAACAAAAAAACAGCAGCCAGAGATGGACTCGCAGCTTTGCACGTGGCCCCTGCCATGTGTGGAAGAAAATAGAACAGAAATCCTGGAGCGTCCAGCTCATAAAGGAGCAGGTGCAAGGCTAATGTTTTTGGTGCCATTCATTGACCATGCTGTAATGGAATTTACAGCTCAAGATCTTTTTTTTTTTTTTTTTTTTTTTTTTTTTACTGTATATTTGCAAACAATCTTAGGGTTCGTTCTTTTGTAGATGTATGGGTCATCAGCAAAACTAGTAGAAGTAAAAGGGAGAAAATCACATGTCAGGCTTGAAAACTAGATTAAAATGAAGGAGAGCTGTTCCTTTTTTTTTTTTTCTTTATTTCTTTTTTAATATTTCCATGGTACTTTTTATTTGCCTTTTTTTTTTTTTCTTTTCTTGTATAGAACACTCAAATCGTGCTTTTTCATGCTTGTTTTCCAGATGACCAGAAGTATAAAGTTCTGGTTTATATTAAAAAGGAAGGTGCTATTCTCATTTGTTTTCACTGCCCAAGGCTTCAAGAAACAGCACATGCTGCTAGAGACCAGCAATATGATACAAACAATTGGCAATATTGCATCAGTGATTTAGATGTCTCCTCTCATTTTACCTGCAGTATTAGAGAACAGTGATCCACACTTCAGAACAAATAGCATGGTTGGAAAACAAATAACAAAGTGATCTCATTTTTCTGAGGTGAGGAAAAGTCTCTCTTTCAAACAGTGTGCCATCTCTAGCCTCCCTCATCACATTGCAATGGAGGGTGGGATTAATTGAACCTGATTTAGTTAGAAATGAAGCATTTCACCTCAGTTCATTGCCTAATTCCTCCTGCAGTCAATGGGGGCAGTGCCAGACAGTGATTCATCCCACCTACCCCTGTACCTGGCTTAAGTGGGATGAATCAGCCAGAACTGCCTCCTCTCTTGCTGCTGGCTGCAGAGGCTGTGCAGGCAGCAGCTCGGATGAGAGGTCCCGCTTCTGGCCAGGTGTGCTTGGGCAAGGTGAGGCCTTTGTGTGTTGGCCTCCAGGATGGCCTTCCCCGGCACTGGGCATGGCTCACGGGATCCTCCCTGGGGTCACCGAGCCTGGGAGCCTCCCCTGGCTGTGGGAGGAGCAGAGGGCAGCAATCCAGCCCCGCTGGCCACCTAACATGTAGGCTGACGTGTCTCCCCATGATGCACCAAGCCATCCCCAAGTGTCTGGGAAACTGAGTTGGATCCTGACATGAAAAGCAAAGTTGGCTTAAGAGCAGTTCCTAGAGGAAGCATAAGCTGCACAGGGGCAGAAGCCACATCAGCTGCTGACTGAGAAATATGGCATTACTGGTTAATGCAGTCCCCACACCTGCATGCAGGTTGTTGATGGCAAAGGATACCATCATTACCCTCTTGGTTTCAAGCCCAACAGGTTCAGGATGTGTGCTCTGTGACTGAACTGAAACTGCTCATAGTAGAAATTTCTTCGTACCTGCACTGATAGCTGCTTTACCCATGGAAATATGGAGTAACTCTGCTTAAGACAAAACCAAACAAAAACTTACCTACTATAACTGTTAGTGGTTAGTCGGTGTCCATATACATCTCTAAATTCTTTTTCTTTACCCTGAAAATCAAGGTCTCTGATGTATTGTGTATCTAGATCTCTATCAGCTAATTATGCATACTGCAAAACTAATGCTTTGTTCAGCAGCTACAGATGTTCTGTTCATGTTGGAAAGCTAAACAGAACCATCCTGTTTGCCATCTGGTTATCCTTAATTATTACCTTGCTACCAAATCTGTACCCTGAGGATGAGATTTACCACAGTTTGCCCACATTTTATCACTCTCTGAGAAACTGCTATGGGATATTATGAAAATAGGTACAGTTCTGGAGCATGAGCATGTAACAGAATGGTTATTAAGCTGTCTGTACTCCTCTGGATAGGAATTTGTGCCCAGATTGTACATTGTGACTGTCTCTGAACCTCATTGTCTTCTCCCTTCCTGTTAAAGGCAGCATGGAGTTGCAGAGTGGCTCAAGCTAGTAATTTGCTCCAGTTTGCTAAGGCAGGTGCTCAGTTTGTTAATTGCACCTGTGGAGATTTCTTAAGGAAATACGAGGTAGAATTTTTTTTTTTTTCATCACTCCTTGGATTGGGAGCAAGTTACCAAGTGAAGAGAAGAACAGCAGGTAGAAAAGAGGAAAAGTAAACAGATCTTCAAAAGTTATAGTGGAAATAATGCGGGAGTCAAATGAAGCGTTTGCAGAGGCCAGGAGATGTGAACCCAAGGACTGGGATTTGATTACAGAAAGGGAGACCCTGCAGAAGACACCCAGGTGAGTGGATAGATGAAAACCCTGCAGACTAATGAATGTTCAGGGAACAGCTGAACTGAAATACATAGGTATACAAGAAGCTCAGTTTATGATGAGAAAAGGTCTCTATAAGGATGGAGGATCCGTGTTCCCTGGTCTGTGAGAGCACCCTAAGATGAAGACAATGAGGAAGAACCTTCTCTGTCGGTGTCAGACCAGACTCTAGACAAGGTTAATTGTAATGGAAGTCTAAGAAGGAAATGTTTTACTATCCCAGTAATTAATATGAAACTCTAAAGACATCCAGAACAGACCAAACTGAAGTCTGTTTTGGAAAAGGTGACTAGTTTACAAGGAAACAGTAATGGTGTCTGGCCAATTTGACCCTTGCTGAGTGGAGCATAAATAGATATTTGTCATGTTTTTGGGACAGCATCTCCTCTAGAAAGGCATAAGCTAACTGACTGGATCCTTTGGGGTGTAGCATCGGATTCACTGTGCTGTTACCCTGTTGCTGACATACAGCTAATGACGAAGGGCTTTTTAATGTGTTTTAATGGGGTATTTTAATTCACGATCATCACAATTTCCAGTGTGATTCACTGACTGGCGCAGGAAGCAGGAGCCCTGGAGCAGCAAGCTTTGCCTGGCTCAAGTTGGAGGCGACCCTGGGGAACAGGCAGCCTTTCATTTGAATAATGCCTGCGTGGGGATGGGGTGGAGGAGTGGGTGACACTATTTGGAATGAATTTCTATTTATAACCATAATTCAGCATTATGGAAGACATCTTTTTGACGGGTAAGAGACATAAAGTGTACCCACAGCTCAGCAGCTTTCCATGCAGTGAAGGGAAAGAGCAGCAGCAAAAGAGCAGCCTCTGGCCAGGCACCCACCATAGCACTGCTACAGTATCATGTCCTGAACTGGTAGTGATGGGAAATGCCAGCAGTGGACTCTCAACAAGATGATTCACACTGCAGCTTGATTATCTGCAAATACAAATGCAACTCAGAATTTATGAACTTAATGTTGTCCCATTTCAGAGTGATCTGATCAGTGTGAATAGTGTACGTTCCCTTTAGAATTATGTCAAAATTTTAATTGAGCCCGTAATAATTTCAGGCTGTCTAAAAATAGTTTGTTTTGTTTTGCTGTAACCTTCTGGATTCCGATCATGTGATAATTGAAATGTAAATATTTGCAAAGGAGACAAGTTTCAAAGTTCCTAATTCTGCTCTTACCAGGGACTGGTGCACACTTCAACAATTTTGCCACGTCATTAGCTCTGTCAGCCAGAGCTATTATTCTCCCATTTTCCCTACCCATCCTGCCAAAAACTGATGCAGACAAAACTCCTCCAGCAAAAAAAAACACCTTTGACAACACATTCAGACTAAATTCTGGGAACTGATTTAAGCTCTACCTGAGAAGGACTGTTTGTACCATTGTATTTGTATTTGTATTTGATTGTGTGCATGCAGCGGACCTGAATTAGGTTTTCTCTAGACTTTGTTGGTTCACCAAGACCTGCTGTTCCATAACAGAGAGCTGGTCCAGGCCTGTGTCCAGATGGTCTTCAATTTCACGGATTTTAGAGACTAAATACAGATCTGCCTTTTGGGACTGTCTGTAATAGGCGTTCATGTTTGCTAAAACAGATCCTAATCCTGCAGTCCCTCCATGGGAAGCAGAGTCATGTCCAATGGAGCAAGTGGAGCTAGCATGGACATTTTGTGGCAGCATGAGTACAAGGTGCAGAAACTGAGTAAAAATGGGAAATGCACAGGTGCACAGTGATGAGCTACATCTTTAGACTACAAAAAAATCTCATACATTTTTTAAGTCTTGATTTATCTCTTCAGGAAAGATTGAATGTGGCAGTGGGAAAGTGTTAATAAAAAGGTAAAGTGGGAAGTATTCTGAATTGCCCTGGTAACCACATGCTTTTTGAAAAAGCATCATGAGAATAAGTGACCTTCTGTCACTCCTTAGCCATAAGTTAAATTTGGAAAATAACAGGGCATCCCACAAGGATGGGATGGGAGGCAGAGAGGCTTTCTGTATTCTGCCCTGGCTTCGTCCTTTTTCACCTTTTTTTCTTTGTGTTTACGTGGAGAGGATATTGATTCCAGAAATGACAAAGACAAGCCAAAGCTCCTTTTTGTTCTTTAGAGAAGAGGTTACCCTTGTTTCAAATCTAATGCTCCTGGTGCTCTCTCCTCCTCCCTGCACTGCCTGGGAAGTCACACAGTTAGCTGTGGGTTGCATTTACACTAATGAACGTTTTTCTCCCCCCACCTCCCCCTCCAAGCTTACTAAGCTTTTTCTTTCAGCATGACCAATAAAGCATGAATACAAATAGACCTGAGTCTTTTTTTTCTTTCCTCTCATTTATATTTTGCCACTTTTAGAAGTTACTGAAGAAAATAGTGTCATTCTGTTCCAGAAGAGCTTTTATACCAAGCTGACACTGTACATTTAAATATGTATTGCTTCCTCTATCATTTGCATTTTAATGTTCCAAACCAATAATCATGAAGTCTTGTGTGAAAATGTAAAATAATAAGGATGGGGAGAATCTTGGATCAGATTCTAAATGTTGCTGAATTACACCTAGACATGGCAGCTCATTGAGAGACCCCTCTAAGAAATTTTTTAGATAAATTCAGAGCTTCTGAGAGAGAATGTGCTGAATTGCCTTGGGTATTTGCACACTTCCCTTTAGATATTGAGTAGGCTCAGTCTTGCAGGCCTTTTCCTGTGCAGCTGGTGCCCTGGCAAAGTGACTTAGCTCTGCTTTGGAAGAGTCACCCTCCAGGCGTACTTAGAGTAGACTCCGCAGTGATTCATTATTTGGCCAATTAGTAGTATTAGTCTGGTGACATTTCACATGTATGTAGCCATCCACCAGAAGCTGGACTGAAAATAATGCATGTGGTTCACGTTGCAAAAACAAATGCTGTCAGATGTGCCAATCATGATATTTTCATGTTCTGCTTCATTATTGTCAGAATTTAGCTCCATGTTATAGAAGAGAAGAGCAGAATATCCAAATCAGAATTTACCTTGTGGACATAAGAATTTTGTCTTGTGTGCAAAGTGACCCACTTTCAAGAAATTGGTCTGTTGGAGGTATTGTGCAGTGCAATAAAAGGCTCTTTCTATGTTTCTGTTGAATGGTCTCTGCAGGAGAAGACTTAGCTTGGAACAAATAACAACTGATGTCCCAGTTCTACAGTTCTAGCAAAATATTTTCTCTGTATTTTTTATACTTTTTTTTTTTTTTTTTCCAGGAGAAAAAAAATGCAGCTTTAGATCCAAAATGCATTTCTTGTAT